>NC_091476.1:43280360-43880360 GCF_036971445.1 Narcine bancroftii | reverse complement strand
TTTTAATTTCACTGTGAATTTCAGGCAGTGATTGTGAAGTATGGAAAACACAGAAAGGAAATGGAATTCCTTGTGTTCAATCCATCTGAGAAAGAATCCTGAATATTCCATCTTTTGGTGGTTAGGCAGCAGCTGCTTCTGAATTGCTCTGAGTCCTGATCCATCGTGTCTTGGCCCAAATGCTCACCATTTCACTGGTGCTGGGTGAGAATTTTAATTAAAATGTCAATAATAGAGCCCATTAAACCATTCCTGTCCATTATACCCAATTAAACAATAAAATACTAAAAAAAAAGTATGGGGCTTGAATTTAATTGGCATATTTGGGGGCATGGACTCATGGGTTAGAAGGGACTGTATGTCTAAATTTAAAACATTTTGGAATGTGGGAAGGAACCTGGGAAAAACCCACACAGGTCACGGGGAGAGCATATGAATGACAGCAGTGGATGTCATGCTAACTGTGACACTGACTGTGCCACCCAGTTGAACTACGTGAGCTCTGAGCTACGTACACTCGGATAAATTGGAAAGTGAACAGCAATGACTCTCACTGTTACATGTGGCATTAACCCTCTCATGCAGATTTTCTCTGAAATAGTGGAAATCATAATGAATTTATTGTGATGTGCATTACACAAGGTACATATGCACCAAAACTTTTATTTGCTGCAACTAAACACTTAACACAAATACAACAAAACAACTAAAGTAACTACATACTGAATATTTAATTGAATTAAAAAGGCCATAAATGCACAAAAAATATATTGTTCTGGAAGAGAAATATGACATGCAGAACTTTGATCTGCGAGTTCTGCTATTTCGCCGGATAACTTCATGGCCTTTCAAACATTTAGGCCCAAGCCCTTTTTTGACAGTGATATGATTAAAAAATGGACCTATAAAACCCTGAGTGGGGAAACCTAGAGGAGAAGTTTCCACTGTCTGTATTGTGCACAGGGTGCAGGTAACAATCGCACAGCCAGCTTTTTACCTTGAAGAAGGGCTTGGGCCTACAACATCAGCAAGATATCTATCTCCTATTGATGATTAAAGGACCAGCATTTTGGAGTGTTTACTACAATCGCAGCATCTGCAGCCTATCGTGTTTCACCGCGGCATTTGTGTCCATCCAGGATTCTCCCCATTTCAGACCCACACATCCTGGAGTGGGGTTGGTCTCCATTAAAAGTGGATACATATGGCAATCTCAGACTCCCCAAAGGACAATGGTGAACCAAGACAGTTGTTTCAACAATCCAGTCATCTCTAGTCTTCATTACTTACAGCAAAATCAAAAGGGGGGCTGTACCCCTCACAGGAAAGCCAGGGGGGCTCAGTCAGAGTGTCGATCATGCTCCCATGGGAAGAAGTCAATGATAAGCAGAGGAGAATGGCAAGGGGAAGGACTCGATGGATATATCAAAAGAATGAGATGAAATGAGAGGGTGATGGTGCAGAGCAAAAACACTGGTACTGTGTGTTCATTTAGTGCAAAATCTACATACATAAGCCATTCCTTGCATACCGACAAGAGCAGCTCATGAAAGAGAATTTTAATTCAGGGAAGTTGCTTGAGAAGTCGTCTGGAAAGATTGAAAGATGTAAAGTGACAGAGCAACCAGTCAGACACATACAGGAAGATCCTGCCACAAAGGTTAAAAAAATAACTGACAAATGAAGCAGAAATATGTGCTTATCTGTGAAGAAAATGTGGTGAAGGGATAAGAATAGGCACCAACCACGGTTTCTCAGCAATAATGCTGCACATGTACAATGGGCTAAATGGTCTTTTTCCATACATTGACATTGCAGAGACCTTCTGGCCCTCGTTCAAGTAAATGCAGAATGGATGATACCTTTCTACTGGATTTGGTGCTCCCATTGTAGTCTCTTCTACATCAGAGAGATTGAACGCATTACTGGGAGATCGCTTTGCTCGTCGTGCGCCTCAGCTCTGTCCGCCACAGTAGCAGGGACCCCAGTCGCCACTCATTTCAATTCCTCATCCCATTCCCTTGATGAGATGTCTGTCCATGGTCTCATGCTCTGCCGGACTGAGACAACCTCCAAATTGGAGGTGCAACACCTCAACTTTCCTTTCTCTTTGCTTACTCCTCCACCAGGCAGATCAGCTGGATGAACAACCTTCACCACCTTCTCTCAGATGATAGCACTGAGAGTTGAGTCATCCGAAATCTCTTGGTCTCCACCCTACAAACGCAAAAAAAAAGGTCTTTTGTCCTTTCCACCCCTCCCTTTTCTCTGCCACTTGAAGCACATTTCATTTCTAACATTTCCTCGCTCTAGGAAAAGGTCATCAATTTGAAATATGAACTCCATTTCTCTCTCTACAGCTGCTGCTTGACCTGCAGTGTAGTTCTGGCATTTCTTGGCATGAGAGAAATGGTTATTATCTTCATGTCAGCTCTGTGAAATTCAAAAGCATAATATACTCCCACAGCACATTGAAGATCCAACTCCAGTTGAGGATACATTTCATTTTTCAAATTTCCTTCTGCCAGACCTGAATAAATTTCATTGGGATGTTCTCACACACTTTTTAGCATGTGATGGGACCATGAGTCCATCTTGCTTTTAATTCCCTTCTTTGTGTTAGCAGTCTCCTCCAACAGATTATCCAATGTCTATGCTTTTCCCACCTAATATTTCTAATACCACCGTTAAAATCCATGCGTTCTGAAGCCAGAGGCCCTCCCTGAAACTAACATCCTTGTCTGGTTTCTCTCCTTTAACTCTGCTTGTTAAAGTCACTTTAAGGATGGAATTCTTGTTCGGAATTGCCTTTCTAGCAGACAAGAGTGAGCTGGATAAAGAGAGTAGAGAGATGGAGTCATGGCAAAAGCAAACACATTAAACCCATGGAACATGTTCCATATTTGCATTTATTAAATCAGGTGACCTGAAGAATCAATAATTTTCTAAATATATATTTAACTTTGGCTCTTGCAATGCTTTTGTCCAACTTAACCAGAATCAACCAATTGATCAAATTAGATACTGCAATTGGTGATTTAAAAAATTAAATTTGAAGAGCAGGATTTTACTTCTCCATTCCTGTGTGAACTCTTTTAACTGGACTTTTCAATGCCCAGGAATTGCATCCAAGGAGACTGTAACTAATCTGCTCTGCAGGAGTGACCCAATCTTTAACCAGTGCAGGATATGAGCTTTCTCAGTTGGGAAAGTATTTCTTATGCTCTGCACTCTCATAAGCTCAGATGACGTGCTCCCCAGGGTCCTGGAACTTAATCCACGGTGATGCTTCAGTGCATCACTGAGGGAGCTTGACACTGCAGAGGGAGCACTATGAGGGAGGGTTCCACTGATGGAGGAGCTGCCTGTCAGATGAGATGCTAATAAGTCCACTCTGGTGATGTGAAAGATTGCATAGCACCAAGCGGAAGAAAGTGGAGATGTATTCTCTGGATTCCCGCCCAAGATTTTGCCGCCAAACTGGCACAGTGAGCAGAGCTTCGGCTTCACTGCTCCAGAGAACTGGGTTCAATCCTGCCCTCCCATGGTGTCTGCATGAGGAATTTGAACTTGTGGTTCCTCCTGGCGCTCTGGTTTTCTTCCATGTTTTGAAGATGCCTGGGTTGGCAGGTTAATTAGTCACTTCACAGATGAGTGGTAAAATCCTGAGGAGGGCCAAGGTTAAGGAGTATAGCATGGGGTCAGATGAACAGGAACCTGATGATCAGCAGAGACAGGGGGCTGAAGGGCCTGCTTCTGTGCTGATTGACTCCCTGGCTGTATTAGCAGAGAAACACTGGGAAACAATCTGCTTGTTTACTTTATTCAGGTTTAGGTTTCTCTGCTCATCAATGAGGAGTCTTCAAAGGATTATTGAATGCAGTTTGTGACAGTTCCTTTCATATCTTTCACCACAAAAATTGGGTTGCAGCCGCAGGAGCAAAAGCAGTAGTTTTGTCAGTCATGTTACAAAGTATTTAGAATTGTAAGAGTGAAATGAGGGATTGATGGTGCATTCAAAGGGAATGATCACATCTGTAACATGGGCAAATCGTGCTTCTTAGTAGTTGATGAAAAGAATGGTACTGCTATCATATGCAGGTTCCTTTGCTGTTTAGCAATGCTTTCATTGGAATTGTTTGGCTAACCCTTTATTGTTGTCTTATTGTGGATTTGATTTTAGGGGAATTACAAGAACTTTCATCCTCCCAACTCTATTGCATCATAATAGGAATCTCATGCAAAGTTGAGTGAGTTGGGTGAGAAAGAAAAATAAACAGGATTGGCTCATTGTAAGCACTTCAAAACATCTAGAGATATATGTCTCAACTGGAGTGCAGTGTAAACAGGTGTACCAAGTCCCACCCCACTGGGGAGGAACTAGATGATAGAAGCATTCACAGTGGCAGTAGTGTGGATACGTTAATCACTCGGAGTCAGGGGGGAACTGCAAAACACTGGATTCTGGGGGAAAAGGCAAACTGTGGGAGAACTCAGCAGGTCAGGCAGTATCGGAGGAGATGTTGGATCTAAACCCTGTCGTGTTGTACAGAAGGCTCATGGTGTGGAAGTCCACAGGTTCCTGAAAGTGGCAAAAGTCAGCTGTATCTGCTATATTTGCCTTCTTCGGTGAGGCTAACTGTATAAAAGTTAACAAGTTGTATAAAACTAGGGTTAGGTTAGGTCTTGACCCCCAAATGTTGACTGTCCATTTCACTCTCTGGGTGCTCCCTCCAGCATCTGTTTAATTGCTCATGGTTCCAGCAGGAGCCTTTCTTATGCTTCTTTGGTTAGGTCACGATTAGAATTTTGTACGATGTTCTGTTTGCTGCATCACAAGAAGGAGGTGGAGGATTTAGAGAGTGCACCAGGATATAGCCTGGTTTAGACAGTATTAGCTATAATGAGAGTATGAACAAATTAGGACCATTAGAGAGTGGGAGATGACCTGGTAGAAGTTTGTAGATAGTAGATTGTAGATAGGGTAGTCTTTTTCCCTCCCTCCCTCAATGGGATTTACTGGAATCATTGTCTAAAGAGGACACACAAAAAAAAGTAAGGGCCCCGACCAACCCGCACACAACATCTTTCAGCTACTCCCGTCAGGAAAGAGATAAAGGAGAATCAGATTCAGAACCACCAGGCTGCGAAGCAGCTTCTTCCAACGGGCAGTGAGAATGCTGAATGACTGATGAACTGCTCATACAAACCCTCTGAGATCCTACTATATATTTAACAAATATTTATCTATTTCATTATTTGTATGTACGCACTGTGCATCTGTATCATTTGTCTGTATGTGTGTTGTGTCTGAATATATGTTTGCATGCACCGAGAACTGGAGAATGCTGTTTCATCAGGTTGTACGTACAATCGGATGATAAATAAACTTAAATTTGCACCAATGCTAGAAGGCATAGTTTTAAGGTGAAAGGGGAAATGTTTAAGGGAGATTAAGGCAAGTTCTTTGTCTGCCAGGGGAGGTGGTGGAAGCAGATATAATAGCAATGTGTCAGAGACCTTTAGACCGGCACGTGAGCAAACACGGATTGGAGGGACAGAGATCGCGTGCAAATAAATGGCATTAGTTTAAATTGGCATCAACATTTTCAAAAGCATTCTCTATGTTTTTTTGTCTCTTCAGAATGTCCGCAACTACAGGAGCCAAGTCACCGACTTAATGTAGGAAATGAGCAGATTTTTTTTGAATATTTTATGATTTTTCCAAATTCAGACAGTTCCAATAATTCACAGTACAACAATTACGTCCATCAAGTAGATTTACATTTCTTCTACCCACAACACAAAATAACTTAAAGAAAAGAACACATTAACCATAAAAAATTTAACTTACATGAAAATGCAGAAAATGTTTATTTAACTTTAAAAAAACAAGACACTACTGACCAAAGACAAATAATAAATGAAGAAAGAAAAAGAAAATGAAAAACACATCAACCACAGGGTCTGCTGGAGCTCAACGCCTGTCCTTCGGGTCGGCAGATGCAATGAGCTCAGATGGATAACTTGGTTGGCATGGACAAATTGTGCTGATGGGCCTGTTTCCATGCTGGATAGCTCTGTGACTGTCTCCCAAATGTCTTATGCCATATTCGGAGACCAACACCTGGTTCTAGAACCACATTCCTGTCCAATTGTGTCAGAAGATTGCACCCTTCAATCAAATCTCCTTTTGTGATTGGTGTTCAAGAACACTGAAGTTTTTAATTTATGAACAATTTCCAATCTACTACTATATAATTTTTAGTATAGATACAGCACGACAACAGGCCCTCGTGACCGATTAACCCTCTAACCTTGTACGTCTTTGGAATGTGGGAGGAAACCGAAGCATCCAGAGGTAACCACTCAGGTCATGGGGAGAATTACTAACAGACAGCAGCGGATTTGAACCAGTTCGTGGGTGCTGCAATAGTATCGTGCTAACTTCTACCTTAATTGTGCCATCCTTCTTAAATAATCCCATTGCTATTCTTTCTTTCCTGCCAAAGTGAATGAATACACATTTGTCCACGTCATTCATTGATTCTACCCTGTACTTTTCTAAATCGTTCTGAATCCCCTTTGCAAGTCTTTGCATCTCACAATCCCACCCAGTATTGTGTCCTGCCAAAGCTCAGAGATATGACATTTGGTTTACTCATTCAAATACACTTCCAAACCCTTTTCAGTGCCAACCGCTCAGTCCAAGAATCTGCCCTGCTTCAGCTCCCTCAACAACCCTTGAGTCTAGAGCTGGATGAGGTCCTTACTCGGGAAGAGACATATAAGGCAATTGAACAACTGAAAAGTAGCAAAGCAGCAGGTATGGATGGAATCCCCCCCCAGAGGTCTGGAAGGCTGCCGGCAAAGCTCTGCATACCAAACTGCATGAATTTTTCATCCTCTGCTGGGACCAAGGAAAGCTGCCTCAGGACCTTCGTGATGCCATCCTCATCAACCTGTACAAAAACAAAGGCAAGAAATCAGACTGCTCAAACTACAGGGGAATCACGCTGCTCTCCATTGCAGGCAAAATCTTCGCTAGGATTCTCCTAAATAGAATAATACCTAGTGTCACCGAAAATGTCCTCCCAGAATCGCAGTGTGGCTTTTGCGCAAACAGAGGAATTACTGACATGGTCTTTTCCCACAGACAGCTCCAAGAAAAGTGCAGAGAACAAAAGAAAGGACTCTATATCACCTTTGTTGACCTCACCAAAGCCTTTGTCACCGTGAGAAGGAAAGGGCTTTGGCAAATACTAGAGCGCCTCGGATGCCACCCCAAGTTCCTCAACATGGTTATCCAACTGCACGAAAAACAAAAAGGTCGGGTCAGATACAGCAATGAGCTCTCCGAACCCTTCTCCAATGACAACGGCGTGAAGCAAGGCTGCGTCCTCGCACCAACCCACTTTACTATCTTCTTCAGCATGATGCTGAAACAAGCCATGAAAGACCTCAACAATGAAGACATTGTTTACATCTGGTACCGCACGGATGGCAGTCTTTTCAATCTGAGGCGCCTGCAAGCTCACACCAAGACACAAGAGCAACATGTCCGTGAACTACTTTTTGCAGATGATGCCGCTTTAGTTGCCCATTCAGAGCCAGCTCTCCAGCGCATGACGTCCTGTTTTGCGGAAATTGCCAAAATGTTTGGCCTGGAAGTCAGCCTGAAGAAAACTGAGGTCCTCCATCAGCCAGCTCCCCACCATGACCACCAGCCCCCCCACATCTCCATCGGGCACACAGAACTCAAAACGGTCAACCAATTTACCTACCTCGGCTGCACCATTTCATCTGATGCAAGGATCGACAAGAAATAGACAACAGACTCGCCAAGGCAAATAGCGCCTTTGGAAGACTACACAAAAGAGTCTGGAAAAATAACCACCTGAAGAAACACACAAAGATCAGTGTGTACAGAGCCGTTGTCATACCCATGCTCCTGTTCGGCTCCGAATCATGGGTCCTCTACCGGCATCACCTACGGCTCCTAGAATGCTTCCATCAGCGCTGTCTCCGCTCTATCCTCAACGTTCATTGGAATGACTTAATCACCAACATCGAAGTACTCGAGCTGGCAGAGTCTGCCAGCATCGAATCCATGAAGCTGAAGCCCCAACTGCGCTGGGTGGGTCACGTCTCCAGAATGGAGGACCATCGCCTTCCCAAGATCGTGTTATATGGCGAGCTCTCCACTGGCCACCGAAACAGAGGTGCACCAAAGAAGAGGTACAAGGACTGCTTAAAGAAATCTCTTGGTGCCTGCCACATTGACCACCGCCAGTGGGCTGATATCACCTCCAACCGTGCATCTTGGCGCCTCACAGTTCAGCGGGCAGCAACCTCCTTTGAAGAAGACCGCAGAGCCCACCTCACTGACAAAAGACAAAGGAGGAAAAACCCAACACCCAACCCCAACCCACCAATTTTCCCTTGCAACCGCTGCAACCGTGCCTGCCTGTCCCGCATCGGACTTGTCAGTTACCAACGAGCCTGCAACAGACGTGGACGTACCCCTCCATAAATCTTCGTCTGCGAAGCCGAGCCAAAGAAAGATCCGAAATCAGATTCTCTAAAACCCTCAGTTATCTAAAATTTTAAAATAATTTCAGATAAATGAAGATATCTGATATCCTCATTTATTCAAAATGTTTTCGGAGCCGAACTGACCGGGGATATCAGGCTCCCAGCGCTGAAAGCAGCGCAGTGGACCTTGGGCTCCTGGCACTGGTAGCAGTGGGCCTCAGGCCCCTGGCGGTGGCAGCAGCGGACTTTGGGCCCCTGGCGGCTGTGGAGATATTAAACTTTATTTTAATCCTTAAAAAGCCTTACATTGTCATTTGTTATTGTTTAAACACTGTTAAAGTGATTTGCTGTTGCTACTTGGCTGATTTTTAAAAAATGACCGGTCCTCCGAAAAAAAGTGTTTATCTGAAATAGGCCCAGTCCCAAACATTTTGGATAATTGGAGTTGTACTGTAATTGGGCCTCAAGAAATGGTCAGTCATACCCCATGTGTCACCTTTTGCCACCCCCAAAAAAGTCCCATTTATTTCTATACTGTTTCCTATCAGTCAACCAATTATCAATCCATGCAAATAAATGACCCACTATCACACTTAGTTTAATTAAGCAAAATACAATATAGCTTCTGGATATACCTTATCTATATTACTTGTAGCATCCTCCAAAAAACTCCAGTTTATTTGTCAAATTTGACTTACCTTTGATAAATCCATATTGACTTTCTTTAATTCTGATGACAATGGTACTTCATAATTGGTTCAAGTGTTTCCCCGCCAACCACCCCCCCCCCCCCACCCCCCATTGATGTCAGGTTAACTTGTCTGTAGTTCCTCAGCTTTTTCTATCTCAAATTTATTTATTGGGTGATATTTTTCACACCTAATCCACCAAAAAATGTTACATACTCTGTAGAATTTTGGATGATGCCAAACCAACACACTCAATATTTCCACATTTACCTCTTTGAGTTCTCAAACAGTAATTAGAATTGAAACAAAAATTGTAAATTGAGAGTCAGTGATGAAAAGTGCAAGTCAGAAAGTATAGAAGGAATAAATTTAAAAGAAAGACAGGAAAATCTGGAAACACTCGGCAGGGCAGGTAGCACCAGTATAGAAAGGAGCAGAGTTAAGGTTTCAATGTAATATAACAGAAGCTGCCTGTCCTAAGGAGGATCAGTATAATTTTCTGCTTTGATGCTTCACTGAACAAAATTCTAACAATAAAAAACTCTGTGCTAGTAAAAGGGAATGTGACAAGGGAGAGGGAAGTACAAATGGGAAAAGTTCACTTAGCAGAGAGTTAAGTATATCATAACCAAAGCTTCTGTTCATCAGAAGATTGGGAGATGAAACTTCTCACCCACCTTCCCCCCAACCTTTACTCCCCAACCTTTACCCCCCAAACTTTATTCCCCAACCCTTACCCCCCCAACCTTTACTCCCCAACCTTTACTCCCCAACCTTCCTCCCCATCCTTCCCCCCCCCCCACCAGCCTTCTCCCCCTGCCTTCTCCCCCCACCTTTTACCATGCCTTCTCTCCCACCTGGTCTGTATCTTCTCCACTGTCTTCTCCCCTGTCCTCTCCCCGCCTTCACAGCCTTCTGCCCCACCTTTTCCCTCACCTCTCCCACATTATCGACACCTGTTCTCCTCCACCTCCTCACTCATCTTGTCCCCCACCTTACCCACCTGGTCTCCCCATCTGTTCTCCCCACTTTATGTCTGGTCTATCTATTCCCTTCATAATTTTAAATACCTCTATAAAATCCCCTCTCAGCCATTTACATTCCAATATATAAAGTCCCAGTCTCCTTAATCTTTCTCCGTACTCAAGATGCTGTAAGCCAGACAACATCCTTGTAAATCTTCTCTGCACCCTCTCCACCTTATCTATATCCTTTCTATAACTTGGAGACCAGAACTGAACACAATACTCCAAACTTGGCCTCACTAATGCCTTAAACAGCCGCAGCATCAATTCCCAGCTCCTATACTCTATGCTATGATTTATGAAGGCCAGCATACCATATGCCTTCTTAACCACCCTGTCTACATGGGAATCCACTTTCAATGAAATCTGTACCGTAACCCCTAGGTCCCTCTGTTCCTCTGCATACCTCAATGCCCTCCCCTTAACTGCATACATCCTATTTTGATTATTTTTTCCAAAATGCAGCACCTCGCACTTGTCTACATAAAATTCCATCTGCCATCTTTCAGCCCACTCTTCCAAACAAACCAAATCCTTCTGTAATCCAAGAAAACCTTCCTCACAATCCACCACTCCCCCTATGTTCATATAATCTGCATATTTGCTTACCCAGTTAACCACACCCTCCTCCAAATCATTAATATAAATGATAAACAACAAGGGGCCCAGCACCGATCCCTGAGGCACCAGCTTGTCACAGGCTTCCAACCTGAAAGACTGTTTTATGAAAAACTCATCTTCAGTTGATCACTGTTGATTCTTTCTGCTCCCAGTATGTATGTACCTTGTGCATTCCTACAACCATTAGCAAAGGTGTATCCTTGGGAAAATTTGCTATACTGTTGAAGAGGCTCAGATGTTGATTTGCCTGTCGCTTTTAAGACATACAAACTAGTTTAGAATGACACTGCCCTGTTTCGTTCTCTCTGTGCTCACGGTCTAAGGGAACTTCATCCCGTGATCTTTTCTACCATCCACCAGAGCTGCACAAATGGACAAGACTTAATTTCAATGTCAAATCCATCTCGCAAACCGCGAGCTGACAGCAAAACTGCCCATTCAGAGCTGACTGCCTGATCTGCCCCTTAGTGATCCTGGAGGACAAATTAGGGGGTTGAAGAGTGACAAATGAGCAATGGCAACTAATCAATAAAGGATAAGAATTCGAATCCCCCCCCCCCCCCCCCCAACCATCCTGACGTAGCAACATTTCACAACAGCTTCAAGTCTGGAGAAAGGCGAGAAACACTACACTGAATGAAAGTAGTGAAAATCAAGGGTTCAAAAGTTCCTTTCAGTGTCACATAATAATATATAAAAATGGAATATCTTGATATACTAAACTTTTGTCTGCCACAAGGCAAACAAAGTGTTACCATGTGTATTGACCAGTCCCCCACAACAATAGGGAAAAAAAACAAAAGAGAGTCCCTTCAGAGAAACAGAGAGTCCATGGATTCACCTCCAGCGCTCCCACCGATTAACATTGCAACATATAGATACTCAGTTACTTTCCTGCCAATAATTCTGAAGTAAAATATGGAATAAACTTCTCTCAGGGTTCATTGTCTCTCACATGCCCCAAACTTCTTACTTGCTGCACTCAAACTGGTAAATAATATGCACCAACAATAGTAAAAGAAATTACCACAAGTGCAAAGAGATAATAAATAGGGAAGGATAGATAAAGGAATATTCACATTTGCAGTTTGTGCAAAAAATAAAAACTGGAACTGATGTTTCAGTAGTAAAAACACAGAAATGCTAGAGGAACTCAGCAGGGCACGCTGCGTCCATTACAGGCAAAGATGTATAACCAATGTTTTGGGCCTGAGCCCTTCGTCAAGACGTTTCAGTCGTGCTGACAGGATTGTTTATGGTTAGGGTTAGAATAGTACCAGGTGGTTGAAGACCCTGACACTCTACTATACTGGAAATATAATGAAAGTTACAACAAAGGTTTACTTATTTTTATATATGGAATTGCCAACATGTTTAAACTGATTTAAATCTTTGTTTTGCCATTCAGTATTACAATTAACTTTGTATTGGCAATTTTTGATTCTGACTTGTTTTCCGAGCTAACAACTCAAATTCGATCCCTGCCCCCACACAACTCCTTATTGCAAACGCTCTGCACAGTAATCAATATTTTTGCCCTACTTGCTACAGATATTCATCTGTCAGAGCCCATAAATCAAAAAGGTTTTTTTATCTTGTATAAAAACATGATCGTTGTTTGATACTTGTCTGCCCTTTGTGTTAGACCATCACCCATGCCCTTCCACTGCTGATACATTCTGTAATATCTCTTCTATCTAATCAATTAGCATTTGATGTCAGCCTTAAATTAATTTAAACATCGACTACCTTTTACTTTCCTGCAGATGCTGGGTGGCTGGCAGAGTTTCTCCAGCTCTTTTGTGTGCTGCACCGAACCCTGTTCATGGTTCCTGGCACTTCTCTGGTAACCTTCTTCTGCCTTTTGTACCTTTTGACTTCCAGTTTTGGCTTTTTATCTCCTGCCTCCCATTTTGTACAGGCATTTTTGTTTGTGTATTATTTTAAAATCTCTTTTGTTAAAACATCAACGAATCCTAAATATAAAGGTTGTCCTCCTTGTCTGGGATGCACTGGAGCCCTGTGAACCTCCCCTTGATACACTAATCAAGGACTGCCCTGATATCGCAAAAGAACTCTCTGCACTATTGCAAAGTCACTGTATTTTGCACTAGGATAACGGCAAATATTTATTATCTATATTTTTCATATTTATTGTCACTTTTTAATTCAATTAACTCTACTATTGTCGTTGCTTTTTAGTTATTTTATAATCTTCTTTTTCAAATGAAGTACCTGTTCAGCTGCAGCAAGTAAGAATTTTGATGCACGTGTACATTGTAAAACGTGTGTGATGATAAACTCATTATCATTGTATCTCTAGTTTAAAGTCTGAACTGAAGCATCTACCAACAAGCAGGACTGAGAAGAAAACAATAGAGGAGGGCTGATTCATGTTCTCAACTACATTTTCTACCCCCACTCTGACAATCCACTGGAACTGGCCTGCCGTCACCACTATCCTTTTGACCATTGCCTTTCAGAAAGGAGACGTTGCTTTTAAAAAAGGATTCACCAGAATAACACCAGTCCCACAAGCTTAATTTTGATCCCAAAAAGGGCTTGTGTACTTTCTGTGCCTGAGAGGGAGAAATTTAAGTGTTAATTTGATCAAAGTCTGGCACTTGATAAAGGTAATCAACAAGTGAATCAGAGAGGCTTCTTCCCTTGTAGAAGAATTCAAGATTCCTTTATAATCATGTAGTAGTACAGAACATGTAATATTACATGAAATTGCCTTCTGCCTGCTGTAAGGCAAAGAGTCACCATTAATGTCTCCCAGCACCCCTTACAGAAAGAGGAAGAGAAGCAAAAGTGAGTCCCTCAGAGACATGGAGTGTTCAGGTGCTCAAGTGCTCCTCCCACAGCCTCTGCAGCCACACAAACTCCTGCTCGATGCATCAACAACACAAGCTCCAGATGCAAACCTCTGACACCATTGAGGAAGCCTTCAGCACCCGTGGCCGTTCGAGTGCCCTTCTTGCCCTCAGCACCCTCTCGAATCCCAGTTCCGATACCTGGTTCTCCAGCAGCCAGCTTCCCATCCCGGTCCGCTGGCCACAAGTCGCCCACAACCTGTGTGGGTTATTTAGTCACTGAGCCCCTTGCTGGTCTGTTGGCATGGTCATCTTCCCTGTAGGGTCATCTTCTCTGCTTCTCCTTCTAAATGGGGGGGTGAGGGAGGGGCTATGCTCCCTGTTTCTATTTCTCTGCACTGGTCCACTGCTCCTCAGATTTGCAATACCTTGTGGCCACTGCTGAGCATAGGTTTCACCGTTGTGGGCACAGATCTCTGCAGTCGCAGGATTTTCCTTACAAACACCATGGATTCCTTTAACAGTCTGTTTAAAGCCTCTACCAAGCCACTCACATTAGGATTCATGTGCTATGTCTCTGCTCTCTGCTCTCACCCGACCACACCAGTTTGGATGGATATGGGATTAACACTGGCAAATTTCATCGCTTTGTCAGTGTTGTCAAAATTAACTGAATGGTCTTTTTTCTTGCTGTAAAACTCCATGCTCATTGGGCCTTTAACATGAAATTATAAAACACTTTTTTCACTTAAAACCTGATGAAAATATGGAAGAACTTGTGCACGCTTGGAGAAATTAAATATTCAAGAGCAGATTAAAATATTTTGGGTTGGAAGAGCATTGAAGGACATGATGTGGTGGTGTGTTTAAGTCACAGAGCAGCCTTGGTCTGATTGAAAGGTGGAACAGTTACAAGGACTGACTGCCGTCCAAGATTTCATGGAGTTACATGGCACGGAAACCGATCCTCCAGCCCACCTGGTGAACTTGCTGCACCATGACTTTGGGGTGGGTAAATAAGACATATTCCTATTGAATATTTTGAGAAGCACCTGAAAACAAAGAGGAGGTTACTCAGTGAAATATATCTGAGAAACTTTTAAAGTAGATTGGGTGTGCGGTGTGGATGATACATAGGGTCAGTGCCAGTGATTACTGCCATGGAGCAAGGACAAAGCACAGAAGAATGCGGATTCAACTACATAGAACGTAGATCAGGAATGGACCTTTTGACCCATGTTATTGCTCTGAACATGTTGTCCAAATCAAATGAAAAGTCTTCTGGCTGCACATGATCCCTAAGCCTCTGTTCTCTTCAAGATCATATGTTGGTCTGGAAGCCTCTTCAATGCTGTTAAAGAAGAACATTTGCAGATGATCAGGTCGTGTAATACAGAAACGTGCTGGAGAAACTCAGCAGGGCTCAGGCCTGAAACATTATGTAGCTTTCATTTCTTGTGGATGCTGTGTGACCTGCAGAGTTTCTCCAGCACATTTGTGCATTACTTCTTCAAAGCTACAGATGTATCTGCTTCCACCATTACTTCTGGCAGCCCATTCCAGGCACCCACCACTTTCTATGTAAAATATTAGCTTCACACATCTCAGATTTCAGATTTATTGTCAGAATATATACATGACATTCACATACAATCTTAAGATTCCTAGCTCCTGTGGGCATGGCAGAATTACCACTAATTGGTAGTGAAAAAAATAAACTGTACACAGCGTAAGCATGTAAACAGATAAAAGAATGTAAATAGATACAAAATGTAAACAAACTGCAATACAAGAAGAGCAAAGAAAATCAATGAAGTCCACAAGTAAGAATCCTTAAATTAGTCCCTGATTGAGTTTGTTGTTGAGAAGTCTGATGGTGGAGGGGCAGCAGCTGTTCCTAAACCTGGTGGTACGAATCTTGTGGCACCGATACCTCTTTCCTGATGGCAGCAATGAGAACAGAGCGTGTGCTGGGGAGTGAGGGTCTTTGATGATTGCTGCTGCCTTCTGACGGCAGCGGTCCCTGTAGATGGATTCAATAGTGGGGATGGTTTTGCCTGTGATGTCCTAGACTGTGTCCACTACCTTTTGGAGGGCTTTACGCTCAGGGGTATTGGTGTTCCCATAGCAGCCCGTGAGCTGGTCAGTACACTTTCCACTACACCTCTGTAGAAATTTGCCAGGATTTCTGATATCATACCAAACCTCTGCAAACTCCTGAGTAAATGGAGACCTTGACATCCTTCTTCATGATGCCATTGTTGTGTTTGGTCCAGGAACCCCAGTGATCTCTGGATTGTATACCTCTGTCTTTCCTTTCCTGAAGTCAGCAAGCAGTTCCTTCGTTTTGGGTACCGGTATAATTGATGCCTGTTTGAAACAGATGGGTACCACGCCCTGTTGAAGTGAGATATTGAAGATTATCCATGAATACCTCAATAAGTTGATTAGCACAGATTTTTACTTCTCAGCCAGGTACTCTATCTGAGCCAATGCTTTCCTTGGATTCTCCTGAAGGCAGCATGTACGTCATCCTAAGATACGGACAGGGTGGGATCGTCAGGGGATGTGGGGGTGTGGAGGGGTAGTTCTTTACTGTTACTGTCGTCAAATTGGGCATGGAAAATATTGAGTTCCTCTGGGAGAGAAGCTTTGCCATCAGCTACTTTAGCAGTTTGATTTTATGACAGGTTATGGCATTTAGTCCCTAACTCAGCTGTCGGGTGTCCCTCGTCTCCATTTTCATCCAGAATCTCTACTTCGCCAGGGAGATGGCCTTCTGCAGGTCCAACCTACTGATCTGGATCTCCAGACTTAAATGCCTGTGATCTGGCTCTCAGCAGGTTCTGGATTTCATTGTTCATCCAGGGCTTCTGGTTGGGGAAAATCCTGAATGATTTGGTGGGGACACACTCATCCACAGCTGTTTTGATAATGTGTGTGATAGCCTTATTGCACTCATTCAGATTCTCAACAGTGCTTTTGAACACTGCCCTATCTGTTGACTCAAGAAAGTCCTGTAACCATTCCTCTGTAACATCCTGTGACCAAACTATCCTGACCTCTGGAGCCTCTCTTTTTAGGCCATGTCTGTTTGAAGGCTGAAGGAGCACAGCCAGGTGATCAGACTTGCCAAAGTGCGGTCCTGGGAAAGAATGCTAGGCCTTCCTTCTCTTGGTGTAGCAGTGACCAAGTGTGCTTGGACCTCTGGTACAGCAGGCTACCTGGTGGTGGTATTTAGGTAGAGTTTCCTTGACACAGGGCTGGTTTAAGAAGCTGACTAAGATTTGTAGTGCACCAGGCTGGGCCGTCTCTTGTTTACTGATCAGCTCTAGAGCAGCCATTCTCAACTATTTTTTGGCTATCACTACTTAGGACTCTGCTTAAAGCTGTGTGGCACAGTTAGTGTAGTGGTTAGCGCAACAATATCACAGCACCAATGACACGGGTTCGAATCCGGCGCTGTCCGTAAGGAGTTTGTATGTTCTCTCTGTGCATGCATGGGTTTTCCCCAGATGCTCTGATTACCTCCCACCCTCCAAAAAGTATGGAATTGTAGGTTAGTTGGGTGTAATTGGGCAGTGCTGGTTTAAATGTTCAGAATTGGCTTCTACTGTATTGAATTTATGGATCCAACTTCCCTGACAAGCAGTCAAGATTAGTCGGTTTCTTCCATACTTCTCTCCTTACGACTACGTATCAAACATAAAAAAAATTCATGATTTCTAGTCCGCGCCCCCCGTTAAATGTGCTGTGGCCCCATTTGGAGTTGGGGCTGTATAAGCCCCCATTGAGAAGGGCTGCTCTAGAGCACGTTTCTCAGATTGATACCATTTCAGTCATGTCTCTTGATTGCACATTCTCTGGAAATTTGGAGAAGGTTAGTTCAGAATCAGGATCAAAATTTATTGGTGTGAGCAAATCTCAAAATCTGGTGCTTTGCAGGGTTCTGTATACGGGAGCTCATTTCAAATTTAGAGGAGACTTGTTTGGTATGAGGAAAGGTTCAGTGATCTTGGGCTTTATAGAGAATTAGAGATGACTTAATGGAAGTGTAGATGATCATGGACAGCCAGCATCTTTTTTTTCTCCTGGTTGACAAATAGCAAATACCAGAGGACATCTGTGAAGGTGAATGGAGGACAGGTTTGGGGGAGACATCAGAAGTACACAGAGAGTTGTGACTGCCTGAAATACATTGCTGGGGGTGGTGGTGGAAGATGAGACATTTAATAGGTTTACATAGGTCAGCACAATATCATGTTCTATGTCGTGGAATATTGCACAGCTAATGTTTCAATTGGCAATCCAATTGGAACGTGTCAGTCATTGGGATCATTGATTGGGAGTTAAGAACAGGATGGAGTGAATAGACTGAATATGTTTCGTGGCAGCCTAAAAGCTGCCTAGGTTCTGAATTGCATGTAGCTGTGTGGAGGTAGAAGGAAGAGAAACTTAATTTTTTTGGCTTGACAGCTGGACCCGATGGGTTGCAATCTCATTCCACGGAGTCACAACTTTATTGTTTCAAGTCTCACTTTAGGTGCTCATTCACAAGCTGATGTCCCTACACAGAAGTACATTGGAAATGGAAGCATTCAATAAGATCACACGTAATCTTGCCATGGACTCAGTTTCACTACCTACCTTTTCCCCATGACCCTTAATTCCACCACAATACAAAATCTATCCGAGTCTGAAATATATTTTATGAGGAACCCTCGACTGCTTCCTTGGTCAGAGAATTCCATAGATTCACTACTCTCTGGGAGAAGCATTTCCTCCTCATCTCCATTCTAAATCTACTCCCCCAATCTTGAGGCTGAGTCCCCGAGATCTAATCTCACCTTCCAGTGGAAATAACTTTCCTGCTTCTATCCTATTTTCATGTCATAATTTCAGAATTTCTCTGAGATCTCCTTCTCATTATTTTAAAATCCAGCAAGTATGGTCCCAGGTGACTAAATAAACTAAGGCTCATCTCTGGAATGAACCTGAAGAACCTTCTCTCACTCATCCAAAGCTGGTCTATCCTTTCCATAGTGTAGGGTCTGGAACTGAGGGAATGCTCCACTGTGTGAGATGCCATCTTTCAGAGAAGATATTCAAGGACCTCAAGTGAAGATCAAAGTTCTCATGACCCAAACTAACGTCTCTCCCATCACTTCTCAGCATTTTTCTGTTCTGCCCTCTGACCCAAATCCACCTATGACCTCTTGTTTGTTGGCTTGTGCTTCTCCTCCTGCCCTTTTCTCTCTTCTCTCCTATCCTCCCTCTCCTTTTTGATTCAGGAGCCCACCTGCACTTTGCTCTTACCTTGATGAAGGGCTCAGAGTCCCTTTGCTTCCTTAAGACATTGTGTGACCTGGTTTGTGTGATGCTGGGAGGGTTTTTCCAGCACTTTTGTGTGTTGTCTCTCCAATGTTAGGCTTCAAGGGTCTTTAACCTGACGCATCAACCATTTCCTGATCTCTTGAGTTTTTCAACCGTTTTCTATTTTTATTATGCAATGCTAATTTGACCAGTGTTTGAGTCATATGTCCAGGTTCGTTCACCACATGGCAGGAAAGATGAAGAGATTTATTGCTGGGATTGGAAAATTGTAGTTTTGATGTAATATTGGATAAGCTCAAGATATTTTATTTTTGATGAACAATTAAATGGATTGTTTAAAACGACGGCGGCCCATGCAGAATCAATGAAAATAAAACAATTTTCTTTTCATTTGCAGATGGATGAACAGTATGGGGAGGGCATCAGAGGAATAAAGTGGCTAATGGGAGATTAGATGATGAAAGTAGTGGGGTTCCAGACCCTGCCTGGAAAGGCAGAGGAGGTAGAAACCCTTCCTGCATTAAAATCAGAGGTTCTCAACCGTTTTTATTTCCACTCACATACCACTTTAAGTAATCCTGATGCCATCGGTGCTCTGTGATTAGTAAAGGATTGCTTAAGGTGGTATGTGAGTGGGAAGGTAAGGTTGAGAATCACTGCTCTAGACCCAATTTGTTACTAAAATATTTTGCTTGAGAAAAATTGTCATTGGCCCATTTCCTTTGGAGTTCTGAAACCATGCACATAATCAGTAAATTAGGTACAATTAAAACAGTGGTTTTCAAACTTTTCCTTTCCACCCACATACTACCTTAAGCAATCTCTTACTAATCACAGAGCACCTATGGCATAGGGAATACTTAAAGTGCAATGTGAGTGGAAAGAAAAAGGTTGAGAACCACTGATTTAAATAGGGCCTCGATATACAGCTGTTCCCCACCAGGTGAGAGACCCATTATCGGGAGGTGGGATGAGGTTTTGTAATTCTTCTTCAACGGGCACAGATACAATAGTCTTAATGGTCTAGAACAGTCCAGCGCAGGAACAGGCCCTTGAGCGCATGTGTCTGTGTCTAATACAATGTCCAAATTAAATTAAAACTCTGCATTTGCACATGATCCGTACTCTTCTATTTCCTGCAGATTCATGTGTCTATCCAGAAGCCTCTTAAATGCTGCTTCCACCACTACCTTAGACAGCTTATTCAAGGCACCCACTAATCTCTGTGTAAACAATTTGGCTTGTACATCTCCTTTAAACCACCCACCCCCACCCCCACCCCCACCCCACACCATCACCTTAAGCAGTGATGTTTTTACACTGGGGAATGTCCACCCTATCGATGTCTCTTGTAATTTTATAAATTCTCTTTAAGGTCTCCCCTCAGCCTCCAAAGAGCTGACCAAGTTCATTCTTTTAAATTTTAAAATGTTAATCAATCTTGTTAACAAGTCAAGAGATGAACCTTTAGTGATGAACACAGGTGCTGAATGAGCTTAGAATATCACACGAACACCTCCCCCACTCCTCCATGGAATCCATCTATATCTCCTGCTGCCTGGGAAAGGCAGCCAACACACTGAAGGACCCATCTGTTGTGTTTGTAAGAGTATCAGTTTTGGTGGGTTCACAGAGAGATGGGTCTGGACACAAGTATTACAATTACAAGTATTTATTGAACACACAGGAGACAAACAGAGGAAAACGTCAAACGATACTTAATTACTCAACCACTAAACAATTATATAGACATTCACATTGGACCCAGGTTGGATCTGATACCAGTGACTGCCTATCTTCTAAACGCTCATGAATGTGTGTACATGCTTGCAGACAGGGACTTCAGCAGACACTCCCAATCCCTGTACCTTGGGGTGTGGCTCAGTGTTAAATAATATATGGTTACTGACACACTCTAACAAGACAGGGACTTAAACACACATTCCTGGTTCTCTGTACCTGCAGGGGTGTGGCTCACTGCAAGCACTGATCTATCACAGCTTCAGGCTTCAATGTAGTACACTCCTTACTGGTGACTCTTCCAGCGATGTCCTTAATAGCGACCTGGCATAGAGTGATGTCCAGGGCTTGGATCAAGAAGTAGAGAGAAAGAATATGTTGGGCATTGATGTTATATACAGTTCTGATCTGGGCATCCAGGCAATAATGACCCTAGGTGATTTAAACAAGCCAATGAAAAGGTGTACACTAATGGCTGGCTGGAGTCCAACCTTAATTGACAGGTGATGTGACATCCGAATAAGTTTCAGACAGGGAGGACATGTGACCACCCGCAATATTCCAGAATATTGTGGATTGCGGGTGGTCACATGTCCTCCCTGTCTGAAACTTATTCGGATACATTCTCTTCTCCTTCCAGCAGGGAGAGTGCTCAAGAGTGTGAAATGGTGCACCAACAGGGTTAAAGACATTTAATTCCTCACATCCATCAAGCTCTTGAATGAGTCCCATGACAGTGCTAACATGCTGCCTTTACTCAGTGCTAATTGATCTTCCTTTTCATTACAATTCTCTATTCTGTAAATTGTACTTTTAACTTAGCTGCATGTATGTTGGAGATAGCCTCACTGAAAAACCCTTCCCACGATACTCGGTATCTTGTGACAAGTAGACTTGAACTAACTTAATCTTCAGCAGGAAGGCATGAGCTTTTTAAACATTGCATCCGGACGTGTGTGCTGTGCAGGAGTAATGGAAGTGTCTGGGTCATTCATTGGTGGTAGGTGCTTTCCTGGCCAAGCACAATTCACCCCAGTCCCAGTCACAAACATTACACAGTCATCCTCGGAGATCTTCTCCACTTAATCCTGCCTAAAAGTTTGTAATGAGTAGGTGCATAATAGTGGAAGAATTTCATCTTACGCTTAATAAACCACAAGTGATACGGACCCTGCCTGCACATGTCCACTGGAAGGCTTGCTAAATACTTTCCCTATAATATCCAGCTGCTGCTTTCTATCCAATACCCAGCTTCACACTTAATGATCACTTTGATAATGGATCAATGGTATATCTGTTGATTTTGAGGAACTGATACAGTATTACTGACAGAATGACGGACAAACCAAGGACACAAGAGGAAGCATAAATATTCACTCAAGCAAGCTGCCATGTTGCTTTTGACAAATCGACACATGTTCTTTCTTGTTCTCGAATTACAATGAAATAGAAAGATATTCATGTTTACAGACCTATGCAGAGGAAGTTGCAATTTTCCACGCATTTGTGTATTGGCCTATTCAAGCTCACTATTTTAAGCCAAGCCTCAGCCAGCCTGGGAACCTCATGGATCTGAGATGAGCAGGATCTAGTCGAAGACAAATAGCTGAACCACACAGGGTTGTCAGGACTAGGCAGGGATCCTGCAAATCCCACGTTAATGCCAATGTGAGACCATCATCAACCTATGGAAGTTGTTGTTGACCTGTCCAACTCAAAGGGTGGTAGGGATCTGGGACTCTGCATCTCAAAGGTGGGAAAGGCAAAAGTCCTCATCACATTGTGGACTTAAAGAGCTATGAATTACAGGGATGTCTTCAGACCATAAGACAATAAGACGGGAGCAGAAAGTAGGTTATTCAGCCTATTAAGTGTGTGATCCATTTTCCCACTCAGAATCACTGCCTGGCCATCTCCCCATAACCTTTGATGCCCCCTGGCTTATCAAAAACCTATCAATCTCTGCCTTACATATACTCAATGACTTGGTCTCCACAACCACCTGTGGCAACAAATTCCACAGATTCACCACACTCTGGCTGAAGAAATTCCTCCACATCTCTGTTCTAGGTGGATGCCATTCCAGATTCTTTTAATTATAGGAAGTCATTTAAAACTTTAACATGTCAATTAGTGGACAGATAAGAACATAAATAAGAAAGGAGGCCATTCAGCCTCTGATTTGCTGCACCATTTAATGTTCATGACTTATTCTCGTGCCTCATCTAAGTTCCCACCCAATTCCCATGGCCTCAAATCTTGTGGGATTGGAAAAACTATAGATCTCAATCCCAAAGGTTCATGCTCTCTGTCAATAAATATCTCTTTTTTCCCCAGAATGATTTTGAGTCCATGCTCCCTTGCTCTACAAACTCTCGTCACCTACTCTGATGGACCCTCATTCCCAGGGTTTTTCTCTCCTTTACAAAATGTTGCTCGTCTCTTCTCACGGAACAAACATTGAAAGATAAAAATAATCAACTGAATCAGTTCTATGCCAAGGCAATTGTAGATATGGAAACTAAACCATGCAATGAAATGCATATGGTGTGACATTAATTTAATGTCCTTACAATGAGAATGGGCGAGCAGCTTGCTGAACATCTGCACTTCTCTCTCTCTCTCTCTCTCTCTCTCTCTCTCTCTCTCTCTCTCTCTCTCTCTCTCTCTCTCTCTCTCTCTCTCTCTGGGCCTAATTTTAGGAGCCAACATTTCAATACTCCTAACCATGCCCACCTAGATGTATGTCTTCAGTCTCATCCAATGCCAGGCTAAGACCAAACATAAACTTATGGAACTTATGAATCAAGGAATTTGATTCAGTATCCTATTCAATTCAAGGATCTTTAAGAGTGATTCACCCTTTGGCACAACCTGGATTGCACAGATAAGTCTGGTGCCCCCATAACCTTTTGAGCTAGTGTGCTAAAACAACCTTAAGAGCACATGAGCAATAAAAAATGCAAGGTGGAATCATTGTTCATACTTTAATTTATGAACATGAAATACAGGAGTTGGCCATTTGGCCTGTCGAGTCTACTCCACCATTCAATAAGATCATGGCAGATCTGGCCGATGGACTCAACTCCACCTACCCAACTGTACCCCCAACCCTTAATTCTCCAATTATTCAAAAATTTACCTGAATGTGTCCTAAATATATTTAATGAGGCAGCCTCTACTGCTTCCTTGGGCAGAGAACTCCACAGATTATCTGTTCTCTGGGAGAAGTAGTTGAGATAAGATGAGGGTTTATTGTCTGTACAATTTAAAGGGTTCACTGTAATTTGTACTTGTTGCAGCCACCCAGGTATATAAGATACACCAACTACATAAATTAAATTTCCACCATGAGACAAAAAAAATGCCATGAGGCAGAAAAAGAGATAAGAAATATAAAATGATGTTCACAGTGACAGAGTACATGGAAAAAGTGATGTTTCAACAATGCAGTCAATCTTTTGGTGGTGCTGGAGTACTTTTGAGTCAGGGTAATGTGGAAAGTTTCAAGAGTCTGATAACTGTTGGAAATAAAACTGTTCTTGAACCCAGAGTTTTGGACTTCAAGCTTATGTACCTTTTGTTTGAAGGTAGCGAGAAGAGGTTTCTCCAGGGTGACGGGTATTGATATTGGCTGCCTTCTTGAGGGAGCATCTCACAAAGATGTCTTTGATGGCTGGGAAGTCGGTGTCCATGATGGACTTGATTGGATTTTTCATTCCCTGCAACCTTCTGCTTTCCTGGTGAACCTCTTCTGCAGCCACTCCAACTTTCGAGTTTCCAAACCAGACCGTGATGCAACCAGTCAGCATACTCTCCATAGTACTCCTGCAGAAGTTCAATAGGATGTTGACAACATGCCAAGCTCTCCTCAAACTTCTTAGAATGTGGAGACATTGATGTGCCTTCTTCACAGTTGCCTGAACAAATTTGCTCCAGGAGAGGCTCTCTGATATTTTAACGAGCAAGTATTGCTTTCATAATTTTAGACACTTCCATATGATGTCCCCCCCCCCACCCCACCCCCCGTCCTTCTAAACTCCAATGAGCACCATTTCATTACACGTCATTGTGTAAGAAATTTATCAAAGACATTCTGGATCGAAGGATTTTCTTTAAATATATTTTATTTGTTATGATAAAAATGAATAAAATGTGAAAAACCCAGCTTCAATTTGCTGTATCCCATATCCGGCCGGAGTCCTTACGGACACTTAGTGACTCTGAAGAGACTCCGTTTTGCTTTTCTTTCTCTCTCTCGTAGTGTAAGGGCGTCAGGTGACATTTCCCCCTCACCTTAATAGTGACTCTGTCCGCCTTACTGCAGGCAGGAGGCAGTTTTGTGAAATATTACATGTTCTGTACTATTAAATAACAATAAATGAATCTTGAATCATAACAACCTCATTCAATGTACTTTCTGAATTGTGTTCTACAGGAACAACCTGCAAAAATGAAAAATAGAAAGGAGATCCTAACCTAATCTCCATCAATGTGATGGGAAGCTCAGATAACATTCGACAATATTTCAGAAGAGGCACCTACCTCTCCCGAAACTTGCTTTTCTGTCTGTGTTCCAGTTTGACACGATTTAGAATGATTGTTAACCTCTTTAAGCTGTTACACCCAAGATGTGAAATCCACTGAAGGGATGATGGATTGCCACAGGTCAGACAAGATTGGTGATTCCTTCCACTATTGCAGGCACTTCTGAAATTAACTGATAATTATCCAGTTATCAGTGTACCTGGCTGATTCTGTTTCATAACGTGACAATCCCAGTGCCATAAAACCACCTTTCAGTGTCTACTCGTCATGGATAAGATTTTTGCATTATTAGGTGACATTTCCCAATCCCAGGATATTGAAAAGAGCTTTGGAAGAAATCAAAAGTTTTGAAAGCTAGTTATCGTTGTAATTAGGGCAGATAATCCCACAGCAAGGTCCCACTAACATCAAAGTGCTATTGACTGAATCATCTATATTTTTCAGAATTTTATAATTTTTCTTTTAATTTACAGCATGGTAAAAGCCGATTCTGGCCATTCAAACCCGTGTCAGCCAATTATACCAAATTATCCTACAACTAAATATGTTTTGGAGGGTGGGAGGAAACTTCAGAACCCGGGGAAAACCCATGCAGACACAGGGAGAATGTACAATCTCCTTACAGATAGCGGAAGATTTGAACGGGGGTCACTGGTGCTGTCATGGTGTCACACTAACTGTGCTAACTTTTATTAGAACTTACCACAGAGAACAAGTGAACAGTATGCACACAAAGAGGCCCTTCAGCCCAGCAAGTTGATGCTGATCATGATTCTAATTTACTTGCACATGGACTTTCTCCTTCCATCCATCCCCTGTCCTCTCATGTGCCTGTCTGAATGATCTTAAACATTGCTATTGCACCTGCTTTCACCACCTCCCCAGCAGCACATTTCAGGCACCTGTCACCTTGAACATCTCACTCAATCATTCCTCCCTCACCTTAAGCTATGCCCACTAATATCTGACATTCCTTACACTAGACTGTGACTGTCTATTCTATCTGACCATACCTAATAAATCTATGCTTTTCCAATTGTGAGTCAATGCTATGCCTAGTAATCTTCACCAATAATTTCTCTAACACTGGTAGAAGGTTCACCATGTTGTACTTTCCTGGTGTGTCCATATTGCCCTTCTATTTTTGTTAATTTAAATGTTATTGCCTTCCTTCACCACCTAGGATAGATCGTGAGAGGTCCTGGGGACTTATCCATCTTAATGTTCTTTAAAACATACCATGTGTTGTAGGTTAATTGGTGTACTTGGAAAGCAGGGGAATGTGGACCAGAAGGGACTGTTACCAAGCTGTATGTCTAAAATAAAAATAAATAGGTTGATGGCAATATTTTTGATGGTTCAATGAATGGAATATTCCAACATTTTTCTACAACATCCCCCTGAGAGCAGAGAAGTATTAATGCAATATCCTGTTTGAAAGGTTTAGGAGATTGATGGTTGGGCAGAAATGCTTGCTAGGTGACTCTGACTCCATAACTGGTGGCATCTCTGAACATGTGGCACCCTCAGCATTGGACAGCTCTCCAACAGACCCAACAACCTATTCTGGTGAGAAGAGATCCACCCACTGAACCAGACCTGACACCAAACGCATCTGTTGTTTCTCAGATAATGAGGAAGTCTAACATTTCTCTGTGAACTGAACCCCATTGTTAAAATACAAAGCATTTGCATCAGAGGTTGGCCATACCATTCAGATATACCCCTTCATCTCTTGGGTATTTCTAGACATCTCCTTAACTGGACCTCTGAACTTCACCTCCTTTGCATTTTGCATTAGTAGGTGAGTTGAATTGAGACGAATGTGTAATTGGTTCTCCAGATAGGTGTGGGAGTGGTTTAGTGATAACAAATATGTACAGAAACTTTATTTTTAATCACTTACTTTCGGGATCTGAGTGTTATTGAGAAGGCTGGCATTCATCTCAACCTACCCTTGTGAAGGTGGTGTTGAGCATCTTCAAAAATTATCATAGTCCCTCAGTGCTAATGGGGTTGGGAGTTTGAAGCCTTTGACCCGGTGGTGATGAAAGACTGGCGACATATTTCAAAGCGGTGTGTTCGGATTGGAGAAGGAGAGGCAAATGGCGGTCCCTGTGTGCCTGGTGCAGAGGATGCAGTTTGGGTAAACCACTGCTGTTTGTTTTATAAAAGGTTCCCAATGGAGAGTTGGTTTGAGGACAGTGGAGGGAATAAATGTTTAGGGTGGTTGATGAGCTGCCAATCAAAGGGCTGCCAAGACCTGGAAAAAGTTGAGTTTCTTGGGAGTAGCTGGAGCTGCTCTCATCCAGGCAAGTGCTGAATTACCAATGTGCCCAATAAAAGCTTAATGGTTGTTGTTGAATTTGTGACAAACATTGTGACAGTATTTTAGTGTAAACATCTAATCTCTTCTTATGTCAGACTTATCCTATCAGTCCTCCTCCTTGACAGCCAGGTAACACTATCTGGCTTGTGCCCACGTCCATGAATAAAGCAAGGACAGAGGAGGAGTGAAGTGAGGGCAGGTGCTTTGATGAGACCATACCAGTGGTGTCTAGGAGCCATCCTGAAGCATTTCTCAAATGCATCAAAAGATTCATGTTTTTTCCAATGCATGTGGGTTGTCGCTGCTCACTTACTACGGACTCTGAGAACTCGTGTGCTGAAGTAAAAGATCTGACAGGATCTTGATGAATGAGGAGCAGGTTCAAGGTGCCAGATGGCCAACCCCCTGCTTCTATTTCCTGTCTTCTTAAGTTCTTATCAATAATTAAATGGAGAGCGTGGGTGCACAGAACATTGCACAAGCTAAACTGCCTCTTTGGCACAATGGCGTTGTCGAAGCAAGAAATTACAATGCTGACTTGCTCTATACCAAACATCTCAGCAAGATCCCACAGCCTCCTGACCCGTGATTCTGACACTACCCATTTCTCCATGGTCTTCTACTCCAGATGGTATGTCCCAGGAGAGTAAAACATAACTTAACACAAACCCTTCCCGTTCCAAGGAACAGGTTGCCTCTGCACTTCAGTCTGGCCATTACCAGTGTTCATTTATCCTGAAAAACTTGCCAAATAAATACCTTTGGCTTTAATCCATCTGCAGACAGACCATAATAGGAGTAATAAAACCAGTGCATGATTTCTTTGGAATTAATTCCACCTGGAAGTACATTGAAATCATTATTGTTCCCAAACAAATGAATGAAATTCCTTTGTGCATTTGATGCATGGGTCGTGAAAGCACAGGGCACTGTTTGGGAAACCTGCCCTTATTATCAACACATATTTGACTGATCAGAGAGATAATTACAATCCAAATACATCCAGCAGAAACAAAATTGCTTTTTAAACACCACATGACATCTGCTTTGATGAGACCATACCAGTGGTGTCTAGGAGCCATCCTGAAACATTTCTCAAATGCATCAAAAGATTCATGTCACGTGGGCATCGCTATTACACAGCCAGCGACCCAGCTTCGAATCCAGCCATTATTTGTAAGGAGTATGTGCGTTCTCCGCGTGCCCGGGTGGTCCAGTTTCCTCCCACCCTAAACATGAGGGTTGTCATTTAAATGAGGGATTTGGCGGCATGGACTTGTGGGCTGGAAGGGCCTGTTACCATGTTGTAAGTCCAGATTTAAATTTAAAGGTGAGTTCATTGTGAACTTGAACTTATCCCAAACTCTACTCCTGAGTTCAAATCTCACCCAACCAGTTGAACATGTGCAGTACTATTTGTATTTCGCCCGTGATTCAGTCTTTTTGGCCTCAGACCTAAAATCTTATTTCATGACTTGTGTGGAATCTTGTTTGATAGGCATCTCTGTGGAGCCCCTCGGAATCTCCAACTGCATTAACAGAACTATTCAAACACTCTGTGTCTACTGTGTTTTCTTTCTTTCTTTGGCTTGGCTTCGCGGACGAAGATTTATGGAGGGGGTAAAAGTCCACGTCAGCTGCAGGCTCGTTTGTGGCTGACAAGTCCGATGCGGGACAGGCAGACATGGTTGCAACGGCTGCAGGGGAAAATTGGTTGGTTGGGGTTGGGCGTTGGGTTTTTCCTCCTTTGCCTTTTGTCAGAGAGGTGGGCTCTGCAGCCTTCTTCAAAGGAGGTTGCTGCCCGCCAAACTGTGAGGCGCCAAGATGCATGGTTTGAGGCGATATCAGCCCACTGGCGGTGGTCAATGTGGCAGGCACCAAGAGATTTCTTTAGGCAGTCCTTGTACCTTTTCTTTGGTGCACCTCTGTCACAGTGGCCAGTGGAGAGCTCGCCATATAACACGATCTTGGGAAGGCGATGGTCCTCCATTCTGGAGACGTGACCCACCCAGCGCAGCTGGATCTTCAGCAGCGTGGACTCGATGCTGTCGACCTCTGCCATCTCAAGTACTTCGACGTTAGGGATGAAAGCGCTCCAATGGATGTTGAGGATGGAGCGGAGACAACGCTGGTGGAAGCGTTCTAGGAGCCGTAGGTGATGCCGGTAGAGGACCCATGATTCGGAGCCGAACAGGAGTGTGGGTATGACAACGGCTCTGTATATGCTAATCTTTGTGAGGTTTTTCAGTTGGTTGTTTTTCCAGACTCTTTTGTGTAGTCTTCCAAAGGCGCTATTTGCCTTGGCGAGTCTGTTGTCTATCTCATTGTTGATCCTTGCATCTGATGAAGTGGTGCAGCCGAGGTAGGTAAACTGGTTGACCATTTTGAGTTCTGTGTGCCCGATGGAGATGTGGGGGGGCTGGTGGTCATGGTGGGGAGCTGGCTGATGGAGGACCTCAGTTTAACGGAACAGGAAAATGTTAATTACTCATATGGCCCTAATTGAGTTGACTGATATTCATTTACTCAGATGTCAATCTGCTAATGTCAAGTAGTTTATTGCTTTCCTCACCAGAATGAATAAAAATCTCCTTGTTGGTTCATTTACAATCATCAGGAGTAGTTTCTACTCTAATTTATTCTTGAAAGTATATGTCTTGTCAGAATTATCATAGGTTAAGCAGTTGTCATCAGGATGTAATGGGGTCAAAACCTTGCCAGTGATTGTTGTACTTAACTAATTAGCTTTGTGTAAGGGGAAAACAAATCACCTAAAATGTTCCCTTGAAACAGAGATGATCTTAAACCAACATCTCTATGGTGATATTCTCAATCAAATCCACCTGATCTGATGCTATACAGTAAGCTATCCATTTACTTAGGGAAGTCCATTCTAAGTGGGCCTGTATTCTTTATTTCAGTACTCATTGCAGGATACCAAGATCCCTCCAAGACTTCATCATCCACCCATCCATCAATCGCCCCCTGAGTATTTACCCCTGTGACCATAAGAAATGCTACACTTGCACCCATGCCTCTTCCCCCACCACCATTCAGAGCCCCAAACAGTCCTTCCAAATCAAGCAACACTTCATTTGCAAATCTACAGGGGGTCATCTACTGCATTCAGTCCTCCTACTGTGGTCTCCTTTCCATCCGAGAGACTGGACACAGATTGATAGGTCACTTCATTCAGCACCTTTGCTCTGTTCGCTTCAATAGTGGGGAATCTCCCAATGGCCACCCTGTGGTGGAACACTGTAACACATGCACTGTACTAGTTGGCCCATCCTTGATACTGTAACTCCTCCCCCTCAGGATCCCTAATAAAGGTGGTACTGCCCAATCCCCTCCCTCAGTACTGCCTTGGAATCGGGCCAACATTATGTAAGATATGCCTGTGAGTTTATAGCGATTAAAGCCTATTAATCTTGACCTCTGGTCTGTTGGGTCTAATTGATAGCACTACAATTTGATCACTATACTTTTCGTGTCATGGACAAGGCTATTCGAGCAGAGAAGCTGGACACTGACCCTAATGATCCATAGGCCTCCATAAAATTTGACCAGTGGCTGCACTGCCTGAACCCCTTTATGAGGCGACACGATATTGGGGAAGAAGTTGACAAGAGAGACCTGCTGTTTGCATAGGTCGGCCACCGTGTTTTCAAAATGATTAGAGTCTGTGAGACTTACTCAGCAGCTATGGGGCTCCCGCAAAAGCAGTACCAGGCCCCAAAGAATGTAATCTATGCCAGATACCTCCTGGACAGTTCCCAACAAGCACTAGGTGAGTCGGTTGATGAACACATTTGGGCCTTGCAGGAACTGGGGCGAACTTGTGGCTGCACCGACGTTACAGCAGCCATCTACCAGGAGCAGCTGATCAGGGACGTACGTGTGACCGGCTTCAGGTCTGACTATCTCAGACAAAGGCTCCTGGAGAAGGGTGATCAGACCCTGCAGGAGGAGGTCGATCTCGCCAAATCATTTAGAGGCAGCCCAACATAAAACAGAAGCTTACTCCTCCAGCAACATGGCTGCCATGTGGGGATCATGGACATCTTGGGATGTAGGGTTCCAAACAGAAGCCGCTATCGCTGAGCACCTGAACTGTGGCCAGACGAAAAACCCCCAGATGAACTACCCTGCCAGAAGTGCAACCTGCTCCAGCTGCAGAAGAAAAGGACACTATGTAAGGGTTTGTAGGTCCAGGCATTCCCCTTGCAGCACCGCGAATAGGCAACAGCCGTTGCCATCTTGGACTGCTTCATGTCCGGCTCCACTACCAGTCGTGGAGAACAGTGCAGCGAGAACCCAGGGACAATGGCCCGGGTCGGTGTCACTTCCATCTTCACTTCCAGTGGTGACCGTGTGCGAACCATGGGGGCAGCCATCTTCAGGATGGACATCTTGGAGGTCGCCTATGCACACATACAGCAGCAGTGAGTCGGACAATGAGTTGACACTGGCGTCTATCGTTCTGCACCAGAGCAGCCCTCATCAATTAGCAATGAATATCAAGATAAACAGCTGCATTACAAGCTACTTGTTCGACACAGGAAACACTGAAAGTTTTATATATCTGGTACAGCACTGCTCCCTCACAGTGACCCCAGTCCAGTATAAAATCTCGTTGGTTTCCAAATCCCATTCGACCAACATCCAAGGTAGCTGCACAGTGATGTTAACCGTGGGTGGCACCAAGTAAAAGAATTTTAAATTGTTCGTGATGCCACAACTCTGTGCACCAGACTTCCAGTGACAACTTAAAAGTGTTCTGATGGAATATGACAGGGCCCACCCCTCCCTCACAGTCCGTAATAACCAACTTTAAACCACCCAGCTGTCTCCCTGAACACAGCCAATCAGTGATCAGAACACCACCCACTGTTCATGACCTGCGGTCTCTCCATCGTCCAGTTCTCACCTCCACCCTGTTCGAAAACCTTACTCCCGACTGTAAGCCTGTGGCAACTAAGAGCAGGAGATACAGCCTTGGAGACAGAGCCTTTATCAAGGCTAAGTGACTCCTGGCCAAGGACATCATAGAGCCCAGCACCAGCCCTTGGAGAGTGCAGGTAGTGGTGGTAAAGAGCAGAGAGAAGCAAAGGATGGTCATAGACTACAGCAAGCCCATCAGCCAGTTCACCCTCTTGAATATCTCCCCCGCATAGCCGACATGGTGACCAAGATTGTCCAGCACTGGATCTTCACAACCGTCGACCTCAAGTCGGCCAATCACCAGCTCTCGATCTGCCCAGAGGACAGCTCATACATGGTGTTCAATGTGGACAGCCACCTCTACCATTTCCTCAGGGTCTCCTTTGGAGTCACGAATGGGATTTTAGTCTTCCAGAGGGAGATGGACTGAATGATGGATGACCATGAACTGAAACCCATGTTTCCCTACCTGGACAATATGACCATCTGTGGCCAGGATCACAATGCAAAAATTCCTCTGGATAGCTAAAGCCCTAAACCTCATGTATAACCATTTTGCCATCCCTTGCCCAGATATGACGGCCACAGTTAATAAGATCCTGCGTAATCTCTTCACACTCTTTGGATACACCAGCTACATCCACAATTACCAAGGATCCTCATTCATGAGCATGATGTTCCCACACCAGACCATGATGCACACTTTTCAATACATATCTGTAGAAATTTTCCAAGTTTTGTGTTATCATACCAAACCTCTGCAAACTCCTGAGGAGGTAGAGGCGCTGACGTACTTCACGAATCCATTTGTGTGTTGGGTCCAGGAATGATCATCCTAAAGTACCTCATTTGCTCTGTGTTGCTTATACCTGCTATATACCTTTCTCTTCTTCCGAACCAAGGTTCCCTCTGCCTGTTAACTTTGCCTCTAATCCTGACAGGAAAATACAAACTCTGTCCTTACAAAATTTTACCTTTAATGATCCTTCACTTACTTCATGCATCCTTGCCAGTAAACAACTTATCCCAATCCACGTCCTTTCTCATTTCCTCAAAATTGGCCTTTCTCCAATTTAGAATCTCAACCTGTGGACCAGACCTATCCTTCTCCATAATTAACTTGAAACTAATGACATTATGATCACTCGACCCTAACTATTCCCCTACACATACTTTTGTCACCTGTCCTGTTCATACCCTAATAAGAGATCCAGTATTATTTTATTTCTCTCTCTCTATATATATTGATTTAAAAAACTTTCTTGAACATATTTGACAAACTTCAAGTCATCCAGCCCTTTTACGTTATGGGAGTCCCAGTCAGTATCTCCTATGATCACCACCTTATGATTCCTGTGTTATGGACAATGGACAATTTTATTTTCGGACCAGAGACAGGACTGAAACTTGGACAGGAGAGAGAGGATTGTGCACTGCTGTGAAGTGCTGAAGTAGCGCTGAGAAAAATGACGGCTTTGTGGGAAGCACTGAAACAGCGCTGGGAAATACTAGCTGCCAGAAGTGCGAGACCCACATGCTGGAAGCCGGTGGGCTTGTGGAGAGTGCGGCTGCTGTAGTCAACCTCTCCACCAATTGGGAGAGCTGAAGGCGTGTGGTGGAGTTGAAGAGCCCAGCATGCTGAGTTTTGAACAGTTTAGTCAGTTGATTGGAGAGCAGTCAGTCAGATGGTTGGTCTGTGTGTGAGTGCTCACCTGACAGCTTCAGCAAACAAGAAGCTGAATTGCTTCGTTCACAGGTGCCAGCACTGCATCCGTAACTGTCTGTCAGTGTGCTCATCCAATAGTTTCAGTGGGAGAAAGGAGACTGAGCTACTTTGTCCATGGATGCCAGCACTGTTGTCCTGACAGCAGTTTGCGCCACTCTGATACCCAGAGTGTGTGTGTATGTGACCTGGGCTTCCCCAGTCCCCTTCCAAGAGGAGGACTTCATGTGACAGGAATCACTTGATGACCCAATGCAGGGTGTTTAGAGGGGAAGACTTGTTTAACAGAAGGTCACTTGTTCACCCTAAAATGGGCCTTGGAGGCGTGAACCTCGTGTAGTGAGTAGGATGTCATTGGGTGAAAATTCCCATGTGAAGAAATTAAAGGTGGTCGTTGCCACATTTGAAACTCATGAAAGTTGTGCCTACAGTGATCATGGCCATCTGTCTCCATATCCAACTAAAAGACTGGCATACAACCAAACTAAGAAACCCAAGCATGGAGGCCAGACTCTGCGAGCTGTTCCTTTTTGACTGACGAACTTGACATGACTGACTTGAGGTTTCATTTTGGGAGTTTTATTTTGGGATATTTTGAGTTTGAACTGTAATGATCTGGGTTCTCCCTTCCTGCCCCCCCCCCCCCCCCCCACCCTCCACCACATACACCTTATAAATATCTGTTGTTAAGTTAGAATGGCCATAAAGGCTTATCTTCGGGTGTTAAGTTTATTGAGGTAATTCTATTATTTTTAATTTGTTAATAAATTTTGTGTTAAATTTAACTCATCTATTTATGCTTCTTTCAATTACTGCTAGTGAGGCATCACACCTCCAGCTGTCTCCTATCTTTCTATAGAGTTGTTCCTCCAGTTCTCATTAACTATTGGGTGGTCTGTAATACAACCCAATGAGTGTGGTCATACCTTTCCTGTTCTTTAGCTCCACCTATATCGCCTCAGTAGATGAGCCCACTGGTCTGTCCTGCCTGAGCACAGCTGTGATATTTTCCTTGATGAGCAATGTCACTCCTCCCCCTTTCGTTTCCCATCACTCTCTCACTTCTGAACCACCAGGAGCCCAGAACATTGAACTGCTGGTCCTACCCCTCCTGCAGTCAAGTTTCATAATGTCATAATTCCATGGGCCAATCCACGCTCTAAGCTTGCCTGCCTTTCTTACAATATTTCTTAGACTGAAGCACATCAATGTCTCTACTTCCTCAAGAGCTTGCGGAGGTTTGGTATGACACCAGTAACCCTGACAAGTTTCTACAGAGGTGTAGTGACCGGCTGCATCACAGCCTGGTATAGGGATCACCAATACCCCTGAGCTTTATAAGCCCTCCAAAAGGTAGTGGACACAGCGCAGGATATTACAGTCAAAACCATCCCCACTATTGAATACATCTACAGGTTATACTGCCGTAGGAAAGTAGCAGCACCGAGCACACGCTCTATTCTTGCTCCTGCTATTGAAAAAAGGTATAAATGCCACAAAACTCGCACCATCAGGTTAAGGAACATCTGCTACCCTTCCACTATCATACTCCTCAACAACAAAGTCAATCAGAGGCTCATTTTATTTGTGCACTTTATTGATTTTCTTTTTGTTCTCTTTGTATTGCACAGTCAATTTGTTTACATACTACAACTATCATCGATTTTACTGCCATGACTCGTACACAATACACTGATCCCGATCTCATCTGGTACCACCAGAATGACACAGGTCTCCACTTGAAAGACTTACGCCTGGGTGACTGGTGAAACATGAGCTTGTGATTTTTCCACAGTTGGACCTAGGCTTATTGTACCTGCAACAATGTAGTGGAAGGTTTTCAGTGCCCTTCAAACTTGTCTCATCCAAGCAGGCGAGCATTGGTCAGGCTAATTACTGAGTGGTTTACTTGGCCACACATCAAGGGGGTGATGGATTATGGGCAAGGACCTGGTCGCCGTGTCAGCATTCTAAAGTCTCCAGACACACAAAATTCAGACTTGGAGGTTTTACTGTTCCAGATTCTCGTTTCCATCATGTACACCTGGACTTGTTTGACTCCACTTCCACCATCAAGAGAGTTCACTTAATTGCTCACATGTGAGAACCGAGCTACCAAATAGCAGGAGGCCATTCCTGTCACCACATCTCAGTGGAGACGGTTGCTTGGCACTTCAATAATTGGTATTTCAGTCACTATAACGACAGACCAAGGGTCTCAGTTCAAGTCAGTGAGGGAGAACCTGCGATTGCTCAGACCAACATGTGTGCGACAGGCATCAACTGCGGTGATTATGCCAGATGATTTACAACACTGTACACTGCATTCATTCGACATGACACCATTCACCGGTTATTCCAGTCTGTTTGCAATGGCCCTTACAGGGTCATACAATGCCACCCTAAAAGTTTTGTGATCTGGTGGAATGGGAAAGCTGACTCTGTCTCCGCTGACCGTGTAAAACTGACGTATATCGATGATCCACTTTATTCGTCATTCCCAACACCGGAGAAACAGCTGGATCCCTGCCAATTGGATCATCCACCGTGCATCTTGCAATACTGGACTAAATTTGACAGGAATGTCAGCCTGCCAGACTGGTATGTAGCAGGACAGGTCAATTCAGTTGCCTCCTCGCATGACTCATTGTAAACGTAGAGTGGCTAGTCAACTTTCTGGCACATTTGTGGAATGTGGGAGAAAATCAGAGTGGCCCAGGAGAAACCCACATGGTCATGAAGACAGCGTGCTGTTCACAAAGGCAGCAGTAGAAATTGGGATTGAATCTGCGTTCCCGGGGCGGAGGGGCAGAACTGCTCTATCTCCATGCCAATTTTTCAGTGAAGTGACCAAAAGATTATTTCGGTATGCTCACGCCAAGGTCTTGATTCACTGCAACAAGACATACTTCTGCACTCAAACCTTTTGCAATTAAGATCAACATGCCATTTGCTTTCCAACTGCTTGCTGAATCTCTGGTTGTTTGCCTTCTACTTTATCGTCAGTGAAGCATTTCTTTACCTGCTATAACTAGTTGCAGGAGGAATGATGAATGGTCTGAATGAGTCAGTGATTAATTAGCTCCCACCCTGAGAACTCAGAACCACTCTGATGCTGTGGTTGGTTGGTGTATGGATTTCTAGTTGGCTGTGAGAAGGTATTGGGGAACTTTGTTTACCTTCAGAGACCGGTCCCCTGTTCACTCCTCATACAGACCCCTTCTTAATCCTCTTAGAGAAATAACTTTAATTTCTGGTAGCCCACCCCTTCCCCACCCCCCCCCCTTCTGTCCCTATTTCTCCATTCCTCTACCTCTGTCTGTCTCTCTTTCCTTTTCCCTCGGTCTCCTTTCCTCTATTTTATGCATTCACAGAGCTACCCCTCCCCCCTGATCAATTCCCACCTGTCCTCCTATCCACAACACTCCCCACCAATCACTCCCCCCACCAATCACCCCCCCCACCCCCTCCCCCAGCTCCTTCCCCTGTGGCTGCAGGAGGTGCCACACTTGCGCCCACCCTTCCCCTCTCACCATGGTTCAGAGCCCCAAAGAGGCCTTTCAAGTGAAGCAACACTTCACGTGTATCCGCAGGATTGATTTACTGCATCCAATACTCCCTTTGTGGCCTTTTTGACATTGGAGAGACTGGGTTCAGTCTGGGAGATCGCTTCGCTGAGCACCTTTGCTTCATTCGCATCAGTGACAGAGACCTCCCAGTAGCCAACTATTTCAGTCTGTGCCACACTCCCACACTCACAGTTCTGTGTTCCATGAAAAGCCAAGACTAGTAAGGATAGGCGGAACATTTGAGAAGGATAAATTCTGTTTGAGGAGAGAGAGAGAGAGAGAGAGAGAGAGAGAGAGAGATGACAATAGATCTGGAGAACTTGGACTTCAAAGGCATTGACAAAGTTCCTGCAGTTGGTCTTCATGGAACAGGGGTCCCAAAACGTTTTAGACCACACATGTCAAACTCTGGCCCACGGGCCAAATTTAGCCCATGATATAATTATATTTGGCCCGCAAGATCATTTCAAAAATGTATTAGAGGTGGCCCGCCCTGCAGCGAGAGCCGATGCTGTTTTTTGGTAATGTCACCCCCACCATCCTCCCCCTTCATTGCACATCCTTCCCCATTGTAACACGAGAAATTGTAACACGAGAAGTCTGTGGATGTCATCAGCCGGCAAGCCAGTTGGAAGGCTCCCCGCACAACTAGTCACTTCTCCCACCTGTCGAGCGGTGCGGGGGATTGGCGAGCACCTGTGATTTCCTGTCGGCGCGACGGACATGGCAGGCTGCGCACGGCCCCCGGGCAGCGCGAGCCCTGCGCGACTGGCACCGGACGGCCCTTCCACAGCGCGAGCGCACTTCTCCCGGTCGCCACGGCCTTCAGCGCTTGCACCCGCGCGGACCCCAGGAACGGCTGGTTCGGCCCTGCACGTGAAGAGAGAGACGGTGGCTGTCTGCAAAGGCTGATCGGCAGCGCGCTGGGCCTGAGTGGGCGGGTAAGCAGAGGTGGGAAGAGGGTGTAGGTGAGGAGTAATGGGCAGGGGAAGTTATGGGGTGCGAGGGGCAGTTAGAGGGAGGGATGAGTAGAAGGAGGGGTGAATAGGGAAGAGGTAAAAGGGTGAGTAGGGGAGGGGTGATTAGAGGGTGAGAGATGGGTAGAGGGAGGAACAGGTTGAGGGGAGAGGCAGTAGAGGGGCGTGTATAGGATGGGGTGGGTAGAGACAGAGCAGGTGGAGTGAGGGGTGAGTAGAGGTTGGGTAAAGGACCGGTCAGGTAGAGGGATGGTGGGTCGAGGGTGAATAGAGGCCTAGAGCCTGAGGAGTGAGCAGGAAATGCTGAGTCCTGATGCAGGCCAAAATGGACACAGCCTGTGAATGCTGACTACATCTCCACAGGGACCAAATAGGTTTCCCTCAGGTCAAGCAAAGGGTGAACTTGAGCTACCTACTCCTGACCTGTAACATTATCCTCCTAAAGTTATATCCTAAAGTTTAACATTACATATGTTGAAAGAAGAGAAAACATGCAGATGTTGTTGAAAATTTTCAATAAATATTTAGTTCGGCCCTCGACTTAGTCCAAGTTTTTAATTTTGGCCCTCCGTGAATTTGAGTTTGACACCCCTGTTTTAGACCCCTTCATGGAATATTTGATCCCTCATCGACCCCCTAAGCATGGAATTCCAGCACTGGTTTGGGGTGGGGGGGTTGGTGGTGGCGCTGGGCAGAGGGGGAGGTCGGGGCGCTGTACAGGGGGGTTGAGGCACTGGACAGGGAGTGTGGTGGTGTTGGACAGAAGCCTGGGGGTGGGATGCCGGCACTGGACTTGGTGGGGGGGCTATACTCACGTAATAGTCAATTCCATGTTAAATTTAACCCACTATTTTTGGCCTCAGCCACATACCCAACCATTCTCCCGACACTCCGGCCATGGATCCTTGCCCCTGACGCCTGCCTATCCGAACTCCTGACTGTGGATTCTTGTCCCGATCCCTGCCCATCTGATCTCCCCACTGCACATCCTCATCACAACGGCCACCCATCCGAAGAGCCGACTACGGATCGTCGCCCCGACGCCCACCCGTTCGAGCTCCTGACCATGAATCCTCACTCTGATGCCATCTGAGCTACTGATGCCCCAACCATGAACGTACAAATCAAGCAATTTTTCAGAGATCGAGATCTCTCATGGAATTTTCTCGAGTTTCCTCCTACAAACTAATCGGTAAGTTAATTTTCCCACCAGGTTTTTCCTGGGGAGCTGGTGAGTGGTAAAATCTGGCCATGTAGGAAGACCAGGAAGATCAATGTAAAATTTCTTTAAATGAATGCTTGCTGATTAGTAAGGACTTGGTGGAATGAAGATGCATTTCTGTCCTCTGTGATTTGGAGAACCGAGGAACTATTTCTCATCCATAACTAGAGGACAAGTACTCACATTGCTTCACTTGGGTGATGCAAGGACAAACTCCTTTAAAGTAAAAATAATCAACGTTTGGACCACACTGTCAGGTGGAGTGATTAATGCATTCAAAGCACCAAGTTGAAGAAAAACAAAACTGCCAGATATGGGGAAAGTGCAGCAGATTGGAATAAAAAGACTGAAAACTCACACAGATTAGATAGGCTGAATAACCTTCTGTGCCACAATTCTATGACTCTATGTTAACCTACAATGAAGTGAGATCAAGTTTATTTGTCTGTTTATCTCTGGCTTCTCCTCCAAACCGGAGGGTGTGTGCGAATTGATAAATCATCTCTTGGACTGCACTCCTTGCAATTCAGAAGAATGAAGGGGGACCGCAAAGAAGCATTTTGAATGTTGAGAGGCTCAGACAGAGTAGATATGGAAAAGTTGTTTCCCATGTTAGGGGAGTCAAGGACAAAAGGGAAGAACTTCAGGATTGAAGGGTGCCCATTTAAAACAGAGATACGGTAGAATTTCTTGAGCCAGAGTGATGAATCTCTGAATTTGCTGCCACAGGCGGCTGTGGCGGTCAGGTCGTTAGATTTATTTAACACAGAGATTGGTAGCTATCTGAGTAGGCAGGGTGTCAAACATCATGGGGAGAAGGCAAGAGAGTGGGACTGAGTGGGAGAATGGAATGAAATGGCAAATCAGACTTGTCGGGCTGAATGACCTACTTCTGCTCCTATATCTTATCGTCTTAAGGGATGCCAACCAGTGCAGTGAACCAGACTAGTAAATGGCTGATGGAGGTAAATATTGATTCTTTAGTGTGTCCGTGACTGACCACGTCTGGTTAACTCAGATTCCAGGAGTGGATAATTGTACATCTTTTAGAAAAAAATAAATGATAGACACAAAATAGACACGGCCTTCAGGCATAAGTTGTCAATACTCATTTACACATGAAATTTAAACTTTAGTTTGTTGATAAAATGCAAGAGGAATGCAAAATGTCCATGCTCTATTTTGATTGATATGAGGGCTTTAATTCCTTGGTTACCATATCATGCAGACTGATTTTCTTTTAAATCAACCAGATATTAATGTTGTGCCTTCATTCTTTAGTGTAATTCTTTGACCAAAACCAAGCCCTTAGTTAATATGGATCAGCATAGCATTACCTCTGGATGAACAATGGTTACTGATGGTTAACTGATGCCACGCTGAAGAATATAAGTAATTGCTCTGTGGAAATCAGTGCTAACTAAATAACATGCCACATCACCTTTTGGCTTCACTTCTCAAGTGATAGAGTCATAATCCATGAGACACAGCTGACAGTGAATTATGGACTGTTACTGGTGAACATAGTATTCATCCAAACCAGGTCAAGACTCCAGAAACCCTCCTTAGCAAGGGTCCCATGAATAAATCAACTAATAAAATAAGACAATGTGGCTTCTTGAGCTTGTTCCGTCTTTCACGAAAATCGTGATTCAATCTTGAGCCACCTAATTCCACCTTTTTGATTTCCTTGGTGTCCACAGATGTATTAATCTCAATCTTCCATCGACTGCTTGACTGGGTGGAGAAATATTTCCTCCTTCTAATTAAAACCGAAATTTCTTGGAAAAGTAATTAACCACACCTTGCTCACCAATTAGCCAAATCATGGCTACAGAGTCCACCATCTACAAAATACACTGAATTGAGTCTGGATAAAGGGTCCTGACCCGGTTCATTGACCATTTCTTCCTGTGGATCCTGCCTGACCTGCAATTCTTGGTTTGCTACAAAGTACACTGCAGGCTTTCCGACGCATCACCCATTGCTATCACCTCGGGCACCACGTAAGGCAAGAGCAGCTGGAGCATGGAAGCATCACCACCTTCATGTTTCCTGCCAAATCATTCGCCATATTGATGGGAAGGGAGAGAGAATAGAGATTTAGTGGAGGTGCATGTAGACAGGTGTTTAATGGAATTGATCATCTGCAGAAATGAGGGTGGTGAATCTATGGAATTGGTTTCCACAGGTAGCTGTTGAGACCAAGTCATTGGGTAGATTTAAAGCAAAGGTTGGTAGATTCTTGGGCATCAAAGGTTGTGGGGAGAAGGTAGGAGAAAGGGTTTGAGAGGGAAAAATATTTCTGCCATGATTTAGAGCAGACTTGATGGATCAAATGGCCTAGTTCTGCTCCAAATTCTTATCGCTTCCATGCTCTTAACTCCATAAAAATCAAGTGTCCATATTATCATAAAGGAATTAGAAGAGAATGGATAAATGGGATTTGTGTTGGATGAGTGCAAATAGTGCTTGATGGCTTGCAATGACTCATTGGGTTTGATGTAGCTCTCTGACTCAGCTGGCTTCAGAACCTGCTCCAACCCAATGAGATCAAATCTGCTCCCTTTATTTGTCACGAGCCTGTGACATACGTAACAATAACTGGCAACATTTTATGAATGGTAGCATGTGACCAATTGTTTCCCATACATCATCGACATGTTGCCTCAGTATGGAGGATTCCGGCCCTTCTGTTTGCCACAGGGGAGAAATGTCCAGCTGTGGGAGCCCAACATGAAGGAACAGCAGCTGCGAGACAATTAGCTAACATTAAGAAAGGTGTCAATGGATACAACTCGCTGTCCAATTCCTGGCTGGGCTGGTCAGCAGAAGGAAAAAGTTGTAGTGAAGCTTGAGACAAATGGCAGAAGTTGCCTATCAGGGGCCCCAAGCACATGGACACCAGGCTATTGTCAATTCTGCAAAGTAAATCAGTGAGCAGATGAAGGCAAAAATTAATTATTTTTATGAAAGGTCTAAAGCACTTGTAGTGTAAAGGTTAAAATGTAAACAACAATAACAATAAAGTGTGCAAACATGTTCAGGGGTGATCACTCCAGATGGAGGAAGGAGGAGGATGAGGGAGGAAATCAAACGATTCATGCTTCACCCGTCTGGACGAGGCTGTGACTGTCATTTGTAGGTGGGGAATAGAGTTGCCTCTGGGGTTCAGGAGCGTGGTACTGGTGTGGCCTGAGAGAGTTTGCTGTATGGAGAGGGAGAAGGATGATGCGTTGCAGGGAAGAGCATGCACTCAATCAAGTCCCGCAGAAGCAAGGCCTGATTTTTCATATCATGCTGCATGCCTTGCATAACGTTGCCAAACATATGCAGGTGGTCCCGTCCCACCAACTCAGCCTCGCAGCCTTCTCTTTGCCACCTCCCCTTGTGCTCCCTCTACTTCTCCAGGTGTTCCTGATCATGGTCAGTATCATCCCATTCCATTGACTGCAGTATCTCTTCCATTTCTTTGGAAAACTCCTGCGGCCTTGTCAATTTCTGCTTTTTTGGCTGCAGCTGGCATCCTAGAAAGTAGAACAGCACAAGCGACATTAGCTACATAAGTCCTTATGGGCAGACACGTGCTCACCAAACCAAATTAGACTGATCATATCATGAACAAGAAATTATTCTTTTTTACCCGGAGAACCTCTGATCGGCACGTCAGTTTCCAATCCGGTGGCCTCACCAGCCTCTGCAGTGATGCTGGAGGATGGAGATGCAGCGGGGATGGCATTGGAAACTGCTGGCTCGTCCACTGTGCTCAGGGGAGAGACTGGAATGACAGAGTGGCTGGTCCCCCGTATGGACTGGCTTAGGTCAAAATAGCACCAAGTCCCGACGGCCTCTGCCACTTCTACCATTGCGGCCCTTTACCTGATGGAATTTCTTGCGGAAGCTCTTCAGCTTTATTACCACCAGGGCTTTGCTCCTGGTGAACCCACGCTCCATGAGCGGAGAAGACAGCCTTTCAAGTATTGGACCATCTTTCACCGTACCAATCATCTGACGCTTGATTTCCTCCTGAGCTCTGTGGTTCAGGAGCTCCCTGATTTCGTTGTCACCCCAATTTACTATTTTGGTTTGTGTGTCAGTCGATCGCTGACTTGTGGCTTTTGTTTGTTTTATGAAAGTCCCGCACCAAATGGCGTGCACATACAGGGTCATAAATTAAATCACCCTTTTTGCCGTGCAAGCCGGTTTCCACGTTCACATTCACAACACTTCGCCTCTGACACTACCTCACTTGGGGGATTAAAGGAAGATGAAAAATGATCCCCCAAGCTGCCTCGGTAGCGTTCAGAAGGTAAGCAGAGCATTGAAACAGCGTACCATAGCCAGCTTGTAACGGCAGTGTGAAAATACCTATCTTAGCTCTCTCTGCACGACAGCCTGCTGCAATTTTTCATCATTTAAATAACTGAGGCAGTACAGTTGGTATAGCTGTTACAGCAGCAACTAGGGTTCGAATCCAGTGCTGCCTTTAAGGAGTTTGTGCATTCTCCCTGTGTCTGCGTGGATTTCCTCCAGGTGTTCCAGTTTCCTCCTATCATTCAAAATGTACCAGGGATTTAAGGTCAATTGGGTGTAATTGGGCAGCAAGGGCTCATGGGCCAAAAGTGCCTGTTTCCGTTCTGTATGTCTAAATTTAAATTTTTAATAGTCCAATTTACTATCCAAAGTGGATGACCTCACATTTACTTATGTTGTGTTCCATCTACCAGACCCTGCAATTGTGAAGCAAGCAATTACTTTGAACTCCTTTCGGCCTTCGCTCCACAGATGCTGCTCGACCCATTGAGTTCCTCCAGCTGTTTGTTTATTACTCCAGATTCCAGCAGCTGCAGTTTCTGGAGTCTCTATTAAATGATAATCTTCAATGCCATTGTAATATCAACAAGTCTGCATCAATTAATATTCAGTCCTGAACAGCCAATCATGGGCCTCCTGCTGAACCTTACAACTACGTCAAGACCATCAGCCAAAGGTGCCCCTTGTGTTGGGTTCCATTCCTGAGGATTTCCCATGAACAGTTGCATTTCATTCCCGTTCTTATGCATAGAGGAGAATCAGTCCATGAGCTACATATTTGTCAACATTTAAAATTAACAAAATTGTTGCATTACGTGCACTTTACACAACAAAATGTTGCCACAGCAGTCAATTCGCACACAGCAAGTTCAGACATGAGCTGAGAACGTGTACTAACCAGAATGAGAGAATGGGGATATGGGACCTTTCAAATTCACTTGAGAAGGTAGGGCAACTTTGGGCTGAACCTCCGATCAGAAAGGCAGCAGCTCGGATGGCGCGGGCTCTCTTTCAGTTTTGGCACCAACGGGACTCAAACCTCAGAACTGGGGCCTCAATACACGACTCTCTGATTCAGAAGCAGGAGGGAAGAACAGATGTATAGTGGAAAGTGTGCTGAGTGGCAGCATAACGGCCTGGTATGGAGTATTGAGGCACCAATGCCTCTGAGCTGAAAGCTCTGCAAAAGGTAATGGCCACAGCCCTGAACATCGCAGGCAAAGTTCTCCCACCATCAAGAAAATCTATGTGGATGCTGTAATCGGAGAGCAGCAGCAATCATCAAGGATCTACATCATCCAGCATACGCTCTCAGCAAAGAGGTATAAGTGCCACTGGACTTGTACCACCATATTCAAGAGCAGTTGCTACGACCCCCTCCCCCACCAACCATCAGACTCCTCAATAAAACCTCGATCAGAGCCTCATTTAAAGACTCTTACTTTGATAATAATTTATTATTGAATATTTTCTGTATTGCACTGTTTGTTTGCATTTCTCTCTTTTGTGTATGCACCTTTTTCTTGAGTAGAGTTTTTTTTTTGCACTACCGACAAGTAGAAATTCTGTCTGGCCCACAGAGAAAAGAATCTCAGGGTTATATGTGATGTCATGTATGTACTCTGACAATAAATCTGAACTTTGAAATTTGAGTTTTTTACCAAATGAGGCTGATCCATCTTTGGATCAGTTCAGCAGCGGGATGTCCGTCATCGCTCGCCGTTGATGACAAACTTTGCAAGGAAGTTGATGGCATGATCAGAGTGTGCCTGGAGTTGATGATCTCCATGGTCTGGTACCAGTGGCCACCAAGACCACAAACTGGCAGTGCTGATGTAGATTGGAATACAGTGGCTACCAAAGGAATGAATTAATGCCAGTGGACAGCAGAGAAACAGAAAAAGGATAACCCACTCATGCCACCACTCCCATCACATTCACCTTCATTGTCATATACTTGACAGCGAATCTCTCTTGTTGCCAAGCAATTAAACCCTGACTGTGGTTAGGTCAAGTTGGATTTAAATATCTAACTCATTACAAAGTTCCTTCTTTGACAGCCTGACATTGATGTGGCAGGAGCCATGAGACATGAACTTAGTGAAGGAAATGGGATACTCTTCAATAATTGCACTGTGTGAAACTAGACCCAATCTTGCCAGCCCATGAGATCGTTGCACAAATCCCAAAGGGAGAGCTGGCAGAGGGAAAATACCAGAGGAAAAATAACTCGATAAGTTATGAGTAACTGTGTAATGGAGAAGGGGTTAAAAAAGATAAAGCAGCAGGAACTGAGGGAGGGAGAGATTCCTCTGGGGCTGCATCCTAATTGGATAAAGTGGGAGTCAATCAGGAAACAAACATACATGCCAGAATGTTGAGAGCAAGTAAAATGTAGTAAAAAAGAGGCTGACTGGTGAATGATTAAAGTGAAACCTTGGAAGGTGGCAACCCAAGGAAATCAACTGATTCCTGAACCCCAGTTAGGTGGAAAATGTCCTGATCAAATGCCCTCCCTACTTTCCTCTGACACCATCACTCCCCATCACTTACTCTTCCCTCTTACAAGTCATCCTCTGTAAATCCAAAATCGGAGGGTACATGGTGAAATGCTGACCACTCCTTGTCTCTCCTCCACCTATCCACAAACATCAGCATCTCTCCTAAGAGGATGTCTGAATTCAAGTTTGTCATGTCATCAAGAGTACAATGAGAAGTGTTCTTCTGCAAGCAGTCTAACTATCTCTAACATTCACATTGTTGTGTAAAGTGCACAATTTACAGAATGCAGGATTACAATGAAAAGGAAGGTGATCAGCACAAGCAAGGGCAGTGTGAGAGCACTGGTGTGGGGTTAACTCAGGAGCCTGATAGCTGCGGGGAAGCAACTGACTTTAAGCATGAGGATTGTCACCTTGTCGTAGTGGAGAGGCTTGTATGGTCCTGAGATCCCGAGAGAGATGCCATGTAAAGCTATGTCCTGGTCGGGCCACCCATGGCAGTAAGGTCAAGGGTGAGGTCTCTGACAAAGAACACTCCAACCAAGATCTCAACGATGGTACAGGCAGACAAAGTTACTTTAAACTCAACCGTGAAGGGAAATGAAAGCTGCAACAAATCCATCAGCTCCAATCGTCGTGGTTTTCATGCCATTAGAATTAGTTGGTGGATTTGTGAAGTATCGCGTGCTTCTTAGACATGATTCTTCACATTAAGTGCAGGTTAAACAAATACATGCACAGGCGTCTTCACTTAGTGGGCCACTTTCCAAAATTGGACTTGTAAGCCACTTGAGAGCCCATAAGATCAAAGACCATCATCCTTGAACAAGGGATACCCACAACAACAACACCATTTCACACTCTAGAACAGGAGTGGCCAAACTTTCTTAATGAAAGAGCCACATACGATAAACTTCAGATGTTTGAGAGTCGCAAGACAGCTTATCGTACGCCACACACGCTAAAACTACCATTGTAAACACTGGCTCTTTTGATTCCTGTCTCAGACGACATATTTCCATGAACCGCACATTACACGTCAAAGAGCCGCATGCTGCTCGCAAGCCGCAGTTTGGCCACCCCTGCTCTAGATGGGAGAAGGGAGTGCATCTAGAGAGTGATGGGCCCTTCAGTGTGTTGACCACCTTTGCTAGGAAGTGGGTGATGTAGGTCAAGTCCACGGAGGGGAGGAAAGTTGGCATGATGCCCTGAGCTGCATTCACCACCTTCCCATGATATTGAGCAGAGCACAAGACCTAGGAGCGGAATTTAGTCATTTGGGCCATCGGATCCACACTATCGTTTCCTTATGGCTGATTTATCATCTTTTAACTCCATTCTCCTGCCTTCTCCCTGAAACCCTTGATCCCCTTTGCAACCAAGAACTTATCTAACAGCTCCCATCCCATTCTGTGGTGCATCTGGAAAGTCTGCTTTCACTGGTGCATCTGTAGAGGTTGTTAAGGAAACAATGGAGATGCCAAATGTCCTTAGCCTTCTGAGCAAGGAGTTGATGCATTTTCTGATCTGTCATGCCAATATGCTTAGCCAAGATCAAATCGTTTTTTTTAAATTCAGGTGACTGTCATCATTTTTCCACACTTTGACAAGGGTTCAGGCCAGAAACACTGTTGATGTATCTTTATCTTTGCTATATTAAGGACACTGTTTGACCTGCTGAGTTTCTCCAGCATTGTGTTTTTACTTCAGCCACAGTGTCTGCGGACTTTCATGTTTTATTTCAGGTCTTTGAAAATGTTTATTCCTAAGAATTTGAAGCTATCCTGTTCTTTTGACTTCTGAGCCTTTGAGTTGGACTCTGCCCCTTCTCCTGAAGTCAATAATCATCTGCTTCACTTTATTGATGTTGAGAGAAATTGTCACCTTGGCACCAATCTCTTTCTTGCTATTTGACACCCAACCTACTACTGTGGTACTGTGGATGAATTTGTGGAGGAGTTGAAATGTTATATAGCTGTGTAGTCATGGGTGCAGGAGGACATAACTCCACGAAGGTTACGTAGGACACTGAGATGGATGTCAGTAAGCAAGGACATGAACTGAAGGGCTTAAATTTTGAAAGGAGGAATTGGTTAATTGTCAGGAATTATTTCAAGAGCAATGGGGAACGAGCATGGGAGAGCAACTACTGAAAGAGGCAGTGGAGGCCTGATGGAGAAGTGAGCTCCTCCTGTGGAGCACTGACCACCACTAGATGCACCCTTCAGCCCAGTGCTCATGCCATCAACAGAGATCCTAGCCAAACCCATTCTGTTCTCCTCTTATTCTGATGAATGCCCACCACTTCTATCCCTCAACCTTATGCTAGTATTACCTTATAATGATGAACCAATTCTATTCCCAGAGGGCAGAAATGTCCACCATTCCTTTTCTTCTACTGATGCTGTTCAACCTGCCGAGTACCTCTCATAGCATGGAAACAGAATCTTTGGCCCAACTTCCCCACATCAACAAAAACACATTGGTCCCACCTGCTTGCATTTGGCCCATATCTCTCTAAAGTCATCCTCTCCGTGTAGCAACAAAAAATTTCTTAAAAGTTGCAATAGTACCTGCCACAACCACCTGTTCTTGCAGTGAGTTCAAAGCACCCATCATCCTCTGTATAAAATGCTTGGTCCTCATATTCCTATTAAATCTCTTCCCCCCCCACTACCTTCACCTTAACCTACAATATGTCACTGATCACTGATTCCCCTACTCTGGGCAAAAGATTCTGTGTTCACTCAGTCTAATCCTTTCATCATTTTAAATACCTTTACGAGATCACCTCTCACCCTCCTGTGCCTCAAGGAATAAAATCCTAACTGTGCTCATCCTCTCCCTTTAGTTCAAGCCCTCAAATCCTGGCAGAAGCATCATAAATTTTCTCTGTACCCTCTCCAGCTTGACAACATCCTCCTGTAGCACAGTGACCAAAGCTTAACACAATGTTCCAAATGCAGTCTCACCAACTGAAGTGCCAGTTGATGAAGTAGACAAAGACGATGTGGACAAAAAATATTCACCACACCACCTTTTACACAACATGACCTCCCAACTTTTGCACTCAGTACTCTGACTGACAAAGGCCAACATAGTCAAAATCCCTTTTGACTACCCTATCTACTTGTGACATCACTTTCAATGTACTAAGCATGTGTACTCGGGATCTCTCTGCTCTACAACATTCCCTAGATCCCTACCGTTCACTGTGTAGGTTCCACCCATTTAGACCTCTCAAAATGCAACACCTCACATTTTTCTGCATCAACCATTCCTTTGCCCACCTGACCAACTGATCAAGATCCTGCTGCAATCCTTGGCAACTGTCTTCACTGTTTACAATAGCAGGCATGACCCAGAGTGGGTTTAGCTGGGCATCAGTTTAAGGTAAGAGGGGAAAGATTCAAGAGGGAACTGACGGGATACTTTCTCACTCAAAGTTTGGTCTGTATCTGGATCAAGCTGCCAGACGGATCTACAGCAGTGGGTAAAACTTTGATGTTCAAATAGCATTTGGACAGATATATGGATGGGAACAGTTAAGGAGGAGATGGGCTTCAGCTGCACGTGTATTAGGTCTGGTTGTAGGCCTGTGTGTTTTGCACTGAGGACTAGAGAATGCTGTTCCATCGGGTTCAACTTTTGCAATCAGATGAGACTTGACTTGGCTACATGCAGGCAAATAGGACTAGTCTAGAATGACAATGAGATGAGATGATTCTGTTATGTGCTGTACATCTCTATGATTATAATTAGCCTGCTAACCCAATGCTTTGAGGAAACTAAACTATCTGGGCAATGTGCTATCAATAACTTGAAAGACTGGAGTTACAGAACAAATAGGCTTTTATTTACAATAAACTTGAAGGTTATCTTGTGCTGTGACCCAGGCTTTCTGGGGAGGGATTATGGTGTTGAAGCCTTTGTATAGGGTCAAAAAGGAAGAGCTACAGGGCAGAACAGAACAGGGCAGAGCCAGATAAATGAGTGTATTGCAATTCACCACATGGTTTTTTTTAAAATTTTGTTTAGCGGGGTGACGTGGGGCACCAAGTCTTCCAGGTTAAGTCTGTCCGGTGGTCTGGTCTTTGGTTGTGACCGGTAGAGAGTGGTTGCTGCATTTTCGCTGGGATCGTTGAAGAGTCCTGGATCTCCAGCGCTGTGTTGACCTGCTGGGGGCATGGTGACTCAACCAGAGTGACTGGGGCTGGGGTGGAGTTAGTGTCCAATGGTATGTAGTGTTTGTTCATGAAAGGGGGAGGTGCTGTTTGGTAGGTATGCTTCTCGAGTGCCCCCACACCCGTGAGGTCCCGGATGGAGACAGTTTCTTGGTGCCCATCAAAGTAGGCCATGTCCGCATATTGGGGTTGGCAAGGAGGTGCTAGACCCTTGGTTTAATGGTCCCTCACATGCTTCCATAGCAGGACCTCCCTGGGGACATCAACCAGGTTGGTAGGGTGATTCCTCACACAGACCCTGGAGAAGAGGAAAATTTGTTTGTGAGGTAGCATTTGGTGGCAGTAGATAACTGTGACCTGATTGCATGGAATGCCTCGGGAAGGATCTCTTACCAGTGAGAGACTGGCAGTCCCCTGGACTTAAGGGCAAGGAGGATGGCCTTTCACACAGTGGCGTACTCTCTTTCCACCTGACTCTTCCCTCAGGGGTTGTAACTAGTGGTCCTGCTGGTGGCGATACCTCTGGCCAGCATGTATTGGCACAGTTCGTCGCTCATGAACAGTACTCAAACTGGGTGAACAAGTTGCGCAGTGCCCTGGAGACCGTGGTGGTGGCCATGTTTTGGCAGGGGACGGCATAGGGGAAACATGAATACTCATCGATGACCATGAGGAAATACACATTGCAGTTGGTGAAGGGAAGGGGGCCCTTGAAGTCCATACTCAGGTGTTGGTAGAAGTGCCGCTTGCATTCTGTGCAGACCCAATATCTCTGATATTGTTATATCTCTGACATCCCCAATGGAATGCGGCAGATTACAAGATTTGATGAAGTAGAAAAATCTCGTGACACCAGGGTGGCAGAGGTCATTCTGGAGGGCTTTAAGGCAGTCTATCTGTGCATTGCACATGTCCCTTGGGACAGGATATCTGGGGGCTTGTTGAGCTTCCCTGGCCAATGCTGAATACTACAGTTATAGGTAGAGAGTTTGATCCTCCACCTCAAAATTTTTAATGTATTTTATCTTACGCTGCTGTTTGTCATTAAACATGAATGCCATGCCCCATGGTCCGTGAGAAGGGTAAAACATCTGCCGGCCAGGTAATGCCTCCAGTGCCGCACCGCTGCAACCATTGCCTGAGCCTCCTTCTCGATGGAAGAGGGTTGAATTTCTGGGCCCTAGAGGGTATGGGAGAAGGAGGCCACAGCCAGAGCGAAATCTGATCCACCCGAGACAGGGCTGATTTGCCACTACATATGTTGTGACTTTAGTGGTGTTTTCTTTTATGCAACAGAAGGCTGCCCGGGCCTCTTTTGTTAGGGGGAAGGATGTGCACTTGATAAAGTGGCTGGCTTTATTTGCATAATTAGGCACCTACTGGGTGTAATAGGAAAAGAACTCAAGGCACCTTTTCAGGGCCTTGAGGCTGTGGGGGAGGGGTCCTCTAGCAGGGGGCGCATGTGGTCGGGCTCAGGGCCAATAACTCAATTCTCCATAACACAGCCAAGAATCACCAGGCGTGTAGTGCGGAAGACACATTTATCCCTGTTGTAGGTGAGGTTTACCCCCTCCATAAATCTTCGTCCGCGAAGCCAAGCCAAAGAAAGAAGAAGGTGAGGTTTACGTGTTTGGCTGTTGTGAGGAATTTCTGGAGGTTGGCGTCATGACCTGCGGGTCATGGTCGCAGATTGTGACATTATCCGAGTAGGGCAAGGTGGCATGCAGGTCATTTTGCTCCACCATCTGGTCCATCTCCCACTGAAAGACGAAGACACCATTGGTCACACCGAAGAGGTCTCTGAGGAAATGGTAGAGGTGACCATCGGCCTCAAAGGCTGTGTTCTGGTGGTCCTTCTTGTGGATGGGGAGTTTGTGGTAGGTGTGTTTCAGGCCAATCGTGGAAGACATGATTTTGGGCAATTTGATTGACCATGTCTGCAATGCAAGGGAGAGAATTTGCATCCACCTCTGTATTGTGGATAATAATCTGGCTATAATCAATCACCATTCTGTGTTTTCCCCTACCCTTGACCACCACCACTTAGGGTCTCCACGGGCTGGTACAGGCCTCAGTGAACTCCTCATTCAGGAGTCGCCAGACCTCCTCTTTAATAAATGCCATGACCCCTTCACTGTATTGCCTGCTTTTTGTAGCGACTGGTTTACAATTGGGACTGAGATCCGCAAACAGCAGTGGGGGATCAATATGGAGAGTAGAAAGACCATGTGTCGGTTGGGCCAGCAGGGGGGAAGTGTTGGGGGGAGCAGGGCAGCTGGCTGACGAACTGCAGGTTGCCGACCGTGAGGGGAGGAGAGGACTGTCATATTGCATTGTAAAACTCTTGAGGTGGCATTGAAGGTCCAACCCCAGGAGCACTGGAGCGCAGAGCTGTGGCATGACGAAGTATTTAAAATCCCTGTAAGTTGTGCCCCACATGGTCAGTGTCACGGTGATGTAACTGCGTATCTTGGCCACGAGAGACTTTGAGGCCAGGGTGACTTTATAGCTTATTAGCCTTGCTTTAAGGGAGTATGTTGCACTGTATTAGGGTGGATAAAATTCTCAGTGCTCCCACTATTGAAAAGGCATCTTGTCACCTGATCGTTGATCGAGATGTCCATCAAAGACCAGGAGAGTTGATGCAGACTGCTTTGATCCTGTACCACGGAGGCCAGTGTGAGTTATGGTCTGGCCTGTGCTGACTCGTAGTCTGGAAATATAATGGTGGCGTCCATGCTGTGGCGTGGTTATCCCTGGAAGTTGGCGGTATCCAAGATGGTGGCCCCCATATCATGGTGTGTTCATCTCTGGAAGAAGATGCCAACCAAGATGAAAGCTTCCTTGCTGCGTACACATTGGCACTGGGACTGGAAGGCAGCTGTGATTGACGTATCTTCACGTAGTGTCCCTTCCCTCTGCATTTTGAGCATATTGCATCCTTCGCCAGGCAGTGCTTTTGGGGATGTTTTGATTGCCCGCAAAAGTAGCACTTTGGATGTTCCTGGGAGACCGTGGATATGGTGGGCTCGATCATCAGACAGGGTAGTGGACTGCTGGCCTGTAAACCTGTGTCCCAAGATGGTGGCCCCATGTGGACTCCTCACCATTCGCCGAGTGAGCTTCCATGTTATGGAGAGCAATCTCCAGTGATTTCACGAGGTTAATTGTTCCTTTTAAGTTCAAATTACTCTGCTCGAGTAGCCTCTGGCGCACGTAGACCAATTTGATGCCTGTAACATAGACGTCCTGGATCAGTCCTCTGTATTTTGGGCGGCTGACACCAACTGGAGTTGCATCCTCATGCGAGTCCCTGTGGGGCCTTCCTGGAGGAACTCACCACTCAATTCACCCGGTTGTTGTCTGCAGGTAGCCAGCACAGGACTGCCATATACCTCATTGCCTTTCTCCGTGTACCAGTCTTTGAGTATGTCCATTGCCTTCCCGAACGTTGAGGTGTCCCTGATCATTGGGAACACTTGATATCTGACCTGGGAGGAGAGTAGGTGGTCCTTGGCCACAACTCTGGAGGAATTTTGCAGAAAGACCTCAAAGCAGCCTGAGACTTCTGGCAATTGCGGATCAATCTCCAGCTTATCAGGCTTCAAGGGTTGTTGCATTGTTGGAAAAAAATGATTGCAAATAAAACTGATGCATTATCAATAACTCAAAAGACTGGAGTTACAGAACAATAGGCTTTTATTTACAATAAACCTGAAGGTCATCCTGTGTTCTGACCCAGGCCTTCTGAGGAGGGGTTATGGTGTCGGAGTCTTTATGCAGGGTCAAGAGGGAGGAGCCTCAGGTACAGTCACAGAATGGGGCGGAGCCAGATAAATGAGTGTACAGCAGTTCACCACACTGGGGTAAACCTCTGCAGACACTGAGAATACATGCAAACTCCACGCAGATAGGACTAGGGACCAGGATTGAACCTGATCCTGGGGTGTGAGGCAGCAACTCCATCTGCTGCAGCATTGTGCCATCCCTTCCTTTATAAACAGGATTGGCAAGGTGATTTGTGAAATGTGAGGATCCAGTGTGAAACCAGATGTGCCCCAAGTATCACGCAGTGGCTGGAGCAGTATTTCCTGGAAACATGGCATAAACTTCATTAGATAGGGAGCAAAAATCCCCAATCAAACATCCTTGATGGAGGACTGGAGATCGAGGAGGTCACAGGATTATGGGGGGAGAGGAATAAGAGCTTGGAAAAGTTAACTATATTAAGAAATGAATGTGATGCCCAACTGTTATAGTTACTTTGTTTGCCTAAATACAGTAAAATCCCCATTATCGGGAATTCAAGCTAACCGGCAGCCTCAACCAACCATCAAAATATTCACGGAAAATAAATAAGTAAAAAATCTCAAGCAACCAGAAAATTCACTTATCCAGCATCTACCAATCCCCATAAATGCCAGATACCAAACATTTAATGATGGCAAGGAACAGACATGATGGCCTGAATAGCTTATTTCTGCTCCTATGTCTTGTGGTCTTAAATAATTATAGCATAAGAAATTATAAAGATTTTGCTTATTATAAACAAGTTTGAACATTTTATTTTGAAAATGGATGTTTGAAACACAGAATAGGTCTTCATAAAAATAATGGTTTGCAAGGATATAATATGCATTGGTGTTCAGTTCCTCTCTCCATCTCAGCTTCGTTTTAAAAGAAACCCTGTCATGACATAGCAGAGAGAAGAATTTGATCTGGGCATGCTAAGCTTTTGTACAATAGTATTGCCCAGAGTGAGTTCCCACCCATAGACACCAGAACCCTAATTATAATGGACAGGCGTGGAGCTAACGATTCTGCGAGTCTGTCAAGATTAGCAAAGGTAAATCTGATCTGCTTATGAGCAGAGGCTTGCCTATCCCCATCTCCCTCAATCCTCGCATGTCTATTCAGTGTCAACTATATCTCAGTGGGATGCCTGAGATGGAAGGTCCTCGCTTGAAATCCCTGGTCCAGAGATATGAGCACATAATCTTGGCTGACACCACAGTATAGATGGAAATGCTACACTGTTGGAGGAGGGGTCTTTTCTGAGACAATTTATCAAGTGGACAATATCCAGGGCATCATTCGAATGATAAGGGAACTCTCCCCAGTGCCCTGGCCAATATTTGTCTATAACCAAAGCAGGCTATCTAGCTATTTTTCATGCTGCCTATTGTGGGATATTGCTGTGTGCTTTTTGGCTGGTATAGTAACAACATTAAGATGGTGATAACACCAAAACTACTTCATTGTTAGGTATTGTAAGCAATCGTAAAATAGTTAAATATATTACATGAACATGTATTCTCATCTAAAGCAGCAAAATATTAGTGATAGTTTCAATAAGAGAGATAATAATGTCTTCAAAAAGAAAAAAGGAACATCTTCCTTACACAAGCTGGTAGTAATATCACTGCGACCCCAGCAATATGATTGATTCTTAACTACAGTCATAGAGAAGAACAAGTTCTGGCATCCAATAACATAAAAAATTACAGCACAGTTCAAGCCCTTCAGCACCAAATGTTGTGCCGACCTAATAATCTACTCTTACAACTGTCTAGAATCTCCCCACTGCATCACATTCTGTTGTTTTCAGTTCCATGTACCTATCTTAAAAGATAATTTTAAGACCACCATTGTTACTGCCAGCACCTTTCGTGTACCCACCACTCTGTATGGAAAAACTGACTTCCAACATCTGCCCTGCACCAACTCCCAAGCACCTTAAAATGATGTCTGTTTGTTATTGTATGCTTAATAACGAGTTAAGTCGGCGGGCGACGTAAACCAAAGATTTTACTTAACACAATCAAACATGCTTGACATGGTAGAGAGAGAGCACCCACAGTGTGGCGTCTACTTCCTGTCAATACTCGATTCAACTAACGCACCCACGCGGTGCTTGCACATATGCAGGGCACTGTTACGAGTAAGGTGACTGCAATGTGATTGCAGCGGGTGCAGAGCAGTCGATGGCAGTGGCTGACTACAATGCCCCATTGTGTTTGCTGCTTCAGCCCTGGCCATTCACATGATCAATGGTTCTCGTCATCTTGTACACCTCTATCAGAGCACCCTTGATCCTCTATCAGTCCAAGAAGAAAAGACCAATTTCACTCAACCTATCCTCAAAAGGCATGCTCTCCAATCCAGACAGCATCCTTGCCAATCTTCTCTGCACCCTCTCTAGAGTATCCACATCCTTCCTGTAGTGAGGTGATCAGAACTAAACACAATATTCCAAGTGGGATTTAACTACAGTCTTATGTAGCTCTAACTTAACTCATGGCACTTGAACTCAATCCCATGGTTAATGAAAACTAACATTCCATGCGCCTTCTTTACCACACGATCAACATGTGGAATAGCTTGGTGTGTCTTATGGATACGGGCCCCAAGATTGCCCAGTAACATGCACATCCTGACATCTAATGACTTTAATAAAGTGCTTAAAGCACAAGAGTGTCAACAGCCATGAGGAAAATGGAAATTGGTACAACTCCATTGACAAAAGACAAGAGCAAACACCATTAGCATTGGCCTGTATTTTCAGAAGTTTGAAGCCATACTCCTTGTACTCTAGTTACAACACATTGTGGTGTGCTTCTATTAAAACAGCTCTTCTCCTCCACAACTGATGGCCATGTGAGGACTATCAGAACTGACACTCACTCTGCCTTAATGTCACTGAGAAAAATAACACTTTGTTTAAGTTTTTTGCCCACATCCTTGCATACCTTAAGGGTTGTCTAAAATGTAAGTTGTTATTCACATTGATTTACACAAACAATATTGGCATTGTATTGACACTGAATTCAACTGTTTTATCAGTTATTATGGAGAATATTGTTATAGTTATATAAGGGAGAAAAATGTTACGAGGGCATAAAAATAAAAGGCAGTTGAGTGTGTAAAACTACAAGTTTACACAACAGGAAAGATTGTATTCCAGTTTGTTTCAGGAATGGGTGTTTATTAAATGAGTGCATAAAGAATAATTCTTCCATTGAAAGAGAACCCTTGTAAAAGAACCCGATTATTCTTAATGCTGTGAAACAATGGAAATCACTAGATTTTAAAATGGAGAGTTTTGAACTCACCAATACCTATCACACAGCTTTGTCAGAATTCAGAATCTACCCCTTTGAATTTTACATCACAAGTCTAGTGGACCACTCAATCTTGTAAAGCCCTAGGATTTGATATTATATTGGCTAGTTAATTTCAAACAAAATGGTCTATTAATGCATTACAAACCCAAATAATTTTGACGTTCATGAGATTTCTTTATTATAATTTTTAAATAGTAAGATAATGGTTCTGATCCTCAAAGAAACAAATATTAATCTAATGTGAAACAGTGAGGGAGGGGGTGTATTGGATCAAGACAAACTGGATTTCTCTGGGTTCCCCTCTGTAAAATCTCTTTATCAAAAGGTTTTGCCATTTTCTCTAGCTCTGCTCTGATTTTCTCAGTTAGGGTTCTGAAAGAGCATTAATCTTTTTTTTTCTGTTAAAATTATTATTGTTGTGCAAGCACAGACGTAGAATTTTCCACACACTATGGCGTTTACACTCCATATCTAACACAGATGGTTTTATTTTCATTAAAAGTATTGTAATGAGACAGGTAGATTAGCTACGTTTTTCATATGTTCAGTTATTTTACTCAATGGAATTTTTTTTTAAATCTCTCAAGCAAAATTTTATGTTGCTTGTTAATAATTCCTTGAAATGAGAGTATCAACTGAAAATGGAATGTTCTATTTACAACTTATGTTTCAGATACTCGCTTAGCGCTGAAAAAGATTGGGTGTCGCATTATTTCATGAAATCTGAAGATGACCTACAAAATTAAAGAGTGGAGAATATATACACAGCAGCCAGAGAACTGGAAACAGACCCATTCATCATTTGCTTCATATCACCATCCATTTATTTTAAAATGCAACATTAACTGCAGTCTATTCCTTTCCAATTTACTGTCATAACACAGCATATTTAATCCTTTAATTTTTCTAACATTGAAGATTACATAGTCATAACCAATTTAAATTTAACATGCAAATTTAATATTGCTTGACATCAGCTGAACAGTGAGTAGTCGTGCTATTAAAAAGAATTAATGGAACAATGAAGGTGCAAATAGTTCTGATCTCTGCCTTCTTAGTAAGTCATTTGCATTGCAACACTTAACTTCAGTTGAGACTTTGTTTCCTTCCCAATGATGGATACCTAATATTTAATTTGATCGACCATTTTATACTTGTTGAGGTATTTATTGTAGCTGTCTCCTTCATTGACCCATCGCTATAATTATTTGGACATGTTCTTGATTCTCCCAATTCAGAATTGTTTTAGTCCACATGGGAAGGAAATAATAATAATAAAAAGTAATCAAAGATATAAAGCAATTTCTAAACCTTTCTAAATAAGGAAATGAAGATGGATTTAGTTTGGGAAATCAAGACTTTTCAACTAGTCTACTCTTGAGACTTTGGTCCACATTGATAACTTCTAGTACTCTTTCAAGATAATGCGAGAACATGATAACCATTGTTGCATGCAACCCCATAGGAAACAGGATAGTCTTTGGCTGAAGACCTGGCATCAGAGCAGCATTGCCTTAATTTGAACATTCTTGTCCTCTTTTTCAACTCCCCACAGTCTCACCCCATCTTTCTCTGTATCCTTGCTCCAGCACAGAAATGTTCATGGCCTAACTTGCACCTCAAGTTTGCTTTCTTGCTCTTCCAAGGTGTTTATGGCTTCACTGTTTGTTTGTTTTCATCTGCTAAGGTGTTTTAAGCTTTGAAATTATCTCCCCAAATCTCTCTAACCTGGTGCTCTGTAAAACCAAGTCTGTAGTTTCTTAATCTAACATCTCCTTGTATGGGTATGACATCAAATTTCAATTGAACTTGCTCCTGGGACACACATGTGGGAAGACATTTCCATTGATGAAAGGTGCTACAAAAATGCACGTTTATGGAATAAAACTGTGTACATGCTGTGTGATCACTTGAGTAGATACCTTCCCAGGAGAATTGAAAGCCTGATAAGAGCTGATACAGTACTTTGAACAAACAAGATCTTGACCCTCAGAAGCACGGTTTAGAAAATGTTCAGATTATGCATGTGATTTGAGGGGAAATTGACTTTGCATATAAACTATTTAAAGCTTACGATGTACTTGACGTTGAAGAGCTCATAAAAAATTACATGGGAAATATCACTTGCCAAATTGACAGATGAACAAAAAATAAAGGCGGAGAACATTGGAATGTACAGTAGGTCACCCACCATCTGAAGCAAAATTAGGCAATCAGGTTAAAGTCTTTCACTAGGCGGACTTGCTGTAGTGCCACCCCTGCAGCTGGGTGCCAAATTTCCAGGTCAGAAAAATCAACTGTCCTGTTCAATTCTTCCACTATTTTCTACTTTGGAGAGTTGCGATTTTGAACATCAGTGCTTTCTTGTTATTCATTTAAATTACAGGGGATTCAGTAGAACCAGAAGAATCTATGATTGGTTTTCTTCCACCAGATTTCCCCCATCCCTTGATTTCTCTTGCCACTCCTCTTCCTTTATCTGGCACCTTGATTTACCCCTCATCCTCCTTGTTTGTCCATCATCCTTCACTTCTCCTTGGCTCACCAATCCTCTGTCTAACCGCTCCCACCCTGACCTCATTCCACTGGTCACCTCCCCTCTTCATTCTCAGTCTCGATGAAGGGTTTTGACCCGAAGCATCGACCTTTCTCGACTCATTGACTTCCTCCAGCAGATCGCTTTCTTCTGCAAAAGATCTCCCACTTCGATCCAAGGCTGATGTGAATCAATCAAAGTCTTCAAGATTAAAACTGATCATTTCTTTGCCATTCAAGAAACTGGATCAAATATATGTGAATAATAATGAGGTACAAATTTAATTGAGTGACCAAAGGGTTGAATCACTTCCTTGTTTCTCTGCAATTCATAACTCTGTAATGTATTTCTACTAAGAAAATAAGTTGATTTTTCCTGCTATAACACACAATAAATACCTTGCACTGGAAATTAATATGTTTTCTCATATTTCACAAATTTTAACAACAATAAGGGAGTCCATTTGGCCCTGGCTATGCTAGTTCTCAGAGTGAATTATTCAAGCTTATTCTCCCTCTTACGTGCCAGCATCTCTTATGTAATTAGTTCCAAACCTCGGATCAAACATATGGGTGAGAGTGGAGTGTTATTATTTAAGGTAAATTAACTCTAAATCAGGAATTCTTGATCCCACGAATTTCACAGGAGGTGACCACTTGGCCCACCAGACAGGATCAATGGGAGCTAAGGGGCAAGATTCCCCCCTCCAAGTTAAACTCATATCTAACATCAAAGGAGGGTGTTGAGTTGTTGGAGGTCAGCACCAGGATAAGAGTTTCCTCAGATAGTATCTTCTGCCCACAATCAGCCTCTTAACGAGTAATTCCTTTTATCAGGGTCTTCCAAAGAATAGAACAGTAAATGTCTGTGCACACAACAGCCCTTGGACATGATTTGAGTTCCAGATGCTGACCCCCTCCAACAAGAGACTAATGACAAAGTAGACAAGCACTTAAATTGCCACGGTAGAATCAGGGGTTAGTTTCATGAACGTGTTAATAATTTATGGCAGAATTACAGGTGCAGAAATTGCTATAAATTACATTTTTAATAAATTAATTAGTGCAAAAGAAGTGAAGATTGAGGTAGTGTCTTAAAATGAGGGGACTGCTGGAGCTGTTGTAGCGGGAGCGCTGTCAATGGAGTGCACCCACAGAGAGCAGGGACCAGAGACACTGCACTTCCCCGTACCTCCCAGTCTGACTGCCGTCAGCTCTGTACAGGCTTTAAACAGCTTGGTAGAGGAGCTGATGGTGGTTTTATTTAAAATCCTGCGACCACAGGGTCTTGGCCCAAGATGGCAGTGCCTGTATATGGCAGCAGCCATGAGGGATTGCAGAGTCCTGAGAAACAGAAGCAGGCCACCAGAAAACAGGGAGAACACCCACAATCTGAGGAAAAAGCAGAGGAGATAACTCATGGCATGGTGACCCTGGCAGCAGACCAGCAAGGGGTTCTGTGGCTATGGAATACACAGGTGGCAAGGCTGTTGGTGACTCAAAGTGAGGAACCCACGCAGGCTGTGGGCTGCTGGAAGCTGTGGTCAAAGGATTCACACAAGGCTGCAGACTGCTGGAGACTGGCTGAATGGGTACCAGGTATCGGAACTGGGATGCGAAAGGATGGCAAGGGCGCTGAGGCCTTCCTGATCGTGATGGTGGTTTGGATCTGGAGCTTTAGTTGCCGATGGTCTGGACTGGAGACTGTGTGGCTGCAGAGGCTGCGGGAATGCTGGAGGAAAATCCACAGTCACTCGGTGGCTCCGGGGAGACTCTCTGCTTCTCATTTTCTAACTGAAGGAGATGCCCAGCAGTTTCTGCTGAAGGTGAATCTATCTGCCTTATGGTGGACAAAATACAATTTTGTGCAATATTACACTGTTTTTATTAAATGACAATAAAGGAATCTTGGTTCATTGTCCATTCAATGGGAAGAACCTGTTTTTATACTGTTGGCTATTCGGCTTCAGGCTCCTGTACCTCCTTACTGATGGTAGCAGTGTGACAAGGCCTGGGTGGTGAGGGCCCTTGATTATGGAGGCTGCTTTCTTGAGACACCACCTCTTGTTGATCCCCTCAATGGAGTAGAGACTGATGCCCATGATGGCACTGGACAAGTTCACAACCCTCTGTAGCCTTTTCTGTTCCTGTGCATTGGCCCTGCCATACCAAACAGTGATGCAACCAGGAATGGAGGGCTATGTACTGTGTGATAGATGGGATTAGTGACTATATGTACTTTATGGCCAGAAGGGGGAAGAATGGGCTAAAGGGCCTGTTTATTTTGCTCTATGACCTTTCTTCAAATGAATATCACTGACTCTCCGATTACCAATATGCTGGGGTGTCACAGTTAACCAGAGACTGAACTGAACCACAAAACAAGTTATTCTAAGGCTAAGTATTGTCATCCATTGTAGAGGAAGTGGGCAGGATGTGACAACCCCATCCAGCATCCTGCTGCTGCTATTTCATTGGTGCCTCCCCAACCCACAACTTTCATCTCCAGGATGGACAAGGGGAACTGGTGCAATGGAACACCACCACCTGCAGGTTTTCTCTCAAGTCACACACCATCCTGACTTGAATCACATTATCTTTTCTTCATTTCCTCCCTGCCCAAATCCCTTCATCTCATTGACTGTGGTCCTGCAGGAATGCAGCACACAATCACCTTCTCAAGATCAATAAGGGAGGTGTAACAAATGCCAGCTTTTCCCAGGATACGTACATCATGTTAAGGGATGAAATAGAGTATCTTGAGATATCTAGAAATCAATTAGCAGGGCAGCTAGCTGCATCACGGAGAATTAAAGTTCTCCCACTATTTTCAGCAAATAATATTGGAAGCATAGCTTTGATCAACAGTGGTTGATATTTATTTGTATCATTTTAAAAAAAGCTTCCCTGTATTTTGTTGTTGATGGGAACTTCCTGAGGACACATTAACTGTAAATGGCAGTGACATCACGAAAATACTTCATTGGCTATGAAATAACTGTATTCATAATCTTCTGCTGTAAAAATTCAAATTTCTCTGCTTTTGAACAATTAAAGGTTTAAAAATCAATAACAGAGAAGAGTATCTCACGAAAGAAGTCCGTCATATCAGGGGAGCAAAACAATTATCCAGCTCGTACATAACATGATTATGCCTGCTAATCCTGTATTTATATATTTTTCTTGCTGTTTTAAATCAAATTAAATAAAATAGCTGCTTTAGTGGCTCATTATTTTGTCCAAATATTAACTCAGTGTAATGCTCTTTAATCTATATTAAATTATTAACATGAAGCTGGTCCCAGTGGTGGTTGCTATTGACATTTCATTCCGTTGCTGTCTCCTCCCATTCAATATGTTCAGACATATAATATGTGGACTTGGGCATTAACATTACCTGCAAATGCGTTTGCTTTGACAACAAAGTGGAATTGCCAATGCACCTGGAATCCCCAATTAAAATGTAATCTTATGTGAGTAAATAATTAGAGAGAAATATTTCATTTTTTCTTCCTTTGGCTGGCTTATGTATTAATTGCATCCCGTATCCAGACATTTTACCTTCCTCAACCATTCCTGCAATGATATGTCGGTCCTTAGCCTCATCTATTCTCAGAGGGCAAATGCAAACTTGAGGAAAAGCACATCGTATTCCTCCTGGACAGCCTTAAAGCCAACAGCATACACATTGAGTTTTCTAACACTTGTCCCATCTGGTTCCATCTCTCCTGTACTTAATTTTTCTTCCACACCCCCCCCCCCCCACCCCACATGGCTTCTCCTTCTACCTGCTCTCCACCTCTCATGCCTTCTGCCCCATCACCTCTGCACCCCTCCTGCTGCTTCTTTCCCCTTTTATATGCATATCACTCCCTTCCTTCTCATCTTGATAAAGGGTCCTGACCCGAAATGTTGACTGAAAATTTATGCCCGTGGATGCTGACTGACCCACTGAGTTTCTCCAGCAACTCTTTGCTTGAAAATGTGGGCATTGGATAGAAATGGGTTAGTTTTGGGGTGGGTCACGGGACCTGAAAGTAACGCATGAAACCACCAGGGCCACGTCCACCAAGATACTTTACTCAGTAAAAGGATGAAAGGAAAATAATTTTGCCAGAAGTTTCACAATTAAATGAAAAATATAAAAACTTTTAGACCTCTTAAGGTGCGAGACAATGCCAACAACATTTTTGACAGCTAGTACATGGGCAATGGGTCAATTAGCCTCCTGTCCTTTTTATCTGTTTTCACTAATGGGATATACCACTTCATTGTAAGTGAATATTTGAATGAGCAAATTAGTAGCCAATTCTGGATAAAGTCTGTTCTGAGGCCCATTCACTGAGAGCTGAGTGAGAGAATGGAGAAAGTGCCATGAGTTTTTTGAGTAATGGGAGGGATGTGGTTTGTCATGTTATCCAATGGACTCCACTCCTCCACTTGTCTCATTTAAGACCTGAAACCATAACCATTGCCCTGAATGTGGGAGTGATTTTCACTGTGCCTGTAGAATTCAGTAAGCATTATGCAGGATTATCACTAAGAAGTTCCAAGGACAAAGACTGCAAAAAATAAACTTTCTAATAAGTTTAGAACTTGGAGCATCTCTGGATAACACCGAGTGTTACAGTGTTGTGTGATGTAATCGGAATGAATGTGGAATAGATGTTGCAGTTTGTTTTATTTTAACTCGGTGTGAGCATAGTTTAAGACTCCAAGCCAGCACTACAAACAGATCCAGTGGCCCTGGCCCCACAGAGGAAGTCAGGGTTTCTCCCTACCCGCATCCTGGATCAAAACTGTGATGCCTTCTTGTTGTTGAATAAATGTAATTCTGAAAGAACTATTGACCAGGATACGACTCCAACCCACCATTTTCATAGTGCTCAACATTCCCTCGAATGAATGTACCTTAAGGCCATCATCCAATCACGTTGCAAAGAGGGCAGAGGCACACAAGGCTGCCTTGAACCCAAATCAAGGATAGAGTCTTTGGTTTCAGTGATAGCGTTCCCTTTTGATTTGATTAACGTTTCAGTGGACAGGATCTGTGCTCCATATCCAATGAGTGATTCCCAACCCTGGGGAGAAGGAGCCCAGAAAATCCTCCCTCTGTCTGAGACAAACTGCCAAGAACTGGCACCAAAGGATGATTAAGGTTGGGGAAGAAGGATTGTATTGCAGCATGGCAATTAATGCACAAAACTTTCCATAGCATCGAACTGTTCCCCTACAAAGGAAGTCAGGGTATAAAAACACAAACAAAATATCAAAGAAAGCAGTGAAACCAGTCTGGGAGCTCCCATATTTTCTGTATGGTGCTTGAGGTTTTGTCTGGTCTTTGTATCCCATTTCACTGAATCTATCAGAAATTAGATCTCGCTTCATTTGTACTTTATCCTGATCATTTATAATCAAGATACCCTTCAATGTATAAACTTTTCTTTTGTATTTTAATTTGAGAGGAGAAACTATGAATGTGTGTAAATTTTCTTTCTGAACAAGTTGGAATATTAGATAATTCGGGAAGAAAGGATTCAGGCCGATTGTCCATTCAAACAGGAGGCAGCTTTGCATTCAATTACCAGCCGACCAGACCATGCTGCTCAGGACTGGCTTGTATTTAATTTTAATTTTGCAGCAAGAGGGCTAACATCGCATCTGCTTGGAGCCCATCGCAAGCCTGCACTCCGTAGCCTGCGTTCATAGACCGCTGCCACCTGCGGGCTGTTTACTTCATCCGAACATATGAATAACAGAACTTCTCAAAACACCCGCCTGGAATTCAGTTGGAAATAGCAACCGAGATAAACGTACACCCCAGTATTCACGCGAAAACAATTTGAGACGAGAACCGTTGGATAATTTCCCCTTTATTTGAGTTTGAATCCACTCTTTAATTCCACCCCCCCCCCTCTCTTTTTGGGTCCAAAGTGATTAGAATTGACCCGGGTCCCTCCCTACCCGCGTCCGTTTCTTTAAAATTTTGCGGAGGAGTGAAATCCCACGGGATCGCCCGATCCAAGAAACTCCATTGCCTTCACAGAAATTCCCTGCATGCAGGGAATCAAAATAAATGGAGCAAGTCTTCCAGGAACAGACGGGCTTCAGTCTGTGGTCAAGAGAGGCGGCGCCCCGGCACATTTCTGGGCAAAAAATTCGTTTGAATACCCTCTGTCCGAATCCCCCAAACCACTGCAACCTCCAAATATCTGGAGCCCACTCTGCACTCTTCAGAGACCCCTGTGCGACCTGTGGGTTAGTTCCATTTGCTTTTGCCTCCAGCATCAAAAACATCCAGCAAAAAAAAAGTATACTGAAATATTGGAATTATAGGGATTTGTTTAAAATCGTAAATTAAAATAAGAGAAAATACTTCTTGCAGAGATTCCTGCCTTCCAAATTGTTTCAAGATGAAGAGAAAATATCACTTTAACTAATTAAATCGGGTTGGGATTAAGATAGGACCACTCACTGCTTTAGTTGCGGGCAACATTGACCAAACATTCTGATCAGCATCAGATCTCCCGCGTACAAATGTTACTTTTTACTGGAACACGCAACAGAGATCAGGTGGACAGAGACACCGACACAGGTCACTCTCGCTCGTTTCCCAAATCCGGGGGGGGGGTCCATCCCAAGCTGGACAAATGCGTCCCCTCGCGCTCTTGATGTCATCCATTTACTTTCAAAATTCACCGATGGGAAATGGTTGATCGAACCACATCAACGGCTGTGAGCTTTACAATTTTTTAATAACGGAATTGATTCATTGGACCCATTTTTGGAAGCGAAGTGAAGTATTCGGCATGCACTTCAGGATCACAGACTGCGGCGAAGAGCTCAGCGAGAAGACGCGAACTCCGATCTTTGGAAGTTATTGAGATTTTGTTTTAAAAACTTTCGTTAAATGTCCCAGTTTGCAAATTAGCTCCGGTCTCGGCCGGAATGTTATTGCATTTCGTTCAAACTCACCATTTCAGAAATGCCCACGGTTATGAATTTAAGGCTGGGGAACGTGTGGCCCGGGGTGTCCCGCGGTGGGGAGAGCGCGGAGAACATTCGCTCACCGCTCGGGGAGGGGAAAAAATCGTTACGGATTAACTCCTGCTGGAAATTCACAACCGGGCCTCCCCCCTTCAGATGGTTTAAGGATCGTTGAATCCCTTCCTTTAATGAGTGTGAGGATTTTTTTTAAAGACAAATGCTCTTTCGGGGAGACAGAGGAGGAGCTCGGTAACTGCAGCATCCGTTTTCATTCCCCATCGTTAATGTTCCTGGTTCCACCCTGGCCCGACCAAGTCAGTCAACCAAAGTACTGGTGGGAACATAGCCCGCAGGTTTCAGTGGCCACTTCGCCGTGCAAACAAGATCTTACCTGGAAAGAGACCAGACACTATGTAACGTTTGGCGCCTTTTGCGAAGTTTAATGATTTAAATTTTAATTTTGAGATACAGTCCCTTCTGGCCCATACGGCCCAATTACACCCAAGTGACCAATTAACCTTCTAACCCCGTATGTCTTTTGCTCTATAGAGGATCTCTGCCATTGTGATCGCGGGCAGTGGAACATGAAGGAAGGTGTCAAAAAAATCCAGAACTGTGGAAGTTTATTAAACTTCCTAAAGCCCTGTGTTTTAGGATGGGTGAAGTCGCCTGAACCGTCTCAGTGCGCCATCTTCCAGGTTTAACTTGTTTTAATGGCGATTTTCCCCAGTGACCATATTTGCATAGTCCAAAAGAAATAGGTTGGGAAATTACATTCAGGATTTGGGAACAGGGGGCAGGGAAATGGCTTGGGTTCTGTAACCGTTCGCGACGTCAAGGTCCCTACAATAAGGCGAGCCCCGTTTCCAAGACGAAACCCGATTTAATGTTGGAAAGAATTTCGCAGGTTCCTTTCCGTGGGCCAGGGGTTGAGAAGCTGCTTCCGAAATCACACCCAGACAGTAGATTTGCAGTTAGTATTGATCTTTGGTAAGTGTGAGAAAGTCCAAAGCAAATGAAACGAAAAACGAAAAAAAGTGCTCGGGCAGAGATTAAAAAAAAAGGACACGGTTTTCATTCGATTAAATAACGGGCGATGAGATTCAATGGAGAAATTTGGGGGGGGGGGGGGATGTGCAGGAATCTTGAGCAAACAATCTTGAGCTGGAGGGACTCAGCGGGTCAGGCACCGACCAACCGAGGGTCGAAGTGGTCGGGACCCTTTAGGGAGACCTAAATAACTGGAAGGGCTGATATTAGGTATCGAAGGTAGAAAAATGTGATTCATTGTCGTCGTGCCTATACCAATAATCAAAATTTGAAACAGAATTAAACGCGCAAATTATCCTAAATGATGTTTGCAATCTCAATTTCCGCTGGGGCCACAATGTCAGCTCCGACTTTAAACTGCAGATGGCTCTGAAAAATTTTTTAAAAGTCCACTCCATATTAAGATTTCACATCTAATCATTGGTTCTATTTTTTAAAATGCACCTCTAAGTGATCGATAAAATTAAAAAAAATAAGCTGCACCGGTCGCTGAGTTCCCCATGATTTTAAGAGTGTAATGTCAAATTAAAATTCAATGGTTAGAATTTTTTAAAACTCCTGCAGACGCAAGTAGCCAAGAAGAGAATGAATTGGCAATGGTTTAAGAAAATATTTGGTGTGTCCGCAATGTACATAACATAATAATTTAGATTATTTAATAAAAACGGTCGAAATTAATGAACTTCAGAAGTTTCAATTAACTCAGCAGTGACGATATTTAAACCCCAGAGAACCTGAATAGAATCAGAGAGAAAAAATTCCTCTGACCAACTCCAAAAACGAATCTTTTCGTGCCCAGTTGAAATGAGAACGGTGGGCGGAATTGCATGAATCTTCCAGATTTGCCTTAGATCCAACTTAACACCCAACTTTCACTATAGTTTAGGAAATACTACTCTCTGGATGAGAAATACACAACTTACTGGAAAACCAACTCGGCGGCGAGGAATGCAACTGACCATTCATTCCACTTCAGAGATTGTCACTTCATTGACCCTGTACCTATTCTACCATTTTATAAACAACCGAACTACACGGCCCCACCGGCTGCCTTACCCCCAAAAGTAGGTGGACAGTTAGGGGAGTAATTTAAAATAAAAATGTCAAGAGTTGTCTTTGAGGGAGACCAGGCCAAGCCAACTCCATGGAGTATTGGCTCAAATTGACTTCGCCCCTCAGCCTCAGTGAAAGGGGCGAGTTGGCCCGCACTTGTCCTTCGCCAAGCAACTTCTCACATCTGAGTTATGAAAGAGTTACCTCCCCCGCCAAAAATAAAACCAAGAAGTGGGAAAGGACGGATTCCCACACCACCCTGAAGAACAGATCTCGTTTGTTAACCGAATGGAGCGCTCCGCCAAGGGGAATGTCACCGACCCAGGTGAAAACAAAACTACACCGATTGCTTGGAACAGTGAATCACCGACATTGAAATAGTGAAAAAAAAACTTTAAAATGTTTTGGGGTTGGGGAAATGGGTAACAACAGCCTTTAGCTAATTTAAGAGCGTATCCAGAACAAATCTCTAAATTGGCATAAATGTTATATTGATAGTAGGAGTTTGTCTTCAATTTTAAACCGGGCACAAACGGTGAAGGATTAAAACCATTACACAGCGGTCTGTTATTTGCGCACCTTACTAAAAGCACACCCGTCACCCACTTGTAATGGATGGGACTTTCGCCAAGTGTATTCTCGAACCTACAGACACGAACAGCAGCGTTCTGACGGAAAGTTTCCTTTCAGGGCGCTGCCTTTCAAATGAATTGTCTCTTGCTTTCGCCCCAATGGTTTAATGCAACACTCAGTTCCACGAACACCAGTGACTAGATAACGGCATTTGGAGCAAACTCGGCGGGTTGGGAAGTGGGGGAGAATGAAGGGGCTCGACCCGAAACTGACCATTTCCTTTCCCACGGCTGAGTTCCCTGGAGCCAACTATAAATACGTTATTCTTGGTTCTATTTCGTGACTAATGTTGCACCTGGGAAAATAATATTGCAGTAATCGTGAAGGATTAAGCCCGTCCGGGTTTATTGAAAGTGCAACAAAATTTGGAAGGGGTGACCTACATAAAACGCTTCCTACTTAAAATCACCTGCTCTGGTTCTCTGGGGAACAGAGCCAATGACATTTAAAAACATTCATCCAAAAATGTTCACCAGTCGATTCAAGAAACGCCCGACTCTTGAAACACTCGGGCTGTCTCAGCTTGCTTGGCTTTGGAGGGTGTGGGCGTTGAGGAAACTCTTGTCTCCCAGATCGTTCAAATGCCTTTCGTTTCATAGCTTCTGCTGTGACTCAGCAACAACACGCCTGACACCAAATTATTTAGTTTTTAGTGGGAATATTTTATTTCTTGAATATTGCAATGGGTGGAACTTTGTGAGCGATTTGGAGATTGTTAAAACTCCCGGAAGTGAGGATCTCATGCAAACAGATCAGTTGGTGTTCACCTCACTTTTCAAAGTAAGGCATTTCGCGAACACGCCTTCGCTGTTTTAAAGGCCTACATTAGTGCGCCTAAAGAAACAGGAACAATTCAGAATATAAATCCAGCCCTCGACTAATTTTAAGTTGTCACCAGAATACATTTAATGTGGTTTTTTTTTTAAATCCATCTAGATTAATAAGCATTTAATTCTTGAAAAGACTCACCGGTAGCCCGACTTTCAACAGGCAACGCAAAACATCCGGGTCGTGTGATTTTTTGTAAAAATTTATTCATCCTCATTTCAGGAACAGGAGCCGGAGTTTAAAACACAAGAAGCCTTATTAGTAAACTAGAATATCTGCTTGTTCAATATAATTAACTCAACTGATATGGAAGGACACTCCACCCATAAATTCACAAATCCAGACTCGGTGGGGTAGGAGGGTCCAGTTAAAGAGGTTTAAAATGTTCACAAGCATCAAAACGTGTAAACAAAAAAAAATACTATAAATTAAAACTTGCGATGTGGCCCGCAGTCTTTTTTTGTTTAAAAAGCTAAAAAAAAAACGAAAGGAGAGGGAGAACGAGGTTAAAACACAAACCCTACAAGGTATATTTTTTTCGGCGTGATTTTGAATCAAGCCAGGTGTCACATTGTCGAAACAGTTATTTACAAGTACACAAATTAGACAGTTCAAAAAAGTTTTGTTTCCTCGAGAAGTTTCAGTCCACGGCTGAAGTCATTGAAAGTCTCAGAAAGGCTTCCTTTTCAAATAAAACTTGGCATCTAAAAGGGAGTCTCGTTGGTCAGAATGGATGATTGTCCCAACTGGCGAGAAAAGAGGAGACATTTCAACATTTAGAAACCATTTTTTTTAAAGTTATACGTCACGGAGATAATCTCCAACTATCACTCGCTCGCACGCATAACAAATTCAGTCCGAAGAGCGAGCGTGATCAAATAATTTGCTTTCTTTAGCTCGAACGCTAAAAGTTTGTCGAAATTGGGGATGAGTTCTGGTGGTTAATTTGTTAGATATGGGTTAGAGGCACTGTCCCACTCACCCCTGTCCCCGGTATCGCTGAGCTCTGATAGTGTTGGTGGACACTGTGAAGTCTGCTGTTCTGGGAAGAGGGGTCTCCATCTCCTCCAGGAGGGAGATACATGCTTATCATATCCCGCAGGTCGCCCAGACACGCGCCCCGAGAGTGGGACGTGAGCGGCGGAGGCGTGGTGGGCTCCGTCTTCACCATTGAGCTCATGGATCCCAGAGCCATGCCCGGGGTACTTTGTTGCCCGTACACGGGAGACATGCTGTAGGTGGTGGCCGCGTTCATGTAACTCTGGGCCGTGGACATCATGGGACTGTACTGGAGGCTGGCCATCTCGTAGCGATGCATTTGCTGGATCTGCGGACTATTGATACCCGGGTGTTGCGAATAAGCCAACTGGTCCTGGATAAGTGGATAGGTCCCGTTCGCCCAACCGTTCATATGGGGGTAGCTCTCCATTCGCTGGCTCACCCCCACGCCACTGTTGACCGGCACTGACCCCGGGCTGAGGATGCCACTGGGAAGAGAGTACTTGTCTTTCTTCATGAGCGTTTTGGTTTTGCGCCTGGGTCGATATTTGTAATCCGGGTGCTCCTTCATGTGGAGAGCTCGGAGCCGTTTCGCCTCGTCAATGAACGGCCTCTTCTCCGAGTCGGACAGAAGTTTCCAGTCCGCGCCGAGCCTCTTGCTGATCTCGGAGTTGTGCATTTTGGGGTTTTCCTGGGCCATCTTCCGACGCTGGCCCCGAGACCACACCATGAAAGCGTTCATGGGTCTCTTCACCCGGTCCGGGTTGTTGTTGCCGTTCTTGCCCGTGGCTCCGGGTGCGGAGCCGCCGACTGTCCCCGTGTTGGATTGGGGAACAGCCGGCTTCAGCTCGGTTTCCATCATACTATACATTCAGCCAAACGAGCTAGGAGCGAAAAAGACACCCAACAGGAAGTAAACAACAGCCCCCGAGGCAAGTCGGCGCCCCCGAGGCAAGTCGGCACCCCCTCCCCTCCCTCCCTCCCTCCCCCCCCCACACAGCCACCCCCCAAAAAAACCCCACAGCGAAAAAGGGCTTGGGCCCGAAACGTTGACAGCCTTTTGCCGCTGCTGGTGTTGTGTGACCTGCGGACTTTCACAAGCACTTTTGTGTCCTCCACGCAAACTACTGCCAAACTTGCCCTGCCGTTAGGATTCAACAGACATCTATCCATGTGATACAGATTGACGGCCTATAAATAAGTAGCCGGCAGCCAATCGCAGCTCACTTCAGGACAGGTCCTGATGGATTGTTCGTTAGCATGAATGCACCATTTTCACGCTATTACAAAATATAGGTGCGATTTTAACCCCCCAGCCTGGAATAGATGCGTTGGAATAATTAGGCGCTGCATTAAAGCAAGAGACCTGGGGGGGGGGGGTTTAAAGGAGATCCCACGCCGGGATCTCAAACAGTTTCCACCCCCCACCCCCAAAATTAAAAGTGCGCCCAGATTTCAGGACGACTTTCTAAGATCTGTTAATGCAATGGAAATGGTTTTTATTTCACATTCCTCCCGCTACCATCTGCTACTGAGGAGGTTCGATGTTCTGATAGGATCAATATGGGGGGGGGGGGGGGGTTAGTTTCGGATCTAAATTATCTTTAATTACACACGCCTGCGTTCGGCAAAGGGCCTCCAGTTTCAATCTTCCCACTGCCTGCCCCCGACATCAGCCGCCCCCCGCCGCCCCGCGCTTCACGTCCACATACTCACGGATATCGGAGCAACCCTACTGATGCAGGTGTTCGGTTTTATGTTTTGGAGTTAGGCGCTTTTGGGGAGGGGGGAGGAGGAGGAGTATGATTGACAGCTCCACCACGTGCCAATCAACTCTCTGCGGTTAGTTTCTCTATTGGAGATTGTTTGGCTGCCATGGTAACCGCATCGTCACGTCACTTCTGGAGGGAGTTCATCCGAGTGAAAACCCAGCTTCGGGCAAAGTCTGACTGCAGATCATGTGGTCCTGCCCCCAGGCAACGCCGAGGTGGCCGATCCTCCTCTAAAAAAAAACCTGAGCAATGTAAAAATCCAGCAAACGAAATTTCACAGCACGATTGCCACCTAATGATTCACGAGCACCATTTATTCGAAAATAGTTCCTGCAACTTTATAAGTATGAATGCAAACAATTTTAAATGCGGGTTCCTGAAGCCAAATGCATATTTAATTGGTGAAATATGCAAGCATGTTGGCGCGACATGTCGTTAAGTTGCCATTTACATTGTAAATCAGTTTTAAAACGTTTGTAAAAAGTGTTAATGATTCCGCATTGAATCCTCGAAGCGAACCGTTCAATTCGCACGCAGTCTTTTTGTTTACGGTCTTTGGAGATTGATCACTTCGACAACAGGCAAGAAGACCGATAAGCACAAGGAAGTTATAAAAGGAATGCTTACTTTGTCGGGGCGGGACAGGAGGAATTGTTTTACCTGTACCTGTCTCAGAATTACCAGCGGCTAGGACCATTCCCATTCGTCAGTTCTGCAGAATCAAAAGAACGCCAGTCAGCCCCGGTCGAACTACTTGGCCGATCGGCCCATCACACCCGTTCTAGTCGACATTGAAGATTTGCCCACTTCCCAGCTCTCGTCCTGTCACCCTATTGGTCACAGGCACCACCTCCCTCTAGCTATTTTCTAAGTGGGATAAATATTTAATAATGCGCATCGATCTGTTTTGTGCAGTTTGGATAGTTAACCTAAAACGTTTGTGAACTTCCCCCCCCCCCCCAAGTAATGAGGGGACAGATTAATTTTTGTAACCCCCTTTTTTTTTAAAAAAGTCAGCGCCGGTTTTCTCCACTTGGGTTTAATTCAGTCTTACAGGTTAGAAAAGGGGTCGTCTCCTTGAACTGGTTGCCCCAGGACCGTGTCTGTGCAAACCTCTGTCGCCGCCTGGCGACTCCGATAGCTTCCCTAGCCACGGTTTCGGTGAAAACTTGAAACTACATGTAAATCTCCGGAGCTCGACGTCTAAAATTAAAGTATCCGAACCCTCGAGCCACTGTTTTCTTGAAGGGGGGGGGGGGGGGAGGTATAACCGGGTATCAGAAGGGAAAGAAAGTCTTCAAATGCGCTTACACCAGAGGCGCTTTGGTTTCGTTGACACGACTGTAAATAGACCGCTAATAACTTGATGTAACGTTGAAGAGAAACAAAAATCTCGTATTTCCTGCAGCATCTTAAAACTAGCTTTCCCCCGGTATTACACTCCCTGGCACACATCATCAATTTCACAACAAGATAAAACGAATTATCGTGCATGTTTATTAAAATACAAAAATGGACCCATTACTCTCATATCATCGCATTCTGACAGCAACAAGACCGAACAACATCACTGCACTGCAACTATTCATTCCGCTTCTCACGATAAAATTCGCAGAGAAAGGACTTGTTGCAAACTCGATTCTCCACCTTTGATTGTATTCACTTACAGGCGGATGGTGGGGTTGTTTGGCAATACAATCTTTGAAAAGTTACCACTTAGCAAAGGACCGATCTCTTTTAGTCAGATCAGGCTACGTAAAATGCCCGTGAACTGATATTCAGATATAGAAATTGGAAAATAAGGTCAGTGGAAACATAATTTTTTTCTGTGCTGTACTACTCCTTTCCTCTAAGTTTATACAGTTTCCTTCATTTTTTATAATGGCGTTTGTCAAATAAAACACCTTAGGCATAATTCAGATCAGAAACTCAAGTTTTTAAACCTCTGTAAATAAAACCTCACTTTAGGCGACGATACGTCTTGCGCCAAGTTGTTTTATTTCTCCAGCTTATATGTTTGTAGTGTTTCATATTTTATTTTTTTATTTCAAAGTGAACAGGCCGTCTGAAGACGCTGGGGTCGAGTGCAGTGCACCTAAGTGTTGGAGAAACTCAGCAGGTCACGCAGCGTCCATGGGCATTTTATTTTGGTAATCCCGTTTTAAACAGTGACCACGAGCACTGGTGCAAGTCCTGTGAGGGTTTTAAACCCCCTGAATGCTGGACATACAATACCCCACATGAGAAGAGGTGCCTTGTCCCTATGAAGGAGGCACGGAGATGGCATTGTGTTAGGACCATAGATCCCTGTTACTGATCAGCAAAATACAGATCCCGTTAGGTGAACTGAATGCTCCGTGTTTTGTTACTGCAGATCCGTCCAAGGTTTCTGCAGGTCCGTCCAAGGTTTCTGCAGGTGACAAACCCTGACGGTTTTGGAACGACCCTTGGCGCCTGAATTCCTAGGGGACAACCTCTGACCCATTCACTCTGCTAAATCGAAGTGATCGCCCCCCTCCCCCCTCTGTCAATCTATTTTCCAATTGCAATGTTTAGCTATCTGTCCTTTTATATTTGTTTTCTCTTTTCTGTCTGGAAATGTTGTGGCAATTTAATGTCCGCCAGTGTAGTGGAGTACAGTACATACCTGTGTGGCTGCAGCAAGTGGAATTTCAGCGCATCTGTACATTGTACTTATGGATATGACTATAATCTATCGCACTCAATTCAGCATCAAGCCGAGTTTGCTCAGCGACTTCAATATGACAAAAACATCCGAATCAGCCGCATCCTCAATCAAGTTTAAAATACAAATGAATCGTTAAGAACTCGGGAATTATTCATTAACCTTCCACGTGCGATGACAAATTTTAAAATTAATGCAAACTGATTGAAGGGAATCGGGAGAATTAAAGTGAAATAAAATGTGGCGTCTTACAGTATTTTATTCTTGCCGATGTGCGCAAAAGTCGGTAAAGAAAGTTAGATCAAGGCTTCTATGGAGTGTTCGTCAATTAACGGTGGACAATCGAAACCAGACAGCGATTATACAATTAAATCGCACCATCTAGATCGGATACTTCGCCGGGAGAGTATATTCCAGTCTGACAATATGAACCTCGTGTAATCTCTTTATTACAGCGAAGCTCTATTAGAGCGAAGATCCTTGTTAAAGGTCTTTTTTTTTCCACGCTCGTAACGAACGGAGGGGCAAGCGACCACCAGCGTTGGATTTTAAATCTAACACACCTCCAAAAAGACATTTCACAATTACTGCTTCTAAAACTTTCCTTCCATCCTGCTACCATTCACAGCCAGAACACAGCGTGGAGTTAACCCCGCAGCCTCTAGTGCATTCATAACGTCGCTTATGGGACAATTGAACTTTACAAATTCGGACGGAATAATGAGGGCCGTTTACCTCCCGGTCACTGTCTAATGCAGGCAGAAACTTTCTTTCCGCGCCCAACAATCTAATTTCACAAGAAGACACAAAAAGACTGTAGATGCGAGAATCTGGAGCCTTCCAGGAGGTTTCGACCCGAAACATGGACCATCCCTCTTCGTCCACCTACGCTGCCCGACCCGCTGAGTTCCTCCAGCAATTTGATTTTTGCTCCATATTTCAGAATCCCCAGCAGCGTGATGTAAGTGGACGTGTAGAAATAACAAGTGTTACTCACTGCAAATCCACGAGATTAGTAAACTAATACAAAAATACCGAGCCAAAACAAAATGAACCAAATTGCTGGAGCGACTCAGCAGGTCAGGCAGCGTCTGTGGTGGGAAATGGCAGTGACGTCCCGAATCGACACTTTGCTGATGTCTCCACGATGAAAAATAACCGCGCCAAGTACTCGGTAAAGGAGACATGGTGCAAAACACGAAATTACTGCTGCTCTTTCGGTGAATGAAATGGGAAGTCGTGGATTTTTCTGAATTTGTCTCGTGTTTTACTGTGATCATCATTTCGTTTCTCATTGGCATGCCAAATGATTTCATTCATATCAAGAACTCATCCCTGCTAATAGCAATTTTGCAAACCTACCAAAAGTTGAAATCTTGTGTAATATTGATTTAAGCAAAATTTGAAAGATTATCAGAAGCCAAACTGGACATTTGAACCATTTAATTACAAAAGGAGGGCAAAAAGCAATGGAGAAATAGTAGGATCTTCAAGCCCCTTATCAAGCTGGAGCCGGAATGTCCCCACCAGCATCTGCACGGACAAGAAACAACCCACCAACTCTCTGGACAACTCCACGGCTTTTACAGTCAAATTAAACTCAGCATTTCAGTGCGGCATCATTTAGCCGTTTGAATGAATCCATTTACAACCGTATCAAAACATGTCGGGCCAAAACACGGAATATTAAAGTATAATCAACTGTCACCTTTGATTGAATTCTGGAGGCTTTCTTTAAACCCCATTTTATTGGTGGAAATACTTAATTATGGGTGTACATTGCAATCAAGCAGATTGTGAGCTTCCTTAATCTTCCATTGGGAGCTTCGAAAAAAAATTCGTTAACATTTATAACTTTTTTTTAATTAACGCTTGCCCACCCCCTTCCAGTCTAAATATCCCAAGTACATGTAAAGGGAAGAACGGTTTAGAAATTTAAGCAAAACCTTTTACTTAACAACTTGAATACTCTACAGTCGTTACAATTTTAATAAAGTGGCATAGATCTGTCACAAGCCATGCGTACAATTAATTACACTGGCATCAGATACAAACGTGGCGATGGGGAGAATAACACGAAACTCAGTTAATATGGGGTTGTATTTACTAATAATAAGCTGCAGCTTGAAGCACATTATAGTTAAACATTTTAGTATTTTAAGTGGCGATCTGTCATTGCTATTTGATGTGGAACATTTTCAAGAGCTGGCGAGGTGCAGTAATATTGTCGAGAATATTCCCATTATCCTGTCAATGAAATCCTGGAAACTGCTCTCTTTAGACATCGTGCAATGGAAATCGGGACGTGCCTGTGGGAAATAAAATCCCCAGGGGCTGTAAAGAGCTAAACCACACCAAATCTGAACGTAAACATACAGCAACTTTCTGCACCGAGCGCAGTTTTTTTTAAATCGCCTGCAAATGTCTCGGTGGGAGCACGGTATTGTTAATGATCGCCTGCATTTTCAGTCCGCGCCAGCCGTCGACGTGTGTTCCAATGGGAGGGTCGTGCAAATATTTAAACAGGAACCCGAGCCTTACCTTACGCTGCACCTGGGCTGCATTTGTGCTATTTGACTTTTAATTCTACCTTAATTGATGTAATGATCACACTGTTCATGTGTTATCTCACTGAGCTAATCTGTGGAAACGGATAGAAGCAGGAAAGTCGAGTTTGCTCTTGATCAGCAGCCAGCATGTATGCATTGATGCATTATCTAGCAGGCGTTACAGGGGTATCGTTTGTGAGAACCTGAGTGCAGATCCCCCCCACCCCCACCCCCACCCACCCAACCAACCCAACCCAACCCCAGCCCCCGAAAGCTGGTGGACTTGATTTGTTTCTGAAAGAACACTGATGTGCTAAGTAATATGGTTTTTGCCTTATGTTGATTAATTTGGGTTACACCAGGTTAGAGAGGAGGCCGCTTCTACAGAATGCAACTGTTGTATTAAATGCACAGTATTACAATAACAAGGCTAATACGACTCTTAGCTATTATAACAAGTATTCTACCATTATTCTTTTATAAGCGACTCAGATACATAATTGCAGTAATCCACAAGACTAATTAGGTGCGAATAAACTATTCATTACAGCCAAATTAAAATAAAACACGTGCTATGTTCATATGAAAAGGGTATCATTAACAAGACGACATCTATGTGCAAGTGTTATTAAAAGGCAGCTTCACACAGAAAAGGAACTCAAGGCAAACAAACAAACCGGCATAATTATGTTGCAATACATCGTTCGTTTGGGATACATAAGTAAATTAGATGCTGCATTAATTGACATTATTCTCGGTGCAAATTAGTTCCTCCCCCCCCCCCCCCCCCAACTACCCTTAATGAAATTACAGATGGCTATAAATAATAGTCAGGTAAAAGAGGGTGAAGGAGACGCGAGGGGTTCGGGGAAAATGAATAGTCATTACTACTCTTTCAACGCGGCAGGTCCTTTTGATCAGAAATAAATTAGCTTCACCTCAGACAATAGCGCACGATCAGAAGAAAATGGAATGGGCCCCCCTCTCTTAACAGCACCTTTTTAATCCAGCTCCCTCTTTTCAATTACAGCTGTGCGTTTCACCAGGAGCTAATCGTATCTGGAGCCGCTCGCCACCTCCCTCCCGGTTCTATCCCACTCAGTGCGGGGGATGGGGGTTGAAATCGGTGGCAGACCCGTTATCAGACAACGACCTCAACCTTCGGTCGATCCGTCACTGAAAGATTTGATTTATGGGTTGGGCGACTAGTTCCTTCAAAGTTGTGTCGGTGGAGGTGTGCCCGCACACACACCACCTGAACAGGATAAAATGTCCTGTGAAAGAATGGACGGTAAGGGGTCCAATGTGACTAGCCGGATGCTGGCCACGAGAATGGGAAAGATCATCGAAATATTTATTCAAATGCAACACAGAGGTGTTGGGAAATTGGCGGACGCAGGAGAAAATATTCCAAGGGTCAGTCAGCATCTGTGAGGAGAGGCACCCCATACGCTGCCCGGCTTGCTGAGTGCTTCCAGCGAATGGGGTTTAATCAGGGGTTAGAAAAATACATGAGGTGGACCTTCCCCCTCCAATTCACCACACAAAGTGCGCACGGCGGGTCTCGAAGACCCCTCCAGCTTGGCTAACTTCGTGCTTGCGTGCCCGCGAGGTTGCAGGCTGGTCAGGGGGAGGCGAAGTGACTCGTTTACTCATGAGAAACGTCAAACAGGAAAGTCTGCAGACGCCGTGGTTGACCGGCTGGTCAAAACGGTGCACTTTAGAGAGCAAAGATAAAGAGACAGAACCGACGTTTCGGGCTTGAGCCCTTCGTCAGGATGAAACGTTGGTTACGTTTGACCTGCTGGAAAATTTCTCCAGAAGTGTGTTCCCCGCTGAATGAAAACTTCAGGATTTTGTTCCCACTCTTGGTGCAAAAGACCCGATCCCGATAAGTCCACATGCTTGACGGATGGAATTCTCCATGGACAGCTTGTCATTATCTCCCTCACTCGCCACAAATGATTTCCGCGGGGACATTCTCCGGGTTCTGATATAGGACCGGTTTTCATGTTGTATCATAGTTACATTCCTGCTCTTGCTGGAGCCTGCGTTTTTATAAGTGTGGCCGTTTGGATGGGAATGGGAGGTATTGTATGCGGAACACGGTGTCTGCACTGTGACCTATGTCAAGTTCTAAGCTGCAGTCACTGGTTGAAAAGAAAATACATTTATCGAGGTATTTAATTAGTTCAATCGATGGATTATTACAGTTCGGAACAATTATAGCAAGAGCATAGATTTTTGTTTTTAAACATTTTCCCAGGACATTGTGATCGATCCTCTTCCTGATCTTTGAGTTCAAACACTCCCCCTACCCCCACACAGATCCACCTGCTCAACTCCCTCTTCATCAATTGCTGCAGTGAAATAATCTCCTGTCTGTGTTAGGCCTGGCCTTCTTTACCCAAACCATTCGAGCCTTGGCATCCATCTCTGGAGTAACTTGTCCCTGTCTGACCCTACTTAAAGGAAAAGTCCGCCTTCTCCCAATATCACCTGGTATGGGTCGAAATGATTTTTTTTTCCTCTGATTATAATCTTGTGCAACATTTTATCACCTCAAAAATACATGCCATGGAGTTGTGATCAATATTATAGCTGATGACCTTTGAAATGTAAAGAGTGGTGGTCTTTCGTGGAAAGAGTAGAAAGAACAAGGGGGCATAAGGAAGTGAAGGAGGAAGAGGAATAAAGGGAGTTTATTTCCACATCCACCAGAGGCCCCATGTTCTTCAAGGTTGCATGAATTTAAAAAATCAACATAACGTGTTCCCTGACCTCTCCAGCCTCAGATTGTGAGTGGAACTGGACCTGCTGCACTGACTAAATGATATAGAAATCATGTCCATTCAAAATTATTTTTCCTTTTCTGTTGAGAAATGTGTAACAATTTCAATTAATTAACGATGAATTTCTGGGAGTTTTAGTCAGAAAACTATATTTCATAACCAGCACGGGAAACTGCATATAGCCAGTTTCTGCCAAGTAAGGAAGTTATTTTTTTTAATTTTGAGATGAGATGTTAAAGTAAAATTAAAATGAATAGCAGAGAAACAGTTCTAGCATTTCATGGATTCTAGATTTTCTGTATTCTGCTCAGGTTCATGAAAGGTGCAACCTTTGGGATCTTGTTCATGGGACCAAGAGGACCAGTCAGCCCTCACATCCACTCTTGTTAGATCAGCTTTTGAGCTTCCAAGTCCCTTGATTCCTTTAACTCCCGATAGAGTCTCGGTGCTGTAAACCCCAATGGTGCCCCTGTGTTCACTGACTTCTGGGAACAGCAACCTGCAGAATTTGACTTCCTTTTGTGTGGAATAATGCCTCCTGGCCATTCCTGGGTGACGCAGCTCCAATTTCAAGATTACATTCCCTCCTTCTCAATTACCCTAGAGAAGAAATAGTTCCTCTTAATCTACCTTGGCAAGTGCTTTTATCATTTTAAATACATTGATCAGATTACCCTTCAATCTTCCAAACTCAAAGGAACACAAGCCAACTTCAACAAACTTGCTGTCACAAATTAACTGTTTCATAACTGGTATTATTCTGGTACACTGTGGCTGTCTGGCTCTCTCATCTTCTAGGTTTACACATCTCAGTGGAGCACTGAGGCACCCCAACCTGAAAATGTGTGGGAGATACAAGAAGCCTCTTCAGCCTGGTCCTGCCATTCAATTAAATAATGGCTATGCTATCACCTAAACTCAGTGTCTGCAGCCAACACATTAAAAGACTCGTCCCAACCCAGCCATGTCCTCCTCACACCCCTCCCATCAGGAAGATTCGTGGGTTTGAGATCATACACCACTAGATTCAAGGACAGTTGATTTCCTGCCAGTATCAGACTCCTGAATAAATCTTATATAAACAATGGAATGCTGCCTTTGCTCTGTAATACCTGATCTTTTTTGTAACTCTGCATTTTGTATTGACTGCTCACAAAACAAAATTTCTCCCTGCACCTTGTTACATGGAACAATAAATTTACACTTGAATTTCCACCATACTCTGACAATACCATATTTAAAATTCATCAAGAATCCACTTCCACCAAAAGAAACTTCCAACCTTCTCCACTATGACCTGAGTCGGAAAAGGCTGACCCACTTATTTCTAGATGGACAAAGCTCTAACTCCTGAACCTAGGTTTCTGAGAGGCAGTACTTAATTTGCCGAGGGCTCACTGCAACTGAAGTGTTTTGACTCCATGCGAATGAAGACCACTTTTTAATAGCTTTAATAGAATCAAAAGTGCTGGCAAATATTGTTTGATTGTTATACCTGTGGGCAGTGCAGTCAATGAACTGATGTCATAGAGGTGCCGATATTTGATCAAAGCCCAATCCCCCCCCCCCCGCCCCCACCATTCTGGTTGGGGGGTGGGGGGGGATTGTTAACAGCATCAATTTAAATTTATATACACAAGTAAATCAAAGAAATCTATAGTAAAAAAACAAAAATACTGGAGGAACTCAGCAGGTCTGGAGCTCCATGGGAGGTAAAGATATATAAGCAGTGTTTTATACCTTGAAGAAGGACTCAGCCCTCGAACATTGGTAATATATCTTTACCTTCTGTAGATGCTGTGTGACCTGCTGAGTTCCTCCAGCATTTTTCTGCTTTTAATACAATCGCAGTACCTGCAAACTTTAATGCTTCACTCCAAAGAAATCTTTAAAATCAGTTTCCCTTGTGCACACCAGCCAATCTTGTGAGCATAACCAAATGTTTTGCACAGATAACATGAAACGTTTTGACTCCACTGCCCACATGCATATAATTTACTGAATCAAAGTTATCAAGAAATTTCAAATTTTACAATGTGATTTTCTAATTTTGAAATATTTTTCATTTTCTCAAAGGAAATGTAGGGAGTGGGGAGTTGGTTTTTCACATAGGGAGCATCAGGAGGGGCTGCCAGGTATGGTGCTGGAAGCAGATATGATAGTAGTGTTTAAGATGCTGTTGGATAGACACATGAGCCTGCAGAAAATAGAGGGATCTGCAACATTTACAGGCAGAGAGATTTAGTTTATTGTAATATTGTGGTCGATGTGCTGCGCAGCGAACAAAAGAAAAACCATGCGGAAGCTGTGAGTTGAGTTGAACCAACCAACTGTCTTTACTGTAACTCTCCGAGAGTTCATCAATCCATCCACCATGATCCTTTGCAGCCTCCCTCCCCGGGACCATCGTGACGTCAACCCTGTACCAGCCTGCAGTGCAGCCCGCTACATTCTTAACCTTTATCTGGCTATAGCATCCCTAGAACACTGCTCAGAGTTTATGGCTCCCTTCCCTGTGAAGCAGTCAAGTTTTGGTTTCTTCCATACTTCTCTCCTATTGACTACAAAAAATCATTAAAACAAATTATGTCATGTGAGGTGAAGAGAAGACAAGGCTTTTATTTAAATATACTGTGGCTCCCAGGAGGGGGGCCATAGGGCCCTAGTTGAGAAGGGTGGTTCTATGGTATGTGTACCCATATACAGTGGGTACTTCTCATTTAAACCTTATGTGAAGGTAGATCTACATAAAGTATTATACACTTGTGAAATTAACAGTAATTCCTTCCTGTGTATGTTTACCCTTCAGATATTCTGTGCATATTTATTTCTGCTATTTATTTTAAATCCTCTCTCTCTCTCTCTCTCTTTCTTTCCACGCTATCATTCTGTAATTCATCCTGTAGTGAAATGGCCATCTATTGAATAATTATAATCACCTCCTCACAATTTCTATCATGTTATCTTTTTATCATAGAGGGAACTCTAACTGAAAAACCCAGCCAAATCGGATAGCTTGTGTTATCGTTGCAATTACTGAGAACTCATAATGCTCTTTGTGTTGTTTTGCCCTGCTGTTTTTTAAAAAAAGCCTGCTCAGAATTTACCATCTTTTACATGGGTTTTGAGGTCATATTTATTATTCCAATACTCTTTCCTGTTGGAATGACTGGATATAGTAGCAAGTATCAAAAGCTCTCAAACCCCTGGCTAGTTAGTACATTGTGATAAAACAGCAGTGTGGTTGCATTTCAAGAGCAAACGTACATTGAATTAGAGAAAATTGCACTAAATTACCTGAACTCCGAGTGTGTTTGTATATCTGCCCTATTTATCTTATTAATAAGTTTCTGCATTTCATCTGGCAGTAAGTTTCATGATTGGAGAAGGATAGATATTTCCTGGACCGTAAACAATAATAGGTACTATTTCAATACTTATTTGAAAAAAAAATTGCACAAAATATTACTCCTGCAAGTATCTATTACACTATGGCTGATTAGCACTTCAACTGCATTTAACCATCTTTCTTCCATAACTTAAAATACACTTGCACACACTCTCACACTTGCAGCCACGTACCCACAACCCTCCCTGAGTGCCAAGGTAATGCCTAGGAATGGCAGCCGACATACTGAAGGGCCCATCAAACCACAGACACACAATCCTCTCCCTCCTCCCCCTCAAGCGGAAGGCTTAAGAGTGCAAAATCATTCACCAACAGATTCAAAGACTTCCCTGCAGCCCTCAGGCTCCTGAATGAACCCCACAACAGTGTTCTTGTCTTGCTGTTAGTATTAATTTTTTTTTTCATTGTAACTCTGCATTCTGCAATTGTCCTCTTCTACTTTATACAGTTGTAAAAATGTTAGAGATAATCTGTCAGTCTGCTAGCAGAAGAAGAGCATTATGGAGTAGGGAAATTCTAGGCACTATTTTTGGCCCTGGCTGCCTGCTCACCAAAGGTTCCTGATGCCCCAACCGCTGTCTCTCAACCATGCCCTGTCCACCCACCCACTGGACCTCCCGAATCCTCAACAGCTGTATTTCGCCTGGGCCCTTGCCACCTGCCCATCAGAGCTCCCAATGCCCCGGCTGCCCACCCATCTGAGCTCCCAAGGCCCCATCTAAGTTCCTGATACTTTGCATGATGCAGGTATGCGTATAATAGTTGACCTCCCAAATTTTGCCCTAAAAATTGGTCCACAAAATTCAATTATTGCATGTGTATATACTATGCACTCTTATGCAATATAACTTTAAAAGAAAAATCTGCAACTGGAAATTCAACGAAGATGAAAATATTTGAAAAATAAATGATTTAGTTCTGAATAAAATTGTAGCTGTACTTTACACTCAACAATGATCTGTCAAGAGTGTGGGATGTCAAAATTACAGAGTAATTTTATTTCAGTATTGTGCTTTATCTGCACTCTGTTAGCTTCTTACAATCAATGTAATTTCTTTTATATTGAGAATATGCACCTTACAAAATGGGTGGAAAGTGGTTTACACAGTGAGTGGCTTAAGTTGTTGGGAGGGGGGTTGTTCACTATTAGCAGTTAGTCACTGCTCTGTGTAGACTTAGCAAGATTGGCCATAAGGATGCTAGTTTCACTCACAATGGTCATCTTGTGTCAACTTTGGGGGCTGTGCATAGCTCGAAGATTGTGGACTCAAATCCAAGTTCCTAAGATTTCAACACAAAGAAGTCAGAATCTAGTCCCGGGCAATACCAGGGGAGTGTTACATTATCAGATGTTTGATGATAATAATAAGATTGATTATGAATCTATTGACATACACATTGTACAGTGTACACATGCACCAAAATTCTTACTTGGTCCGGCTGAACAGGTGCTTGTAAAGAAAAATTATAATAATACTTAAAAGGAACAATAAATACATACAATAGATGTGATGCTTCACAAGATATAAGAGCAAGAGAAGGTCACCTCGCCAGTATGGCCTACTCTGCCATTGAGTGATCTGGCTGTGGACTCAGCTCCACTTATCCCTCCGTTCCTCTATTCTTAAAGAATCTATCTATTTGTGTCAAAGAGGCAGCCTTGAAAGCTTCTTTTGGCAGAGAATTCCAGATTCACCACTCGCTGGGAGAAGTAGTTCTTTCTCATCTCTGTCTTAAATTTACTCCCCTGAATCATGCGTCTATGTGCGTCCTAGTTCCAGTCTCACCTGCCAGTGGAAACAATCTCCCTGCTTCCATCTTATTCGTGACAAACACAATAGGGCTGCAGACGCTGTGATTGTATTAAAAACGCTGAAATGCTGGAGGAGCTCAGCTGGTCTATTCAGCATCTATACGAGACAAAGATATATTTCCGACATTTTGGACCTGAGTCCTTCTTCAAGGAACAATCAGAAAAGACAGAAGTTTGATATGTCAGAAAGTCTCAGAATTCAAACAATCGGGGAGGAATCCTGACCAACAAGAGGTGTTAATTGAATATGATAAGAGACTCGTAGAATTTATCATGTTTGTGCGAAAGGAGACAGGGAAGGTAGAGATCATAGGGGAAGCAAGAGGGTGGGGGGTTTAATGAAAGCCAGAGAAGTCAATATTATCCTATCCGTTTGGAGGGTACCCTGTCAGAATATGAGGTGTTCCTCCAATTTATAGGTGGTCTCAGCTGGCAGTGCATGAGACCATGGATAGACATGTCGGCAAGGGAATAGGATGGAGAATTGAAATTGGTGGCCACAGGGAGATCTACGTTGTTGTGGTGGACCTAGCCGAGGTGCTCAACAAAGCGATCTCCCAGTCTGCGTCCAGTATCTTCGATGCAAAGGAGACCACAGTGGGAGCAGTGGATGTAGTAATGACCCACACAGATTCACAAGTGAAATGTGTTTTGGGCCCCGAATGATGCTGAGGAGGAGGTGTGGGTGCAAGTGGAGCATCTCTTGTGGGCACAGGGGAAGGTCTAAAGGGAATGATTGGTGGGGAAGGAGGAGTGGACAAGGGAGTCACGGAGGGAGCAGTCCCTGCAGAAGGTGGAGAGGAGAGGGGAATATGTGTCTAGGAATGGGATCATGTTGTATGTAGCGGAAACGGTGGAGGAAGATGTGTTGGATGCGGAGGGTGGTAGGTGAGGACAAGAAGGAACCTGTCCTTGTTGCACTTGGGAGTAGAGTGGGCTAGGGCAGATGTGCATGTAATGGAGGATATGTGGGTGAGTGCCAAGTTGATGGTGGTAGAGGGAAAGCCACATTGCTTGAAGAAGGGGGAGATCTCTGATCATCTGGCATGGATGTCCACATCCTGTGTGCAGATGTGACACAGATGAAAGAATTGAGAGAATGGAATGGAATCCTTACAATTGACAGGGTGGGAAGAGGGGTGGTCGAGGGAGCTGTGGCAGTTGGTGGGTTTCTAGATGTCTTTCAAGAGTTTGTCTTCTTAGATGGAGACAGAGAAGTTGAGGAAAGGGAGAGTGTTGCTGGAGATGGACCAAGTGAATTTGAGGTGAAGGTAGAAGTTGGCAGCAAAGTGGATGATGTCAACGAGCTCATCATGGGTACATGAGGCAGCACCAAATTAGTAATCGATGTAGTGGAGGAAGAGTTGAGGGGCCTTGCCTGTGTCGGCTTGTAGCATGGATTGCTCCACAGAGCCAACAAAAAGGCAGGCCTAGCTGGAGCCCATGCGTGTACCAATGACTACCCCTTTAACCTGAGAAAGTGGGATGAGCCAAAAGAGAAATTATTGAGGGTGAGAACATCCTGCCAGCTGGGAGAGGGTAGTGGAGGAGGGGGTCTGGTTTGTTCTTTTGTCCAGAAAGAAATAAAGTGCTTTGAGGCCTTCTGTATGGGGAATGGAGGTGAATAGGGATTGGAAATCCATGGTAAATATGAGGCGATCGAGTTCAGGGAACTGGAAGTTGTTGAAATGATGGAGGGCATATGAAGTGTCCCGGATGTAGGTGGGGAGGGACTGGATCGAGGGGACAACAGAGTCAAGATAAGCAGAGACCAATTCAGTGGGTCGGGACCACACCGACACAATGGGTCTGCCGGGAAAATTGGGTTTGTGTATCTTAGGTACGAGGTAGAAACAGATGGTATGTGGTTGGGAAACATTAAGGTTCCAGGAAGGGGACTAGAAGTGGTGAGTTCAGAGATGGTGTGTGATACACTGGTTTGATGATTTTTTGTGCTGTGCAGTTGGAGGAGAGTTGTTGTCTGGCTTCGGCCAGATAGAGGTCAGTGCTCCAGATCACAATTGCACCACTCTTGTCTGCAGGTTTGATGGTAATGTTCGTATTTTTGCAGAGTGAGTGGAGGGCCAGGAGTTCTGAGGGGGTGAGATTGGAATGAGTGAGGGGAGTAGGGAAATCAATATGATTGATTTCATGGCGGCAGTTGGAAATATAAAGGTCCAGAGCAGGTAGAAGACTAAAATGAGATGTTCAGGAGGAGGAAGATGGGAGAAGGGATCTGTTTTGGGGGGGTGGAGAATTGTGGTTGTGGAAGTAAGCATGGAGATGGAGCTGATGGAAGAAGAGTTCAACTTCATGGCATGTGTGGAACTCGTTAAGTGGTGGGTGAAGGGGGATGAAGATGAGGCCTCTATTGATGACAGAGCGCTCAGGTTCTGAGAGGGGAAGGTCAGAGGGGATGGTGAAGATCAAGCAGGAGTTAGAGAGAGGTTCAATGGGGTGGAGGGTGTCTGGGAAGGGAGGAGGACAGGATGGATCAGGAGATGAAGGGTAGGAATGGTTCAAGGGAAGGTTGGGAAAATAATCTTATTTGTTCTTTTTGTGATTTTATGCCACTTTGAAATCCACCCTCATCCTTCTAACCTCCAGTGTTTATAATCCCAGGTTACTAAATCTCTCCTCCAAAGATGACCTAGTCATTTCCAGAATCAATCTGGTGAAACTCCTCTGCACCATCTCTAAAGCCTTTCTCAAGTACATGGACCAGAACTGAACACAACACTCCATGTGTGGCCTCTCAGGTGGTGCAGAACCCATTTCTCTTCAACCCAAACCCTCCATCAATGAAAGCAATATCCTATTTGCCTTCCTGATCCCCTGCTGCACCTACAAAATAACCCTCTTATGATTAATGCCCAAGCACCTCCCAAATCTCTCTGCTCAACAACATGCTGCAATTTACAAATATAGTATTCCGAATGTCCTCAAGTCCAAAATGTTGGTTCTGCATTTTTACCTTTGCTACATAAAGGACACTGTTTGACCTGTTGACCTTCTCCAGCATTTTGTGTTTCTACTTCAACTACAGATTTTCAAGATTTCTTTCTTTCTACGTCTACTCTGTCCATCGCCTTCCAACATTCAAAATGTTTCAATGAGTTCCCCCTCTTTCTCCTAAATTCCAATGAGGACAGGCCAAGAACTGTTAAACGCTCCTCATATAATAACCCTTACATTTCCAGAATCATCCTTATTAATCTCCTCTGAATCCTCTCCAAAGTCAGCATATCCTTTCTTAATAGAGGAGCCCAAACTGCTCATAATATTCCAAGTGAGGTCTCACCAGTGCCTTATAAAACCTCAGCGTGACATCCCTGAGCTTGTATTCTATGCCAGTATTGTTTGTCAATCAATACCTCCTTTCCCACTGCCAGCCCTCCTAGGAAATGGAGAAATTTGCAGGGCAAGCTGACCCTGGGAGCCTTTCACACTGCACCATTATTTGCAGATACTGTAATTCTGCAACTCGGGATTTTAAGGGTGCTCCCGCCTCCAGTGATGTTGTCGCAAGTGACGCGGTACGTACTCACCAGAAGTCACGCAGACCTCTAATCGCACAGTTAGTAATGGAGAACGGATCTGATTTTCGAATGCTGGCCCTGCAACTTTGTGGTTGTATTATAAACCAAGCAAGTCTTGTCAGCACAGTTATCATTGCTGTGTTGGAAACACTGGCCGAAGAAGACCACTGTTTCACGGGGCTTATGAGGTGAACCAGGGAGGAGGAGGAGACAGATAGACAGGCCGAGTTGAAAAGTTGTAGACATAAACGGAGACTTACTCTGATCTTCTTTTGAATGTCAATTTAAAACTAGAGGATACACCGACAAATTTCCCGCCACTGTGATGTACGCGCACAAGTGCTGACGTCACTAATCATACCTGGTTGGACTGGTTGTCATTTCATACTGCCAGAAGGCGATTGGTGAGTTATCACGACCGGGCTCTGACACTTCTTCTCTCCGTGTATTAGAGCCTGGTTAAAATCTACTCGCCCTGCCTGGTTATGTAATTTCACACCACACGATTCGCATGATTTGACCCACAAAATTGGTGGATTAACTCAGATGTAATTGGCAGTGTGAAAGGGGCTAATGAAAGACAGACACACTTAGAGAGACAGTGGTGAGCTAAATTTGGTGCCATCAATGTACATGAGGCAACTGATGGTGGGTTTCAGACAGAGATCCCTGTGGAATGGCTTGTAAATGCAAATAGCAAAGAGACGGAAGAACTAACCTTCAAACACTTCGAAAGAACGATAGTGATGAGGTAAAAGGGATTGAGGGGTGTGGGGTGGGGGGGACAAAGGGAGAGGTGTACCACATGAATCTCATTCCAGCCAACTGTGGTACCATCAGGATTCCTTTATTTTCATGTAATAAAACAGATGTCATATTACACTAAATTTCATTTCTGCCATAAGGTAAAGATTTGCCATCAGCAGAAATTGCCTGGTGCCCCTTACAGTCAGAAAAAGAATAGCAAAAGAGAGTACCTTCAGCCAAAGGTTCAAAAGTTTTTTTAAATTTTCATTAAAAATTTAATATGCTTGATATACTCCAACTTTAGTCTGCTACAAGGCAAGCAAAGAGTTTCCATGAGCATTGTCTGGCAGCCCCAACAATAGGCCAAGGAGAAGCAAAAGAGAATCCCTTTTGAGTCTGAGTGTCCACAGATTCACCTCCAGCACTCCTGTGGCCTCTACAGCCCCACAGACTTCAGGTCATACTATCGGCATCCAGGCTCCAGATCCAAATCTCTGACATGACCAGGAAGCCTTCAGCCGCCCTCGGCACCCTTTCGTGCCCCGGTTCCAAAACCTGATACCCCTTCAGTCAGCCTCCTGCAGTCCAGAGCCTGCTGCGAGTCCTTTGACCGCAGTTGCCGGCAGCCTGCGTGGGTTTCCCTCTAGACCTCCTCCATACTCTTTACCTTAACATCTAGTTATATAACGCAACCAAAGTCTTCATGAAGCTGCCAGATTCAAAAAGTTTACTCTTTCAGCCAATGAAACATTTCACTCTCATACATTTTCATTCCGCTTGGAATGAACTGATGTGACTCACTAGCCATCACTTTACTCAGACTTCTATTCTGGAACAATTTCTCTCTGTAAAAATTAATCTTTGTTGACATCCACCTCCTTTGACTCAAGAATTCAGATACATGCTTCACTGTCCAAGTTTCTTTGAATCTCAAACAAACCACTTCAATGGATTGGAGCCAAGTCCTTCTTCATATTACGATCATTGTTCAGATTCCTTCCAAACTGATGTTTCTCAGTTTAAATAGCCCTAAGCCTCGGAGCCTCATCTGTGCCCAGAGACAAGGTGTCATTACATCACTCCTCCTTTGTACCTTCTCAGAGTCTGCTGCTTTGCATAATAGAATGCAGTATTCCAAATGCAGATGTACCCATGGCTTGTTTAGCCGAAATAGAGTGATGGAGTACTGGATTCATTAAGAATCAAGGAAAGGTCCCATCAGGAAATTCCTTTCAAATGATCATCAGACCACAGAACAAAGATACTTCCATTTTGATAACGTTTGATGTTAGTTGAATGATATTAATGGGATTTGACCTTCATTATTCCACAAGAATACACTCCAGCTAATTTTATGGGAGCATTTGTAGAAAATAAACTGTCAACTTTTGGTATCAAAGGGATTGTAAAGTTAAATACAGATCAGACAAAACAGCATTTCCCCCCACCCCCCCTCCCCCCCACATCAATTGCTTCTTGAAGGAAGTAGTCAGTGTATGCCTATATTATCCTGCCTGGTTATGAAACTCAGGATTAGTTAGGAATTAGATACAAGTAAGAATTTTGGGGCATCTGTACATTGTATGTGACAATCAACTCACATTGAACATTGTAAAGCCCTGTTCCAGTTGAAAAATATCCCTTTACAATGGATGAAGCTGACAACAGTCATGTCACTGTGGGCAATGGTAAACATAAAGGTAAAGGCTCCATTATTGTCACATTTTTTTTAGAATATAACATACATGAAATTCTTTGACTTCTGTCTATCCTAAGGCGGAGAGTCGCCATTTTGTCCAGTGCCCCTCACAGAAACCTACAGCACCTCCAAGTACTGACCAGGCCTGACCCTGCTTAGTTTCTGAAATCAGCCAATCTCATGCATATTTTGACATGGATGGCTACAGAAAGCTCAACTTCATAGTTTATAGAGCGGAGGTGTTAGGCAAATCAACACAGATTCACGGTTGGTTGATAACGTGATTCACTTCAAAGATAAATTTGGATTATTTCCACACCTTGATCAAACCTCACAGAACGTTTTTTTTTAATCACAGAAGAAAAACCACATATTCCAGGAAGAACTGCATAAAACTCTTGACCCTGGAGTCAATTTAAGATCTCTAAAATGAGCTTGGTAGATTTTTGTTCAGAGAATGGCATTGGAAAATACAGAACGAAGGCTGAGAGTGGGATGCCCTGAGCTTGGGTTTGCCACTGGGCTGGAGAGGAGGCCATGTGCCTACAGAGGTTATTGGGGGGGGGGGGGGCTTTCAATGCATCTGATAGGATTCCCTTTTATTTTTCTTTCTGGTCTTGATAAGGGCGCTGGATTGGTGGAGCCTGTTTGTGTGCCTTCACAGGGCAAACAAAGGAAACTTGCCCTCCAGCGCACCTGTTCATGCTGACAGAGATGGTGCCATTTAGTAAACCTGTGCTCTGTCTGGGGAGCACATCAGTGATTACTTTAGGATCAGATTCTACTGTTTTTTTATTCAGCTTTGTTTTAATCAATGAAATCCTACAATTCTAAACAATTTGGCAAAAGATTGTCCTTTTTTTTACTTTATTATTGATTTTCAAAAAATGAGACTCACCCAAAACAAAGGCACCAGCACTTTGAATCGATGGTTTTCCTTTTAATATAAGCAACCTTGAATCAGAGAACAATGTTTGTGAGGAACAGACTTGCAACGGAACGTCAAACCAGAAGCAAACATAGATTTCCAGCCGTGGATCAACACTCTTATATTAAATAATATATGAACAATTGTGTTTTTGTGTGAGAATTCTGATGACTCACTCACCTTTCACTCTGCAGATCTGCTCCCTGCCAGCTCCTCCACACCCAGTCCCCATCCATTCTATCAGAAAGCATTCTCTCATGTGTGGTCTGCCTTGCTGACAGATAGAACTCAGATTTACCTCGTTACTTTTCCTCAGTTCAAAAGTCGTTACATGTTGTAGACAAATGAAGATCGACTACTTTGGGCACAGCGATTTCCATTCTATCAACTGAGAAGCTATACCAGGGGTGTCAAACTCAAATTCACGGAGGGCCAAAATTAAAAACTTGGACTAAGTCGAGGGCCGAACTAAATATTTATTGAAAATTTTCAACGACGTCTGCATGTTTTCTCTTCTTTCAACATATGTAATGTTAAACTTTTTCTTATTAAAATAAATGTTTAATAATAGTTTTGGATAAACTCTTTCATTGTCATTTGCCCATTTCCTTTAGCATCTGAAACCGTGCACATGACGAGTCAATGAGGGATGATTAAAGCAGTGGTCTTCAAACTTTTTCTTTCCACCCACAGACCACCTTAAGCAATCCCTTACTAATCACAGAGCACCAATGGCACAGGGACGCGAGTGGAAAGAAAAAGGTTGAGAACTGTTGTATTGTGGTAACTCCACATCTGATTAGGTTAATTGTTAGGCAAGTGGTCAGAGAAGGACCCCCACCCCACCCCAAGAAAGGCTTAAATCACAGGAACAAAATAAGCTTCCGTCTCACTGCTCCCAATCTTACACACAGTCCTGATGTGGAATGTGGGGTCGCAGCTCCACGTTCACCCGAGTTCAGGTGCTGTCTGTGTGGAGTTTGTACGCTCTCCCCTTGTCTTGGACCAACAGGTCGGTCGCCTGACGAAGGCACCCGAACCCCCCGTTGAAACGCCGGCATCCGGGGCGGTGGAGGAATTGGCTGAGAAGAGCGTGTTGCTCCCACCCTCCTCCCATGGTTGGAGAGGGATTAAACTACGATCTCACGGCGCCGGGCTCGTCTCCAACAAAAGAAGCGGGAGGCAGGGTCCGCCGCGCACGGAGCGAGGGGGAAGGCATCGCCAACGAGACGTTCGGTCCGGCGTCGCTGCTGAAGGCAGACCCAGCGAGGATGGTCCCCAACTCCAGCCACGTCTGTGTGTCCGGGAGCCGGGCGGGCTGAGTGCGGCGCTCTGATCCCCGGGATTCGGGACTCTGAGATCCCTCCACACCTCCGGCGTCTTCATTTTCACCTTCAGTGTGCATGCGCTATACTGGCGTGGCAGCTAGCGGGCCAACTCTAATATATATTTAATCTGATCTTGCGGGCCAAATATAATTATATCGCGGGCCAAAGTTGGCCCGCGGGCCAGAGTTTGACATGTGGGAGCTAGGGACTGAGTAAATATACTTGTTGTTGCTGGTTGGGGGAAGTATAATGAGAACTACACTGACTAAGGTCATACATGTTTTCAGTTATGGCACCCATCCCACAAGCCAGAAGATCCTATGTTTATCCAACTTTATACATGATGGCAAAATCAAGAAGGTACTTCTAATACTTCAGATCATGTGGGTGGCAAGAGGCATTTTGGCTGGCACAGTTAGCATAGCAGTTAGCGCAATTCTTTTACAGTGTTAGTGACCTGGCACTATCTGTGAGGAGTTTGCATGTTCTCCCCGTGACTGCGTAGGTTTCTTCCGTGTGCTCCAGTTTCCCCCAGCCGCTCAAAAATGAACAGGGGTTGTAGGTTAATTGGGATATTTGCATGGTATGGGCTCGTGGGCCAGAGGGCCTGTTACTGTGCTGTATGTCTAAATTTGTAAAAAAAAACATTTCCCAGGGGCTGAAATGGACTTAAGGGGGGAAAAGTTTTAAGGTGTTTCGGAGTAAGTGCAAGGGGAGACACAAGAGATAATTTCTTTACACAGGGAAAGGTGGGTGCATGTGATGCGCTGCTGGCAAAGGTGGTGGAGGCAGGTACAATAGCATCTTTTAAGTGGCTATTAGATAGGTACATGGAACTGAGAAAAATGGAGGGTTATGCAGTGGGGAAATTCTAGACAGATATTAGAGTAGGTTATTAGGTTGGCACAACACTATGGGCCAAAGTACCTGTACTGTATTGTGATGTCTATGTGCTAAGTTCCAACCTCCAATTGTTCTATTAAAGAGACATTTCCTTACCCCACACGGCTATATGCGCTGTGAGATAAATGCCTTGATCCCACTCAGAGATGTTGCGTGCTCTCAGATAGATTTTATGCATCGTCCAATGAGGATGGCCTGTTCCATTAAATGAACTTTCATGCAGATGGCACATCACTTAGACCATAAGACAAAGGAACAGAGATAGGCTCTTCAGCCCATTGAGTCTGCCCTACCATTCAATCATGAGCTGACTCATTTTCTCATTCACCCCTACTGCCTTACCTTCTCCCCCTAACCTTGAATCCCTTGCTAATCAAGAGCCTATCAGTCTCTGCCTTAAATAGACCCAATGACCTGGCAACAAATTCTCACCCTCTGGCAGAAGAAATCCCTCTGCATCTCTATTCTAAGTGGATGCTCTTCAGTCCTGAAGTTGTGTCCTTCTTGACTTTGACTCACACACCATGTGAAACAACCTTTCTACATCTACTCTGTCCATGCCTTTCAACCTTTGAAATATTTCAATGAGATCCCACCTCATTCTCCTAAATTCCAATGAATACAGGCCAAGAGCTGTCAAACACTCCTTGTTGGAAGGTAAAACATTAGATGAGATCGAACCCTCTCCCTGTGGATGAGATAAAAGATCCTACAGTACATTTTGAAGAATATCACTGAAAAAAATAATAATTTGGAGATTCAGTTGTTTGACCATAAGACGTCAGAACAGAATTAGACTGTTGCTCAGCCCATTGAACCCATGCCTGACACATTTTTCCTCTCAACTCCATTTTCCTGCCTTCTTCCTATAACATTTGATATACCTTTACGAATCAAGAACCATCAACCTCGCCTTTAAATTATAGCCACTAGGATTGGATCCACAGCTCGGGCTGAAGAAATTTTTCCTCATCTCTATTCTACAAAGACATACTTTGATTTTGAGGCTGTACCTTCAGATTCCAGCACTCCCACTACTAGAAACTTCTCCACACCTACTCTATCCAGGCTTCTCAAAGCTCCGTAGGTTTCAATGAGATCAGCCCTCGTTCTTCTAACCTCCAATTAATACTGGTCCAGGATCATCAAATGCACCTCATAGGTGAACCCTCTCATCACTGGGATCATTCTCAAGAACCTTTTTCCCAGCTTGGCAATGGCCAATGCCAGAGTGTAACTGTTTCAGGTGAGTGGAGGAAAGTTTAGGGGGAGATGCCTTGGATTAGGTTTAAGTAGCACAACATTGTGGATTGAAGGGCCTACGCTGGGCTGTACTATTCTATGGTCTATGTCACTTGTTCTGGAGCATCTCCAACACCAGCACATCCTTCCTTTGATATTTTGCCAATCCGGCAAACGAATAGAGCTGTGATTTGAAACCAGTCTCCTTCTGAGGATTGGAACCAATTTTTTTGCTGCACAGCACAGACACCATTATGAGGTGCATGGTGCTTGTGGAGACTCCTGTGGAAGGAGATGGCTGTATTTCCAATGGTGGCCACATTTATGTCAACTTCATTGGCCTCAGAGAGCTTGTTTCCATACAGTTTGATTCCATGACAGCAGCAAATTGTCTTGGTGGACAGAATGTGAGATTAGACTGCAATAGCCTGAGGCTTCGATTGATATACACCCAACAATTTTATGCAATCCAGAAGAATATCCAACAGGTTGGACAGGAATCGGCTCTGAACAAAGGAATTTCCATGTGCTTGCTCCTGGACGTCCACCTGAGCAGAAAGGCAGGGCAAAAGTCATTTGCCCGTGAAAATCAAGGATAGATCCCCCACAGGTCAGGCTCTCTTGGACATAATTAGACATATCTGAGCAGGCGCCCTGAGCCTGCTGTAGTATGAAGCCTGCCACATGGAGCACCTCTCTCTTTTTCCCTCAGGAACAAACCTTAGCTCCACTCCAGGTTGTGAGCTGTGGGCAAAGCTGGAGAGTCAGTTTTAAGGTGTGCACCAGTAAAGGGTAGGGGGCTATTGGGGAGATCTTTTCTCCACATCATACATGGTCAGCAAGAGATTTCTACACCTATCTTCACGATAAGACTCTATTGATTGGCCTAATCAGAGAGAGCCTTGGGCATCTCGTTTATCCAAACCAAAGAAACTGGCCTGTCCTCTGCAATATAGCCCAGTTGGCAAAGGGAAGGTGTGTTTGAGGCCTTCCAATTTGTGAAAGGCTTTTATGGAGCAGTTGCAGAGAAATTGCTCCAGTATTAGCACTGTCAGTATGAATGGGTAAAGAATTAAGATAAATTAGCCAAAGAATCAAACAGAAAGAATTGTTTTTTGTGGAAAAATATTTCAATCTGAAAGGGTCTGCTTGAAAGTTGGTGATTCAAAGGGAACTTTAAAAAGGGAGATGAGTGTATCGGATAAATAGATGTCTTGTTTCCAGAGTTGTGAGGTACAAAGAAAAGGAGTGATTGAACTTTTAAAGAGTTGACCCAGGTGCTATGGACTAAATGGCCTCCTTCTCTCCTACATTCTTTCATGTTTTCATCGACCTAATCACATAGGCGCATCCTGTATAACTGGAGAGCGCAGCAATCACTTGCAGGAGACACAAGACACTGCAATCTGGAGCAGAAATCAAACCAAATTATCAGGTCACGCAACCTCTGTGGAGGGTGGAGGAAGGAATTATTGACATTTTGGGTCAAGGCCTGGAGTGAGACCCTGAAAAGTTGATAATTCCCTCCTCCTCCCCCCGAGATCCCCTTGTAGTTTCCTTTTTGCACATTGTCTGCCACATTGGCACCATTTCCCAAAAGGCTAATGTAGTTACAGACTCTTCGGTAACTTGATCACAGTTGCTTAACAGAATGAAGTCTTTTGTGTTTCATTGCATCATTTTATCTGTGTCTGCGGACTGGCCATATCAGCTGTTCACTCCCAAGAAGAGACATTTGAAGCCCAACATTTTCTCTTGGTAACCCACCTCGATAATCCAGCATATCACAGAGCTTTCCTCACAGACAATGTACTGTAAGGTGTTAAACTGAGGCTCTGTTGTCTGGAGCCTGTAAACCAACCATTCCCAATGGTGGCCGTACAGCCCCCCTGGGAGCCACAGCACATTTAAGGTGGGGGAGGGGCGTAGGGCACGGACTGTAATCATGAAACATTATTTGTGATTTTTATGTAGCCAGTAGAAGAGACGTACGGGAGAAACCAACTAAACTTGACTGCTTCACAGTGAAGGTGGCCCATAAACTTTGAGCAGGTTCCCTCGGTGGGGGCTTAGCCAAAAAAAGGGGTGAGAATGTCTGTTGTAAACAACACCAAGGTTCCACGCGAAGAGCAGAGAGCTCCAATGGCAGCTCCTATTAAATTCTTCCAGGGATCCTGTTGTTGGTGGCTTGCTCAGTTTTTAATTCAACAGATATCAAGCTCTTTGACCTCCCTATACCATCCTATCCCTAACCATAAACTACTCTGGGACCACCAAAAGATCTGTGTGGGCAACAGAAATATTATTTTATTTTTCTGAATTAACTGCAACTGATTTTTTTTTAATCTATCCTTTTATATTTATAATCTCTTTTTCTGTCTTAGCAGATTGCAGTAATTTATTGTTTACTTTTGTAGTTGGTGTACCTGTGCGTTTGCAGCAAGTAAGAATTTCGGTGTATCTGTACGGAATGTATGCTTTGGACAATAATTAAGCTCTCATTTTATCTGTTGCTGCATTTAGACACATACTTCTGTCTCCCCTTCCTTGCTCTGTGATTGGATGCGAGTCATATAAAAAGAAAGAAGGTAGTTAGGTGGTCCACTCCCCCATCTCCTCTCTGTGTGCGTGGTGTGTGGTGCACAGGGAACATTGGATATAGAGAGATTAAACACTTACAATGCAAGAAAATGAGAGTAGGTCTTATCCGAACAGATGAAGCCTGTTTCAGTCTCTTACAGTAACTCCATTCTAAATGGGCCATTGCCTTAGAGTGCGTCACTCTCCCCTTGATAGGAGCCCCCTTAAGCCTCGTGTTATTAACAATCGCCGCACTACTTGTGGTCAAAGGAACCACACAGGATGCGGGCTGCTGGAGATTGGCTCATGGGAACCATGTATTGGAACTAGGATTTGAAAGGGTGCTAGGGCAAGGTTTCCCAAAGGGCCTCGGGTGCTGATAGCTTTCTGATAGTATCGGAGGTGTGGACCTGGAGCTTGGGCAGCTGAGAGATCAAACAGGAATCAGTGCAGCTGCAGAGGCTGCGGGAACGCTGGGGGCGAATCCACAGACACTCAGTGTCTCCAAAAGGACTCTCTTTTGCTTCTATTTCTCCTATTGTTAGGGGCGCTGGGCAGTGGTCATGATGGCTATTTGCCTTAAGGCAAGCAAAAGTTGAAGTACAGTGGAACCCCATTATAACGCGATAGTTTGGGTCCAAAAATCGCATTGTGAATAAAGCAGGGTCACACTAAATCGGGGTTCATGGTAAACAGCGTTTTCAAAAAAAAAATCAAGACTACATGTACTATACCTATATCTGCAATCATCTTTTTATTTCTTACAGTCATCATTTTATTTCTTAAAAAAGTGATTGCTTGAACGCAGCATGTCTCTGGCTGCGAGCATCATCTTTGCCAGACAGCTGGGATCATCTTGAAGCAGAAGCCTGTCTCGTCACCATTGTACACTTGTTTTTCAACATAGCCACCTTCTTCTATGAGAGTTCTGCCAGATATTCGCTGATGGCGGCACGGTCGGCTGAGCGTATTTCTCCAGACACTAACACTTGAGAAATCCCATGACGGAGTTTAAACCGGTCTAGCCATCCATTGCTAGCTTTGAACTGTGAGGTTTCTCTGTTGATCAGCTTGTCAAACTTCTCAGCTTGAGATTTGAGCATAGGCCCGGAAATTGGAAGGTCTTCTGAGCGCGCTTGAACGAACCACTCGTACAGGGAGTCATCGAGGCTGTCTTCATGCGCTTGGCCTTTAATCACGCCTTGTTCCTGAATTTTCAGTCACAAAGTGTTGATTCAGGTATGCCGAGGGCTCGTGCAACTTGGGTTTGACTTTTGTACTTGATCATATCAAGTGTCTGAAGCTTATCTTTCACAGAAAACAATTTTTGCTTTCTAAAGGTGTGTTCCATTTTCAAAAATTATCAATTCCGGAAAGTGCTTTAAAAAAAGGGTTCGCTGGCTCATTGCGACGTATCCAGATTCACGTTAAATCGGGACACATTAAATTGGGGTCTCACTGTATATCACATATTTTACATTTTTAATGTATTATTACAGGACCATAAAAGGAACCTTTTAAAACCTTTGAAAAACTAGCCCACTCTGGCATCCGTGTCCCCTCATCCCACAGATGGTTAAGTCTAATGGCATCCAATTCCTGATTCAGGGGGTTTGGGATCTGAAGTCGTTATCACATTGCTGTTTATGGAAGCTTGCTGTGAATGAACTAGCTGCTGGGTTCCCAATCCCACAACGTTTCAAAGGTAGCACTTCAAAATACTTCAGGTGGGTGCATAAAAAATGCAACTATCTTTCTTCTTTCAATAAGAGAATGTCATAATCAGAAAGACTAATAAATCAAAAGTTGGATAAAATTGCTGGAGGAACTCAGCAGGTCTCACAGCATCCATAAGAGGCCAAGATATATAACCAACGTTTCGGGCCTGAGCCCATCATTAAGGTACGGAGATCTGAAACCTCTGTAGTATGATCTTTGCCTCCTATAGATGCTGTGGGACTTGTTGAGTTCCTCCAGTGTTTTTGTGTATTTACCACAATCAGAGCATCTGTAAACTTTTTTGTTTCACTAAATCAAAAGTTATCTTGTTTATTTGACAGGGTCTAAATCGCTTAAATTGGGTAAAATATCCCGGAATGAGATCTCTGCAGCAAAAGCAAAAAACTCTGAAGCATTGTGCATGGAAGGACAATCCCATTCTGTCCATTGAATCTGGACCACTGTGTAATGCGCGTCGAAAGAACCAAAGACTTGTTGATCCAAACCAATTAACTAAAAGACTGGAGCATATCACAAGTAGGTCGACCAGTCCAGAATGACCTGGTCTGGCGAGGAGCAATCCTTTAAGACCTGCCAGTAGGTGTGGCTACACTCTCAGCCAATCACAGTCATCCTACACTACCATCTGTACATATACACATTGGTGATAGAATCTGTACTATCACACACTGCTTTAGAGGAGACCTCCAACCAGTCCAACTCTCTTGCAAAGTCTTTATTCAATTCCCTATTGAAAGTGGAGATACAAGATCGTCAGATGCTGGAATCTGGAGCAAAACACCAACTGATGGAGGAATTCAGCAGCCCAGTCCTGGTGTAAGGTCTTGACCTGGAAAGATGACCACCCTTCTGCCTCTGCAAGTGCTGTCTGACCCACTGAGTTCCTCCAGTAGGTTCACAAGATCATAAGATATAGCAGCAGAAGTAGGCCAATTGGCCCATCAAATCTGCTCTGCCATTCTATCATGGGCCGATCCATCCTCCCACTCAACCCCACTCCCTGGCCTTCTCCCAGTAACCCTTGATGCCCCGTTAATCAAATACCTGTCAATCCCTACCTCGTTTATTTATTTTTTGCTCCCTATGAAAACTGTCTGGTGAATCTGCTTCGTCCAGCCTTCTCAGCAGTCTGTCCCAGGTCACAACACTTGATGCATGAAACAAGTCTCTGCAACAAACTCTCAAGGCAGCAGAGCAGATCTGTGATAAATCAGCTCAAACCGAAAAGATTTTTTTTCCCCCAAATGAAAGCCTTCATCGGAAGATTGAGAAAGAATTCCAGTTGGTGGAGAGAAACTGAAAGTGACAGTCACAACAATCATAAAAAGACAAATGGCTGCAAGACAAACCCATCCTCGTCACTCTAAACAACACTGACCCTGTCAATTATGTAAAGGAAATATAGCAGCCTGCATACCATGTTGGCCCAGTTATTAGTCGTGCTGCCTGGGTAATTTGATTTGATACTGCAAACAGCCTGTCACTGGAACACTGCCAACATTCTGTTCTCTATATTCGCTGGTCCTGGGCATGGGTTTCTGATCACTCCTAATGCTCCTGAGAAGATCGTGGGGAAAGGCCTTCTCTGAACTTTGGCTAAAGATATTCCCACATTGCTGTTGGGTAGAGAGTACCTGCCTTTAGATCCAATGACAATGGCATTTAAATTCAAATCTCAAAGTTCAGATTTATTGTCAGGGCACAGACATGACATCATATACAACCCTGAGATTCTTTTTCCTGCGGGCCAGGCAGAATTTCTATTTATCGGTTGTGCAAAAATAAACTGTACTCAAGAAAACATGTGTATGCATAAAAGAGGGAAATGTAAACAAATAAAGAAATGTAAACAAACTGACTGTGTAATATAGAAAATTAAATATTCAATAATAAATAATGTACAAAGTAAGAGTCCTTAAATAACTCTCCAAGGTGTGTGATTTGGGGGAAGGTTGTAGTCCTGTAAGACTGGTCTCCTTGGATATCACCATGGGTTGGGCAGTCACATTTAACTGCAGTCCACTGGATAGATGATACGAGGGGACTGAATGTGTGCACATGGTAAGCAGCTCAAAAATATAACTTTCTTGCCAAAATTATCAAAGTCATAGTGAATTCAAGTTTTGCTTTTACAATTAAACAAATATTATGATTTTTGAATTTTGGAGATGAAGAAAGAAAACCCCATGATTTCCGATTTGACATTCTGGTCAAATAGGAATCATGTCATCACAAATTATTCTGTGTGTTGGAAACTGGGTCTCACAGGATGCTGGAGAACACCAGTCATTATCATTTAGCTCTTTATTGGAGAGTTGCTCAGACCTCCCTGGTTTTGATGGCACTGGAATATTTGATGGTTCTGTGCCTTCATCCTCTGGAGTTTAGAAAGATGAATAGGATCTCAGTGAAACATACTCATATTGAAAGTCCTGAGAAGAGTGGATACATGGAGACGTTTCTGATAGTGGGAGAGTCCAGGCCCAGAGAGCACAGGCTTAAAATAAATGCGCATCCCTTTAGATGAAGAAAAACCTCTTCACCTCTTGGTGAATCTGTGGAATGTGTTGCCACAGAACAACTGTGGAGGCCAAATCATTGGGTAGATTTAAAGCAAATGTTATATGTTCTTCATTAAGGAAGGGAGTCAAAGTTATGTGGAGAAGGCAGAGAGAAAAAAATACATCAGCTATGATTTGAATGGCAGAGCAGACTCAAAGGGAAGAATGGCCCAATTTTGCTTCTTGTGTTCTTGCAGATGGCTTTGAACTTCCTGTGTGTTGAAGGTTTACTCATACAAGCAAAGGGAGAGTGGAGAGTGTTCCACATTTCGGAGAACCTCTGCCCAGATCACACAGGCAACTGTGAAGATGGTATACCAATGACCGCACTTTTTAACTGAGGATATTTGGGATGTCTTCCAATACACTATTTAAATTCTACAAGTACACTGTGGAAAATATACAGATAGGTTGCATCACAGTCTGGTTTGGTCATTCAAATACCCAAGAACACAGAGACTGCAGAAGGTGGCAAACATAGCCAGGTCCATCACAGGCTCTGACCACCCCATCCATTGCAGACATCCATGTGAGTCGCTGCCTCAAGAAGGGAGCCAACATCATAAAATTCCCCCACCATCCTGGTCACCACCTCTTCTACCTTCAGGCAGAAGGTACAGAACCCTTAATTTCCGCACCTCTTGGTTTTTTTTTCCAATGGTTATCAGGATCTTGAACCTCCGCATGCTACCTTCATTATAAACAACTCCGAGACCACTAAAAGATCTGACTGCACTATTGAAATGCCACTTCTTTTTCTTTGTAACTGTGAAAATTTATTTTCAATCCATTTTTTATATTTATTATGTCTTTCCATACTGGGACAATTTAAAGTATTCTATTGGAGTTGTTTTATTTTTACAAAGTACCTGTGTGGCTGCAGCAAGTAAAAATGTCAGTGTCTCTGCACATCATGGGTCCTCTACCGGCATCACCTACAGCTCCTAGAACGCTTCCATCAGCGCTGTCTCCGCTCCATCTTCAACATTCATTGGAGTGACTTCATCACCAACATCGAAGTACTCGAGCTGGCAGAGTCTGCAAGCATCGAATCCATGCTGCTGAAGACCCAACTGCGCTGGGTGGGTCACGTCTCCAGAATGGAGGACCATCGCCTTCCCAAGATCGTATTCTATGGCGAGCTTTCCACTGGCCACCGAGACAGAGGTGCACCAAAGAAGAGGTACAAGGACTGCTTAAAGAAATCTCTTGGTGCCTGCCACATTGACCACCGCCAGTGGGCTGATATCGCCTCCAACTGTGCATCTTGGCGCTTCACAGTTTGGCGGGCAGCAACCTCCTTTGAAGAAGACCACAGAGCCAACCTCACTGACAAAAGACAAAGGAGGAAAAACCCAACACCCAACCCCAACCAACCAATTTTCCCTTGCAACCGCTGCAACCGTGCCTGCCTGTCTCGCATCAGACTTGTCAGTCACCAACGAGCCTGCAGCAGACGTGGACATACCCCTTCATAAATCTTCGTCCGCGAAGCCAAGCCAAAGTGAAGTGATATGATAATAAACTCATCATCATTATCATATTTTACACGACGGTATAAATGTTAGGGATGATGTAAGAATGCTCGCAGAAGAACCCATCTCACTGTATGAGGTATTTTGCAACAAATAAACTTGAACTTTGGTCCAACTCCTACCTGCCGACCATGTTGACATTCTGGGTTAGTTCCATTTGCCTGGATTTGGTCCATATGCTTCTGAACCCTTCCTATTCAAATGCCTTTTGAACGTCATAAATGCAAACTGCTTCAATTGTTTCCTCGGGCAGCTTGTTCCAGATTTGGACCACCCTCTGAGTAAAAAAGCTGACCCCGTCCCTCTCTAATCTCTCCCCTTCCACCAGGAATCTACCTGGTGCATCCTTCCTTGTATAGGAAATCAAAACAACACACTGGATGAGCTCTCAGCAATAGAATTTCAGTCCATCCTGTGTGAATGATTACACATCTATTCTCGTGTTAAAACTTAACATTGCTTTAATTGTAGTATCTTAGCTGTAATTTCAAGCATTTCCAAGCCCCTGTGAATACAAATATTTCATATGTTATGCAATGTTTTACACACTCACATTTCCTGCCTTATATTTATCTCTAATGATCTGTCAATATCCTTTCAAAGGCCTCTGCATCTCCTTCACAGCTCACTCCCGCTTTGTATCTTCAAGAACTTGGATGCTTACTTTTTGTCCACTCTTCAAACTTTGGAATGTAGATTTGAAGTGAACTGGGAATTCACTACTGAGGTGATGTCCTAAGGCCTGGCTCCAACCCCGCATATCCTGATATAAACCCTGGATCCCTGCCAAAACCCCAGTTTAGTCCAAAGACAATTGTGTGTTATTCTTACTGAATAAAAGCGTGTTGTACTCTCTCTGGTCTTGAGTGCTCTCAGTTGCGCTACAATTTTATTCAGAAAAGAAACAGATGGAAGCCCTGCTGAAACCCGCGATGGTCCTAATCGACCGTCTGTCCCCAGATGCCCCCGAGGAATTTATGTACTGGCTGGAGTGCTTCCAAATATACCTTGCGCATCAGACCTAAAGGATTCCCGATAGTCAGCGAGTGCACTACTTACAAGTCGGCCATCAAAAGGTTGAAGGCTCTCTAAATGAGGCCCCAGAATGTCATCCTAGTGAGGCATCAGCTCTCGCAACGAAAGCAGCGGCCTGGTGAGTCCATTGAAGATTTTGTCCTCATCCTACGAGCACTCACGAGGAACTGTGGGAATGAAGATGGCACGGCCCGAGAACAGGAAGATGACCAGATCCAGGCTGCACTTGTCGGTGGCATGAGGTCCAAGTACATCACGCAACGGTTGCTCGAGCAAGGCAGCACAGCACTGTCTGACAATGTGCCGAGTCGCTGGAGTTGCCCTAACTGGGAGCTGATAACCTGGAAGGCACCCTCCAGGATGATCTGATTCCTGGAGTGGCTCCACAAGTGGCATCGGCCGGATGATGGCAGCATCCAGCACCAAGGGATGCTTCTTCTGTGGTCGGCAGCAGCACCCAAGAACTTGATGTCCTGCTAAAGACTCTGCTCCAGTTGTAGTAAGAAGGGGAACTGAGTGAAGGTCTGCAGGGCAAGGGAGAGTGCTGAGAGGTCCAACATGTGTGTGACCACCGCTGGACTGACTGAGGCGAGTGCCCAAACCCATGATCTCCCATTTCAAGAGTTGTGCACCATGGCCTTCCTGTGGGGCCGTGCAATGAGGGCATCGACGCAGGAAACCCCAGTGGCCATCTTGCCATGTTTTGAAGCTGGTGCCATCCTCATCAGATGAGGAGGGTGAGCGGCAATATTGTCGTTCCGTGTGGTCTCCGCCATCTTGCCAGTTTTCAAAATCAGTACCAACAGAAGAAGAAGGAGGAGGGCGGCCATCTTGCTGCACCTCGTGGCCCCCGCCATCTTGCCTGCCTGACCATCTGCAAAGGGTGAGTGACCCCATTGAGGAAAACGACTGCATCTCTGGAGTCCTGGCAGTGATGGTGTTGGACCAGGAGATACCACACCAACTGAACAATTCCACAACAAAGGTGGGGGATTAATGGACATAAACTGAAATGTTTAATTAATTCTGGCTCAACTGAGAGCTTCATAGATGCAGAGACAGTCCAAAAACTTAATCTTAAAGTGTATCCTTCTAATTATCGTATTTTTTTAGTGTCTCACATGCAGTCTGTAAATATTCAAGAACATTTGCAGGAGGGGGAATTCTGTAAGTCCAGAATGTATGAATTTATGTGCACCAGTCTTGTTGGGTCATTTTAAAAATGTGATTCTGGAGTTTTCTGGCCCTCTTCTTCCCATTACGGTTTGGAATGGAAGGCCCCAAAACTCTAATGCCTTTTGTTGTCTCTCCACACTGAATATAGATCCATCTCCACTCTTCCCCAATCTGAGCGCCGATTGCAGACCAATTGCTATGAAAAGCAGATGCTACAGCTCAGAGAAACGGGCATTAATCAAGGCTGAGACACAACAACTGCTTGATGAGAACATTATTGAGCACAGTTTCAGTCCATGGAAAACACAGGTGGTTGTGGTAAAAGGGGAAGAAAAGTCCAGGCTAGTAATTAACTATAGCTAAACCATTAATAGCTTTACACTCCTGGATGCATACCCCTCCCTCGTATTTCGGACACGGTGAACAAAATTGTGCAGCATAAGGTTTATTCGACCATTGACTTTAAAGCTGCTTACCACCAGTTGCCAATCCAATCCGAGGACCATCCCTACACCATTTTTGACACAAATGGGGTCTCAATCTTCCAGAGACAAATGGACCGAATGGTGGATGAATTTAAGTTGAAGGCCACCTTCGCCTACCTCGACAACGTTACCATTTGTGGCCACCCTCTGGAGGACCATGACACCAATCTCCAGAATTTTCTCCACGTAGCTGAGGCCCGGAACCTCACTTACGACACCAGTAAATGCGTGTTCAGGGCTAAGTGCCTAGCCATCTTGGGCTACGTGGTGGAGAATGGCATCACTGGCCCTGACCAATTAATTTACTTACCACGTACATCTTAGGAACATGGATGGAAGCTGGACCCCCCCCCCACCCCACCCAGAGGAAAACCGCTCAGACATGGGGAGAATGTACAAACTGCTTACAGACAGCTCCATATTCAAACCCAGGTCACTGGCTTGGTATTAGCATTGCACAATCTACTATGTATTTTACTTGCCTGATTTACATTCTACTGACACCACAGCCATTTAAATTGTGGGTCAGGCAGAAGAGGTTCAGTTTAAGACGGCATAACAACACAAAGCTGGAGAAACTCAGCAGGTTAAACAGTGTCCTTTATATAGCAAAGATAAAAATATATAACTGAAGCTTCGCGGTTGAGCCCTTCATCAAGGTATGGAAAAATGTCGACAGACATCCGAATAAAAGGGTATGGGGGGAGGTGCGGTCACAAAGACAGGAGGTGATAGATGGAGGAGGAAGGAAGTGCACAGCAGCAAGCAGAGGGAATGGGAAGGGGAAAGGCGAGCAGGTTAGCAGCAACCAGGCAATGTTAATGCCATGCAGCTGGAGATGCCCAGATAGGAAATCAGGTGTTGCTCCTCCATTTTACAGTGGTCTTGGTGGGATAGTACATGAGACCATGGACATTCATATGAGTACTACAACTATGGTGCCTGCAGACTTTTGCGTTTTACTTCAGTTTAAGCTGGCGTTGTGTGCAGTGAAGACGTTGTGGGCCAAAGGGCCTGTTCCAATGTTGTACTGCTCCCTGTAAACCCTATATCCACTTTCTAACCTAACACATCTTCATTAACACCATTTCAGTGACACACCATCTTGGGTCAGCGACTCCCTTCTTCTCTTTAGGATGTTCTTTAAAATCTACCTCAATTTCCAAAGCTTTCGGTCGCCTGCTCTAATCTCTCTGGGGGGGGAAAGAAAGCTTTGTTTGAATTACACTCCTGGGAACTAACCTGAGATGTTGGGTCTGTTAATATATGATGCAAAGGTCAGCAGTTGTTGAAACAGACATTTGAGTTGAAAAGAAGTCAAACACGAAAGTCCGCAGACACCGTGGTTGAAGTAAAAACTCGATGCTGAAGAAACTCAGCAGGTCAAGCAGTGTCCTTTATATAAGCGAAGATAAAGATACATAACCAACGTTTTGGGCCTGAGCCCTTCGTCAATATAAAGGACACTGTTTGACCTACTGAGTTTCTCCAGTATTGTGTTTTTATTTGGGTTGACAATGTTCCTATCAACCTTTGATAAATGTCAGTGGCGTTAACGAATCAGAAATCAGAGGGAATAACTTGACAGAAAATCTTTGAATATTTATAACATCAGCAACAATTATTTTTACCCAGTGACTAACTTTGATTTTTGGATCTATATTCTGAATTAATAAAATGTAGTGGAAGAAAAAGAGTATTCCACTGACATGATCTGTCATAGTCCCATGGGTGCCACAGCTATTTACAGCAGATGATGTACTTCTTGAAGTTCAGTCACCATTGAAATCAGGAAGTGCATTAGCCAACTTGCCAATGTGTGAAAAGCCTTTTGCTTTTCTGGATTTCAGAAGGCAGTGTCTTGTTGTGAGGCCAAACCGTCAATAATAGAAGAATTGCACTTTAAATTTTTCATTGTTATTGCACTAAATACTTGTGGGATTTTTTTAACCCATCGAAAAGGGTGAGAAAGGTTTGCTTTGTCATCTTATGGTAGAAACACATCCTGACATGATGTCAGTTTGTTTGGTTTTGTTATTCCAGCAAGAGACCATACACTTTCCTTCGTGTGCTGATTGGTTGCTGTGTTTTTCTAGTTAGCCTGAGAATGGCTGGTATTGATAAATGAGTTCATGGGATATTAAACACTGCATTCCCTTGCATTCTTGCATGGTTTTGACTTTGCAGAACAGGACTAAGTAGAGAACTCTTTTTTTTGTCTCTCAGAAGCTCAGATAGCTACAGGATTATTTCACAACCTGAGGAACGATATGATTTTCCCTGCACTGATGGTTTTTCTGTCTCCAATTTGTATTCCACCATTCATGAACCATCTGAAACAGAGCATGTATACTCAGGCAAAAACTTTAAATTTATCTGGTGAAAGAGTGCAGGGTTATATCAGTGACAGGTTCTTGTAGAGATAAAGACAATCATTCTCTTTCTATTGGGATTTGTCATAAGGGACTCCTGGCTCAAAGGATAGCATTTCTACCTGTGGATCAGATTGTGGCTCCTCCAGAGACTTTAGTGTATACATTGATGTGCTCGTGGAATGTGGACAGCGCTAATTTGGCATCTCCCCAGCGTCCATTATCAATTTTTATACGACCACAATATCCTGTCTGGATACAGCTTGGTTTGGGGGCCACACTGGCCCAAACCAGAAGAAACTGCAGAGAGTTGTGAACATGGCTCATCCTGCCCATCGGCTCCAACTTCCTGCTGCCTCGGGAAAGCAGCAACACATTAAAGGACCTGTCGCATCATGGTCACAATTGGGCAGAATACTCATGAGTCTGAAAACGCAGACACCCAGATTCAAGAAAAGCATTTCCCTCTGCTGTATCAGACACTGGAATGGACTTGTCCAGAGTTTGTATGTTCAAATACAACACTGACTGTAAGAAATTTTAATGTTCTCCCTATCACTACGTGGGTTTCCTCCCACATCCCAAAGACATACAGGGTTTGTAGGTTAATTGGTTACGTGGATTCATTTGGGTGGCACGGATACATGGGCAAGAAGGGTCTGTTACCATGCTGTATCTCTAAATTTAAATTAAATTGTGCATAAATTGATTTACAAACTACTTCAACAGTTCGACACTGAGTGTAAGTACCCTGGGATATTCTGCGAACAGATGAAAGGAACTTCAAACATGCAAACTTATTATTCTTCTTTTCATGCAGCAGAACACCTCACTGGCGTGCAATTTCTGTGCAGACAGTGGCAGATTCAAACCCAGCTTGCTGGCATTGTAATAGCATAGTAATAGTGTTGTAATAGCATTGTGACAACTTTGTAATAGCATTGTACTAACTGCTACACTACCATGTAGAACTATACCCTCATCTGACGGACTGCATCTTCTTCAAGAATTCTCAGACCAGGCCCCTGCAGGCCTGACACATGTGATAAGTTAGACTGCAAATTAAAGCCTCACTGTTGGGTCAAACAGATGCAGATTTTGCTATGGATGACCGTTTGGCCTATCATAACAGTATTGAGCATTGCACATTTCATACACTGCACCACTCACTCAGCTTTTGGTCTGAACTCCTCAGCTTCAAAATTTCCTAAAAAAATAGATTTTGCCTCAACTATTCCTTGCAGGGAAATATTTCATGCTCCAACAACTCTTCGAAGAAATGGATTCTCCGAAACTTTTCTCTTAACCTCACTACAAGTTTTAATCGTGAACCTTGACTCCTTGCCTTCCTAAACCCATCAGAGATGGAAAATTTTCCACTACATTTCCTGTCAGCCTTTTCTCCCAAAGAGAACACCACAATTCTGAAATAATAATTTGAAGTAATTGGCCAAAGTTGAGTATATAAAAATGAGCTAACGTTATGTGCTTGGTGGAGTGAGGAAAATTATCCATGTTGTGATTATATTTAACCCATCCACTTGTCCCATTCTCACCCATGAGGCCTAATAAAGAAAATACAGGAAACACTTAAAATGGGTCCCAGGCCTGAAACGTTAACTCAGTTCCATTTAGCATGGATACTGTCTGACCCCCTGTTTTCTAGCATTTTCTGCTTAATTTCAGATTTCCAGCAGGTGCTGTTTTTATTATTTTCATGTCTGAGTTTGCAGATTGCATTTTTAATTCCAGTTCCTGACATTTCTGAATAAAGCCCAGTCTGAAACTGAGGCATAAACTAAAGGCAATGTTAGCAGAGTGGTTAGCTCAAGACTATTATAGTGTGCTAGCGACCCAGATTCGAACCCGGCACCGACTGTATGTTCTCCCTGTCTTTCTCCAACCCTCCAAAATGTACGGGGTTATTGGTTAATTTGGGTGCAATTTGGCAGCACAGGTTTAAATGGCAGGAATTGGCTTCATGGCTGCATTCCTTTCTTGCTTATTATCAGCCAGAGCCGTTAATGAGCTCCTTATTTGGTAAGGTAGCAAAAGACTATTAACAATTGCGTAAGTGACACGATCCTGATTAACGAATCCCAAGAGAATGCTAAGAAATATGTACTTATGTGAAACAGTCTGTTCGAAAATTCTACAAACACAGCAGACGGAATGTATGAATACAGTATTTGTAAGCCACGAGGCAGACTCTCTTGGGGTGAGACTTGTGGCAGTGCTTCTTGCTGTAAAGAAGTTCTCATGCATGGCAAAGTGATTAAAAAACCTGTTTATGCAGCTGTTTTCGTTTTTTTTCAAGCACCCAAAGATCCACTTTTCCACCATCACCCTGGTCACAACCTCTTCTCACTGCCACCTTAGGGCAGAAGATGCAAAAGCCTCTAAGTTCACGAACCGTTCCCTTCCAACAGCTATCAGGCTCCAGTAGCGACAACTATCCATGAAATAGGCAGTCAGTCGGAGGCTAAGTAGACTCTTAAATGCGATGTGTTAGAACAAATTCATCGCGAAGTCCATATGAGTTTTTAAACTGTTTATGAATGAACACAAAGGGAGACGTAACATGACATGGTAACACCTATGATAATGTGGAAACATCTGTGGTAACATACTAATGTATGTGATAACAGTCAACAGAAAATATTGGAACCCTACTCACCCTCCTTGTCTCTATCCTGCCATACCAGTCAATGCGGGGTGACAATTCCTCCACCCTGCAAAGCCCCCGCGCATGTGCAAAACAACCGAAATGAAGAGTGCACATGCACTGTAAAAAAAACAGAATGTGCGCAGCCTCCAGACCCCAGGACACTGCTGACGCTCACGGCCAAACCAGCCACAATAAACAATATACCTTTTGCACTTACACCGGTCCCATATTATTATCTCTCGAATAATAATTACACTATTATAAATAACAATCAAATACAGTCAATTCCAATATTATGTTTGTATCAAAATGTTGTAATTAAAGTTATGTGATTTAAAATTTTAAATAAAATATTTTTTTAAAAGAGACCTGCCATAAAAGAGACAGGAAATCTTGAGACTCAGGAAAACAATGGTTTTTCAATTGAAGAACTGGTTAATGATGAAATGGAGATAATCTGCTTTTGCCAGAAGAAGAGAATTGCAGGTGAAATCTCAAGTCTGAGAAAGGGAATGAATGTTAAGAGGACTAGCTACATTCGTAAACTCAACCCCATTCTGGAAAATTATGTATTAAGAGTTGGTGGGCGACTTAGCAGAGAAGCAATGCCGGAAGAGATTAAACATCCTAAAATAATGGTCAAAGATTTTCACATTCCTGATCTAATTCTTCAACATATGGTTGCAACCACAATGAATATGTTATCTAGAGTATGCCCAAAATATTGGATTCCTGGTGCCACTGTGCCAATCAGAAAAATTGTGTCAAAATGTGCTGTTTGTTGGTGCATAAATGCTCCTCCTGGACAACAGCAGATGGCAGATTTGCCCCTGGACAGAGACTCTCCAGGTGAACCTCCCTTCACATGTGTTGGAGTAGATTATTTTGGACCCTTTGGAGTGAAGCGTGGAAGGAGAGTTGTGAAGCCCTATAGTGTTATTTTCACATGTTTAGCTGTAAGAGCAATTCACATCCAAGTGGCATCATCACTTGACACAGACTCTTTCATCGATGTCCTTCAGCGTTTTAAAGCCAGTTGTGATCAAGTGAAAGAACTACGATCTGACAATGCCACTAATTTTGTGGGAGCTCCGCGTGAATTGAGGGAGGCAATTGAAAGCTGGAATCAGGGTCAAATCTATAATGCACTGCTCCAGAAAGGAATCTGTTGAATCTTCCATTCCTCCCCCCCACCCCCCGCAGGCTCACTCCATGGAGGTGTATGGAAAAGATTAATTAGATCAGTGTATATATGTGTAAAGCCACTAATCATAGGTTGGTTTAAAAGACAAAAAGAAAAAGAAATCAGTGTGAAAGGTTCTCAATTCCACCCTAAATGTGCAAAGTCTTGAAGAGGAGGGTCTCACATTTTTATAATGCATGAGTGAAACACAAAAATCTGCAGATGTTATGACTGCAGAAAATACTGGAGGAACTCAGCAGGTCATGCAGCATCCATAGGAGGTAAAGAAATATAACTGACGTTTTGGACCTGAGCCCTTCTTTAAGCTGCCTAGGGGATGGGCAACGCAAGCTCTGACGAACACTGACGCAGTACGTGTGGCAGGAGTTATAAAATATTGCGGTGAACTCATCCATTACTAGTTGATTACTCCAGCAGCAATCTCAGTAATGGATCAAAATGGAACAGATTAATCCATCAGTAGGGCTCTCCTCAACAGTTACCCAATCACCAAGGCTTCCAGAGATCCAAATGATCTTGAAGCATTTACCCCGAACCACCTTCTGCTCCTTAAGACTATGACATCGATGCCACCAGGGCAGTTTCAGAAGGAAGAGGCAAGTTCAGTATATGTCGGACTTATTCTGGAAAAGATGGATTAGAGAACATCTTTCCCAACTGGAGGAATGACAGAAATGGTCTAACATCAGACACAACTTCACACCAGGAGACATCATGATCATCATGGATGATTCAGCGTCTCGAAACTCCTGGCTAACTGGAAAAACTATCAAGACCATTCTGGACGGAAAGGGGCTTGTACGTCATGTTCGGATCAAGACCAAAACTGGCTTTCTGAACAGACCCATCAACAAGATCTGCCTTCTACAGGAGGAAGGTACTTTGACAAGCCCAAACTGTTTTTATTTTGTGGTTCTTTTGGACCTTGTCCCTTGCCCACTACACAGACTACAGACTTTACTGGTCTAGAGTGGTGGTAAAGATCACATTTTTTCAAGCTATGTGCTGGTAACCTCTGGCCTTATGAAGAACAAAGAAAGAAGATCAACATAATATTGGAATTTACTGTATTTCATTGTTATGTATAATTATGTAATTATTATTTCTTTCCACAGATGCTGCCTGACCTGCTAAATGTTTCTGCCTTGATTTCAGATTTCCAGCCAGGGCAGTTTTGTTTTAAACTTTCACGTTATAAATTCCCCTCTTTGTGCCATATGATCTGGTCCATCAACCCTGGTCCAAGATTTAATAATGCATGAGTGAAACTCAAAAATCTGCAGATGTTATGACTGCAGTAAATGCTGGAGGAACTCAGCAGGTCATGCAGCATCCATAGGAGGTAAAGAAATATAACTAACGTTTTGGACCTGATCCCTTTTTTAAGCTGCCGAGGGGATGGGCAATGCAAGCTATGACGAACACTGACGCAGTACGTGTGGCAGGAGTTATAAAATATTGTGGTGAATTCATCCATCACTAGTTGATTACTCCAACAGCAATCTCAGTAATGGATCAAAATGGAACAGATTGCTGAGAATAACGTCCGATCAGGGGTGGCCAAGATAGGAGCCCCAGCACCTGCTATTCAATTAATCCATCAGGAGGGCTAGATGGTTAAAGCAGAATAGACTGAATTCTAATGTCCTTCACCATCTTATCAACATTCGGTGCTGTGTGCAGCAGATGCTGCTGACGTGCACCTACATAGTGTAATTTCATTTAACCCCATGCTGTCAGTAGCAGACAAGCTATCACTGTAGTGTAAGGTCTAAATTAGATCTGACACAACATCAGAAGATTATTTTGAAATAGTGTTTTAAATCTACTTTAACGTTATAGGCCTGGCCTGTTTGAGCCCTGAAAGAGTTGTGAATGGAAGGACTGACTTTTAGTCTCACTTATTGAGACCAATTTCCACTGTCATTCCCCCCAACTCCCCCCCCCCACCCCCACCCACCCCACCCACCACCCCCGGAGTTTTCTTATTTGTTTTTTTATAAACTCGTTCAACATCAAGTTTTTAAAATTTCAATCTAATAGATTGCTTCACATTTTTGGCCTCTTGAGTGTCTGCTGTCATTAAGTGCTTGGACCTCAATTCTGGAACCATATGGAGCATTTCAGCACCAAAAACAGGCCTTTTGGCCCTTCTCGTCTGTGCCAAACTATTATTCTGCCTCATCCCACTGACCTGCACCCAGTCCACAGCCCTCTATATCCCTCCCATCCATGTACCTGTCCAAATTTTTCTTAAATGGTTAAAATGGCACCCACATTCACCACTTGTTGGCAGCTTGTTCCAAACTCCCACCACTCTCTGTGTAATGAAGTTCCCCCTAATGTTCCCCTAAACTTTTCCCCTTTCATTCTTAACCCATGTCCTCTGGTTTGTATTTCACCTGACCTCATCTCCTTTCCACCTCTATACTTTCTACTCTGTGATGCATGGCCTTCCTCACTCTTTTCTGTTTAGTTGTTGCTCTTTTAATCCCAAATTCTGTGATTTGCTTGAGTACACCCGCTCACCAAGCGCTTTCTAAATCCAGATCATTTCTGAATTTAACCTGCTCTTAGGTAGCAGAGAATCTTACATGAAGACAGTCATGTTACAGAGTCACAGAAAGGTTACCACACAGAAAGAGGTCATTCGGCCCATTTGCATCCAATCTGGATAGATCTACTCTCATGTCTCTCCCTAAGGCCCTGCAAATTTCAAGCAGATGCAAAAGGTATCATGGTTAGATCTGGATCAATGCAACTCCCTGCCTTTGGAGTACCATCCAATGGTACGAGTACCAGACGCGTGGAGATAGGTTTAAGATGAGAGGATATGGAGGGTGTAAATAATTTCAGCAGAGTGGTTGATATCTAAAATGCATCAAATTGTTCATTATTGTCAGAAGTACCAAGATACAAAGTGCTATTCAGGTAAGTCAACTCATACGTAAATAGAGCAGATAGTGCAATAATATATCAAAGATGCTAGATATGGTATTACGGAAAAAGTGCAGTTTAAGCGGTATAAGATTCATGTTGGGGCAACTTTGTGAGAATGAGAGACCATCTTTTGTACATTGGAGGTCCTTTCCTGAGTCCAAAACTGGCAGAAGGGGTTGTGGAATGAGATACAATCCCTACCATTAAGAAGCATTTAGACAATCAGGTAGATGAGCAATGCACAGGGAGATATAGTCCGAATGAGGTCAAATAGATTGAGTGCCGATGTCGATGCTCTTGAACCTTGAGGTGCTGTGCATCGGGCTTCTGTACCTTCTGCCAGAAGGTATCAGCGAGAAATTGTGACCGGGGTGTTGGGGATCCATTATGATGTTGGCTGCCTTCTTGAGGCATGGCTTCACATTGATGTGTTCAATCATTGGGAGGTTGGAGCCTGTGATGGTCTTAGTTAAGAATGCCACTTTCTGCCAGGTTATTGAGAAGTTGTAAGAAAAATTTTTTTTTCAATTTTAATGCAAGGATAAACCCATTTGTCCTTTCACAGACAGAGAGATGAAGGCTGAATAAATTCATCCCTCAATTCTGCCAATTTAAATATTCTCTCTCCTTTAAGAAGCATTTAGACAATCAGGTAGATGAGCAATGCACAGGGAGATATAGTCCGAATGAGGTCAAATAGATTGAGTGCCGATGTCGATGCTCTTGAACCTTGAGGTGCTGCGCATCGGGCTTCTGTACCTTCTGCCAGAAGGTATCAGCGAGAAATTGTGACCGGGGTGTTGGGGATCCATTATGATGTTGGCTGCCTTCTTGAGGCATGGCTTCACATTGATGTGTTCAATCATTGGGAGGTTGGAGCCTGTGATGGTCTTAGTTAAGAATGCCACTTTCTGCCAGGTTATTGAGAAGTTGTAAGAAAAATTTTTTTTTCAATTTTATTTGTCCTTTCACAGACAGAGAGATGAAGGCTGAATAAATTCATCCCTCAATTCTGCCAATTTAAATATTCTCTCTCCTTTAAGAAGCATTTAGACAATCAGGTAGATGAGCAATGCACAGGGAGATATAGTCCGAATGAGGTCAAATAGATTGAGTGCCGATGTCGATGCTCTTGAACCTTGAGGTGCTGCGCATCGGGCTTCTGTACCTTCTGCCAGAAGGTATCAGCGAGAAATTGTGACCGGGGTGTTGGGGATCCATTATGATGTTGGCTGCCTTCTTGAGGCATGGCTTCACATTGATGTGTTCAATCATTGGGAGGTTGGAGCCTGTGATGGTCTTAGTTAAGAATGCCACTTTCTGCCAGGTTATTGAGAAGTTGTAAGAAAAATTTTTTTTTCAATTTTATTTGTCCTTTCACAGACAGAGAGATGAAGGCTGAATAAATTCATCCCTCAATTCTGCCAATTTAAATATTCTCTCTCCTTTCTAATTGGTGAGCTGCTGAAGTCAGGTTAAGAGAGAATGTATGGAGCTGAAGGGATAGTCAATAATTTTGTCTGAGACTCTCCAACTATTTTTCATGGTTGATATGGAAACCAAGCACTACTAAAAACATTATTTATTTCAAACTTTTGTCAGTGTTGTTTGAGTAAAAGTTGTCACAGTGTCATACTGTGTGTAAACAGGCCCTTTGGCCGAGTTTGCCCACACCAACCAAAATGTCCCACCTGGCTGTGACTGGCCCATATACCTTGAAACCCATCATATCCGTGCAACTGTCCACTTTTTTCTTAAACACTGCATTAGTACCTAACCATCTCTTCCAGCACCCCATTCCATACACTCACTACCCGCTCTTCAAAGCAATTACCCCACAGGTTCCTGTTAAATCTCCCCCCCCTACCTCTTCACCTGAAATTTATGTTCTCTGGTTACTAATTCACCTACTATGAGTAAAAGGCTCTCTGCATTCACCTAATCTATTCTCCTCATGATTTTGTATATTAATTCAAAATGAATTCTTTTTTGAGAATTGACACATCAATCAAAATGAATATCTGGTCTATGCTGACAAGGAACTGCTTGAGGAACTTAACAGATCAGACAGCGTCCATGGCTACAAATGGTCAGTTTATGTTTCAGGTGGGGACCCTTTATATAGAATGGGATATAAAAAAAAGTGAAATCACATATAAAGGGGAAAGAAATCAGGGCAAGGACCCAGAGGTGAGAATGAATAGATAGATGGTGTGGGATGTAGAGAGGCAGAAGGGAGGTGGGAAAAAAGTTAAAGTGAGGGGGAAATTAAGTGTAGGAAATAAGTAGAGATGAGAATAGAGGACCCAGATAGGTATGGGGTTACCTGAAACTAGAAAAATCAATGTTCATTCCATTTGGTTTAAGGGTGTCCAGAAGGAAGACGACGAGGAACATGAATGGGAGCAGGTCAGTGGGACTAGCAAAATAGTGGTTGGCACAGACTAGAAGGGCCAAATAGTCTGTTTTTTAGCTGTTGCATTCTATTGCTCCTCAGGTGAACGTTTGGCCTCACCTGACAATGGGTGGGGCTGGGGACAGACATGGTTGAGGGCGTTGAGATGGTTGGCTACGGGAAGCTCACGTTTAGATTCACAAAAGAATGCAGGGGTTTGGCGAAGCGGTAACCCAGTTCGTGTATGGCCCCACCCACGTAGAGGAGGCCATACTCGGTACTGCCAAATGCAGTCGATCAGGTTGATCAACTGAGCTGTATTGTGTTCCTTGGTGAGATGAGGAGGAGAGGGGAAGGGGTGAGGAGAGGGTCAAAGTGAAAGGTGAGGGATTGTGAGAGAAAGATACATAGGGGGGTTTGATTTGTGGAGTAGGGGGCTATTGGTCCACAGAAAAGAGTGAAAGATTTGGCACAGTGGAGGAGAAGAGTGAAGGGTGGAGGGGAAAGGTGTGACAGGATGGGAGGGAGAAGTAAAGAGGTGGGAGTGTTATATGTCACTTCCATTTTTGTGGGCACTATATGATTGGCAGGAACAGTCAAATTCTGATTCTCTTTTAAGATCTTGAAGCCATTGATTTTTTATTTGCCTGGAATAAGATTGGCAGTAAATTCTATTGGAGGACAATATAATCACTTACTGTAATTGCAAAGGGAATAGGAAGATATTCTGAGCTAACTTTTTATTTGTTATGCAAATATAATGCTAAAATGTGTCACTGTTTCAAATTCACGTCCTCTGCTGTGGAATTTTGCATTGCTTTGCAGTAATATCTCATCTTATACCTGAAAGAGATCTCTTAAATGGGAATGCTCTCCAACGCTGATTTGAAGTTTGCTTCCAATCTCAACACAGCCCCCAATGGGGTCTTGTCATCAGACAAGGGCATGTTAATGATTCTTGGGCAGCGTGTGGAGGGGAACTGAACTCAGGAATGGCCTTATGAACCCTTGCCAGGGTTCTGCAAATCTCCACTCACCCTTCCACCCCCATTGGCACTTCCTGTTGTAAGGCAGGGTGCCACAGTTAGCCAAGTGGTGGGCATGATGCTACTACGGCACTAGTGACCTGGGTTTGAATCTGACCTGTCTGTAAGGAGTTTGTACATTTTCCCCATGTCTGCGTTGGCTTCCTCAGGGTGCTCCCATCCTCCAAAACATATGGGATTGTAGGTTAATTTGGGTGTAATTGGGTGGCATGGGTTTAAATGGCCAGAATCAGCTTCTACTGTGCTGTAAATGAAATGTATTTAAAAATTAAAATTTAATTGTAGAAGGTGCAAAACTTGTAGATCCATCTCCATCCAGGGCTATAAACAGACCTTTCAGGTGAGGCAGATCTTCACCTGCACCTCATCCATCCTGATCTACTGCATTCGGTGAACCAAGCAAGGCATCCTATACAGTGGTGAGACCCAACACAGATAGGGTGACCACTTTGCCCAATACCTACGCTCCGTCTGTGGGTCTGTCAGTTTGACGTTTCTGTGGGCAGCCATTTCAATTCCCTCGCCATTGCCACACTGACATGTCGGTCCTTGGCCTCAACCATTGTCAGGGTGAGATCAAGCTCAAGGAACAACAGATCATATTCCTCCCGGACAGCCTAATACCTAACAACATGAACATAATTTTTTTTCTAATATTACCTGCCTCCCTCCCACCTCAATCTGACTCCACTGTTTCCATCACTTCTTTACCAATTCCTGTTCTTCCTTTTCTCTCTAACATCCCCAACTTCCCAGTGGTCCCTCCCTCTACCTGCCTCTCCATCTCTCTCACCTTCCACCCAATTCCCCATCACCTCTTGGCCACTCCCCAGCTTCCCTTCCTCAATAAACATAACATAACCCCCTTTATATTTTCATCTCAATACAGCCCTGTCTCAAAATGTTAACAGACCATTTCTCTCTACAGATACTGCCCAATCATCTGTGTCCCTCTAGCTTCTCGCTGTTTGCTCAAGATTCCAATGTCAGTGGTTGTTCTATTTCTCTGTTCTTTGCTTCTGCTCTCCACTCTGATCACCAATAGCATTCTTTTTATAAATTGCTTCATTGCATTGTTCAGTCATCGAATGAGATTGGTCTACAGTTACTCAATTAAGATCCATTCTGAAGCTTTTATTAGGTGACTTGAATCCTCCTTTTTAACACGTTCTAATCACCTCTCCGATCTGCCTTATTTAAGCTTTCCTTCAATATTTGGCAGTGAAGTATGGTTAGTGAAACTATATCTTAGCCAAGGGATTATATACAATCCTCATGTCTGACCTTGCATTCATCAGCCTGGCAGATCCTCAACAGATTGTGCCTTAATTACAGATTCAGTGTACAGACACACATTAAAAAGAAAATACGTAAGAGTTTCCAATGTCAGGGCACTACAATCAAGTTATTTCCATTCACAACTCATCAAAAGATATTTCAGACCTTGATTTGTCCAACTCTCAATGCTTTATTTCAATATTGACTCGAACAAATATTAGATATTTTAGGAGGTATATTGAAATAAAAATGTTCAAATGTTGGTTCATTCAGCCCATTGTGTCATGTGGTCCAGCTGACTGCCACTTGCTTTGTTCTTCCTCTGCAGCCTGAGGGGTGTCGGCTCTGAGAGAGACTGAGGTCACCATCCAGAATATCCCTTGAAGCAACGAGTTCCAGACACCCACCACTCCCAGGGTGAGATCTATTTTCTAATTTCTCTTAGAACCCAATAAAGAAACACATGGGCGACGGGGTCTTGGTGACTCGAGGCGAGGAACCCACGCAGGCTGCGGGCTGCTAGCGATGGCGGACAAGGGCCTTGCACCAGGTTGTCGACTGTTGAAGCTCGAGACAATCTGAAGGGGTACCAGGTATTGGAACTGAGATGCAAGTGGATGCTGGGGGCGCAGATGGATTCCTGATTATGTTAGAGGTTTGGATTTGGATCTCGAGTTCTTGATGGTTTGGACTGGAGGCTGTGTGGCTGAGGGGGCTGGGGAGTGTCCATGGACACTCAGTAACTTGGGGGTCTCTCCTTTGCATTTCTCTCTCTGACTCTAAGGGGCACCAGGCAATTTCACTGATGTGAATCTGTCTGTGTTATGATAGATTTAATGGAATCATCCTCCTCTGTTCCAAAGTAAACAACCAAGACAAGCCGGTCTTTCCTCATATGACTTCCTTGTGTAATCATGTTCTGTGGAGACTAGAATTGCACATACTGCTTTAGATAACCTCTCTGCTCTTGTATTCTGTGCCTTGACCAACAGGGAAAAGTATCACAGGAGAAGGTGGTTAAGAAGACAAGATTGTCTTAACCATCTTGTCTACATGCCCCGTTACCTTCAAGGGTCTGTTATCTTGTGAGCTGTTGAATCTTCTGGTGGATTTATCTTTGAGTGTTTTCAAAATGCTGCCCAAAATATACAGTAAATCATAAACATAATTCTACCTTAGAGCAGCTATTCTCACCAGGGACCTTAACCCCGCATCTGGGGACCACCGCACATTTAAATAAAAGCCTTGTCTTCTTTTCACCTCATGCAACGTAAGTATTTTAAATGTTTTTTTTTGTGTTGTCATTAGGAGAGAAGTAGGGAAGAAACCAAAACTTGATGGCTTCACAGGGAAGGGGAAACCAATAAACTTTGAGCAGAATCCTGGGGGGTAGCATAGCTGAAATAAGGTTGAGAATGGCTGCCTTGACAGTTATCAGCACCTGTTTCCCAGGGCAGGATCAACAAACACCAGAGGACATGTGTATAAAGTTAAGGGAGGGAAGTTTAGGGGAGACATCAGCGGTAAGTGTTTTATACAGAGAGTTGTGGGTGCCTGGAATGCCTTGTCAGGGATGGTGGCAGAAAATGAAACATTGGGGGCATTTAAGAGACTCTTGGACAGCTACATGAATAAAATAAAAATAGAGGGTTATAGGGTGGAGGTGTGGGGTTTTTTTTTGGAAGGAATATATGGGTTGGCACAACATTGAGGGCCAAAAGGCCTGTACTGTATGTATTTTTCTATATTCTATGTTCTTAACAATCAGTACTAATGTACTTTTCTCCCCTCGTTCTCAGGCTGCCTTATGAACCCAATAGTTACATATAGAAGAAAGTTCAGTTTAGGATCCCCGGAACTGTATTCTGGCCATTCATCCAGGGCAGCTGCTGCATTGCCGCTCTCGCTGAGGATTGTAGGTTTGCAGGGCAAACAATTAATTGTGTTCCTCAGACGCATCCCAAACTGCGGTTATATTCACCACTTTTGCTGCTTAGAACCAATCAAATGTTTGCCCACTCGAGTTGCTTGCACAGGAACAATTCTCTCTCTAGATCAGCACTGACGGCAATTTATTTGACTGGCTAGTTTCCATTTTAGCTCACTTGCCCCCATTATCTTTCAGTTGCATTTAATGTCTGTCAGCCAGACTTTGTGCCTTCGAAAGCTGTCAAGCCTTTTTAAAAATTCATCTATTCATTTAAGGAAAATCTCAAAGACTAGTGATTAGAAATGAGACAGTGATACAGGGTGATTCAGAAGCACACAGCTATTACTGAATGGACTAGTGCAAGAAAATCAATAATTCTATTGAAAAAATTGAAGTTGCAGTAATTAAGAAGGCAGTCCATTATAGTCTGCATGAACCAAGTAATGAGCCAAAGCCTTTTACAACATTAACTACATGCTCTGTATTTTTTTGTGATTGTTTATCAACGATGCAATATGCTTTGTGGTTTTAACATTTGTAATCAATCTTTAGTTAAGATCAACTTTGCCTGCTAATGCAATCTTGCCAAATTTTAAATATGATATCAACAATATATTACATTTATGTAGCACCTTCATGTTATAAATTGTCACAGGTGATACCAAAAAAAATTTTGTAAACAAGCACCTCAGGGGAGAGTAGAATAAGCAAAGATAGGCTGCCTGGAGACTGGGTCTCATGGAAGAGTTTCAAGGAAGTGGGTGGAACAGAGGTTGAGAAATTTAGGGAAAAAAATTTTAGAGCTCAGCATCCGGACACAAAAATCACAGGATGGGTAATGGAGACTATGGGTGTGCAATAAAGTAGAGCTAACTGAGCACAGGAACCTCAGAGGGGTGTCGATTCTTACAAGGCCAAAGAGAATGGTGCAGACATAAAAATCAGGAAACCACATCGTGTGGAATAGCAAGCAATATTTAGGCACAGACAGAGAGAGAGAGAGAGAGAGAGAGAGAGAGAGAGAGAGAGAGAGAGAGAGAGAGAGAGAGAGAGAACGGCAAATCCTAGAATCTTGAGGAAGCAGTGAAAATCAGCAGGCATCGGCAAAAAGAAGAGGCCAATCAGCAGCAGGTTGGGACCCTTTTCGAAACATTTTTCTCCATCAACATTGCCTGTCCCACCGAGTCCCTCCTGTGTCACATTGCTTGGGCGTACACTTACGGCAGGTTCAAAATATGAAAAAATTATTTAACCCTGATCGTTGCTTCTGATTAATTGCATTAATATTTTATCTTTGTTGTCATAATAATTAACATAAAGGCAATACGGTCTTAATAAAGAAAAAGACCCGGTTAATGAGGATTTAGGAATTAACATCGCAAGTACAGAAAGCTTTGTTAAAAGGAAATAAACTGAGTTTTTATAATATCTAATTGTTCTTCTACTTCATCAACCTCGGTTGCTAGAGAAAGTGACATGCTTACTGTGTCAAACATTTTCTGATAATTGACGTTGTATTTCTTCTATCATTCAGGTATTATTGAAGAATCGTAATTAGCTGAGGTACTCACTGCACCTTAGAAAGTACTTAATTAACGACTGTCTGAAATAATTAGCTTTGGATTACTGATGATTTCATTACCTTGAGTTTCTCCACTTTACATAGACAGGGAGGTTAGGGTATCACTGCTGGGTCTGGTGACAGGATAATGGAGAAGGAGTCCAGCAAACATAAAGGCAACCTCGAGCAGCCTAATGAAAAGGAATAGATGAAAGACAGAGGAGAATATAATGACGATTGGGCTTGGTCTTAAAGTGCATTGTTAAAAAAAAAGATCATGAATCAAACCATACAACTCCAGCAACAAATGAAAGGGTCAAGTCGTTGATAATCCACGGTCAAAGTATCAATAAATGGGAAGAAAAAACAAACTGGAAACAGTGTGAAAATATCTGACATGTTGGAAGCTTAGTACTGATATTGAATTCCACCGTCAGTTCTCTTGAGGAAGTTCCTGTGGCAAGGTGATGGTTCACACTCCAAGAGATTCAATTGAAATGCTTTTGCCACATTAAAAGGTACTACATATATACAAGTCACTGTACTCCCTTAATTAACTATCTGTAAACTGCTTTCTGTGTCCAGCTCCCCAGCACTCACCACCTCCCTAATCCTCTGCTCACTGACCAACTGGGCTCTGCAAGTCCCTCCATGATCTTGCCTGTGCTTATCTATGTCAGCTCATCCAACCTTCATTTGGATAATATCTCTCTACTTCTTACATTTGGATCTCCTGCATGTTCAGTCACCTGCTGCTGGTCCTTAAGCCCTAGAATTTTCCTCCCTAAATCTCTCTACCTCTTTTTCGGCTCCTAAGAAGCTCCTTTAAATGTTTATTTCACAGCCTTAAATCTCACACATTCTTAACACACTGCCAGGCCCCATCCATTGCAGACATCTTTGTGAAGTACTGCCTCAAGAAGGCAGCCAACATCATAAAGGACCTCCAACACCCTGGTCACAACTTCTTTAGGAAGAGGTACAGAAGCCTGAAGCCTAGTTCCTCTCGGTTCAAGAACAGTTTTTAATCCAACTGCTATTAGGCTCAAAAAACCCCTGAACCGTAACACTGCCTCAAGATTACCATAGATCTAGTTGTGCTACTGACTGAGCACATTTTAGAAACTACTGCCCAACTGTGAATATTTATTATTCATTATTTTTTTCTTCCTTTTAAATTTATTTTCATTCTCATCACCTTTGTGATCTCGTATATTAATTAAACCTAAACTGAAGTTAATGTACCTGGGAAGCAGCAGCATTGATGTATATGACAATAAATTCTCATTCTTTAAGAGAACTTTGGTCACCACCCTGAGAGCCAAATGATCACTGTCCACTGTCTCTCAATAAACCTTCCTGTGAAGGATGTTTGGGTGGTGCTGTAACATCAAACGTTCTTACATGCCTGCCACTGAACTTGGGTCCTTAAAGTAGAAACTGCCAGGAATGGTGAAACACAAAAGCTGCAGAGGCTGAAATCTTGAGCAGACAAAGAAGTGCTGGGGGAGCTCAGCAGGTCAGACAGCATCTGTGGGTGGAAAAGGCCAGTGCATGGGTCGTGATCCTTTATCAAGACTAAGACAAAAAAAGTGAAATAAATAAAGAGGGAAAGCTGGGAGAGGGGCCCATGGGTGACAGGACAGAAGGTGTGAGAGATGGAGCGACAGCTCGAGGGAGAAATTATTTTGTACCATTTCTGATTTTTCGCCCTTACTAATCTGAAATAGGTTTCCTCTTAGTCTTAGACTGTGGTCCTTGTTCTGGCCTTCCCCAGGAGCATTCTTCCTGCATTTCACCGGTCCAAAATGGACAGAATTTTAAATGTTTCAATGAAATCTCATTTCATATTCATAAATGAGTATAACCCAAATCTACCCACTCTTTCTTTATTCGTCAGTCTTGCCATCCAAGACTGGTGGTGAGCCTTCACTGCACCCCTCAAAAGCAAGAAACAGTTGATGGCATTGGATCATGCAAAGAGAATGGCCGTGAAAATATTCTGGAGGCTTGTGCTCCAAACTTGCCATGCCCATGCCCAAATTGGTCCAGTACAGTGACAACATCTACCTAGCAATGTGGGAAATTCCTCAGGTACATTGATGGTTCTGCATGGCGGGAGAGTGCAGGACAAAAGGCACAACTTCAGGTTTGAAGGGCATCCACTTAGAACAGAGATGTGGAGGAATTTCCTCAGCCACAGGGTGGTGAATCTGTGGAATTTGCTGCCACAGGCTGTTATGGAGTACAGGTCATCGTGTGTATTCAAGGGAGAGATTGAAAGGTTCTTGATCAGCCAGGGCATCAAAGGTTATGAGGAGAAGGCCGGGCAGTGGGGTTGAGTGGGAAAATGGTTCAGATCATTGAGCGTAGGCTCAATGGGCTGAATGATCTATTTCTGCTCCTATGTCTTATGGTCTGTACACAAGGAGCAGGATAACTCCAATCAATTGCTACCCTTTACTCTTTACCGTCACCAAAGTGATTGAAGGGAGAATCAGCTTGGAATTATATAACCGTTCCACCATTGCTGGATCAAAATCCTGGATCTCCCTCCCCCCTCACATCACGATGGATACACCCAGTCCTCAATGGCCACTTCCATTCAAGAAGGCAGCTCACCACCACCTTCTCAAGACCTATAAGTGATGGACAATTAAACGTTGGCTCAACCAGAAAGGAAATGGAACCAGGCAAGGCTTTAACTATGATGTCCTTTTATGGAGGCAGTGTACAGAAGGAAACAGTGTTAATCCACTGACAAACAGCGGATAGATGAAGGGAACTTGGCATGGCTTGGAACATGAGCTACAGTTTTTTTAAATGAGCTATGTGTGTGGAGGTGAAGAGTCCACAAACCAGGCAAATGAAGATGAAAATGAAATAAACATAAAATAACACCTCACTAGAGCTCTCTGCATAATAGAACACCTCTTTCTTCAAAAAAGCCAACAAAAAATGCTTAGTGTCATCAACCTGGAGAAGAGATAACCCCCATCTCAACATCAAATAACTTGACAGTGTTTGAAATGCTGACTGTCCATTTTTATCTGTGGATGCTGACTCCCTCCAGCCTCACTCTTTGCTTAAGATACCAGCACCTGCCATTCTTATGCTTCTCAGGGTTTGAAACCTGCTTTATGAAAGCAGAAGAGTAGCTGGAGTTGGCACCGAAATTTCCATGAAAAAAGGCAAAAGTTTTGAATTAAGGAAATGATCGATGTTCCATAGAACCAGAGAACACTACAACAGAGAAACAGGCCTTCAGTGTTTTTGGCCTGTACTATTATTCTGCCCAGTCCCACTGACCTGTAGCTAGATCTTATCCCCTCCCAATTCATGTGCCTGTCCAATTCTTTCTTACCAGTTCAGCTGCCAGCTCATTCCACACTCCCACCACTCTCTGCATTCGTTTCAGAGAGTGTAGAGAAGTTGGGCACTGACATGGTTACTGCTGGTGATCAACAAGACCTTGCCTTGCTTTCCAGAGACCATTCAACCTGGCCAGTGAGGTGCTGCATGACCAAGAGAGGATCGTGGTGAATACACTCAGCTTGCCACATTCCAAAGAGAGGTGAATGAGAATCCAGCAAGTCCCTATCACTCACAGTGTGCTTCAGAGTTCTTCAGGATGAGGGACTGAGACAATCTGATTTTCATCATTCAGTAGACAATACCAGAAACATAGTGGCAACACCAATCCATTTTTCTGAACGTGACCCCCCTCATAAAACCCCAGGAAAGAGCAACATCACACTATTACCAAGCTGCGATCGCTCAGTGATGTTGTGTTTAAGGCCTTCACATATCTTTAAACGTACCCTCGTAAAATGATTGTCGTGGAGTCAGTTTCCATTGGTCGGCAAAACACTGTGTTGGAATGTTCTATGCTCTCTATTATTCCATTGGTCGACAAAACACTGTGGTTGAATGTTCTATGCTCTCTATTAGGTCTGTTTGGGCAGTGAACAAATGGGCAGCTTTCAAGAGACGGCAGGAGGTTAATCCTGATTACGGGCGATCTTGTTCGGAGGTTTTAGTTTTCTCTTTCAAGATCTAGGCTGCCTGTGGGGCACACGAGGCTGTTTCAAGTATTCGTTGCACAGGGAGAAGGTTGAAAAAACACAAAAGCTGCAGATACAGAAATCTTGAGGAAACAAAGGGGAGAGTCTCATCAGGTCCGGCAGCATCCATCCATGGGTAGAAATGGCCAGTCAACGTTTTGGGTCTGCACCCTTTATCAAGTATGAAAATAGATACTTCACCCTAACTGCTTGTGAAGATCTGTGTCAGGACTATAAACCTCATCCTCATGCTTCAGGAAATGCAAGGATTATTTCTACAGAGAGGCAATGCTTTTTGAATCATTCATACTGCATGCTCCTTCTTACTGGGAACAGAGATCTAATGTTGGGACTCTGGAAGATAAAATTATAAGAACAAAATGGAAACTCCCCATCCCTCCATGGGCTCCATCTCCATCTCCTGCTGCCTAGGAAAGGGGACAATGCGGAAGGACCCATCCCAGCCCGGGCACACTCTCTTTTCCTCTTTTCAGGGAAAAGCACCCATCAACAGGCTTAAAGACAGTATCTTCCCTGCAGCCTTCGGGCTCCTGAATGAACCCCACAGCATGGGCTTGGAGCGAGTGGAACTGTGCTCTTTACACTGCTGTGTGGATAATAGAGATGTAGTGTCAATTTGCTGGCAGAAGAACCCTTCTCAGTATACAACGTATTATGTGGCAAATAAACGTAACTTAACTAATACAGTTTCAATTTTGGTAAAGAATTTATTAGAGAACTGGTAAGTCCGTGAAATGCCGGAGGCCCGGGATGTTTCGATGTATTCCCACACCGAACTTTGCGGCGATTACAGAACTTCCACCGAGCGCTGGAGCGTCCTCAGGACGCTGTCAAGCCGCATGTCCTCGCAGCCCCCGACCACCAATGCAAGCTGGTGCGAACCGTCTCTTTGTGCATGGCCAGCGTTTGGCCGCTCGGCCCGTCAGCAGCGTCCTCCCTCTCTGCCCACGACGTTACCTCCGCCTGCCGACGCGAACGGCTTGTCCCGCACGTACACCCTTCCTGAAATGGACCGCTTGATTTGGAAAAGGGAGTATAACTCACCATGTCCAGAGACGCGGTGAGTCCCACGGCCGAGAGAGGACAGGGCAGGGGATGGGGGCTGGCAGCTGCTAATTTTCTTCACGGAGGACAAGTCCCCGAGGCAGCCAGTGTGGACCCCAGCACTGAGACCCCCTCGCACAATCCAGACTGGTTCACAATACACCACTCAAAGCGATTGTGGGTATTCGGCATTTTTGGAATAGCTGAACAGATTGGACAATGTGGAAGGGGCGGCGTGGGGTGGGGAGGGAGGGCAGGGGGTGGGTGGGGGGGGTGGTGACACAACGCGGATCCGAGTTCACCTGGACTGAGAGAGTTACGTTTCCATCTCTGGGGCGCTGCCCGCCACTCAACGGCGCCAAGTCACGGCGTCCAAACTTTGCTGAACAGCTCGTGTTCGGAACTAAACGAAACAAAAGAAACATGGACTGAAAAGGGTAAAAGCGACACCCCTTTGCACAAAACCAGGGCCGTGGACCAGAAGATTTGGTTTACTTGTGTTTTCCAGTTCAGAGGTTGTTTTAACACCAGCCTGGCTGGAGACCGCGGTGTGAAACAGTTCAGAAACACACAACCTGAATGTCACAGGACAGGAAAACCACAAATTCAGAACAGCTAGTTCATCTTTCTTTTAGAATGGTTTCATTATTGTTTGATTTAACGAAGGATATGTCTGCATATGCTATATACAAGTGTGTATTTACATGTGTGTGTACCTGTGTAGGTGCACGTGTGTGTACATGTATGTGAATGTATATATGTGTGCACGCACGTGTGTTGATGTATCTATTTGCAGGTATGCATATGTGTGCGTGCATATGTGTCCAAGTGTGTATATATGTGTGTGTAAGCATGTATATATATTTATGTGTGTGTGTGCACACACATGTGTATGTGGATGTGTGTGCACATGTGTGTATGTGGATGTGTGAGTGTGTGTGGATGTGTGAGTGTGTGTATGTGCATGTGTGCACATATGTGTATGTGTGATGTGAGTGTGTGTATATACATGTGTGTGCATGTGTGCACATATGTGTATGTGTGATGTGAGTGTGTGTATATACATGTGTATGTGTGTGTGACGTGGACATTTACCCCCTCCATAAATCTTCGTCCGCGAAGCCAAGCCAAAGAAAAAGAATGAATATATATATATATATATATATATATATATATATGTGTGTGTGTGTGTGTGTGTGTGTGTGTGTGTGCGTGTGTCTACAAGACCACACATCAGGATAAAAACATTCATCAGGAATCTGAATTTCTGAGCTCACAGGTGTCACCTGGGCGTCAAGGATGAGACCTGCGGTGACCTGAGTTTGGGAGCAGTTAACTTAATTCCGTCAAGACTAATAGAGTGAGAGCAGAGCTCTTGGTTACTCCTGGGCATCCCCTTTAGAGGGAATAAGATCCTCCCTCTGACCAATGTCACTTCTAAACATGACAGATGAGCTTTTCATTGCTATCATCCCGAGGCTTTTGAGAGGGAGAAAAGAAAACCCTTTCAGTCACTGGGGGAGCTGCATAGATATGTTATATTCATCTGAAAATTGTGGCTATCACATACAGCCCTATCAATGCATTACCTGATCATTTATTCCAGCTATTGAAACCAATGCCATATGACTGCTGTCTGCCTTATGATCTAAGCTACACCTGAACTATTACACATCATCAAAGACTCGATTTAACTATTACATTACAGCAGCTCAAAGCCAGTCTGCGATCATCTGTGATATTGTGGGAAATGGATATGTAATATCAGTACATGCATGGGAAACAGCAGTGAGCAGATGTCCTTGTTTCCATATGACATGAAACACAGGTTGCAGAATACTGAAGCAGTCCATTGTTAGCGTAATATGAAAAATGCTTTGACTTAAAAAGCGCACAGATTTACTTTGAAGACCCGTTTTCGGTGACACGTCCACAAACACTTTAGATATCCATGACTCCACCACAATGAAAGGGAAGGGAAATATTTTGGAAGGGAAATATTTTAAAATTCACTGACTCCTTCATGTATGAATTTTTTAAAAAATAAATGGACCTTTTCCACAGACTGCATTGGGACCCAGCAATGTTTTCATGCCAACTTTTGTTCAGGGTTTATTCTTCAAATTAGAAAATAGAAGTCAGACATTGAGCAACACAAGCTTCTCCCACACAGTGAGAATCTTGTCAGCTTTTATTTGAAACTTTAGCAAGGTTTCCCAAGGATAAAAGAATTGTGGCTTTTTATTCTATGTGACGTGGAAAAAGATATGTGTCACTCCATGATTGAATGGAAGACAATGATCAGGGAGGAGAAAGTAAGTTGTTGCTATAACAACAGGGTCAGATCTGTAAACAGAGGGTAGAGAAAAACTCTTCCGGCAACCTGACGGTTTTCGCAAATGTATACATGATGTCTTCACGTCTCCTCTTATGTTTGACCAAACTTCTGACTAGAACTGTGACCTTTCGCAGGATAAATTCATAGCCAGGTGTCAATTTAACCTGCTCTGTCCAATTGTTACTTCATTATATTTTCTTCACCTCCAACTCTAATGTGACATAGACCGACCTCATCTGGACTGGGGACCATACAGTGGCCTTCATTCTGCAGCTGACCTTTAGCCTCTCCTCTGACTGGCAGAAACTCCAGATGTTTAAAGGACAAAACTCAAAAGTGTCAAGGCACCCATGTCAATTGTTGACTGATTTGAAAAGAGTGAACAGGAAACAAAACTGGGAGATCATTTTGGTAACCTCATTCTTTTTCCTATCGTATTCTCCAGTGTGAATGAAATGCAGGCGATTATCCTTTGCCACAATTATCCTGATGGAGAAATGGGGATGTAGTTCTTTAAGATCCTTATGCTTTTGCCTCCTGAATATGGCTCTATCCCAGAAAGGGGATTGCAGCTTGCTGCCAGAGTATAAAACAACACCAACGTCATCTGAGTGCCATCATTCAGTCCTCATGGAATTAGTGTTGGATTCAGCAGCATGGCAAGCGTGTAGAACTGTACCTCAATGTCTCGTTCATTGATCTGAAGTCACAAGCTCTGGAGACCTGAAATAAATTTAGAAAAAGTATGAGAAAAATACATAGGGTGGACAGTCAGAAACTTTCCCCCAGGATAAAAATGTCACATTCTTGAGGAAACACATTTAAGGGGAGGAAGGGAGGTCGGGAGTATGAGCGGGTCAAGTTCTGTTTTTACAGGGAGGGGGAGATGTGGGGGATGTGTTTTATTACACAGAGTGTGGTGGGTGTCTGGAACAGGCTGCCAGGAGTAGTGGTGGAAGCACTAGTAGCATTTAAGAGATTTCTATTCAGTCATGTGAATATTCGAGGTATGGATAGAGAGGTATGGATCATGTGCAAGCAGCAGAGTTTTTTTTTAACTTGGGCATTGTGTTCCTAGTTTGGAATTTAAATTCAAATTAATAAATCTGGAATAAAAACTTAGTTTCAGATGTGTTGACCAATAATAGTAGTGTTGTAAAAATGCATCCGGTTCCTGCTGGATTACGACTGTCCATCCCCAATCTGATCTGTATGTAACTACAGATCAACTTGTGTTGTTGAATCCTGTCTGAATCAGCCCAGCACACTCTCAGCTCAGGGAACATGGAGGTAGAGATGGACAATAAACTTTACCAGTCATGACCACATCTCCATAAATATATTTAAAAAAAAACATTATTTTTACTGTTGGGGTGAAGGAGTTAGGATGGAGTCACAGGAGAGTTGGATGGTGGATCATATGAACGATTAAAATTATGATTTATTTTAATCTAACCAGATACCACATTTAAAATTATTTAATTTTAATATTATAATTTATGATTATAAATTATTTTTTATAATTATGATTTTATTTTATTCTAATCTTATATTACATTTAATCATTTTAGTGCCAGGTACTTTCTCAGTTTTAGGTGTGTTTGTGTAATTAGTTTTCCAGTGGTGGTGCTCGGGGCAATTCAAGTTCATGCCATGTTTATTTAAGTGCAGCAATATACCTTAGGATCCCATAAATTATGTTTATATACATTTATTTTGGATTCTGGTGTTTAAATATTGTTTGTGAGTAAGGTGTACTAAGTGTCTGTGTGTGTACACTAATGTCCAGAGATACACTTGGGTGGTCTATGTATATATCAGGAAATAGGCCAGTGACCCTGACATTAGTAGTAGATCAATTATTGGATGGAGTTCTGAGAGACAGGATTATATAGGTATTTGGACAGTCATGGGCTGATTAAGGACAGATAGCATGGTAGGTCATGTTTAACAAATCTACTGGAGTTTTTTGAGGAGGTTACTAAGAAGGTGGATGAAGGAAAGGCTGTGGATGTTGTCTTCATGGACTTTAGTAAAGCCTTTGATAAGGTCCCACATGATGGTTATGACACTAGGTATTCAAGAGGTGGTCAACTGGATTCGAAATTGGCTGTGTGGGAGAAGGCAGAGGTTGGTAGTGGATGGTTGCTTCTTGGATTGGAGGCCTGTTTGACCAATGGTGTGTCCTCTGGATCTGTGTTGGGACCATTGTTGTTTGTTGGATACATCAGGGATCTGGATAATAATGTTGTGAATTGGATCAGCAAGTTTGCTGATGATACAAAGATAGGAGGCGCTATTGTCAATGAGGAAGGTTATCAAAGCTTGCAGAGGGATCTGGACCAACTGGGAGAATGGGCCAAAAAATGGCAGATGGAGTTTAATGTAGACAAGTGTGAGGTGATGCATTTTGGAAGGGTAAACCAAGGTAGGAGATATTCAGTTAATGATAAGGCACTAAGGAGTGCAGAGGAGCTTTAGGATCTCGGAGTGCAGATACATTGTTCCCTGAAGGTGATGTCGCATGTGGACAGGGTTGTAAAGAAATCTTTTGTTATCTTATCCTTTATAAATCAAAGTATTGTGTATAGGTGTTGAGATGTTATGTTGAAGATGTTTAAGAGATTGGTAAAGCCAAATTTGGAATATTATGTGCAGTTTTGTGTTCCTAAGTACAGGAAGGATATCAGTAAGATTGAAAGTGTGCAGAGAAGATTTACTCGAATGTTGCCGGGTCTTCAGGGGTTGAGTTACAGGGAAAGATTGAACATGTTGGAGTGAAGAAGAATGAGGGGAGATTTGATCGAGGTTTACAAGATTATGAGGTATTGATAGAATGGATGCAAGAAGGCTTTTTCCACTTAGACTGGGGGAGATAAATATGAGAGGTTATAGTTTTAAGCTGAAGGGGGAGAGGTTTAGGGGGAACATTAGGGGGAGTTTGTCACTCAGAATGTGGTGGGAATGAGCTGCCATCTGATGTGGTGAATGAAGGTTCGATCATGTGTTTTAAGAGTAAATTGGATAGGTACATGGATGTAAGAGGATGGGAGGGTTAAGGTATGGGAGCAGGTCAGTGGGACTAGGGAGATGATGGTAGGCACAAACTAGAGGGGCCGAATGCCTGTTTTCTCTGCTGCAGCATTCCATGTTTCTATCATTCTATATGGAAATATAGAAACATAGAACATTACAGTACAGACCCTTCAGCCCACTATGCTGTGCTGACCTATAAATACATATCTAATCAAAAACTATACCCTCCCTACCTCATAACCCTCTATTTTCTAAAAGTCTCTTGAATACCACTAATATTTCAGCCTCCACCACTATCCTTAGTGATGCATTCCAGGCACCCAACAACTTCTCTTTGTAAAAAAATGTCCACTGACATCTCCCCTAAACTTTCCTCCCTTCTCTTAGTGCAGATGTGTTCTGGTGTTTGCTGCTCCAGCCCTGTGAAAAAAGTGCTGGTTGTCTACCTTACCTATATGTACAAGCAGATGACAATTAAAGTTGAACTTGAACTTGGATACTATGAGCTACCACAAATAACAAATGGAAACTAAGGTATTTGAGATGTTGGTTCAGGAAGGAGTGTTGGTTGAGATTACTCCATGGTCTAAGTAGGTGGATGAGGCCTCTGTTTACCAATGAAGTACAGTCCCTTTGACTGTCTCTCATGACTCCTAGATCATTCACTCTCAGTCAGTCATGCAGAAGGGAAACAAGAGTCTTCAGCTCCCTAAGTCTGTGTTGACTACCCATCCACTGTCACAAATCCCATTGTATCGTCTCCACATTTCCATTAACTCCCTGCAGATTCTACCACTCCCCTTAACACTGGGGAGAAGTATACAGCAGCCAACATGCATGCCTTTTGGACATGGGAAGTAACTGAACTACCTGGAGTTCAAAGTTGCAGAGAGATCGTGCAAACTCCACATAGACAACACCAGAAGTCAAGAACCATGAGGGATTGGCACTATCTGATTCACCGCTCTGTTCCCCACATAATGTAGGTGCTGAACTCAGAATTCCAGCCAGTCTTAGCAACATTTTATTTACATTTTTGTTTTCATTTTAACCATAGAAAAATCAAAAATGCACATCCATTGATTTATTGGGAAAACATTTTAGTTAAAGAATAATACTTTGTGTTGGCAATGAATGTAATTGTTAAATTTCATGTGAACATGAAGTTCATTCAAGATTCTGGTTGTACCAGGAAAGAAACTGAACTTGAATCTGTGATAACACACTTGTGAATCTTCTTCCGGATGGGAGAGTAGCAGGGGTGGGATGTGTCCTTATATATGTTCAAGATTCAAGATTCCTTTATTGTCATGTAATAGTACAGAACATGTAATATTACACAAAATTTTCTTCTGCCTGTCATAAGCCAAAGAGTTGCCAATAGTGTTACCTGGTGCCTTTTACCGTAAGAGGAAGAGAAGTGAAAGAGCATTCCTTCAGAGCCAGGGTGTTCATGGATTCGCCTCCAGCCTCTGCAGCCTCACGGATCCCTGTTCAATCCATCAGCAACCCAATTTTAGCCAATTATCACCTTTAATCGGGGTTAACAACACAGACCATCAGTGTGGTATCTGATAGTTGTTGCACAAAGATGAAAACAAAAATGTTTCTCATCATTCATAGTACATAAACACGGGAGCCCTTGAAAATCCAAGGCCCATTATCACATGCTACTTTCGCTACATTAATCCGGCCCTGTCTAAAATATATTTGCCTTGAATAGATTCAGTGAATTAATCTTCCAGCCTCTGTTGTCAAGAATTTCAAAGATTCATCAATTTCTAAAAGAATAAATTCTTCCTCATTTCTGTTTTAAATCAACAAGTCCTAAACATACACCCCTTTTGTTGAAGGTTCCCTTATGAGGGGGTTCTCCTCTTCACATCACTCAGAGAGATGGAGAAAGACGGGAAGTTTGGAGTTTTCCACATTTTTTTTCAGCTCCTCACGAAACATGACACAACCTATGAATTCCTCTGAAAGAACATTAATCATTACTCATTGGACAATTCTGGATACAACACAGAAGTTGCCAAGTGGATACTTACCTGATAGAGACATCTCTCACCAGTCCATTTTGACACTCAATCATCAACGTCCTGGTCGATGCAATTTCAGCGAAGCTTCCAATCAAACACACAAAATAGTGCTCTGACTGACCGATTTAAATGTGTTGAATTCATTCTAAAAGTGCAGTGCACCTTATATGCTAACGAAAGCATTGATATAACTATAAACATGTTTAAAATTACATTCCAAAAAGGCTTCATAGAATTAAGATGCCAATCTGAATACCTAAAGCAATTCAGTCATGTTGAATAAAGTAAGTTTCTCACAGTAAAATATATAAAATTTGATGCTCCCAGACAGAAACAAGAAATTTGATGAGGCAGCTGAACATCTTATAGTAAAAATGAGGGCTTTCAAACTTCCTGAAAATTTTAATTGGCTTTTCCTCCAAGCTCATTCCTGATTGTGCAGCTACAGCTGCTTTGAATGAAACTGCTGAGCACTCCAGAAATATCCAATCAGACCCAAAACTCCAAAGGCTGTCTCTGTCAATCTATAACCATTTAACCCACCAGTGAAGGTCGTTTCAGTACCGTTGCATTGCGAAGCCTGAAATTTGTTTAAAAATCGTGGTTCCCACCAAAGTTGAAGTACCAGACATTCTCCCAAAGAATGGACAAGATCACCAGGACATGTCAGGGGCTGAGAAACTGCCCTTTGAACACAGCATGGACACAGAATGGATGTGTGGATGTTGAGAGTTGTGCAATTTCTGGTGAATTTTTGACACCTGATTTTTTGACAAGTATTCAGTGTGAACTGGAGTGAGATATGGATTTTATGATCTGCGTTTCGTTTGTAGGGAATTTTTAAAAAAACATTTCTTTACCAAATACAGATTTTGTACACAATAAATTATTTACAAAAGGAAAACATTTCAAAGTCTCTTCCCATCCTTAGTTTTGTATCCATACATTTCCATCACTGTATATTGTTACATTAATTTCCATTTAAATCATGCCCCCCCCCCCCCCCCCCCACTGTGGCACCTTGTTACTCTGTTGTTTGAGGAGCTTTCCCTCAGTCTCAGACTCTCAATGTCCGGTAACAGAAGGGCTCTAGACTGTGGTCCTTCTCCACGGCGCCCTTGCATTGGCTACACTAAGCCTCAGCACGGACTCCTACAGCCAGGAATATGCCAGACGGCAGTATTCCCGCACCGACATCTCCACAAGATAAAGTCATCCAGTTGCCAGTGAACCCATTCCATCGTTCGCCTCTGTGCACTGCATTTGCAGCTCGATATCTTACATCTGACCTGTGGAGACCTTGCCAGAACATATACAGAGACAGGCCTGTGTCTGCATTTAAAATAATTTGATTTTTTTTTAACTGATCCACTTCAGTAGATTTGGAGAAGGGAAAACTTTAATGAAGGAAAGAATCTGCGCAATTACAGCTTGAAGCAATGCTTAAAATACTCACCAATTTTTTTTCCTTCTTCACCATAAAGAATTAGCATTTATAAACTTGTCTCTGTGCCTACTCTAGAGCACTGCACAGTCGCTTATGTTTTATTCTGATTTATTCACAGGTTGTGGATGTCAATAGCAAACACAGCATTGGCTTCGCATCCCGATTGTTGTAAACTGCATGGTGGTGTTGGGGAACTTCAGAGGGTAGTTAAGAATCAGTCACGTTGTGGTGGTGAGTCTGGAGGTGTAGACTGGATCGGACTAGAGCAGACAAGGACATAAGATTCTCTTCTCCGACAGGGATCAATGAATTAGATGGGATTTACAATAATGCTGCAGTTGATGGTTACAATTATAGCCACTAGCTTTTTATTCCACACTTATTTAATTAACTGAATTTTAATTCCCCAGTTGCTGTTATGGCATTTGAACTCCTGCCTCTAGATCAATAGTCCTAGCCCTTGACTGCTGGCCTAGTAATTTAACTACCGTGCCACGGTACCTCAAGTTACAATGTTTAGTTCCCAGTACTGTGAACAAATTAATATGCAGCATGCACACAGCAAGATCTTACAAATTGCAAATAAATGAATTACTGATTGAATAATGAATAGGAACCACATATATTCCTAAACTGACATATTGGAACAACTAGAGCAGGTGTTTAGATCACCTGAACATTTTACCAGGAAGTTGGTCATTCAGCATTCCATCATTATCATGCATTGAAGTCTCTGCCAAATTTATGAGGCAAATTTCAATAGGGATTTGGTAGAAGTGAGGAAAACCCATCACAAAATTCATTCCAATGAGTTCATGTTACACAGTCTTCTTTGGCTTGGCTTCGCAGACGAAGATTTATGGAGGGGGTAAAAAGTCCACGTCAGCTGCAGGCTCGTTTGTGGCTGACAAGTCCGATGCGGGACAGGCAGACACGATTGCAGCGGTTGCAAGGGAAAATTGGTTGGTTGGGGTTGGGTGTTGGGTTTTTCCTCCTTTGCCTTTTGTCAGTGAGGTGGGCTCTGCAGTCTTCTTCAAAGGAGGTTGCTGCCCGCCAAACTGTGAGGCGCCAAGATGCACGGTTTGAGGCGTTATCAGCCCACTGGCGGTGGTCAATGTGGCAGGCACCAAGAGATTTCTTTAGGCAGTCCTTGTACCTTTTCTTTGGTGCACCTCTGTCACGGTGGCCAGTGGAGAGTTCGCCATATAACACGATCTTGGGAAGGCGATGGTCCTCCATTCTGGAAACATGACCCATCCAGCGCAGCTGGATCTTCAGCAGCGTGGACTCGATGCTGTCGACCTCTGCCATCTCGAGTACTTCGACGTTAGGGATGTAAGCGCTCCAATGGATGTTGAGGATGGAGCGGAGACAACGCTGGTGGAAGCGTTCTAGGAGCCGTAGGTGGTGCCGGTAGAGGACCCATGATTCGGAGCCGAACAGGAGTGTGGGTATGACAACGGCTCTGTATACGCTTATCTTTGTGAAGTTTTTCAGTTGGTTGTTTTTCCAGACTCTTTTGTGTAGTCTTCCAAAGGCGCTATTTGCCTTGGCGAGTCTGTTGTCTATCTCATTGTCGATCCTTGCATCTGATGATGATGGCTGCACGAAAACCAACAAGGTCGGGTCAGATACAGCAATGAGCTCTCTGAACCCTTCTCCATTAACAATGGCGTGAAACAAGGCTGTGTTCTCGCACCAACCCTCTTTTCAATCTTCTTCAGCATGATGCTGAACCAAGCCATGAAAGACCCCAACAATGAAGACGCTGTTTACATCCGGTACCGCACGGATGGCAGTCTCTTCAATCTGAGGCGCCTGCAAGCTCACACCAAGACACAAGAGAAACTTGTCCGTGAACTACTCTTTGCAGATGATGCCGCTTTAGTTGCCCATTCAGAGCCAGCTCTTCAGCGCTTGACGTCCTGCTTTGCGGAAACTGCCAAAATGTTTGGCCTGGAAGTCAGCCTGAAGAAAACTGAGGTCCTCCATCAGCCAGCTCCCCACCATGACTACCAGCCCCCCCCACATCTCCATCGGGCACACTGTTACACAGTAAATTTCAAGTAAATACACAATGCTGGAGAAACTCAGCAGGTCAAACAGTGTTCTTTATATGGAAAAGCTAAAGATACATAACCAACATTTTGGCTTGAGCCCTTCATCAAGGCATGGAAAAATGTCAGCAGGCGTCCGAATAAAAGGGGGTTGGGGGAGGCATGGTCACAATGGTAGGAGGTAATATGTAGAGAAGGGATGAAGGGAGGGGACAGCAGCAAGCAGGGGAGGAGGCATGGCTGGGTGAATAGAGGGGGAAGAGAGCTGAGAGGGGGAAGGGAAAGGGGGAGAGGAGAGCAAAAACCAGAAAAGTCGATGTTAATGCCATCTGGCCGAAGAGTGCCCAGTAACACAGAAGACTGTGGAAGGTAGTAAACAAAGTGAGGTCCATTGCAGGTGCTAACCTCCCATCTATGTGAGATGTTGCCTTAAGAAAGCAGCAAATATCATAAGATCCCCACTGCCCTGGTCACAACTTCTTCTCACTGCTCCCCTTGGGCAGAAGGTACTGAAGTCTGAAAACTAGCACCTCTAGTTTCAAGAACAGTTTATTCCTGATACCAATCAGCTTCTTGAACTCCCTTTAGTGCACTAATCGTGGAATGTAGGCACAATGTCAAGTCACTTTTTACACACAAATTACTGGGAATATTTATTATCTACCTTATGCATTTATTGTCTCATACTTCAACTTTTAATATATCACTACTTAATTTTTCTTTCTTTTCAAAAGATTTTTATTGATTTTCAGAAATAATATTTGTACAGTACAATTATGGAATGTGCTACGGAACAAAATAGAAAAAAGCCAATAACAATCATAGTTATGAATTCCCAAAGTACAGCCAATCATAATAAAGAATGGACATAATAAATCAGAAATTTTCAAACCTCTGGCCCTAAACAAGGCTGAAAGTTAGTGCTGGTGAAACAAATAAGCTCACTCTGAAGTGGGACAACACAGTACTAAAATTCTGAACCTAGAGATGAAGGTAATAGTCCACAAACAGGCCCCATAACATTTGGAATCTAATGTTTGAATCATTAATTCCGTATCTATTTTTTTCCAAATTCATACAGGACATTACATCCCTTAGCCCTTGTGCATGAATAGGTTGGGTATTATCTTTCCATTGAATCAAAATAGCACGTCTGGCCAGCAACTAAGTAAAAGATAAAACATGACATTTAATTGGAGTTAGTAAAACACCATTTTCTCAGAGTTCCAAACAGACCAACTAAGGGATTTGATTCTAATTTTAAATTGAGAATCACCGATAATATTTGAAAAACCTTGCTCCAATATTTTTCCAAACTGGGGCACGTCCAGAGCATATGGATTAAAGAAGCATCACCTATTTTGCATTAATTACAATGAGGATTTATATCTGAGTAAAAATGAGATATAAATTTGAATTGCAGCAGACAGAGATGTAGCATTAATCAGTTTGAAAATAGAATCTCAAACCTCGTTCAAATCCTGTTCCCAGGCATTCTTAATTTGGACTAAAGGGATGTTCTTAGACCAGTCAACTTGTCATAAATAACAGATATTAACCCTTTGCAGGAAGGTTGTAATCCAAAAAAATTCATCAAGAATATTCACCTCAGGAGCTCCAGGAAAATCAGTGACCTGAGATAGAATAAAATGTCTGATTTGTAAATATCGGAAAAAAAATGAGCATTTGGTCAATTGAATTTTCCAACCAATTGTTCAAAAGATGCAAAACTGTGATCAATAGAAAGGTCATTAAAACATTTAATACCCAATCTATACCAAACATTAAAAGTAGAATCCTGCAAGGAAGGCTGTAAAAAGTAATTGGACATAATGGGGCTTGCAAGAAAAAAGCCCTTGAATCCAAAGTACCTTCTAAACTGCACCCATATTCTCAACTATATTTAACAACCAGATTGTCAGTTAGATTATACAAAACAAAAGAAAGAGACGACCCAAGAAGTGGGGAGATAGAAGCATTTTTATTAAACTGATAAGAACAGATACTACACTTGATCTTAGCCAAAAGGCCGAGAAGCGATGAGATAGAAGCATTTTTCATGGAATTTAATTCCATTTCAAGCAGGACGGTCAACTCAATTACGAAATTGCAACAAGAACATAAGATTATGTCTATTAACTCCCCAATAATAAAATCTGAAATTCGGAAGTGCCAAACTACCTTCCCCTTTAGACTTTTGAAGATGAGCTTCATTTAAACGGGGGCACTCTCCTTGCCATATGTAAGATGATATAAGTGAATTGAAGTGAGTCAAATAAAAATTGGTCTAGGCTGAAAGAGATACAAAAATTTAGGTAGAATGTTCATTTTAATAGAATTAATATGACCAATCAAAGAGATAGATAAAGGAGACCACTTTGTTAAAGATAGTTTCATATGTTTATGTAAAGAAGAGAAATTTTCCCTGAAAAAGATGGCTTATAATTCTTCATAATTGGTAAGTAAATTGATCTTTCACAATCTTAAAAGGAAAATTAGAATATGTTAGTAGAGGGGCGTCTAAAGGGAAAAGTTCACTCTCATGCGGATTTAACTTTTATCCTGAAAACTGACTAAATTGAGGAAGTATGGAAGGTAAATATGTTTCAGAGTTTAATATGAAAAGCAAAAAGATCATTGGTATAAAGGGAAACTTCATTGATCCCTGAAATATCTCTGCACTCACGCAATGCAATTGCCAGAGGCTCGAAGGCCAAATCAAAAAGTAATGGGCTGAAGGACAGCCTTGATGGGTAGCCCGTTGGAGGGTGAAAGATTTTGATTGCTGTGAGTTTACAAGAATTGAAGCAGTAGGACATGAATTTAGTAATTTAATTCATGCAATAAAACATGGTCAAAAATTAAACTTTTCCAAGTTTGTAAATAGATAACCCCACTTCACCCAGATGAACACTTTTTCTGCATCTCATGAGAGAACACATTCCAGGACTTCAGTGGGAGGTGAATACAAAATATCCAATAAATGACATATATTAAAAAATAAAAATAGCAACTTTTAATAAAGCCAGTCTGATCTTCCGAAATAATTGATGGTAAAATGTTCTCCAGCCTACGAGCCAAAACTTTAGCCAAGATCTTCATATCAGCATCTAATAAAGAAATTGATCTGTAGGAGGATAATTTAGCTGGATCTTTTCCCCTTTTCACTATGAGGGATACATAAGCTTCATTCAAAGAGAATGGAAAATTTCCCTGTTTAAATGAATCAGTTAACATAGAACTTAATTAGGGTACAAGCAATTAATAAAACAATCTGAAAAACTCTACAGGATAAACATCTGGTCCTGGAGTTTTACCTGACTGTAATGAAGTGATAGCAAAAGTTATTTTATCTTGTGAAATAGTTTCTTCCAAACTCAAATGATTCTTGGGAATCATTTAAGCAGTACAAAAGACCCATCATTAAACTGTTATCATTAATAGACTCAGGTGTAAAGCTTAGAATAGAATTCCCTGAATGTATCATTTATTTTAGAATGGTCCAGCTTTTAGTTATTTGATTCTTACCAGCAATTCCTTTCAATTGATTGGCCAAGAGGTTGCCAGATTTTCAACCATGAATATTAAACTTTAAAAGTTGATGTTCAATGGGGTAGGTTGAAAGAAGATCAAATTTAGTTTCAAGTTCAACTCTCCTTTTATATAATTCCAGATTTTTAACTTGTGCTTATTGTTGATATAATTGTTTTACCTGATTAACTAAATCTAATCTTTCGTTATTAGTCTTCTTCTTTATATTAGCAGTTTAAGAAATAATTTGCCCTCTCAGATGAGCTTTCAAAGTGTCCCAAACAATCATATTAGAAATTGTTAAAGAGGAATTTGCATTAAAGAATAATGTTATCTGCTCCTCTATAAATTTCAAAACTTCATTATCTGAAAGTAGAGTTAAAATGCCCGTGCCTCTTTGTATGAGGGAGATCTGGAAAATTCATAGTCAAAATGACAAGAGCATGGGTCAGAAATCACTATACTCTGATCAAGTCAATGAAATCAATTAAAAAATAATCAATCCACAGGTAAGAATACTCTCTTCTATTGGGGTTAAAAAAACACCATACATCTGTGATACCAAAGTTTGATTAATAAAAAGAATGAATTACAGAAGCAGATTTGCTCAAAGTAGCAAGTTTAGAGGATGATTGATCCAAAGCAGGATGGAACCAACAATTAGATCCCCCCCCCCCCCCCCAGCACCAATGAGAAAAGATTAAAATCTGGGAGAGCTGTAAAAAAAAACTTTCCAAAAATCCAGCATCATCAACGTTTTAAGGCTATGCACTAGCGAAAATTACCATTTTATGATATAATTTGCCTGTATCGATAATGTATTGACCATTTTTATCTGTTGTAACATTATGATGCATAAAAGGGATGTTTTGGTTAATTAAAATAGAGGACCCCCCCCCCCCTTGGCTTTTGAAATGAGGAGGAATGAAAGAGTTGCTCTCTCCCTTTTGACATAAGATGAGAATTATCACAGCTATGAATATGGGTTTCTTGTAAGAAAACAATCTCAAATCTCAATTGATTAACATGTGCAAAGACTTTCCTTCACTTAATTGGGTTGTTTAAACCTTTCACATTCCAAGTAAGAACTCTGATAAGATTATTGCTGGTTTTTAATTAATGTAATGAAGAAAACCAGACACAAATTATCATCAAGCTCCAGGTGGCCTCTTGAAGCCATGCAGTAGCATAGCTTACACAGAACTTAAAGCCAGAACAAACTTCCAAACCTTATACCAAAATATCCAACCTCCCTCCCAAACAACCAAAATCAGAAGGTTCTTGTTTAAAATAGCATTGAGTCTAAAAAAAAAGAGGTTTTAACTCTAAAATTCTTCTGCTGTAAATTCTAATTATAGCTTTTTTTAAAAAAAATGTTATTAATAATGTTTACAAACAACATAAACTTGTATCTAAAGCTATAACCAAAGTGAAAGACAAAGAATTTAGATTAAAGATTCACACTCAGGTCCGTAATGCATGTGCATGAATATTCTATTCATTCATCCTTTATCATGGTTGGCGAGAGAATAAAATGCACACTTAACACATTGAGATCACAAGTGTTTCTAAGCAAGGAGTATCCAAAATAACAAAAAAATGTTCCATTAATACTAATAGAGCCATGAATGTATAAATCTCCGCTTACACCCCATTTAGATTTGCAGTCTCAGTAGAACAAATAAATGAAACACATACATGGCAAAATTTAAAGTTTCCTACGCATAACTTGGACATATATATATAATAACTGTTAGCCTTATTTCGCACAGATACCTGAGCACATAAGCACATACAACACTTCATGTGCTATTAATAAGAATCTAACGTAGCGAATACAAATTATTAAGAGAAAATTAGTACTCTCATCCAAGAAAAAGTAATTGTGTAGTAAAATTAATAGAAAGAGAAAAAAATTCACATAACTGCAAACTAAATGAGTTGAACTTTGCCCATTCAAGAAAAGAAAACAAAAAGCTTCATACACCAAATAACAGTTCACGCAAGACAGGAAAGCAAATCTTCCAAGAATCTTGGTGCTTCTTCTACCAAATTCAAAAACTTCTTGTGACCATCGAAGGGTGTGATTCAGAGGCATGCTGGGTAAAAAGAAGGCTTGAAACCCTTCTCATATAGTTCAGGCATGAGTTCTTTATATTCTAAATGCAGGTTCATTACTTCATGACAAAAATCATCTACAAATTTGATCTGTTGTTCACGATATTGATGAGTTCCTTTCCGACGGGCTTCACAAATTACAAGATCTATTTGGTAGTGATGAAACTGCAGAATAACAGAATGTGGGTGGTGTCCCGGAGCTGGCTTGGGAATCAAAGAGCGATGAGCTCTGTCAAGGTCAGGCTTGGAAGGATGAGCTCTTTCGAGTTCAAGTTTGGAAAGAAAGAGCTCCTTTCCGAAAACTTCCAAAAGCATCTCTGAAAAGAAGTTCGTCAGTTGGACAGTTTCAATATTTTCAGCTAACCTCAAAATTCGTATATTCTGTCTTCTGCTCCTGCTTTCTAAGTTTATAACTCTCAAAGTTAATTTAAGTTTGTTAGCAGACAGTCCCGAACAAAGTTCCTCTAATTTGTCCACATGATCATTGACTGTTTCCAAGACTCATTTCACAGATCCCAGGCATACATCAATTTCTGATAACGGCTCCAAAACTTCCTGAAGTGTAGATTTGACCTCATGCTGACTTTCTTTTACCGCTTCAGTTATCTCCTGTGTACGCTTGTTTAAAAGATCAGAAATGGAGTCCCTAGTCAGAGTAGCTGTCTCTTTCTCCTTTTTACCATTTTTTTTTCCAGTTTTAGCACTCTTGGCAGTCATTTTAAAATAATTAGCAATGATAAATAACAAGAAGACAAATTATAAAGCACTTTGGTTGAAATGTTAGAAGTGAACAAATGGAAGAAATGTAATAATAACAGGAGCACCTAACTACTGCTGCTAATCCATGTAATAGCCAGCCTGGAAGTCCAGTTAGTTTTTATAAAGAATAACTGAAGCACTTTTTACCATTGCAGCAAGTAAGAATTTCAGGCATGTGTACAATGTACAATGTGTATGAAAATAAACTCTTTCTCATGATCACTATCTCAGGGAAAACTGGGAGTGGTCATTAAAAACCTGAACTGAATGCTTATTTCACCCATAAATGTATTATGACATGTAGTTTCACTAACAAATGGAACTCCGCTGAAGAGATATTAAGAATAACGAAAGTGAACTATATTTCCGTTCCCTTCTGCTCCACCTTTCTACCCCACTTATACTGCATGCTCGCCTCAAGCAAGAGGGTGGAGAGGGATTTCTCCAGGATATTGAGAAACATGTTGGAAACTCGAGCAAACAAAGAGCTGGTGGAGGAACTCAACAAGTCAGACGGCACTTTGAATCTCGTTAAAGTGTCTGTCCAAAAGGTTGACTGCCCATTTCAAAGTTCAAATACATCGTCAGAGATCACACATAACATCACATACAACCCTAAGATTCTTTTACTTGCAGGCCAGGCAGAATTTCTAATTACCAGTAACTGAACTCAAGAAGAAAGAACACAGCATGGTGCCTGGATTGAAGCATTTTAACTGCAAGGAGAAATGGATATGTTTTCCTTGGAGCAGAGAAGCAATATGTTTCTTAAATGCTGTGAGAGTTGAGCAGTGGACTGGGAGAGGCTGCATTCATGTTGTACGGTCTTCCTGCCCCCCCTCCCCCACCTCCCATTGATGAGATTTACCGGGATCATAGTCTGAAGAGGGCGTGCAAGATCATTGAGGACCCCACCACTCCGCACACAGCACCTTCCAGTTACTCCCATTGGGAAAGAGATACAGGAGTGTCAGAGCAAGAACCACCAGGCTGAGAAACAGATTCTTCCCACGGGGAGTGAGACCGCTGAACAATATAAATCCTCTAAGACTCTACTATTTATTTAACGATGATATTTCTTAATTTAAATATTTATATGTACGTACAGTGCATATGTATCATTTGTCTGGGTGTGTATTTGTCGTGTTTCTCACCAAGAACTAGACAATGCTGTTTTGTCAGATTGTACTTGGATAATCAGATGATAAATAAACTTGATCTTGAAGAGCTAGCATGGCAGCAAAGGGCCAATTGTCCTATTCTAATATAATTCAGTGTGATTTACCCTGAACCCTAACCCTATTGACTACTGTGGGAAATTGGAAGAAATGATTACCATTGCTCCAATTGTGCAGGCCTGCAAATATTCACTCAGAGGCAAGATGGCTGTCTCTGCCTGGTTTTCCATATTAAAATAAATGAACTTTAATGCTGTCAGTTTTTGCTAGGCACCAAGGAGTTGTGACAACAGTAAGACTCAAATGAGATAAGAAAATGACAGATTTAAGGGAATTAAGGAGATTACAAGTAATTGATGAATAAAATTGTCAGAACGAGGGGAGTAAAGTCTGTCTGGTGTTATTTCTGCCTCAGTCCTTTCCTGTGGAGGTTATCAGTTTATTAGGAATTAGGATTTCTTTTTACAAGGGTGCAAATGACACGAGCAGAGAAATTATGGCTACTGCTATCAGTACAAACAACTAACGTTTCCATCTGACTCGCCAAATGACAGAATTGCAAAGCCAATTCCAATAAAACCCTGGGCATTATCCAAACTCTTTGAACAGATTTCATTTTATATTTTACGTTGAAGAGAAAACAGACAGGGAATGTTGTACAATCAAAGCTGTAGGAAAATTGGCTGTCACGTTTCTTAAATTAACATGACCGTAATTTGTTGCCTTTGGGATATCCTGGTTTCGTGAAAAGTGCCCAAGAATAAATAGAGGTTCTTCGAGTCCAATATCATTCACTTACTTCTGAGACATTTTTAGATTATACAATCCCCCTCCTCATAGGAATTTCATGAAGTTCTTTCCCTTGACAATGTTTGCGATTTGCCGACATTCTCTGCAACTTTAAATAATGGGAAGAAATCTTATTGGAAGACTGAGAGGCTGTTTCTCGGGTTGGAGAGTCCAGAACGTGGGGAAACCATTGACTCCAACTACCTCTCCAGCCAACACAATGAAGGTGCCATCACATCCCAGACACACTATCAGGGAGAAGGCTCCCTGATAGCCTTCTCCTATCAGGGAGAAGGCTCAAGACTGTGAAAACGCAGCCAACAGGTTTAAAGATAGATTCTACCATGCAGCCATCAGGGTCTTGAATTAACCTCAGAACAGTGCTCTCATGCTGCCCTTGCTTGATGTTAATTGATGCTCCTTTTCATTGCAATCGTAGACTCTGTAAATTGTTCTCTTTACATGGCTGTATGAATGCTAGATAACCTGTTGGTTTGATTGCAGAAGACCCCTTCTCATCTACTAGGTATCTTGTGACAAATAAACATGAACTCATTAAAGACATGGGATAAAAGTGTCAACCAGACCACGCTGAGATGAGAAGATGTTTACAGCATGGAGTTATAGAATGGTACAACACTGGACCTGGCCAATGGGCCAGTTAGTCTGTGGCAACCTTTAGCTGTCCATTCTCCCCACTGGATACTTCTGTTCCACCACAGCCCCTGCCCCCCCCACCCACACTTAATTCCATCTGGTCTCTCTCTCTCTAAACCACCATTCTCACCTTTGCTTCTTAGCAGATACCAGCACTGGGAGCCTTTGTTCCGAATCACCCATTCCATCCCATGTTATTCACCTTCCACCACCTGACCCTTTGGTTTCTCTTACCCGTCTCCCTGTGACTGGCATCTGCTAATTCTCTGCCTCCGTCCATCATTTTTCACCTCTTCCTGGTTTACCAACGCCATGGACCACCACTCCCAGCCTGTCCTCTTCACACTGACTTGCCCCTTTCTCCAGTCTCGATAAAGGGCTTTAGTTTGAAACATTGACTGTTCTTTTTCTCCCATTGATGCTCTTTGACCTGCTGAGTTCTCCCAGTTCCTCCTTCAGGTTCCAGCATGCTCAGTCTCCTGTCTGTCTCCAGTACTCAAACTCTATATTAATCCCATTTGGTAACATTATCAACTAGAATATCCATCACTCGCCGATACACTAGGTACAGTTTTCAGTATACAATTAATCTACGGACCCACACATCTTTGAGGTGTGGGAGGAAGACAGAGCAACTGAACCAAGTCCCATGATCAGTGGAAGAATATGCAGACTGCGCAGAGACAACAACGAAGGTTGGATTAAACCTGGGTCTCCGATGCTATGAGGCAATTGTTCTACACGATGTACCACTGTAATGTGAAAGAAAAACAGAGGAAGACAAAGAAAAAACATCGTAGACTTTACTTCCCTCAGAAGCCCTGATGAAACCTGGTATGTCTCCAAGGTTTCTTAGCAGATGGACCATTGAGAGTATCCTGTCCTGATGCATTAAAGATCAAAGTTCAGATTTATTGTCAGAGTACATATATGACATCACATACAACCCTGAGATTCTTTTTTCTGGGGCAAGGCAGAATTACCACTTATTGGAAGTGCAAAAAACTGTACACAAGAACATATGTATAACATGTAAACAAATAAAGAAATGTAAACAAACTGTGCAATGCAGAGAGACAAAAAAATCAATCAAGTACAAAAGTAAGAGTTCCTGAACCTGATGGTGTGAGTCTGGTGGCACCTATACCTCTTTCCTGATGGCAGCAATGAGAACAGAGCAAGTGCTGGGTGGTGTGGATCCTTGATAATTATTGCTGCTGCTCTCTGACGACACCATTCCCCGTAGATGTTCTCGATGTTGGGGAGGTTTTTGCCTGTGATGTCCTGGGTTTTGTCCACTGCATTCTGCAGGGTTTTCTGCTCAGGGATTTTAGTGTCCCCATACCAGGCCATAATGCAGCCAGTCAGCACACTTTTCACCACTCATCCGTCAAAATTTGCCAGGGTTTCTGGTGTCATATCAAACCTCCACCAACTCCTGAGGAAGTAGAGATGCTGATGTGCTCTCTTCATGATCTCATTATTATGTTGGGTCTAGGAAAGATCCTCAGATATAGTGGCTCTAAAGAACTTAAATGTGCTCACTCTCTCCGCCTCTGATCCCTCAATGATCACTGGATCGTACACGTCTGGTTTTCCCATCCTGTAGTCAGAAATCAGCTCCTTAGTTTTGGTAATATTGAGTGCAAGGTTGTTGTTGGTGCATCAATCAACCAAGCCTCCTGCATGCTGACTTATCACCCCTTTTTATGCAACGCACTACCGTGGTGTCATCAGCGAATTTGCAGATGGTTGTTGTTGGATTGGTTTTGCAAAGTCTGAGAGAAACTGTGAGGTGTTGCATTTTGAAAGGACAAACCATGGTAGGACATTCATGCTAAATGATAGGCCATTGAGGAGTGTGGTAGAACAGAGGGTTCTGGGAATGTGGATACATAATTTCCTAAAAGTGGCATCACTGGTAGACAATGTTGTAAAGAATGCTTTTGGCACATTGGTCTTCATAAATCAAAGCCTTGAATATAGGAGTTGGGAAGTTATGGTGAAGTTGTATAAAATTCGGTGAGGCCAAATTTGAAGTATTGTGTGCAATTTTGGCCAACTAACTACAGGAAAGATAGCAATAAGATTGAAGGAGTGAAGAGAAGATTCACTATGATGTTGCTGGGACTTGAGGAACTGAGTTACAGAGAAAGATTTAACAAATTAGGACTTTATTCCCTGGAGGGTAGAAGAACGAGGGGAGATTTGATTGAGGTATTCGAAATTATGAAGTGTATAGATTAAATTGCAAGCAAGCTTTTTCTCTTGAGGGCAGGTGAGAGACAAACCAGAAGACCATGGGTTAAGGGTGAAAAGGGAAATGTTTAGGGGAACATTGGGGGTTGATATATAGGTCATGTTACAATATACAATATATATGTTACAATCCTGACATTTCAGTATTGGTCAGATTGATTCTCTCTCATCGAGTTAGTATGATCTGGGGAATTTTTTCATGCCGAGAGTCGAGGGAGCGTGGAATGAGCTCCCAGCTGAAGAGGTAAATGCAGGCTCAATTTTAACATGGATGGGAGGGGAACGGAGGGATATGGACTGGCTGCAGGTCAGTGGAACTAGGCAGAATAATATTTTGGCAGAGAATGGAAGGCCAAAGGGTCTATTTCCGTGCTAAAATATCCTGAGGTTCTAAACAATAGTCATGAATGCAGCTCAGGTGATCAGACAAACCTACCTCCCCTCCATTGACTCCAACTGCACCTCCCACTGTCTTAGCAAAGCTGCCAAAATATTGCAGGTCACATCCCAGTCCCCCTCTGCCCTCCCCACCTTCTGTCAGCCAGAAGACACCACAGCTTGAAAACAAAAACCTTCAAATACGTGGATAGCTTTTTTTTAACCTGCTGTTATCAGACTCATAAATGGACCTCTCATTGCTAGAAGATGAATTAACTGTACTTCTTTCTTTATTCTTAACCATCACCAGTAACATTACGTCAGTGGTTCCCAACCATTGAGCCATGGTGGGCCATAGCGTTTCCAGGTGGGCCACGGAGACCTCCCAACCCACTGAGGTCAAGGTGGGTCTGAGGCCATGTCTCAGTCCCCCTGGTTGACCTTGGGTGGGGTGGTGTGCAATCTGTCACTGAGGTCAGTGTGGCCATCCAGCCATCTTTCAATATAAGTGGCTTAGGGCTCAGTACTCAGTCACAGTTCCTATCAGGCCTCCTCACAAGACAGATTCAGAAGTATATGTTTTCTGTCTTCTTACTGCTTGTTATTCTTCACTGGTTTTGTATGTGAAGAGGAAATACATTAAGGAAGAAATCCTATGATCACTAGAGACAAATACCAGACCTGTGGATGTGATGGAAAAGGTATCAGAGTTTTTGACCATGATGGTCTGAACTGTTAGGAGCGAAAGGTAGCTTCCAAACTCTTGTAGAAGATCAATCTCCAAAGGTCGTTGTCATTCACCGTATGCTACATCAGCGAGCTCTTGCTTCAAAAATTCTCCCACCTCCTCTTCGGGATATTCTTGGTCAAGTCATCAAAATTGTTAGCTGCATGAAAAGTGGAGCTTTGAATTCTCGACTGTTCAAACAATTGTGTGGATTCGCATAAGAGCACACCTTATTACACCAAAATGGGTGGCACGGTTGGGATAGCGGTTAGTGCAACACCATTACAGTGCCAGCGATCGGGACCTGGGTTAAAATCCCGTGCTGTCTGTATGTTCTCCCTGTGTCTGCATGGGTTTTCCCTGGGGGCTTCGGTTTTCTCCCACCATTTTGGGGGTGTAGGTTAATTGGCTGTAAATTGGGCAGCATAAACTCTTGGCCAAAATGACCTGTTCCCGTGCTGTATCTCTAAATTTAACTTAAAATTTAAAAATGCTTTGGCTCTCAACAGAAAATGTTGTGGCGCGAGTGGTTAAACTACGAGAAGAGTTGCAGTTGTTCTTGAAAATGCAATAAAAAAAGTACGAACTGGAACCCTGCTTCGATGAAAAGCCGTGGGTATGCTTGTGCATGTTTCTGATCATTTGAACAAATGGAATCTCAGGCTGCAAGGCAAGGACACACTGTCATCCAGTTTGTTGATGCTCTCAATGCATCATGCAAGAGCTTGAAAACTGGAAACACAAGGCTGAAGGAGGGAACTTTGCTGCCTCCGAGATTAATTCCTGCACTATTTCCCAGAAATCAGCCGAGAAGGACTGGCACTGGCGAGGATCCCATTTTTAAAGTCAACAAAATGCTTGATGATCTGTAGGATGAACTCATTGACCTTCAAAACTATTCTGAATGCAGAGATCTGTTTGAGACTTTGTCTACAAGTTTTGGCGAAAAATGACATATAATTACCCTAACATTGTGAAGGAGCGTCTTCACAAGATCCTGCTCTTCATGAACACCTACCTCTTGGTGATTCAGACTTTTGGACATTGAAGACAAAGACTCCAAACCACATTGAAGTGGATGTAGATCACAGATGTGCATTTTCTACAACAGAAACAAGGATGAGGAATCTGGTAAAGGAACTTCAGGAACAGGGGTCTCATTAAAGTGGCTTGATCCTTGATTTTGATTTGGAATTTTTATATTCAGTGTATGCTTGCAGAGTTTTTTTTAAATCTAAAAATGTTAAATAAAATACTTTAAATAAGATGTGTTTCTTACAAAGCTGCAGTTGACTTGAAAATATTGCTCAGTCACTGGCACAACTGGGCCAGAAGCCAAGTGGGCCTTAGACTGAAAAAAAGTGGAGAACCACTCCATTTTTATTTAACTCATTGTAACACTCCACCCTGCACTTTTCTTTTCATTGTTGTATGACTGACCTGCCTGGAGAGCCCACAAGACAGAGCTTTTCACTGTATCTCAGTAGATGTGACCATAAACAATTTAATTCAACATTTGCCATTTTAAAGTTTTAGATTTCTGCAACATTCTGCTGATGGGAAGATGCATCAGCGTCCTCCAGGGCACAGTGTGAAGTTGAACAGAGAGTGAAAGTAGTTTAGAAACTCAAATGCCCAGGAACACAGACACCTGCTGAAAGTGGCAGGGATAGCCAGGTCCAAAAAATACCACTGACCTAGACATTTCAGTGATCTTTCTGATAAAGCAAACCAACATCATATAGGACCCCCATCATTCTGATTATGCTCTATTCTTGCTGCTACCTTATGGCAGAAGGTATAAAGCCTGAAGTCTTGCATCTCCAAGGTCAAGAATAGTAACTTTCCCCACCAACAGCTAGCATGCTCTTGAACACCAGAGTACGCCCACAACCATAAAGCAGCCTCTAACCTCAAGAGCCCTCTCCACCCAGCTCATGCCCTGTTCACACTGCTACCATCAAGAAGGAAGTGCAGAATTTAAAAAAAAAAGTAAGTGCAGGAGCCTGAATGGTTCAAAAACAGCTTCTTCCCCTCCACTAACAGATTTCTGAATGGGCAATGATCTCCAGACACCACCTTACCTTCTCTTATTTTTGCACTTAATTGCTTATTTGTAATGTAATTTACAACAATAATTCGAAACGGTGCTGCGAAACACACAAATTTACAACAATAATTCTTCAATCACACAACAGGAGGGAAGGGTTTTCAGAAGATGTGCACTTGTCATGCACAATATCTCAATTGGGTCTGCAGCACATTTAAGGGGGGGGGGCACGGATGGAAATCATAAAATATCTTTTATGTAGTCCGTTGGAGAGAAGATCAAAAGAAACCAACTAAACTTGACTGCTTCCCGGGGAAGGGGGCTCTTAAACTTTGCTCAGGGTCCTAAGGGGACATATCCAAAAATTGGCTGAGAAAGGTTGGTGTCGATGAGCACTTGAATCCTCTCAGAAAGTAGGGGCAAGGTTCTGGAAAAATGGGATTAATGCATATGGGATTCCAGTTGCACAGAATGGCCTGCTTCTATGCTCTTGAATTCGATGACTATACTGATGAACTGGGCTTTATGTGATAGTTTCAGAATCAGAATCAGATTTATTGTCATGAACATGTGTCACAAAATTTGTTGTTTTCAACAATAGTACGGTGCATTACAGCTGCAAAAAATGCTTTAAATTACATTTCCGTAAATACACTGTGGGATGGCATGGTTAGTGCAACACCTTTACAGCGTCTTCGATCGGGACTGGGGTTCAAATCCCATGCTGTCTGTAAGGAGTCTGGACATTCTCCCCATATTAGCATGGGTTTTCCCCTGGGACTCCGGTTTTCTCCCACCATTTGCAACATATCAGGGCTTGTTGGTTAATTGGGTGTGAATTGGGCGGCATGGACTTGTGGACCAAAATGTGCTGTATGTCTATATTTTTTTAAAGTACAAAAGAAGAGAAAAAAATGTGAGGTAGCGTCTGTGGTTCATTGTCAATTCAGAAATCTGATGGCAGAGGGAAAGAAGCTGTTTTTGTACCATTGGGTGTTCATCTTCAGGCTTCTGTACCTCCTTCCTGATTATACCCGTGTGGCCTATGTGGTGAGGGTCCTTGAGAATGGAGACTGCTTTCTTGAGACATCACCTCTTGCAGATGTCCTTACTGGAGTGGACTAATGCCCATGATGGCATTGGTATAATTTACAACTTTCTATAGCCTTTTCCTGTCCTGTGCATTGGCACCTCCATGTCAAGCAGTGATGCAACAAGTCAGAATGCTCTCCACGGTACATCTGTCAAAATTTGCAAGAGTTTTTATGGACATGCCAAATCTCATAACGAAGTGTGAGCCTTCTTCATGATTGCATCGACATGATGGCCAGATTTTCAGAGACGTTGACAACCAGGAATTTGAAATTCTTTACTCTTTCTACTGCTGGTTTGTGCTCTCCCGTGTTCCCCTTCCTGAAATCCACAATCAGTTACTTAGTTTTGCAAACATTGAGTGCAAGATTGTTGTTGGGACACCACCTGATCTAACTCCCTCCTGTAAGTTTCCTCATTGCCGTCTGTGATTCTGCCGATAACTGTGGTGTGATCAGCAAATTTGTAGTTTGGAGTTAAATATCTGCCCTTTGCAAAAAAAGAACCATCTATTCATAAACTCTATCTTGCATGTACAAATTATTTGTCAAATGGGAGAATTTTCATACTACCTATTTGAAATAAACACCTTTCATTTCTGGAAGTGATCAGAATGAAAAGATGTCTGTGGAACTGAAATATTCCAAGGGCTGTCGTGTTTTATCCGTGGGAGTGGGAATAGCTCGATATTGCATCTTTTCGTAAATTAATCTGTGGTAGATTTTCTCTTCCATTTGGGTTCTTTCACTGAAAGACACTGTCAGCTTGGAAAACTAATCCAATTACATTTGCTGCCAGAATATAGTACAGCATCGCTGATAAAGCTTCAGACTTTATCAAAATTGAAATTAATGATGAATGAACTGTGGGCTTTGGACCTCACATGAACATGACAAAATTGTAATTAACATACTCAGCCAGCTGCTTTTAGAAAAGTCAGCAAGACTGCTTTCCTAAAATACTTACCTGAGGATATATGATTTTGATAATTTAAGAGGCTCAGTTAATTGTTCCAAAGACTGTTGGACTGAGTCAGGCAATGACTTGAAGATTGAACCTGTTCCATTCAAAGCCAATGCAGACAAAATGGAATTACTCTTCCTCGAACTCAAGAGCATTCTAGAAAAAAACAAAGGCAGAATTAAAAAGGAGGTTCTGCTGGGAAATTCTGAGGAGGTAGGAACCAAATTAGAAGACAAAACCTCAAATCTTTGGATTACCTGAGCCACACAGGCATTAACTTAAACATGAACATCACAGCCTACTTTGGGAATTCAAAAGCAGGCTTGTGAGCTGGACAATGTGGAGATTGAGGAAGTGGAAAGTTTGGACTACACAAAAATCTGCCATTGTGACCCCACCTCCTCCTCACCTTATTATTCAGACACCTGCCAACATTATTCCATACCTTGATAAAGGGCTCAAGCCCAAAATGTCAGTTATGTATTTTTACCTTTGCTATATAAAGGACACTGTTTGACCAGCTGAGTTTCTCCATCATTGTGTTTTTACTTCAGACAGATTTTTGTGTTTTACTTATGGTCCAGTGGATTGATCTCTGCAGCAACCTCACCACACTGTGATGTAGCTGGCCAGAATACGCTCAATAGTGTTCCTGTAGAAGGTTGACATGACGGTGGCCGGTAGCCTTGACCCCTTTGATCTTCTCAGGAAGTGCAGTTGCTGTTGCACCTTCCAGACCATTGAGGAGATGTGTGTTCACCAAGGAACTTGGTGCTCTTTAATCTCTCCATATAACCATATAACCATATAACCATTTAGGGAGCGGAAACAGGCCATGTTGGCCTTTCGAGTCCGCACCAATTCACTGATTTTGTGCGCCCTCTTCAGGCATTGGTCCCAGTAGATCTTCATTCAATAACGATGGGCGAATTCAATGCAGGTGGAATCAGTCGTAGAAATGTTTGTGATATGGGAGCCACGTTGAAAGGCAGTCTGTTTTATCCTGGACCCAACGATGAAATGCTGGCTGTTTACCTGGTATTGGGGCGATTGTTGAGGTTGCTGGTTTTAATTCAGCAAGTTCCATTTCAGGACTTACAAAGCCATTAGCTGCTTGGACATGAGAAAAATGTCTTGGTTAATCATTTATTATAAATTACAAATGGTGTCTGAAATGAAACTTTCCAATTCAGACTTAACTAAAACCACATAAAAAGTGATCAACAGAAAATCCAATCTCAAGTGCCATTTTGATCTATAACTGTAGCACAGAGCTTGAAATTTACAGGAGTTATTGCATAGAATGTAATAGTGAATAATTTCCTCAGATTGCCTGCTTGCTCATGAACAACTACCCAGTTTGTAAGCTCTTAGCACCGTAAGGCAGAAGAAACAGGAGCAGGAGTCATCTATCTGGTCCGTTGCTCCTCCTTTGCCATTCAATAAGATCATGGCTGATCTGGCCAGCTATTAATGTTATAGCTGACCAGACATTAACCACGTGAAAAAGAAAGCTTTCTTTGTAAGTGGGGACTATTATTAGTCACAAAGTCCATCATTATATGCTATTTTGGCAGTAGGTTTTGGCTTTAAACTGTGACGCCAACAGTGCCACTACCCAGTTATTTGTGTAGTGGAGTATGGTCGTTCCTGGTCCTCCTGAACTCCACGATCATGTACGTATGACCCCCTGGAATTCCTACTTGCTACAGCAGAAAAGGTACATTGTGAAAATAACTACTCCGACAGTATATTGAATTTAATCTTCTTCTTTGGCTTGGCTTCGCGGACGAAGATTTATGGAGGGGGTAAAAGTCCACGTCAGCTGCAGGCTCGTTTGTGGCTGACAAGTCCTATGCGGGACAGGCAGACACGGTTGCAGCGGCTGCAGGGGAAAATTGGTTGGTTGGGGTTGGGTGTTGGGTTTTTCCTCCTTTGCCTTTTGTCAGTGAGGTGGGCTCTGCGGTCTTCTTCAAAGGAGGTTGCTGCCCGCCGAACTGTGAGGCGCCAAGATCCACGGTTTGAGGCGATATCAGCCCACTGGCGGTGGTCAATGTGGCAGGCACCAAGAGATTTCTTTAGGCAGTCCTTGTACCTTTTATTTGGTGCACCTCTGTCACGGTGGCCAGTGGAGAGCTCGCCATATAACATGATCTTGGGAAGGCGATGGTCCTCCATTCTAGAGACGTGACCCACCCAGCGCAGCTGGATCATCAGCAGCGTGGACTCGATGCTGTCGACCTCTGCCATCTCGAGTACTTCGACGTTAGGGATGAAAGCGCTCCAATAGATGTTGAGGATGGAGCGGAGACAACGCTGGTGGAAGCGTTCTAGGAGCCGTAGGTGATGCCGGTAGAGGACCCATGATTCGGAGCCGAACAGGAGTTTGGGTATGACAACGGCTCTGTATACGCTTATCTTTGTGAGGTTTTTCAGTTGGTTGTTTTTCCAGACTCTTTTGTGTAGTCTTCCAAAGGCGCTATTTGCCTTGGCGAGTCTGTTGTCTATCTCATTGTCGATCCTTGCATCTGATGAAATGGTGCAGCCGAGATAGGTAAACTGGTTGACCGTTTTGAGTTTTGTGTGCCCAATGGAGATGTGGGGGGGCTGGTAGTCATGGTGGGGAGCTGGCTGATGGAGGACCTCAGTTTTCTTTAGGCTGACTTCCAGGCCAAACATTTTGGCAGTTTCCGCAAAGCAGGACGTCAAGCGCTGAAGAGCTGGCTCTGAATGGGCAACTAAAGCGGCATCGTCTGCAAAGAGTAGTTCACGGACAAGTTTCTCTTGTGTCTTGGTGTGAGCTTGCAGGCGCCTCAGATTGAAGAGACTGCCATCCGTGCGGTACCGGATGTAAACAGCGTCTTCATTGTTGGGGTCTTTCATGGCTTGGTTCAGCATCATGCTGAAGAAGATTGAAAAGAGGGTTGTGCGAGAACACAGCCTTGCTTCACGCCATTGTTAATGGAGAAGGGTTCAGAGAGCTCATTGCTGTATCTGACCCGACCTTGTTGGTTTTCGTGCAGTTGGATAATCATGTTGAGGAACTTTGGGGGACATCCGATGCGCTCTAGTATTTGCCAAAGCCCTTTCCTGCTCACGGTGTCGAAGGCTTTGGTGAGGTCAACAAAGGTGATGTAGAGTCCTTTGTTTTGTTCTCTGCACTTTTCTTGGAGCTGTCTGAGGGCAAAGACCATGTCAGTAGTTCCTCTGTTTGCGCGAAAGCCGCACTGTGATTCTGGGAGGTATTATTCTATAATAATAAAAAATTAATAATTAATAAAAAAGAGACAAATATACAGAAGATTGATGAGAAATATGAAGTTAACCGAGTGAAGGATAAAGTGGATTTGCAATAGTGTTCGAGGAGCCCATGATTGTGCCAGCAGTTTCATGAACAAGGGGAGGTACAAGAACCTAATGGTGATGATGGACCTGGTAGTGGTGAATCTTGAGGTGCTGATCTTTGGCCTTCTGTACCTTCTGCCTCGAGCCCCACTACCCCTCATTCCATCAAGCCCCTGACCCCTTCATTAATTTGGTTCCCCAGCATGTTGTCCTGTAGACCCTACCTTTGTAAAATGTTTCAAGCTTCTGCACCCTAACCATCTGAGACTTTGCATCATTAATGCGATGCAATGGATTGAAACTTCTAGACCCTCCATCACTCCTCATTGCTCTTGTAATCCTTTGCCCAATGTTCATGGACCTTGAAGCTGAAACATTGTCATCACAGCACCTCTCCCCCAGAAAGTTTTTCTTGATTTATTCTGAATTTGGAACAGTTCATTCAAAATGTTTCTCTTCCAGATTATTTTTTAATGTTGCTGTTTGGAGTCTAGCACCTGCTAGTCCAGTTACACTGATCGCAATCTTGTTTCCAGGCTATAAGTTTTGAGATTCATGTTCCATGAGGGTGCTGGGATGTGGGGCAGAGATTCGACGGGACTGGAATCAGAATCAGAATTTATTGTCATGAACATGTCTTGAAAATAATGCTATAAATTATTTATGATTTTTAAAATAAATGAATTAGTGCAAAAGAAGATAAAAGTGAGGTAGTGTCTGTGATTTGTCCATTCAGAAATCTGAGGGCAGAGGGGAAGAAACTTTCTGTAATGTTGAGTGTTTGTTTTCAGGATCCTGTACCATCTTGCTGATGGTAACTGAATCAGGTCTAGATTTAAAGATGTTTTTTAAAGAAATGCACTTTCTATGTCTAGAGCCATAGATAAAACGCTGATTGCAACAAGGGGAGATGCACTTAAATCCAGCAGGTGAAATTCAGATTATTTCCATTCTGTTCATGGGTAATTCATGTGATAAATGCCAGTGAATATGCACATAGAATTTCAGGGCTATTATCTGCTTAAATTTGTCAACAGTGAGAATCTTTTGTGTTTTAGCTGCTGGCTCAGGAAACATTTAAATTCCTGATATTTTCCTTGAATACTTGTAAATACAGGTTATCAATGAGAAGAAGAGTATAATTGCATATTTTGCATTTACGCTGTATTCAGATGTGAAGGAATTTGCAATCAGTTGTTTAAAGATTATTGTTTTTGGGGGGAATTACAGGATCTACTGGTCATCTAATCAACACTGAACATTCGCTTGAATGACATCAGTGAAATAGTTTGGATTTTTTTGAAAATAATGGGTCAGATTGTGCTCTAAATTTCCCTGTGTTCCCCAGACAATATTCCATATTTGTTGCCTTGTTGTCATATGAGCTAAAGCCCTCCTTTCACTGGCAGCCCAGTTAATTGGCAATTCATTGGCCCAGTTAAAGAAATTGTTTTTGCTGTTTCCACTGGATCACTTTGAACTGGGACATAACCTGCTTTCACACGGACCACAAAATCGTCCCTGGGGTTAAGAGATTCTACCTACTTTCAAGTGGAAATGTCGCGTGTCACGTAGCATGCAATAGTAGGAAGTGATATTGTCATCTTCTGAACAACGGCAGACTTCAGACAGTTCACTTTGGACATCCTGAAATTGTGTGAATCCATCACCAGAGAGTCAGGTTTCATCAGCCTCCTTATCTGCAAATTGGTTCAAACAATGGAGGAGCCTAATTGAACCTGTTTACCTGCAGTTAGGTAGAAGAATTTTATTGATATATTGTGGATAATCTGGGAGGGATTTGAGGAGGAGAGTTGGGCTGTGCTGAGAAGCCACAGGAGAAAATATCTGATTGTAATGCAGAATTTTGAAAAGGTACACAGTAGCAGGACAATATGGAAGCAGGAGAGACCTCAAGGACCCATGTCCTAGAATGAAGTCCTGGTTAAATACAATGAGCAGTGGTGTGAGAATCTTAGAATGTGTCGTGGTACTTTTGATTTTATTGTGGGGCTCTTCGAGCTGCAGCTGAGGCGTAAGATCACCAATTGCCAAAAGCCTCTGGAGCTTCCGATCAGACTTAAATGACACTCCTTGTGAGTCTTGCTCCATCAGTGTGAGACAAGTGACATTCGCGGTGAAAATGTTTCATTGAGGTCTTCTTCAGGAGACCATGCTGCCCATATCCCCAATTAACCTGTTTTGAAGGGTGGGAGAAAACCGGAGCACCCAGAGGAAACCCATGCGGACGCAGGGAGAATGTACAAACTCCTTGCAGAGAGTGCTGGATTTGACCTGGTCGCTGGTGCTGTAATAGCATTGCGCTAACCGCTCTGCTAAATGTGGCATCCTGAATAATGAAAGTTTATTGTCATATGTACGCAAGTACAATGTACAGTTGCATCAAAATCCTTCCTAACTGCAGCCACACAGGTACAGAAATACATCAGAATCAGAATGTGTTGTCATGAACATGCCACAAAATTCATTATTTGTGGCAGCATCACAGTGGAAACATTTATATAAATCACCTCACAAAATAATTTAAAAATGGTGCAAGAAAAAGTGAAAGTGACGCAGTGTCTGTGGTTCATTGTTCATTCAGAAATGTAACGGCAGAGAGAAAGAAGCTGTCTTTGTACTGTTGAGTGCTCGTCTTCAGGCTCCTGGACCTTTTTGCCAATGGTAGCAGAATGAAGAGGGCATGGCCTGGGTGGTGGGGGGCCTTTAGGATAGAAGCTGCTTTCTAAATACACTGCCTTTCATAGGCGTCCTTGATGGAGTGGTTCCCGTGATGTCGCGGGCCGAGATAACAACCCTCTGGGTTTTTTTTTCTTGCCCTGAGCATTGGCACCTCCATACCAGACAGTGATGCAACCAACCAGAATGGTCTTCATAGTGCACGTGTAGAAGTTTTCGAGGGTCTTCGGTGACACAGTGAATCTCCCCAAAGTCCTCACAAAGTATAGCCGCTAAGGAGTCTTCTTCATGATTACATCGACATGGAGGCTCCAGGACAGATCCTTGGAGATGTTGACACCCAGGAATTAGAAGTTCTTGACCCTCTCCACTGCTGATACCTCAATGAAGACTGGTTCACGTTCTCCTGACTTCCTTCTGAAGTCCACAATAATTTCCTTGGTTTTGCTAACATGGAGTAGTTCAAGGTTGTTAGTGTGACACCACTCAATGAGCTGCACTACTTCTCTCCTGTTTGCTTTCTCATTGCCTTTTGCGATTCTGCCAACAACTGTGGCGTAATCGTAGATAGCATTGGAATTGTGCCTGGCCACACAGTCATGGATGTAGAGTGAGGAGAGCAGCAAGCTAAACACACATCCTTGAGATGAGCTTTTGTTGATAATCAGTGAGGAGGAGACGTTGTTTCCAATTCATACTGACTGTGGTCTTCTGACGAGGATCCAGTTGCAGAGTGGGGTGCAGAGACCCAGAGTTAGGACCTTGTTGACCAGCTTGTTGAGGGAATAAAGTGTTGAAGGCTGAGAGGTCGTTGACGAAGAGCAGCAAATATATGAGTTGCTGTTTTCTAGGTGATCCAGAGCTGAGCGGAGAGGCAGTGATAATGCATTTGCTGTGGAGCGATTGTGACGATAGGTGAATTGCAGTGGGTCCAGATCTTTGCTTACGTACGTGTTAAATCTGGCCATGACCAACCTCTCAAAACATTTCATCACAGTAGAAGTTAGTGCTACTGGGTGATACTCATAGAGGCAGCTCTTCTCGGGCACCTGGATGATTAATGCCCTTTCGAAGCAGGTGGGAACCTCTGACTGCAGCAATGAGAGATTGAAAATATCCATGAACACTCCGGCTAGTTGGAGATACAATAGTAGACATTACCAACTACAACATTAACACAATATGCCGAGATACAAAATATAAAAGAAAGGTAAATAAATATTTACAGTTGCAGTCAGTGCAAGAAAAAATATGATGCAGACATATCCTGTGGTGGTCACGGGGTAGTGTTTGGTTGGGGTAGAAGAGGGAGATTCAAGAAGCTGATAGCTGTTGGAAAAAAACTGATCTTGTACTTAGAAGTGCCAGGCTTCAGGCTTCTGTACCTTCTACTCAAAGGTAGCACTGAGAAGTGGTCGTGACCAGGGTGATGGGGATCTTTTATGACATTGGCTGCCTTCTTGAGACAGCTACCTCTAGTCCAGTGGATTTCAAACTGCCCGCCTCCTATACTCACATTTCACCTTAAACAATCCTTATGCCACAGGTGCTCTGTGATTACTTAAGGTGGTATGTGGGTGGAAAGAAAGAGGTTTGAAAACCACTGTTTTATTCATCCCTAATTGACTTGCTTATGCACACGGTTTCAGAACTCCAAAGGAAATGGGCCAATGACAATTTTTCTCAAGCAAAATAGTTCAGAAACAATTAGGTCTAGAGGTTCTCAACCTTTTTTCCCCATTCACCTACCACCTTAAGCAATCCTTTACGAATCACAGAGCACCTATGGCATAGGGATTACTTAAAGGTGTAGGTGAGTAGAAAGAAAAAAGTTGAGAACCATTGAATTCTCAACATGTATTTCAAATAATTATTATTAATAAATAGTGGAGTCTGAGTGAGTTGTTTTCGCAGTTCATCAGTCCTTTAGCGGTCTCACTGCCGGTGGGAAGAAGCTGTTACGCAGGCTTGTGGTTCTGGCCTCTATAGGAATTACCTCTACAGGTGATCTTTGTAGAATGGCCTCGATATTACGAGTGATTAATTTGTAACATACCCACTCACATTTTGTAGGATTTACAAAACTCATGCAAAAGGAGTCCTGAACAGCACTAAAATAGGAAAGAAGTGATAAATAAGTCCTTTAAATACTGTCCACAATCATCAGATTTGAGCTTAAGTGTTTTAAAAGATTTTACTATCTTCTCCAAATTAATTTTGTGCAGATCACAGTGGATTTCCAGTATTACTGTTCATGTTTGATAATACCACAAAGTCATGTCATAGGATAACATATAACACAAAGCAGCCATCTTCTGATGCTCGGCTGTTATGGTAACAGTTTGTTCAAAGCTGCCTTTGTAATTGTACATATACTCATCGTCCTTGGGGAATGAATATACGTGAGAGAAAGGAACTGCAACACGACAAGTCTTCACATTGCTAACTCTAAAACTGTTTGGCTCAAAGAATTTGCCGGTAGGTACGTGTCATGGCCACACAATGAACAAAAAGTATTAAATTCATATATGTCTCGGTTAATTCTAGGAAATCAATGATCATGATTTTATTGTCCAGATTCAAAATTCCTTTATTATCAAGTACATAAATGCAGAAATGCACAAAATTCAGCAACTTCTGCCTGCCCTAAAAGACACACAAAGAGGTGACACAGCACATTTCCCAGCATCCTTAATGATAAGAGAAAAAGAAGCAAAAGAGAGTCCCTTCAGAGACATGGAACTCTCTTATAATGAAAAAAAGTGATTGTAAAGTGTTTAAATTGCATCACTTACCTCCATAAAAGGTTTGAAGGTGGACTGACCAGTCGAACTCGTTCCATCTTCCACCCGCCTAGTTGGGGGGTGGGGGGGGGGGGGAGTCACCTCTGTAAAAGGAATGCTGCTGAATGCATTTCCAAAGGGAGGTCTAATGATGTTGTGATGACATTGTCACCCCACGCCCCAGGAGTGCACGATTTTGAAAAACCCAAATGCGCTATGGAGGCTATTACTTTGCGCAGGAGATCTGTCTGAGTCCTAAGACTGCTTCCACAGATTTCCACTGGCACTCTTACCTGCTCTTCGGTTGCCATTTTCAAGTATAGGCCGCTTTCCCTTCTCGGCTCGTATGTTTAGGCAGCGCTACGGCACCGTTCAACCTGCCTCCTTCAGCACTGCCAGCCGGCTCCACATGATCCGTTTTATAGATCATCACCAGAAAAGATAAATTCACCTTGTTTTGAACTTTAGTTGGCTAAAATGCAGGGGTTTCATCATTAAAAAGGGATACTGAAAGTCCGTGGACCTGCCTCTAGTGCTCCCAGCCATGCAGATTCCTGTCCATACCGGCAGTGAACCCAAGCTCCCTGCTCTGAACCAATGATACCTCATATAACATATAACAATTACAGTACGGAAACAGGCCATATCGGCCCTTCTAGTCCACGCTGATTTAGTGTTGAACTTTGTCTTTTCTTGACTTTTTTTCTTTTTTTCTGGAGAGGGCTGGTTTTACCCTACTGGCCACTACTCCATCACATGACTCCTCTCGTATGGTTGTGATGTTCAAAGGATATTTAGACAGATATGTGGATAGAAAGGGTTCCCTTAGAAGCCTGAGGTAGGCAAGGCTTGCGGCCACGGTTCTATCAACTTTTTACGGGAGCCCTATCGATAATGCCCTGACCAGTTGCATCACAGTGTGGTATATACATTGTACAATGTACGTAAGCACTGGAATTCTTGCTGCATCTGAACAAGTACTTTATAAAGGGGAAATAAAAATATACTAGTATATGTTATATTAAATTAAAAAGATAATAACTCTGAGAGATGGATAGGTAAAAATTTTTAGTTAGCATAGCGCAAGGAAAACAAGTGATGTTACAATAGTTCCAAAGGCTTCTGTGTTGGTCCGATTGTAGTATTCAATCTATCTTATAGAGAGCATGGATTCAGAATAAAGTGGACAAAGAATATGGGACATACAAGAAAAAAGGCACAGATAAGGTAGGTAAGCATCTTTGTTTCACAGGGGAGAGTAGCAAACACCAAAGGGTATCTGTTCAAAGTAAAGGGAGGTAGGTTTAGAGGAGACATCAGGATTAGGTTTTTTTACAGTGAGAGTTGCACATGCCTGGAATGTGATGGTGGAAGTTGGAGCAATAGTGGTGTTTAAAAGAGTCATAAGGCCCTTTCATGCCAAGCCTCCACATGGAGGCCGGCTGTAAGCGCGGAGGGAAAACATAAACTTTCCTTTCATGGAGCTGCCCTAAAAGGCTGCTTCTACATTGCATTCATGTTGAATGGAGCCTCGTAGCACCCTCCGGATCCAATGGAGTTGGGGCAACTGGTCCCGTAGTGCGTCCCGTCATAAATATGCGGCAGAGCAATGGTCATCTTCCCTAATCTCCCACACAGCTGGAACTGCTCTGCATTTCCCAGAACAGTTCCAGTTGTGTGGGGGATTATGGGTGGGGAAGACGGTCATTACTCTGCCCCTGACTTGACGGCCCCCACTGGCCACCCCTGACCTGATGTCTCCCGCCGTTCGCCCCTGCCCTGACAGCCCCCACCAACTGCCCCTGACCTAATGGCTCCCACTGGCTGCCCCCGCCCTGATGGCCCCCACCAGCTCTCCCTGATCTGATGGCTCCCGATGGTCGCTCCTGCCGGTCGCCCCTGCCGTGAGGGGGTCATGGAGGGAGAGGGGTGAGTGGGTGAGAGAGACAGGGAAGATTGGTTGCTGGGCTGACAGCGTCATTGCGATGACATCTGTCTGCTCCTAACCAAGCCCCTGCAACAGCATTACATTCATGTGAGGCAATGGAGCCCAGCACTCCACCAATTATCCTTCCCCGAGAGGGATTACAGTCGTTGCCCTGGAGCCAGCCATGGCGCATTCATAGAGGTAAGTGTCTCAACTTAAGGGCAGAGAATTTCCACCTTTACAGTCAGGATTTTTCTCTGCATGAAGGGGCCTTTAGACAAGCACGTGAATAAAAGAAAAATAGAGGTTCATGAAGTAAGGAGGATTTAGTTTTCTTTAGATATTACATATATCTTTGGCTTGGCTTCGCGGACGAAGATTTATGGAGGGGGTAAATGTCCACGTCAGCTTCAGGCTCGTTTGTGGCTGACAAGTCCGATGCGGGACATATATAGGTTTTAGGTATATATAGGTCAGCACCTATACTGTCCTGTAATGTTCTATGTTCTATGTAAAAGATTTTTTTGAGGAGCAGACAACGTGTGAAGACAGAGGGAAGGAAATGTGAACCAAAGAAAGAAACGCATCTTCCAAGGTTGAAGAATGACCCATAGGTTATGAGGTGTATCCTAATTGTAGTTAATTCAGTTACAAAGGAGTTTACATACTGAAACTTTACACAGACAGCACACAAAATAGCTTGTAATGACTTTGGTTGATGGATAACAATTGGCTCCGATACCTGTTCCTTAAATAGTAGGGCTGTTGGGGTCTTTACCATTCCCTTCAAGGCAGTTTAAACATTCTGTAGGTCTTTCCTGATGCCATTCTGGGGATGTTTCCTTGGATCTTGTGCTCACATTCCAAGCTATACCTATTTTTGTTCCTAAATCTTTTTTTGATAAGGTCGATTCTAAATTGTCTTCATATATCTGGCAAAACAAGAATCCTAGATTGGGAAAAAAATATTTACAGAAATCTAAACTGGAGGGAGGATTGGCATTACCCAACTTTAGAATTTATTATTGGGCAATTAATATTAGCTACTTAAGGTATTGGTTGAATTATTCAGAATTATCTCTAAATCCCCATTGGGTAAATTTAGAAATTAAACTGGTACAAAATTTCTCAATTAGCTCTATTTTGGGAGCGGCTCTCCCTTTTACTCTTACTAAATTATATAAACTAATTGATAATCCAATGGCTAAACATACACTACGTATATGGTTTCAATTCCGGAGATTTTTTGGCCTAAGTCATTTTATCTTGGAAACCCCTATTGTACTAAATTTCTTTTTTCATCCCTCTCTAATTGATCAAGCTTATTTACTCTGGAAAGTTAAAGGTATAACATGCTTTTCGGATTTATTCTTGGATAACTCTTTCATGTCATTTGAACAATTATCCATGAAATATGATTTACCTAGATCTCATTTCTTTCGATATTTGCAGATGAGGAGTTTCTTAGTTTCAACTTTACCCTCTTTTCCCAATCGGGAGACTACGACTGTTTTAGAGGATATACTATATTCAAAATTCCCTCCAAAAGGTGTGATATCTAAATTATATAATATAATTACAAAAATAAATTCTGGGACTTTTGGAAAGTTTAAAAATGATTGGGAAAGAGAACTCAACCTTCATATTTCCAATGAAAATTGGAATAAAATTCTGCGACTGGTAAACTCCTCTTTTCTATGTGCAAAACATTCACTGATACAGTTTAAAGTTGTTCATAGAGCTCATATGTCCAAAGATAAACTCCATCGTTTTTATTTTCATATTGATCCTATATGTGATAAATGTCAATTGGAAATAGCTTCCCTTACACATATGTTTTGGTCCTGTCCCTCTTTACAGAATTATTGGAAGGAAAGTTTTTCCATTATATCTACCGTTTTGAATATTGATTTACAACTACATCCCATTACTGCAATTTTTGGATTACCTATGATAGATTTGACTTATTTATCTCTTCCTGCGGATCATATGATTGCTTTTCTTACACTAATGGCTAGAAGATCTATACTATTGAATTGGAAAGAGGTTAATCCTCCCACTGTTTTCCAATGGTTTACCCAAACTATACTATGTTTAAATTTAGAGAAAATTAGTAACTCTGTCTATGAATCCCCTTCTAAGTTTGAGTTAACCTGGCGACCATTTATTCAATATTTTCATTTGTGGTGAGTTGATCTGGCTCTGTTTTCTTTTTATGATTATGTATGATAATTGGGCTGTTAGATGAGATCGGAGTGATCGGCGTGATTTAGCTATATCGGTAGGTATTTTTAAAAAGTTTTTAATTCAGATTTGTTTTTTCTTCCTTTTTGGGGTTTTTTTTTCTCTCTTTTTTTATATATTTTTATTAATTATATCATTTTTTTTAGAGATAGTTCATACTCTAAACTGATCTAAAATTTTTTTTTATGATATATTTTTATTCTGCAATATTATTGTTTAATATCTCTATTAATTCGTTATTTACTATGTATTTTTCATATCTCTTTGAACTGTATGTGTTTATAAATTATAATAATAATAAAAAGATTGGAAAAGAAAAGGATCTTGTGCTCACAGAGAACCCAACCAAGTGAGCTGAGGCTGGCAATTTCATTTTGAAAAGGAATTGTACAAATTTCTTGTTACTAAAGATCGTCTGAAATTTTTAGAATTCAAAAGTATCAACCAACAGTGGTGTTTTCCACAAGCTGAGTAAATTTGCTCCTTAGACCAATAACATGTTATTACCACACAAGATCGAGGTTCAGCTACTCAGGAAAAAATGATGCTATTGAAATATAGATTAATTGCACCAAGGTTCTATTGTTCGGAGGAAGCTTTAAAATAATTTCTTTGCAGGAGCCATTTGCAGAGTGATCTGTACCAACCTTTCTCAACCCTTCTGTCAATCCATTGCAAAAGACTATTATTAAATGTAAAGTTTTGTACCGAGAGGTAATACAACAGCCCAACGTGCATGGATGGTTGTGGTCATAATAGATTTGGTTTTGTGGAATAAGATAGATGGAAATGGCCAGTTCTCTGAGGGGGCTGGAGAACCATTGAGGGCATGCAGGTCAATCTCTCTGTCATGACCCTGGGGCTCAAGTGTGACTGATGGGAATCAAATACTTCTCCCTGGCAAGGTGCACACGTGTACAACCAATGCTTTGGTAGTTTTGCAATAACATTCTGGCTGAATCGGTGGAATGAAGATCGTGCAATGATTGAGAGCATGAAATGGGAATGTAGGTGTGGGATATTGATTAGATTCAAGATTATTTTATTGCCGTGTAATAGAATGAAAATATGACATTACACAAAATTTCCTTTTGTCTACAATAAGGCAGATGAAGATTCGCTATCAGAAAATATTGCCCAGTGCCTCTTACAGGCAGAGAAAGAGAAGAAATAGAGAGTCCCCACCCTCCCCAGAGTGTTGGATGTCCATGGCTTCGTCTTCACCACTCCTACAGCCTATGTGGCCACTAATCCTTTCATCCAAACCATCGGCAGCCCGAGCTCCGGATGCACACCTCTAATTCGATCAGGAAGCCTCCAACACCCTCTCACATCCCAATTCTTATAGCTGGTACCCCCTTCAGCCTGTCTCGATGTAGTCTCCAGCTCTCCACAGCCTGGTGTGAGTTTTGTGACTGCAGTCGCCTGCAGCCTACATGGATTCCTCACCTCGAGTCACTAATAGCCTGCTGTCTGTGTGTTTTTCAGCATCAGAGCCCTTCACTGGTCTGCCGTTGTGGTCACTATCCCATGGGTTGCCTCCACTGCTTCTCCTTCTCAAATGTAGGGTGATTTGCCATTACCTGATACCCTGTGCCAGTCTCCCCCGGAGTCTGCAACCCCTTGTGGCCACTGCCGATCATAGACCCAGACATAACCTCACAGTAAATAGGTGCAGGAGGTCATTCAGCTCATCCAACCTGCTCCAACATTCAATATTATCACATCTAATTATGTGACCTCAGTGCCCTATTCCTGCTTTCTCTTCATACCCCTGGATCCCTTCAGTCAATAGGGCTAAAGCCAACTTCCTCCTGAATATATCTAATGCACTGACCTCAACACTTTTCTCTGGTTGGAAGTTCCACTAGTTCACAACTCTCATAGTTCATAGCTTGATTAACAAGCTTGCAGATGACATTGAAGTGACTGGTATTGTAGACAGTAAAGATGGTTGCCAAAGATTTCAGCAGGACCTTGATCAGTTGGGCAACTGGGCAGAGGAATGGTTGTTTGAATTTAATGCAGGGAAATGTGAAGTGTTAAATTGTGGGAGGTCAAACATGGGTAGGATCTATAGAGTGAGGGTTGTTGTTGAACAGAGGGATCCAGGCGTACATTGAGGGTGGTCAAAAAGGCTTTGGGCACATTGGCCTACATCAGTCGGAGTATTGAGTATAGAAGTTGAGAGGTTATGCAGCTGAATAAAACATTCATGAGGCCCTGTTTGGAGGAGGACGTTGCCAGGCTGGGACTTGATTCCTTGGAGCGCAGGAGGGTGAAGGGTAATTGCATTGAGGTATATAAAATTATACGAGGAATAGATTGGGTGACCGCACGGAGACTTTTGCCCAGAGTAGAGGAATTGGTAACCAGAGGACAGAGGTTTAAGACGTGGCAGAAGAGATTTAACAGGAACCTAAGGGATAATTTTTTACACAGAGGGCAGTGGTTGAGGCAGATATTATTGAAACAAAAATTGAATGATGGGACTAGTGTGGGTGGGACATTTTGGTTGGAATGGGACAATTGGGCAGAAGGGCCTATCTCCATGTTGTGTGACTCCAGGACTTCATGTTTCTCTTCATCTCAGTCCTAAATGATTTCCCTCTTCTTCTAAACTGTGAGCCCCCATTCTGGACATCTCCAACCTTGGGAGCATTCTTTGTTCATCTAACCTGTATGGTCCTATCAGAAATTTGTACGTTTCAAGAGATCCTCTCTCATTCTTCTAAATTCAAATCTAGTCTTTCTTCAGCTGTTAGTACAGAATCAGTCTGGTGAACCTTCACTTCACCCCCTCAATACCAATATAGGCCAGGGAACATCAGAAGGGAGGGAAGATGGAAAACATTTGTGAGTTAAGAAAGGCCACAAAAATGTTTGAGGAGCCTTTGTAAAATAAGACAGTAAACAATGACCTACAGGACCTCATGCTGGATCTCATGCCAAATGTAGATTGGTCAAGAGCACTCAAACTTCTGAGTCTGAAAGTTGAGACTTGAGCACAAATCTATGCTCAGTGCTGAGAAGAAAACAAGATCATAAGAGCAAGAGTAGGCCATTTGGCCCATTGAGCTGCTAATCCACTCAATAAGATCAGGCTGATCTGATTATAGGCTCATCTCAGTATACCTACAGTATCTGCCTTTTCTTACTACTATGTAAATATTTATCCAACTTGCCTTAAATATATTCACCGAGGTAGCTTCCATAGATTCACCACCCTCTGGGAAAAGCAATTCCTCCTAATCTCCATCCTAAATCTACTCCTCTCGATCTTGAGGTTATGTCCCCGAGTTTTAGTCTCTCCCACCAATGGAAACAACTTACTTCTATCTTTCATAATTTTATAAGTTTCTATGAGATCCCCTCTCATCCTTCTAAATTCATGCGAGTACAGCCCAAGATGACTCAATCGCTCCTCATTGGCTAACCCCCTCATCTCTGGAATCAACCTGGAAAACCCTTCTCGGCACTGCCTCCAAAGCACCTTTCCTCAGGTTAGGAGACCAGAACTGCACTCAGTCCCCTAGATACAGCCCCACCAGTACCTCGTACAGTTGCAGCGTAAGTTCTCTGTTCCTAAATCTAATCTCGTTTGCAAAAAAATGGTCAAAATTCCATTTGCCTTCTTGATAGCCTGATGCACCTGGAAACCAGCCTTTTGCCATTCACGCACAAGCCCTCCCAAGTCCTTCTGCATGGCAACACGTTGCAATAACTTGCCATTTAAATAATATTCTGATCTTCCATTTTTCCTTCCAAAGTGGATGACCTCACATTGGCCAACATTGTACTCCGTCCCCCAGACCCTTGCCCACTCACTTAACCTATCTATATCTTTCTGCAGACTCTCCGTATCCTCAGCACAATTTGCTTTTCCACTCATTTTAGTGACATCACTCAAGAAGTGTTGGTCTCACGGGCGTCTCGGCCGGCGTCAGATCACCCTGGGATTCTCCATGCAGCAACAGAAAGCAGGACCACCAGCCATTGACACTGCAGCTTTGTAAGGCATGACAATTAGATCTCACACCAGAAAGCTTACTTCCTGAGGATTTACAGGAGGATTCGGTGATGTCGCAGCATTACTATGAGGTAGGAAATTAGAGTGACTGATGGAGACACACAAGAGACTGCAGCTTCTAGAATGTAAAGCAAAGGATAAATTCTTGGGTGAACTCAGTGGGTCAAACAGCATCAGTGATTCTGACAGGAAAAGTCAACTATTCTTTTTTAATGTAATTTAGTGGTACAGCAAGGTAAGAGGTTTTTTTTTCGGCCCATGAGACCCATTTGACCTATGTCGTGTATCTTTGGAACATGGGAGGAAACCGGAGGAAACCCACGCAGTCGCGAGGAGAATGTACAATCTCCCTGCAGACCATAGTGGATTTGAGCCCAGGTCGCTGGGTGCTGTAATAGCATTGCGCTAACTGCTAGACTAGCCGAGCTGCCCAACATCTATGCAGAATGCTCCTGAGGGTGGGTTTGACCCAGGACTCTGGCATAGTAAATCTGCGGCTCTGCTAGCTGTGCCACTCTGCCACCTTTTCTCCCGCTGATGTTCCTCGACCTGCTGAGTTTCTTCAGCAGATGGCTATTTTCCTCTTGAGTGGCTGCTGAGATTGCAATGTTGGCAACACCAACCAAACAGGCTGAATGGCCTTCTGTATCATAACAGGGATGGAACTGAAGTTTTACCCTGGATTGACAGAGTGGCAAACTGATATCACAGTGAGGCCACATGGGCAGATGTAATGAGCACCCAGTGACTGTCGCAAGGTCAAGCAGGATTATTCCTCCTGATCTCCCACACACAGCCAACATTATAAACAAAGTAATCAGCTTTGCGTCACATTGAAGTTTAGTGGGAGGGTGTGGCACCCAATCAATCTGCTCTTTCCCCTCCATTACACAAGGTAGGGATGAGAAATGTAAGACATCCTGATTTGCTGAAAGATTCTTTAGATATGTGGGTCTTTGAGAATATTCAGACAAACAGAAAAGGCATATAAATGCTATCATAAATTATTGCTGCTTTATTATTCATTTTCCCAGTAACTCTTCAATGACTTCAGCTGCTAAAGATGTCACATTTGTTCTGCCCTGATACTCTTGAAATGATTGTTTCAGCCATTTCAGAGGGCAGTAAAAGTTCAACGACTGGGTTGTGCCTGGAGTCACATATAACCCAGAGCAGGTAAGGATAGTGAATTTCTTGCTCCAAGGGAGCTACACAACAGAAAAGCAGGCCTTTTAGTCCATCTCTTCCATGCCTGCTGTTGCCAACCTGAAGCACTCCTATATACCTCCATTTGACCCCAATCCTTCTGAATCTTTTCTCCCCATTAACCCATCAGATGAACTAGATAGGCTTTTTCACCAGCCAGGTGTTTTAAGGTTATGCTAAATGGGACTAGCCCAGAATGCAATTATGAGTTCAGCCAACTGTGCTACGTGATTCCCTGACTTCGTCTGACAATCTACTGATACTAGCTTGAGTTTAAATTCCACATTTATTTAATTTGTGGAACTCATAATTTCCAGCTGCCATGGAAGGATTGAACTCATGTCCCCGGATCGACGGTCTCGAACTTTGGCTGCTGTTCTAGTAACTTCACAACTGTTCTACCATATCCCTCAAATGGCAATACGAAAGGAGACAATTTCAAACCTTCACATTCCTCTCATTGCATTCTTGACAACTGGAAAATTCTATTCCATTTCCCCCGTCTGCTTCTTGCATTCTTCTTCCTCAATTATTGATGTGGTTATTGATCCAGAGCCAGTGTGGTCTTTGTTGATGGTAAAGATTTCCTCTTACAGAGAAAAATACATTTCTTCCCCTCTCCTCCTTTCATCTTCAGGGAATAATGCCCAGTTTACGTCATTAGCTTCTGATCACCAATAAGGATTCTTGAGATTCTTCGTCATTTTTTCAAAAGGAATCAGAATCAGAGTTTTTTGTCATGAACCTGTATCATGAAATTCATTGTTTTGTGTCAATGTTACTTGTGGAAAATTGCTCTAAATTACAGTTCTAAAAATAAATGAATAAATTTGTGCAAAAGAAAAAAAAGTGTGGTTCATTGTCCATTCAGAAATCTGAATGTTTTTGTAGTAATGTTGGGAGTTTGTCCTCAGGCTCCAGTATCTCCTTCCTGATTGGGTCGTGAAGGACCTTGACGAAATGACATCAAAAGCATTGATCGATGTTCCCTGGCTGTTGACTTTGCAAAGTCTGCTAGACCTACTGAGGTTTCTGTTCTTCTCCATTCTGCCCTCATAATCTCACCACTGACTGCCGTCAGAGGCCTGGGTTTGAAGTTCTGGGGCACCCTCCCTAAACCTTTTCATTATTCCACCTCCTTAAAACCTGTAATAAAAATAGAACACCTTGGACACACTCAGTATCCACAGAGAGGGAAGCAGAGTTATCATTTCAAATTAATGAAAAGTCCATTCAAAACCATATACATAAGTACAATGTACAGATCGATTACAGGTCAATGATACAGAAAACAAATGGCGTGAGGAACTCAGCAGGAGGAGCAGCATCTGTGGAGGAGAACCAGTTTGTTAAACTTTTGGGTTGAAACTTTGCTTCACATTTGCTCTCTCTCTCCCTCACACACTTTTTTCTCTGACCGCATTACGAAGATTCACAGCACATGTAAAGGCCACGTTCTCCTCACCCATTTCTCATTCTGAGTCTTCGGATCAGCAGCTCTTCAAGGACACATCCAGGTTATTCCTCAAAGAGGTGATGGTTCCTGTCACCTCTGTCCTTCTGGACAAGTCTGTACCCCCAGTTACCTAAGGCGAAAGCAATTTTCCTCACTTCCCCTCTAATCAACAATGAGTGTTGACCTCTAATCCACTGCGACATTTATATGAGGTTCTGCCTTAAGAAGGCAGCCAGCATCATAAAGGACCTGGTCCATCACCCTGGTCACAACCTCTTCTCACTGCTACATTTGGCCAGAATGTACCAAAGCCTGAAGATCAGCATCTTCAGGTTTAAGAACAGTTTCTTTCCAATAGCTCTCAAACTCTTGAATCTGTCCCCTTAGTTCATTAATCATCAACTGTCTGAAATATTGCAACTCGGATTTTTTTGCACTATGATTTCTGTGAATATTTATGTATTCATCGTCTCATAATTTAATTCAATTATTGTATTATTCTAGTTTTCCTTATTAAGTACCTTCGGCTGCAGCAAGTAACAATTTTGGCACTTATGTACATTTTTTTTTTCTTTGGCTTGGCATGTACATTGTACATGGTATGCAAAGCATTTTGCAATGTTAATGATGTGCATTGCACCTTTCTTGTCCCAGTAAACATGGGATTGACATCACTAGTTGATTGTTGGTTTAACCATTACCTGGATCACAAATAAAGAAAGAAAACAGGTACCAGAGGCCACTCAGCCATTTGAGCCTACTCCACCATACATACAATTATGGCTGATCAGTGACCTCAGTATCCTATTCCTGCTTTCTCTCCAGACCCCTAATCCGTTCAGCCAGCCAACTCCTTTCTACACATATCTAATGAATAGGCCTCCACAACTTTCCATGTTAAGAGGTTCCACAAGTAACTATCCTATTATATTTTGTAAAGCTGAGTGCTCTGTGACATGAGAAATTGAGAAGATCATCCAAAGAATCACCTGGGCTTAGTGCCACCTTCCTCCCTTATCCTCTCCTCTTCCCCCATTGCACAGCAGGACAAAATTCCTTGCATGGACAACACCACTCTCTGCAAGAATCCCCAGTACGGTGATGAAAGGTGGGGTCTGATCTCCAGAAAAATAGATGCTGAGGAAATGGAAGGGATGAGACGGATGCCGAAAGGAGTGGGTAAGAAAGGTGGGAGAACAACTGGCAGCTTTTGTATCGTGCCCAAACCCAGATTCTATCTCTTGAAAGAATTCAGATATCGTTCTAATGATGCAAAAACAACTATTGTTAACCCACTATATCCTATGAAACCACATTACATATTCATGTGCATGCTCTGCATCTGAATAATATACCCTGGCAGCATTTAACATTTTAAATATACGATTAATATCAGCTTCAGCAGGAAATTAAACTTTTAAGAAAAGAAAAAAAATAATCAATATGTAGATTAAAAGGCAAAATTACAGAGGTGGAGTTGAGTTGATTAATTTTCTCTTGTGAATGCAAATATCTCGGGGTGTGTGTGTGTGTGTGTGTGTGTGTGTGTGTGTGTGTGTGTGTGTGTGTGTGTGTGTGTGTGTGTGTGTGTGTGTGTGTGTGTGTGTGTGTGTGTGTGTGTTTGCACGCGTGCGCGTACCCATGCACCAGTAGTTAGTTGTGCATGTGGGCTTGTGTGTGTCTGTTTCTGTGTCTGTGTTTGTGTGAGCAAGTCTTTTAAAAATATTATGTTGTATTTCAGAATGCAGTGGAGAGCTATCTCCTCTGCGAGGTACCCACAGCTGTACCAGGCACCACACTTGCACTGGTTGTCAGTGGGATGATGGGTGAATGGTAAGGTCTGGCTGTAAAATAATTGAATTTTCATATCAGAGAGAAACAGAGTCTCGCAGACAATGAAAATGCTGAGTCCCGCACTGTTATTTGCAAATACCCTTTGCCATGTTACTCAAAGTCCAAATGTAAATTTCCGATTTTTTTTCTCTCTCTCCCCGTGCCACACAACTCTTCAACATATACGCGCCTGTGTGAGAATAGAGGCTGATAATAAGCAGCGAAATATCACATTTATTACAATAGTAAATTGCCTGCTGATTCAGACTCAATGCTGGCTCTGTATTTTGCCAATCTGAATATGACTAAGGTTTAATTAAGTTTCTTGAACTCTGACCTTTCTTAAAGGGGAATTTGGCAGCTGTTTGGAGCTGGGAGGACAGAGATGTGAGGAGGCCGTTCAGCCCCTTGTGACTGTTCTGTCATTCGGTGAGATCTTAGCTGATTTGCATCGATTCGCATGTCCACCCATCAGGAATACATCAGCTTTTAGATGAAAATTAATAATTGGCATTGAAGAGCCTGGTGTAATCACAGGGGAGAGTCACGGAGCCCAGACGTTGATCTTTCCATACATCTATAGAACACCACCGCACAGAAACAGGCCCTTCATGCCAAACTATTTATTTCATCCCAGTGACCCGCACCTAGACTATATCCCTCCATACCACTTGCATCCAGGAACCTATGCAATCTTCTCTTAACTGTTGAAATCGATCCCACATCCACCACCTCTGCTGGAAGCTTGTTTCACACTCTCACACCCATTGATGGAAGAAGTTCCGCTAATGTTCCGTAAAACATTTCTCCTTTCACCCTTAACTCACGTCCTCCTGTCCTTGTCTCACCCAACCTCAATAATTAAAACATAAAAGTCCGCAGACACTGTCATTGACGTAAAGACGCAATGCTACAGAGACTCAGCAGGTCAAACAGTGTGCTTTATGTAGCAAAGTTAAAGACACAGCACTAACGTGTTAAGTCTGAGCCCTTATCAAGGTACGAGCAAAATTGAAGCAAGTGCCCGAACAAAATGGTGGGGGTGAGGGGCATGGAGAGGAGCATGGTCCCACAGGCAGGTGGTAAAAGGTGGATGAGAGAGGGAGGACACATCAGCAAACAAGGGGAGGGGGGGATGTCTCTGTGAATGGAGAGGGGTGGAGAGCTAGAGGAAGGAAGACAGAGGGATGGAGAAGAGAGAGAAAGAACAGGAGTAGGCTAGCAAAAAAGCAGGGAAGTTGATGTTAATCTCTTCTGGCTGGAGACTGCCAAGGTGGAATTGTCTATGTTTCGGGTCAGAACCCTGCATCAGTGCAGAAGTGGAGAAAAAACTGTTTTCCATTCCCCTCTCGCATAACTATGCAGTAGAAACATCAAGAATCCTTGACCCACCTCACAGATGCTGTTCATCCTGCTGAGTACCTTTTTTCATTTTTAAATTGTAATTTTATTCAATCGAAAACAATGCAAGGCACAAAAAAAAACTACAACTAAAAAACACCATTAACATGTGACAACAAAGCCGTGAGAAGCAGTAATCACGACCGTCTCTCTCTCTCTAATACTCAGTATTGCACATCAAATTAAAACACGATTTTCCAAATCAACAACACACACAATCCCCTGGGGTGAGCCATTGTTCCCAGAACTCGGCCACAGTTCTTGGACACCACTTGCTCCCAGTCTGCACAGGCCCGGATGCAACCCTGGAAGATGGGCAGTCAGTCAGCTCGCCCCACACCCTCAGTCGCCCGTTGCCTTGACCCGTGAATAACCAGCTTCGTCAACCCCAACGGCAACCCCTCAAGGAGACCCACTGAATGCCGGGCCCCCCATCTTCACTGGGCGGCCGTCGATCAGGAGCGTGGGGCTGAAGTGCAACCAGATCTTGAGGAGCAGCCCCTTCAGGTACGCAAAGAGGGGCTGAAACCTCACACACTCCACAAAGATGTGGCACACCGTCTCCTCTCATTTGCAGAAGTGACAGGTGGGAAGCGGTTACATGGCACAGCACTCTCCATCCCAGGGCCCAGCGTAAAGGGGGAGGACTCATGTATACATGGACCTCCTCTGGGGACCTCCCCCTCGATGCCGGGCGTTAAAACTGACCGCCATGGCGTTTCCAGATGACTGATGAGGGCGAAGAACTGAAAAGTGTACAGGAGCAGCCTGTACAGGAACCGCTTTAGTGCATCCCAGAATGGGACAGCATGAATCAGCGCGAGGCAGCTCACGTTGTGCCAGACCAGCTCCCACAAAACCCACCAGGCTTTGGGTCCAATGAGCTCTTATTGAAGTCTCAGCTGATCGGGGCTAACCTGCTGAGTCCCTCCAACAGGTTGAGTTTTTTTGCTCTTGATTCCAGCATCTGCAGCCTCCTCTCAATAAAGAAGGAATAACAATATATTAGCAGAGCCATTCTTAACAGGGACAATACATTCCCCCCACAAGGGGCAACAGCATATTTAAGGGTGGGGGGGGGGTCACAGACTGAAATCATAAAATATTTTCTATGTTTTTTTACATCGTTGTTAGGAGCGAAGCATGAAAGAAACTGACTAAACTTGACTACTTCACAGGGAAGAGGGTCCATAAACTTTGAGCAGAGTCTTAAAGGGGCTATAACCAACAAAAAAAGGTTGAGAATGACTGATTTAACAAATCAGGGTAATTTATTTCATTTAAATTTAGAGACAGTACAGTAACAGGTCCTTCTGTCCACGAGGACACCCACTTAAATATACCCATGTGACCAATTAACCTACTAGATCTATACGTCTTCAGAACATGGGGGGAAAACTGAAGCACCCGAAGGAAACCCACCCAGTCACGGGGAAAATGTACAGCATTCTTACAGACAGCGCTGGATTCGAACGTGGGTCACTGGCATTGTAATAGTGTTGTGATAACTGCTACGCTATCTGTATTGTGTGACCTGTGCAGGGATGGCAATTCCAAGGATCTGAACCTGAAACATTGACTGACCAGCTCTGCCCAGCGATACTACCTGCCCCACTACCAGATCATTGTTTGCTCAAGATTCCAGCATTTTCTGATTTGGTGTTTTGTTTTGTACAAAATCATAAAGAATAGATTGTAGCTGACTTCTACAAAGAAATAAACATGGCAGGTTAAGCTCACTTTATTAGGGCTGGAAAGGCTGCTTTTATACTGTTCAAGTTGGATTGACTGAGTCAGCATATGAATAACATTAGCAGGCAGGAACATCCATGCATATGAATGCCCTTCTTCCCCAGCCCCAGCCTGTTTCTGCTGAGTTAGCTGGGCAGCTTGACCAACACCATTTTAGGGCTGTTGGTCGATGCTGCACCAGCTTCTACCCCTGCTGGTTCGTTGTCCTTGCAATGTGCCGCCTTGCAATGTGCCAGCCCGATCTCCGCAATTGCGGGCTGCCACAAGATCAAGTAAATGCATGGAGTCTTTTGCCCAGAGTAGGGGAATCAGTCACCAGAGGACATTGTTTTATAGTGGTAGTGAGGGGGGGGGGGGGGGAAGGGGGGGTAGAGATTTAACAGGAATCTGAGGGGTAATTAGTTTGCAAAGACAACGGTAGGTGTATGGAATGGGCAGCCGGAGGAGGTGATTGAAGCAGTCACAATGTTTAAGAAACATTTAAATGGATACATCAATAGGATGAGTTTTGTGGGATATGGGGAAAATGCAGGTAATGGGACCAGGTGCACAGTCAGCTCCAAAGGTGGGGGGGGGGGATCTGTGGGCAGATCCCCCCCAAAATGAGGGGCTGTGCCCCTCCATTGCTCACCATCAGACCTACGCCCACCCCATCCTGCATCACTACGTGACTAGCGTGTATCAAGCATCAATAGCAGCTAGTCACGCTTGATACAATAAAAGCAGTGCCCTCATCTCCTACGTTGGAGGGGCTGATGACGTTAACGTTTGCTGGCAGGCAGGTCCCAGCATCCAACAGCACTCCCTCCCCCTACTGAGCGAGTTTATGAGCGTTCCACTGTGCCCCGCTAACATGCTAGTGCCCCCCTCTAACATTTGTTCTGGTGCTGATCCTTTCAGTGTGGGTGGGACATTTTGGTTGAGCTGAAGGGCCTGTTTCCATGCTGTGTGACTCTATGACCCCATTACTCTATGATTCTAAACTTGACTATTCCAAAGATTTCTTGGCTAATTTCCTGTATTCAACCTAACATATAATTAAAATTATGCTAAAGATAGCTGCTAATGTCCCAGCATGCACTAGTTCCCATTCATTCAATAACACTTTGATATTAGTTACAACATCTCTCCTCTGGTTTTTACCCCTGTCCGATCCCCTAACAGTTGTACGACTCTTTCAGATATCTTGGATGATACCAGTTCCAATACTATGGTCATTTCTGATTTCCCCTCCCCCATTCTGAGTACGAGTTGATTGTCATGTACATAAGTACAATGTACAGACTGCAATAATATAAATTGCACCACATGCCATGAGACAGAAAAAGAGATAATAAATATAAAATAAATACATATTCACAGTTGCATAAATATTCACAGTGACATAACTATTCATTATTATCAGCTGTGCATTCAGCTGTGGTTGAAGAGACCTACAATTACAATGTTTAAAAAACATTGGAAAGGTTCAGAGAAAATGCAGGTAAATGGAACTGGCTCAGGAAGGCACCTTGGTCGGCATGGATGTGTGGGACAGAATGGCCTGTTTCCATCCTGAATAGCTCTATGACTATGAACAGTGACAAGAGAGCATAAGAAACAGGTAAAAATACAATGCTGGAGAAACTCAGCTAGTCAAACAGTGTCCTTTATGGATACTGAGACGTTTCAGGCTTGAGCCCTTGAAGAAGGTAACTTTATCTTTGCTCCATTAAGGACACTGTTTGACTAGCTGAGTTTCACTGCCATCATCGTGTTTTTACTTCAACCAAGGTATCTGCAGAATTTCAGGTTTTACTTTTAACATAAGAAATAGGAGTCGGCCATCTGGCCCGTCGAGCCCGCTCTGCCATTCAATAAGATCATGGTTGATCTGACCCTGGACTCAGCCCCACCTACCCACCAGTTCCCCACTACCATTAGTTCCCGAACAGTCCAAAAATCTATCTAATGTCTATAAGGATGCAGCCTTTGCTGCTTCCTGTCCAGAGATAGACTCAAAAATTCCCTCCTTCAGCAACCTTATATCTATCTACTCCTTAAAACTTTCTCTTTTGACCATCTATTTAGTGTGGTTTGGTTTGAATTTCCACTTGAAGCTGAAAGTGAAACATGAAAAGCTGCAGATGCTGGAATCTTGAGCAAGCAATCTATTTATTTATTTGTATATATATGTATTTATTTGTCCTGCATGGGGGGCACGGTTGACGTAACAGTTAGTGCAATACCTTTCGAATCCCCCACTCTCTGTCAGGAGTTTATACATTCTCCCCATGTCTGCGTGGGTTTCCGCCCACCATTCAAAACGTGTCGTTAATGGGGCGCAAATTTGGGCAGCACTGACTTGAGGGCCGAAATGGCCTTATTACTGTGCTGTATGTCTAAATTAAAAAATAAATTAACACGTGTCTGTCTGCACATGTGTCATGTCTGGTTGTGTGTCTGCGTGTTTTACACCGAGGATTGGAGAATAATGTTTAATTGGGTTGTACTTGTACAATCAGATAACAATAAACTTGATGACCTGAGAATGAGCTGCTGAAGGGACTCAATGGGCCAGGCAGCGTCCATAGGTAGAAATGGTCAGTGTAAAGTTACGGGCGGCTCGGTTAGTGTCGCAGTTAGGTGGCACGGTTAGTGCAACGTTGTTATAGTGCCAGAGATTAGTGTTCAAATCCAGCTCTGTCTGTAGGGAGTTTGTATGCTCTCCCCATGTCTGTGAGGGTTTCCTCTGGTTTCCTCCCACTGTTCAAAACGTACTGGGGGTGTAGGTCAATTGAGTGTAATTGGGCGGCTTGGGCTGCTGGGCCGAAAGGCCCTGTTACCTTGCTGTATGTCTAAATTTAAAAGTGCCTGGGATGCTTTTAGTGGCATTCTTGGAAGCAAACCAAATGCAATTTGTTGTTGCTTAAATTCAATAAAGCGACTTTCTCTCAGAGGAATTTGCTGACAATGGAGACTCATCTCCCATCCCTTGGTCATGAAGTAGGACCGTTCATATCATGGCAGATCTGCACAGCTTTGCATAAACAGGATCTAATTGAGTGGCAGAACAGGTCTGAGGAGCTTTGCAGCCCCCTCCTGTTCCTGTGTAAATTAGCCATTGTGTGAAGTGTGAATTGAGTGATTACACAGGATGAGCTGTGAATTTCACTCAATTGACTGATCTGTCAAAGAAGGTGAGAAATACCTGTGTAAATACCTTTAAACTCCATTGGAAATAAATGACAAATCAGGAGGATCTCGAATTTGCAGATTTTATGGAGTATCCAAACAGGTGCAGGGGTGTTAACGGGTCAGAGGCAATGTTCCACCCAACGCCCTTCTGGATTTCTCCATGGTCCCTGTAGTCCCTCCTTGCTAAATCCACCTTGGTTCCCAATAATCTTCTACACCTCAATCAAATGTCCCCTCACCCTATTCTAAAGAAAATCTTTCCTCACAGAAGATGGAAGTGCACTTTGGTGAGGACCTTTGATCTGTCAGCATCACCTTTTCACACCGCTGTGTATGTGAGTTAACCGGGCAATTTACCCGGATACCACTTGGGGATCATGCAGTGTGAAAAGGTTGGACTGACCAGATCTGGTCAAAATCGATTGGGCTCCGATACCTGGGCCAGGGATACTCTCGAAGCCCAGCCGAATTCACCTGCCAATCAATCCCTCTCTGACGGTGCGGAAGAAGAAATGGCTTACCAGGAAAGCGTCGTGGCGTCAGCGATTGCGTGCGTGAGTCGGATGAAACCACAGTGGCCTCGGACAAGTGAGAAAATGGCAGAAATAATTCAACCTCCCTATTCTTAAAGAGGTGAACTTTAAATTTCTTGATTGTGACTCTTTCTAGTAAAAATGGTGGTGACATTTCTTTACAACTTCAAATAATCCTGTACTTGAAAACAGACCCATTTAGAGGCAAATTAATGACTACAACAGCACATTAAAATCATTTATTTATATGTGTGTATTTCAAGAGCAGATTTTATGCATGTACACTTGAATATATTTTAAACTCAGAACACTGGAACCACCTGACATGCTGGCTTGTGGATTGGATTTCGAGCTTGTGACTAATAAAAAGATTATTAGTTTGTAGTGGATTGGAAAAAAAAATGAGAGAGCGACTGGTGCACTTTGGAGACTGGGCTCACATCTGTCCAGCACAGAGCCCAAGGGGAGCTCACTAAACGGCAGTCAATGTATCAATGGAAGAATGTCTGAAGCTTTTCCCCACGTGGATTCACCTTCTTGCGGTGAAACATCGGTATTAATTCAACTTCAAATATTAAAATGTGAAAAGTTTAGTAGGAGAATTCTCACCACAAATGATTTAAAGAATGATCATTTAACTTAAATGAATAAATAAAACAAGCTAACTACATAATTTCTGTGGTATATTTTGATTAACCCCTGTCACCACATAATGGTTTGAGGTTCCTCCACACAGATGACTGACGCTTATGATCATCTCAATAAAGATTCAAGATAAATTTGTCCTCTGGAGGTAAATTTTCACAAATATGGATGCAAATCGGCACTTTCCAGGAAACAACACGAGGTGTTTTTCATCAAACCGACATGGACATTTGCCCCTCCATAAATCTTCGTCCGCGAAGCCAAGCCAAAGATCTAAACTGATAGCAGAGGTATCACAGCAGACTTGGAGGAGTGATGGGATTCCCTATGGGACTTCCTGTGAGCACATAATGCGTCACTCGCGACATCATTGCTGGTGGGCGGGACCTCCCCTTAAAATGCCCGGTTGTCAATTTTGCAGGCTGTGGTGTGAAAGGCTCGGGAGGTGCCTTCCCGGGAACTATACCTGGGTCCAAGTCAGGTCCCCTAGATTCAGCAGTTTTAAAAGGTTTAATGGCAAGGATCTGCCAGTGGCCAACCATTTCACTCCTCTGTCATAAACTAGAGGAGCAACATCTGATTTTCCGTTTGGCCCTCTGCAGCCGGATGGCATTAACATCGACTTCTCAGGATTCTGCTAGCCCACTCCCCATTCTCCCTCCCTTCCCCATCCCTCTATCTTCTTTCCTACAGCTTGCCACCCCCTTCCCTCTCTATTCACAGAGGCCCCCCCTCCTCCTTGTTTACTGGTGTGCCCTCTCTCCCTTAGCCACCCATTACCTCCTTTCAGTGGGAGTGGGCACGTACACCCCACTCCCCCACCGTTTTGCTCGAGCACTTGCCTAGATTTTGTTCATATCTCAAGCCCGAAACATTGGATATATATCTTTATCTTTGCTACCTGCTACATAAAGAATACTGTTTGATCTGCTGAGTTTTTCAAACTTTGCAGTTTTTCTATATTCACAGGTTTACTTGTCAATACCTGGTTCCATCCCTGTAAATTTCCCCTGCACCCACTCGAGTGCTGTCTTTCTTCCTGGAACATGGCGACCACAACTGCGCAGGAGGTAGGTAGACAGTGATGACAAAAATTCACCTTTACATTCGATACCCCACCGTAGCCTTTAGTTTATTGAGGTAAAGATTCCAGACTTGGTGCAAAGCACTGATTTCTTATCTCCTTCCTGCAACTGAGACCTGGGCTACTTAAAACCTCTTGCTCAATGTCAATAAGGTGCAGGAGGTGATTATTGACATTAGGAGAGGGGAAAGAGTCCACTCCCTTGCCCACATTACTGGTGCTAACGTCAAAAGTGTAGGTAGGTCTGAATTTATTGTCATGTTATCAAGGATGAAAGGCTGAATGGCCTTCGCCTGACCTTTTCACCTATCTATGAGCCCAGCAAACTCTTCTGATTCACTCACCTTGATGGTCATCTGAGGGCTTCCTGAAAAGGGCACAGAATGTGAATGACCACCGGGTGAAGCTCAATGTGAAACATTCCCAATCCTCAGTGGAATTTCCCTGCAGGTATGAACCAGAGCATCCAGATCAGGAGAGGGTTTTGGTGAAGAGTTCTACCCCAAACTCTGACCATTCTTCTTCTCCCAGTGATGTTGCTTGACCTGCAGAGTTCCTTCAGCAGATTGCATTTTACTCCTGATAACGTTTGGTCTCCTGTGTGTCCAGAGGATTGTGAACATCTGCATAGTTTTTCCTCACCTCTCAGGTAGACATGAAGATCTCCCAGTACAAGTTCAAACACCATAGAGGAATGTCCAGGTGCCCAGTACCTGTGAAGACGTTTATATTTATTCTTTTTTTTCTCATGTGGTAATGTGGGTGGCCCGATTAGTGTTGGTCAGCACAGTTAACGTGGTGGTTAGCACAATGCTATCACTGCACCGGCAACCCAGATTCGAATCTGGCGCTAGCTGTTAAGATCTTATACATTCTCACAGTGTCTGCTTGGGTTTTCTCCAGGTGCTCTGTCTTCCTCCCACTCTTCAAGATGTGTGGGAGTTGTAGGTTAATTGAGGTATTTGGGCAGTGCAGGCTCGTGGGCCAGAAGGGCCAGTTACTGTGCTGTTTCTCTAAATTAAACAAAAATAATGAAAAGTTCAAATTGAAATTTAATCCAGACTTTGTTAGTATATTTTATGTACTTGGGTATTTGCAGCATGCAAGAATTTGATTGCATCTGTACATTGTAGCTCTGTGTTTGACAGTAAACTCTCATTCCTTCATTCAATCACACATCACTGGGAACTTGAGCACATCGTAGTTTTTGCATTTCTGATGGTTCACATGGATCACAGCACAAATGTTTCTGATTACTGAAATGTCTAAGGTTTTATCTTTGGCAATTCTGTTCCTCATGTTCTGTAACCCTTCAGAAAGAGTTGGCTACAATCCCATGTCATGTACCAGTCACTCCCAAGGAGCAGACCATGTCATTTTTATTGCTTTTGTTAATTTGACTTGCGAGCATTGCTCAAAGCATTTCAATTGTCATTGAGCAAGGAACTTTTGAGCGGTGACGTCCACAGGTACACAGCTCCAAATAAAAGACTTGGTTTATACAAACTCACAAAGTCCTGGAGATCTTTCCAGATAACTACATATTTCTGGTCCTTGCTCTGGACACCACAGCAGGAAGATACTGCCTGCTGAATAATCAGTATTGGCCATGTCACCAGGGTAATGTGACCTTCACACAAACACAGAATGGATTTAGCACAAACTCCGTTTTCTCCATGTGTGCTCTATATAAGAGCAACCCAACTATAATTCTTCAAAAAATTACCAAATGTGACATCTTACCACACTGGAGAAAGACAGGACTTATGTTTAAAATATCATCCCAAATATATTGCGCCTCCATTTTCCAAGGAGTCTCAGGAGGTCTGGGATATTGTCTAATCGTGGTTATCCTTTACTTTCTATGGATGTTGCATGACCTGCCAGGTTTCTCCAGCACATTTGTGTGTTATTCTCTACTTTCTAAGACTACTACAGCACCTTTTGATTACTCCTGTCAGGAAAGAGACACAGGAGTATCAGAGTCTGCACCACCAGGCTGAGAAATAGCTGCTTCCTGCAGGCAGTGAGAATGCTGAACGACCAAAGGAACTGGTCACACTAACCAGCTGAGACTCTACTATTTACTAAACAATATTTATTTTATTTGTTGTGTGTATGTATTGCTTATCTGAGTGTTATATCTGTGTGCCTGCATGTTTTGCACCAAGGACCAGAGAATGGTGTTTCATCAGGTTGTTGTGCAATCAGAAAGGGAAGGGGGTGGAGAGCTGGAGGAAAGAAGGGAATGGGAAGGGGGTTAGAATGGAGAGTAGGTGAGCAGAAACCAGAGAAGACAATGTTAATGCCATCAGGTTGCTCTGCCAAATTATGGGTGGTCTTGGTGGGACAGTACTTGAAGCCATGGACAGACATGTCAGTATGGGAGTGGGGCATGCAATTGAAGTGGTTGGCCAAAATGGGATCCCTGTCACTGATGTGGACAGAATGAAGGTGCTCAGCGATGTCCCAGTCTGCGTCCAGTCTCTCTGATGTAGATAAAGCCACATGAGGAGTGTTTGACAACTCTTGATCTGTACGCATTGGAATTTAGGAAAATAAGGGGAGATCTCAATAAAACACTTCAAATAGGTGTAGAAAGGTTGTTTCCCATGGTGGGAAGAGTCCAGGGCAAGAGGGTACAAATTCAGGATTGAAGGCTGTCTGCTTAGAGCTGAGATGTGGAGGAATTTCTTCAGCCAGAGGACGACAAATCTGTAGAATTTGTTGCCACAGGTGGTTATGGAGGGAAAATCATTGTGTGTATTTAAGGCAGAGGTTGGTAGGTTCTTGATCACCCAATGCATCAAAAGTTATGGGAAAAGGCCTGAAGTGGGCTGTGGGAAATCTGCTCCAGATTGAATAGTGGGGCAGACACAATGGGCTGAAGAGTCTATTGCTGCTCCTATATCTTATGGTGTTGATTTAATCTTGATTAAGGGTTTTGGCTGGAAATTATCTTCCTTTCTCTCCCATGGATGCTGCTGGACCTATTGAGTTCCTTCCTCTAGCAGGTTGTGTTTAGCCTCAGATCCCGATGTGTGCAATCTCCCTCTATCTTTGCCTATCCATGTACTAGCCCAAACGTCATTTAAATGTAACAATTGTACCCACCTATACCACCTCTTCTTGTAGCTTGTTCCACGTACCCACCAACATCTTTGTGAATGAATTGCCTCTTAAATCTTTACCTTCTCGTCTTGGATCTGTGCCCCGAGCTTTAGACTCCAATACTCTGGGCAAACAATGTGACCATCACTTTATCCATGCCATTCATGTCTTTATGAACCCACATAAGGCCAACCCTGAGTCCTTTACACTCCAGAGAGAAAAATCCCGGTCCATCCATCCTCTCCAGAGAACTGAATCCCCTCCGGCACCTGCGAACATGCCCGTGGATGCCTCCAGCACACTGACCAGTGGAGGCCACCCATTGCGAGTGGGGCAGGGCAGAGTCGGCACAAAGCAAGAGGCTTCTCGTTGGGGTCGGACACCAGCCAGGGTGCAAGGCAAGGTCAGAAATATTCTCCAGATGCTTGAAGGATATTTTCATCATGCTGTACCCCTGGAATACAGCACTGGCCCAGGAAAGGGAGGGGAAGGTTCTCTGGTACACCTCCCCCCCACTGTTCCCCAGTATACTCCCCACTGTTCCCCGGTATGCCTGGCACCTCTCCCCCACTCTTCCCCGGTATACCTGGCACCTCTCCCCCACTCTTCCCCAGTATCTCTTCCCCTACTCTTCCCCAGTATACTCGGCACTTCTCACACCCCCCCCCCCCCCCCCCCCCCACTGTTCCCTGGTATACCAGGCATCTTTCCACTACTCTTCCCTGGTCTACCCGGCACCTCTCCCCCGTGTACCCTGCCCTCCCCACATCGCTGCCTGCCTCATTATTCACACGGTAAAGTGCTCTGTAATCTGCACATGGCATCTGGCAGCCTGCGTTCACCTTGTCTGCCTCCCCTCCTCGCCGCTGTCGGGGCTGAATGCCCAATTGCTGCTGACCAGTTGATAAGGCGACTGATTGCGGGCCCCATTAACCAGACAATGGGCTCCCGGCTGGGCCGGAATATTAATGAGAAGCTGCGAGAGCTCAGATAAGGCCAGGGGGACGAGGGGATGGGGAGGCGGAGGAACGGAGGGCACTGGGGAGAGAGCGCACTGGCTGCGCTGACGGTGCGTGTGGGAGGCAGCGGGCGAGCCGGTGCCCAGCCCTGCCCAGCCCTGCCCAGCCCAGCCTGCTCCACCTGTCCCCAGTCCCCACTGAAACGGCACGCTATTTCCACTCCGAAATATCTTGTTCGGCGAATTAAATCATCTTGTTCCTTTCCGCTCATGAGACAGCTCCTCTCTGCGGCATCGAATGGCGAGGAGCGATAAGCGCTACCAGCTAATCTCTGCATGGCTTGCTGCTTCCTTCCAGGGGCCACGCAGTGCCCTCGCCCACCACCACCCTGGTCACACCACTACCTTCAGCAGAAGGTACAGAAGCCTTGATGTTCAGCATCTCTGGGGTCAAGGACAATTTGTCCAACAGATGTATAAGACTCTGAACTCCCAGTACTACCCAAGTCCAAAGATCTGTCAGCACTGTTGTCACATCATATTTCTCACACTAAATCCAATTGTGAATTTTTTTTTGTTCCATGTCTTTTTTTTAATATAAGACATGGGAGCAGAAATAGGCTATTCAGCCCATCGAATCACGAGCTGGTCCGTTTTCTCACTCTGCCCCACTGCCCGGCCCTCTCCCCGTAACGTTTGATGCCCCTGGCTCATCAAGAACCTACCAATCTCTGCCTTAAATACACCTCAACCACCCATGGCAAAACATTCCACAGATTCACCACCCTCTGGCAAAAGAAATCCCCTCACATCTCCTTTCTGAGCAACACCCTTAATCCTGACGTTGTGCCCTCTTGTCCTATACTCCCACCATGGGAAACAACCTTTCGACATCTAATCTAGGTCCATGCCTTTCAATATTTGAAATGTTTCAATGAGATCTCCCCTCATTCTCCTAAATTCCAATGAATACAGGCCAGGAGCAGTCAAATGCTTCTCATACGATGTATTTAATGTGTGTATTTAATGTATCTGTGAGGTGAAGGAAGCAAGAAAGGTTATAGTGCATCTGGAAATGTGTACTCATGTGCATGACAATAAACTCATCATCTCATCTTTCAGCAATAGATGCATTGTACCATCTCCTGGATTGGAGACTGACTCCTGGGACCCGAGTAATTGCAGATATTCCTTTCATCTCCGGGGTTGTCGGCCTAATTTGCTCCTTCTCAGACTATAGACACTCAGGATTCCTGTCGTTATAGAATGGTTGCTGAGTTTCATCCCAGGATACCTCAGAATAGAATCAGAATTAGAATCAGAACCATTGGTCATGAAATTTGTTGTTTTGCAGCAGCATTATATGTGCAAAATTACATTTCCATAAATAGTATTAAAAAAAATAAATTAATTAATACAAAACAAAAGAAAAAAATGAGCTAGTTTCTGTGGTTCATTGTCCATGTGGAATTCTGATGGTGGAGGGGAAGAAGCTGTTTTAGTACCATTGGGTGCTCATCTTCAGGCTCCTGCACCTCCTTCCTGATGGTAGCAGTGAGAAAAGAGCATGGCCTGGGTAGTGAGGGTCCTTGAGGTTAGAGGCTAATTTCACCGCTTAGTTGAAATGTCCTACACTAGACTGTTCTTGGGTTCCATCCAATTATAGGCCAAGGGTGTATTGACCCTCCAAAAATTACTGCAATTATACATTTTCCTGGGGTCAGTGGAGAATTAGATTCACCCTTGCTCCCAGGAATACAGACTAATTCCTGAAGCTTCCTGCGTTGGTACACTCACTTCTAACTCTAGTCTGTGCGTGTAGACTTATTTCTGGGATCACTGTAATTGTAGACCCCTTAATCTGTCCCGCATCGGACTTGTCAGCCTCAAACGAGCCTGCAGCTGACGTGGACATTTACGCCCTCCATAAATCTTCGTCCGCGAAGCCAAGCCAAAGAAAGAATCTATCCTATTGCAAGCATATTTGAGCTCACAGTGATATAATCACACTCCTGGGGTAATAGATTCACTTCTTCAGAATGAGGGGAGATTTGATTGAGGTATATAAAATTCTAAGGGGATGGAGAGAGTAACAGTAAGCAGGTTTTTTTTTCCACTAAGGTCAGGTGATACAAGAACTGGAAGACATAGGTTAAGGGTGAATGGAAAAATGTTTAGAAGAACATTAATTAGAGGGAGGCTTTTTCACGCTGAGCGCGGTGAAGGCAAGTTTCATTTTGTCATCAAGAAAAATTTGGACAGGTACATGAATGGGGCGGGGGGTGTTGTGAGGCAATGGTCAGTGGGACAAGGCAGAATATTAGTTAATTACAATCTAGATGGGCTGAAGAGCCTGTTTATGTGCTGTGCTGTGAGAGTATAAAGTTAATTCTGCAGGCAATATGATTATAGCCTTTCCCCTAATTGTGGACACTCCAACTAAATCATAACCGTAGGTTAATTCTTTGGATCCTGATGGTTATAAACTCACTGCTAGAATTATCTATATTCCTTGATGATGAGAGAATCATAGTATACAGAAGCAGGAGAAGGCCATTCTGCCCTTCAAGCCTGCACCACTGTCCAATCCTATCATGCGTGATTATGTGACCTCTGTATCCTACACATTCATTCTCTCCATTACACTTAATCCCTTTAGCATTTTATTAAATTTAGAGATGGAGCATGGTCACAGACCCTTCCAGCCCATGAGGCCAGTTCTCCCAATTATATTGAGATGACCAATTAACCTACTAGCCATGTATGTCTTTGGAACATGGGAGGAAACCCATGCAGACATGAGGAGAATGTACATACTCCGTACAGACAGCAGTGAATTCGAACCTGGGTCACTGGGGCTGTAATAGCGTTGCACTAACCACAGTACTAATTGTGCTGTCCCTAGGGCCCATCCAACTCCCTTTGGAATAAATCTCATGGATCAATAGATTCATGGATTCATTCCTCAGATGCCTGTGATACTGCACTCATACAGCGTGGAAACAGACCGATTAATCCTTCACATCCACGCCATTCAGTGGGCACCCTTTAGAAACAATCCAATCTTCCAGCACTTGTCTGGGAGACTTCTGTGCCTTGGCACTCACTATGTAAACCTTGGGTTTATACCCTTCTTGCAATTTCTTGGGAACCATGTGAATAGAGATTTAGTAGAGAATGGTAGGAATCTGGGGGGGGTTTGTCAGGCAGAGGGATCTAGGAGCACAGGCACATAGTACCAGGGGTGCAGGGTGAATTTTTTAGGTGCTGGAGCTCACCAGAAATGTCAATAAAGAGGTCCCATGAGACCTGGCTTTGGTGGCCGCCATGTTGTATTTGGCACTGCATCATTGACAGTGAACTGTGGGACTATAAAGTCGGATGACCAGTCATCGAAGAAACAGGTACGTCCAGAATAGAAAACAGTGCTCAGCAGGGATGGTGGGGTGTTTTGGGGGGGGGGGGGGGAGGGGGGCAGAAGGCGTGCAAGTTTCCCTGGTGCTGGCCCTGGCAGAGCGATTCTAGCTGCATGGAGAATTATAGGTAGCAAAGACAGCCATTGATCCCACATTGAGCCTCTGCCGCCGTCACCCTGAGCAGATCTGCGAGGTGTTGGAGTGGCCCCAAAGCGGCCTGATGAGGGGCTGGAGTTGTACTCTGGTGAGCTCCAGCAGTGTGGCACTCCTGCATAGTACCTTGAGAATGGTGTTGCGAGCAGACAGGACGTTCAAAAAGTCTTTCAGCACACTGGCCTTCAACGGTCAGAGTACTATGTACAGAAGTTGGGAGGTCATGATGTTGGTGAGGACCTACATGAAGTATTATGTTCATTTTGCGTGACTGTATCCCTGGAGAGATTTCTTGAAGAAGGGCTCGGACCTAAAACATCAGCAATATATCTTTATTTCCTATGGAGGTTGCAAGACCATCTGAGTTCTGCCAGCATTTTCGGGTGTTTTTATTACAGACTTTAGTGTTTCACTCACTGGAAAGGTGTTGTCAATTAGGAGAGGTTGCAAAGGAAGATGTGCGAGGGATAGGATAGTTTACGAGGGATATGGACCAAATGCAGGCAGGTGAGACCAGTGTGGATGGAGAGTTTTGGTTGGTGTTAGCAAGTTGGGCTGAAAGGTAGAGTAGCGGTTAGTGCATTGCTATTACAGCACCAATGGCCCGTGTCTGCGTGGGTTTCTTTTGGGTGCTCTGGTTTCCTCCCACCCTCCGAAAATTTATGGGGGTGCAGGTTTATTGGGGTGTAATTGGGCAGCAATTACAAGCCTGAATCAGCTTCTACCATGTTGTAAATAATATTTTTTTAAAAACAATTAAAGGGCCTGTTTCCATGCTGTATGAGTAGGGGAAAAGGTTTAGTGAACCCTGGAATTATGAAGCCACTGCAGGGATCCCAGTGAACATAGATACATAAGATTTGTAGATAAACACATCAATTCCTCAAACTCTGGACACGTTTGGAATTCCTGTGATCATAGAGACATCAATGGATTCCTTGTGATTATAGATTCACAAGCTTCTGATTCTGATTTCAGACTTATTGTCAGAGTACATACATCACATTCAACACTGAGACTGCTTTTTCCTGCAGGCGTGGCAGAATTACCACTAATTGGAAATGCAAAAAGTAAACTGTACACAGTGTTAACATGTAAACAATCAAAAGAACTTTAAACAGATAATGAATGAATGTAAACAAACTGTGCAATACAGAGAGAACAGACGAAAATCAATAAAGTGCACAAATGAGTCTCTGATTGAGTTTGTTGTTGAAGAGACTGATGGTGCAGGGGTAGCAGCTGTTCCTGAACCTAGTGGTGTAAGTCTTGTGGTACCTGTACTTCTTTCCTGATGGCAGCAGTAAGAACAGAGCGTGTGCTGGGTGGTGTGGGTCTTTGATGATTGCTGTTGTTCTCCGACGGCAGTGTCGCCTGTAGAAGTCGTAGGGAGGGTTTTGCTTGTGATGTCCTGGGCTCTGTCCACTACCTTTTTCAGGGGTATTGGTGCTCCCATACCAGACCGTGATGCATCCAGTCAGCACACTTTCCGCCACAGGTCTGTATAAATTCGCCAGCGTTTCTGGTGTCATACCAAACCTCCGCAAACTCCTGAGGAAGTAGAGGTGCTGACATGCATTCTTCATGATGCCATTGGTGTGTTGGGTCCAGGAAAGATCCTCTGAGATAGTGACTCCCAAGAACTTAAATGTGCTCACCCTCTCCACCTCTGAACCCTCAACGATCACTGGATTGTACACCTCTGGCTTTCTCTTCCTGAAGTCAACAATCAGCTCCTTAGTTTTGGTGACATTGAGTGCAAGGTTGTCATTGCTGCACCATTCAGCCACGTTTTCAATCTCCGTACTGTACGCTGACTCATCCCCTTCCTTTATACAACCCACTACCATGGTATCGTCGGCAAATTTGTAGATGGTGTTATTGTCATACTGAGCTACACAGTCGTAAGTGTAAAGTGAGAAGAGCAAGGGGGCTAGGAACACAGCCCTGTGGTGCTCTGATTTCATGGATTAGACACTCTCCTTGGAGCCCTGCATTGTTGGGAGAGAGAAAGACCTTAAATGTTATCTCTGTTTCTTTGCCTGATCTGATGAGTATTTAAAACATTTTGTTTTTATTTTAAATTTCTAGCATTTGCAGCTTTAAAAAAAATTTCCACGTCACAATGCATTTACTTCTCCAGCACATTGAAGATCAGACTCTGAAATGAACCCCAAATTAGTAAAATTATCCTTGCTTTGCTCCATACCAACTGATCTCTCTTGGTAACTCTGCACTCCTGTACTGCATCTTACTTTCTGTATTATGTATGAGGTGTTTGCTGGTCTGCTCTCCAAATGACTTGCTGTTACTGCATTATCGATACACTTGACGGTATACTTGAACTTGACAGATGGAAATCTGCTGAGAGAGAAAGAGGAGCTGAAGTTCTTCAACGTGGATGTGAGATACAAACCACAGGACATGGGTTAAGGGTAAAAGGAGAGAAGTTTAGGGGGAACATCTTCTCATAGAGTGGTAGGAATAAGGAACAAGCTGCCAGTTGAAGTGGTGAATGCGGGCTCAAGTTTAACATTTAAAAAATATTTGGACGGGGACATAGACGGGAGAGATATGGCAAGATATGGAGTGGGTTCAGATCTTTGGGACTAGGTAGAATAATAGTTTTGCACAGACTAAAAGGGCCTGTTTCTGTGCTGAATGATCTATGGTTCTATGGAGAAAAAAAATCCAAAACCCTGTAGATGCTGGAAACCCGAAATATGAAGAAAAGTTGGTGCAAAGACGCTGTAGGCCAGGCAGCATCGTCCACCTGAAACAAAGACGGCTTCTGTCTCACTTGGGAGCTGCCTGACCCACTCAGCACTTCCAACCTTTACTTCAGATTTCCAGCAACTCCACCTCGTATTGCTTATTTTTTTTAAAGTTTAGACATACAGCACAGTAACAGGGCCTTTTGGCCCTCCAGCCCATGCTGCCCAATTACACCCAATTAACCTACAACTCCGGTATTTTTCCGCCTGGTGGGAGGAAACTGGTGCACCCAGAGGAGACCCACGCAGACACGATAGCACCAGATTTGAACCCCGATGGCTACCGCTGTAACAGTGATGCATTGACCACTACTCAAACCATGCCACCCATGTTTCCTGAGCTCATGAATTCACAGCTGGGGTCCTTGCATTTATAGATAGGGATGTCTGGGATTTTAAGACTCCTGGATTATAGACTCACTCACATCTGTGTTTTCTGAAGCTTCCCGCTCACTGAGATCTGTGAGCCGTCTCTGTATAGTTGTCTCCCAAGCCTCTGTCCCATTTCCCTTGACACTGAGTTCAGACTTCTCTTTCACATCTCATCAACTCCAACAGCTACCTGGACTATTTGCCTTCCCACCTTGACCCTTGTAAGGATACCAACCCTTATACTCAGCTCCGCAGTCACTGCTGCATCTATCGCCTGCATGAGGTCTCCCACTCTTGGATATGTGGATCATTTTCTCTCTCTCTCTGCACCCCCCCCACCACCCTCATAGCTCTCACCCGCATCTCCCACATTACACACACTTCTGCTCTCACACCACCTTCCCTCAGATAGAACAAGGATAGTCAGTAATGATAATGAGATTATTGTCAGATACATTGTATGATGTACATATGCGGCAAAATTCTAGTTACAGCCAAACAGGTACCGGTAATTTGTGTAAAAAAATACAACTAACTTATTTTAAATTAAAGAGATAATAAATACAAAAGATAGATAATAAATGAACTGTTCAAACTTACCATCCCATCCTCTGCCATCTAGGAAACAATATATTTTTTTAACATATGTATATTTGTCCTGCATATGTATTGCTTGTCTTGTATGTGTTTTATGTCTGGTTGTGTGTCTCTGTATATTTTATACTGAGGAATGGAGAACGTTGTTTCATCAGGTTGTTCTTATATAATTGGATGAAAATAAACTTGAACTTGTTACCACGATGGAAAATAAAAAAGTTGTGTTACATCAGTGCAGTCCTTTTGTGGTGTCAGAGCAAGGGAAGATTCAAGAGCCTGATCTCTGTTTGGAAGAGAAATGTTCCATTTCTCACATTTCACCCCACCATCCTCCACATCTCAGACATCATTCTTTGACACTGGCAACAACTGCAATGTGTTTCCAACTCAAGCCAACTTCCCTCCCTCCCTCCCCACCCATTCCTATTTCTTGCAGGGACCACTCTCTATGTGGCTTCCTGGCCTGCTCTTCCCACCCATCCTTCTGCCCCCACAGGCATTTGCCACTGCAGTTGCTGCAATCCTTGCCATCTCTCCCCTCGCCTTCAATCAGGGCCAGAAATGGACCTTCCAGGTGAGGCAGAGTTTCATATATATCTCGCCCATACCGTCATCCCAACAAACCTACATGCACAACTTGGTCCACTGCATTTGGTGCACTGGGTCATATTGGTCAGAGTTTGGGTGATCGATTCACTGAGCATCAGTGGTCCGTCTTGAGGTTCCAAGTAGGAGTTCCCAATTGCCAATCATTTTATTTCCTTCACCATTCACACACCGACATGCCTGTCCTCGACCTCATCTATAGTCAGGATGAGGCCAAACTTGAAGAACTACATATCATGATCCTCCTGAACAGCCTTAAACTCAATGGCATGAACTATGCCAATTTCTCATTCTGGGCTGGTCCCATTTGCCTGTATTTAGTCCATTCCCTTCTGAGTCCCTCCAATCCATATATCTCTCCAAATAATTTTCAGACTTTCCAATTGTACCCACTTCTAAAGGCTCCTCGAACAGCTTGACCCAGATATAGACCACTGTTTGACTGCCTGATCCTCTGAGTCCCTCCAACTTCTCTTTGTTTGCTCAAGATTTTCATATCTGCAGCTCTTGTGCAGTATGCAAAAGTGCTGGAGAAACTCTACAGGTCACTCAGCATCCCCAGGAAGTAACAGGCAGTTGACGTTTTGGACCTGAGCCCTTTGTCAAGAATGGCCTTCATCCTTTCAACATTTCTGACAAGGGTCCAGGCATGAAATGTTGGTCACTCTTTACTTTCTGTGGATGCTGTGTGACCTGATGAATATCTCCCACATCTTGTGTATTGCCCTTGACCCCAGCAACTTGTTTTCCTCTGCAGTCTTGTGTTCCTCTGCCAAAGTATCATGCTTGAAATTTTCTCACTCATCCTTGGTTTATGATTCTTTGACTATCCCCTCAGAACCTTGCTCACTGCAAGAATGTCCTTCCCTCAAGGTCAGTATACCCTGGAGCAGCCAACCAGTGCTTCTGAAGGGATGGTCAACTCTGGAAAGTTGGAAACATGTGACACTAAAAACAAAATCTCTCACCATCAACGACCACATCACTTGCTGGTTGGTGATGACATTTATGCTTTTTACAGATAAATAAAGTTATTTTTCTGTCATAATTTTCATATTTACCTTCTGGAGTGGCCGTTCACACAGAACAACCTATGTTGGGATATCGCCGTGTGTTTAGACTAAATACTTGAGGTGTGGAACTTACATAGGCTGAATGTGGGTCGACGTCGCCCGTTACATTGTATTCATTAGCCCATTTCAGTTTAGACTGCGGGCAACCCACAATAATGTCTAGGGGTAGCACAGGTAAAATTTCAGAATGGAAATGAGTCATGCATTTCCGTTCTGATCTTCGTACACAGACCGCATTCCGGGAACAATTTCCCAGAATGCAGCGGCTGTGTAAAAACCATAATCGATTGGCCTTTTAATACAGGCGCCTTATGTTCCTTTTCTTCCTCTCCCTAGAGCTGGGGGGGGGGGGGGAGGTTTAATGTACATTGCCCCAAGGAAGCACACAGGCAGGAGCTTAACACCTCATTCATGAGCAAAGATGAGGTGAGGAGAAATGGTAACTGGAGGAAGTACCTTGTAAAGCTGAAATGCTGATTACACTTTGCTAAATTTAAAAGAATATTAGAAGATAACTATAGATATCAAACTGACCTTCACTTAAAAATAACATTTAAACTGAAGCAAAAGAGCCTTGATTGACTACGTGAAAGTAATTTACTTATAACACAAATAAATCCCTGATTGCAAACGCTTTTCTAAAAAAAACTAATCAATACTATATCGTGCTCCATTATTACAGGTGAATTTTTAAAAGTATTTTTTGCTGATAATTGGGTCTAGCCCTATAGTGTATCTCAGCAGAAGGCTGATGAGGGAAAAAAAATGCAGGTAGTTTCCATGGTTACACTGAAAGCAGGCAGCTTTCTTTTCAGTGAAATAAAGGACTTGTCACTGTGTTATTTCAGGGCTTCTTATGAACTCAAAGAGTCACAGCTGTAATTTCAAATTATAGTCTTTATAAATGTGTGTGCCACAATTATTTTTAAAGACAAACACTAAAAATCCTTCAAACCAGCACTTCATAAGGTATTATTAATGCCACTCAATCCTACATATCATCCAAGCTTATCTCAGCCCTGAAACATCTCTTGGGGGTGAGGGGCACTGGGTATCTGTCTAAATATCACTGCTTGCATCCCTTTCGATGATCCATTTTCGCAGGTCCACCACCTTGCTTTGATTCATTTCTCTGCACTTACTTCTCCAAGGATTTATCTGAGGAACTTCATCACTCCGCAATCTCTAACCTGACTAAAAGGACTGCACACACAGCCCAGCGTATGAGGCATTTAATTTGATGTGAAGGGATGACCCTCTGATTGAGAATCTTTTGGGAGGAGTCTGATAGGGCTTGAATCAGGATCAAATTTTTTCAGTCATGAACATGTGCCACGAATTTGTTGTTTTGCGGCAGCAGTATTGTGTAGAACAGGGTGCAAAATTACTGTAAATTACAATTCTGTAAACACAAGATGTTAAAAAATAAATAACATTGCAAAGAAAGAGAAAAAGTGAGGTAGTGTCCATTCAGAAATCTAATGGTGAAGTGGAAGGAGCTGTTTTTTTCAACGTTGTTTGTGCCTTTAGGCTCCCATACCTCCTTCCTCATGGTAACGGTGAGAAGTGGGCGTAGCCTGGGTGGTGAGGATCCTTGATGATAGAAGGTGCTTTCTAGTGGGACCATCTCTTAGAGATATCATTAATGGAGTGAAGACTAAGGCCTGTGATGGCACTGGCTGAGTTTACAACTGCTGTTCCCTCTAAGCTGTGCGTTTGTGCATTTTGCAACCAAAGCACAAAGGAAATAAATGTGCACACAAAAGGTGAGTTACCTGAAATAATTAATAATTATACTTATTGAAAATAATTTCTTAGCAAACTGTTTCTGTTGACTAGTTGGTTGGTTAAACAAGTAGATAATCATACTTGTATTGTATTAAGACGTGCCAATGCAGTTTTATGAGCCATGAGGGATGGGCTGTGCCAAAATGATCTTGAAACATTTTCAGGTTGACATTTGCACAAGCATTCATTGTGCACTTATTTTTGTCACAGGAAAAAAATTTGCACAACATAAGATTTTTTGCACACACTGACTGCAAAAAATTAAAGGTACCCTCTGTAGTCTGTTCCTGTCCTGTGCATTGGCACCTCCATACAAGATCTTGGTTGCCAGCCTGTTTCACATCTCTCCATTTGAATTTTCATTGTGTTCTGTCATGGGGAAGGGTTAACAGGTGGTTGATAGTTTATCACTCGTTTTAACCCTTCAAAGTAAATGCCCCTCTTCCTGTTTTATTCTTCCCTCTCCTTTTCCTGTGGGCCTGGAGAATCAGAGAATCATCAAAACTTGTAACACCAAAGGTCATCACAGTGAGGTATGGTAGATATTTTGCCCAAGAGCACTGGAGTCTGCAGAGGGTGGTAAATGCAACACAGCCCATCATGAACACCAATTTCCCCTCCCTCGACTCCTGTCCAGAAATCCTGGTGTCTCAGGAAAGCTGCCACATATCAAACGACCCATCCCACCACAGTCACATTCTCTTCCCACCACCCCCCTCCCGGCAGGTAGAAATACATGAGCTGGAAAACACAGTCCTTCAGATTCCCAGGCAGTTTCCTTCCTGCTGTTATCAGAATCTTGAATGGATCTCACACTGACAAAAGATGACACCCTTGCATTCAACAGTCAGCTAACAGTGGGAAAGAAACTGGAGGGATGTGTTCTAAAGCATGAGGGGGAAGAGGGAAAGTGGGGGAGGGAGTACTGAAGTTGGATCTCTTACAGGTCGAATGGAAATGTTACAAACATTGTCAGATTGTATGCAATAGGAGAAGGCCATTTGGCCCCTTGTGCCTGCTCTACCACTTCATAAGATTTCATAACCATATTTTCACTATTCCCTGCACTTTCTTTCTTTCTTTCTTTGGCTTGGCTTCGTGGACGAAGATTTATGGAGGGGTACGTCCACGTCTGCTGCAGGCTCGTTGGTGACTGACAAGTCCGATGTGGGACAGGCAGGCACGGTTGCAGCAGTTGTCCCTGCACTATATAAACTGCTGTCACACACTCACTGCAGTTAACATTGTGCTACCTGCTGCATCAGTTCAATTGTCTGGATTTAATACAAAACAAAACTTTTTTCTTTATCTTGGTACATATGACATAAGAAATTCAATTCAATTCTCTCCCTCTCTCTCACACAGAAACACACACACACACACACAGACACACCACCAATACACTCACACACACACACACACACCACCAATACACTCACACACATACGTCACACACGAGTCATGACTTGGTTTTGTGAAAAAAGTTTTAGGAAGGGGGCAGTCCACATCTGCTGGTGGCTGACGAGGCCAATGCCCGGCTGCAGTGGCTACGAGGGAAATTCTGTTCAGGGTTTGGTGCTGCTGTGTCACTGTACTTCCTCCATCTCCTTTTGTCCTCAAGGCCAGCCCTGCGTGCATTCTTGAAGGAGGGGACAGACTGGTGAATGGTGTGTTGCCAGGCCACGCGATTGAAGGCTAGAGCAGACCACTGGCGATGGTCAATGTGACAGACACTAAAGGGTTTCTTCAGAGAGTCCTTGTACCTCCTTTTCGGAGCCCATCAGTCACAGTGGCCTGTGGAGAGTTTGCCATACAGCACAATCTTGGGCAGGCGCTGATCCTCCATCCTGGAGACATGCCTGCCCAGCGTAGCTGTGTCTTCAACACTATGGTCACGATGCCAGTGATCTCCGCCTGTTAGAGGACTACAGTGTTGGTGAAGTGGATGTTAAGGATGGTGTGTAGGCAGTACTGGTGGAAGTGCTCAAGGAATTGAAGGTAGTAGTGGTAGGTGACCCACAACTCAGAGCCGTACAGGAGGGTGGTCAGTACAATGGCTCAGAACACACTGATCTTTGTGCCTTTCTTCAGATCTGTACACACTAGTATGTGCACCCATAAACATGCAAATGTGCACATGGACACACAAACACACACTCACACTCACACTCGTTTCATTCTTATTTCAGTATGAACTCTCTTGGAGAAGAATCACAGTTTAAACCAGAGACAGGAAAACACAAACGATTTTCATCGCTCAGGGGTGTTAAGTCTTTAACAATGTGAGACATTTACAATCTCTCAGGAAACATGGAGAGATAGAAATTTGTCCTTGGCAACCATTGCTGGATGAGCAATACAGAAATGACTGCATTGTGTTCTAAAATTTGATTTTGTTGAATTCAAGAGAATTGAATTTCTGAAATGCATCCCAATGCACAGCTGCACAATGTATTTTATCACCAATGATTGAGATTGAATCTCTTCCCAGTAAAACATTTAAGTGAAATATCAATTTATCCTGTTTCCCAGTGACAAATCGATCAAAATCCCAGCCATAGCGCAGGGGACCATCACTGCATTCATCTAAGTGGTAAGCCTGAATTCCTTCAATAGCAGGAATACTCTTCTTGGGCAGATCCTCTGATTAGAGGTAAATTGTTTCCACTACAGTCTTGTGGGGTTTCTGAGGTCTGATGGATGCAATATGGGGCTGCATATTCTGCCGCAGGTGGGACAGGAGATTCTTGATGAGAACGGTGGGTGGTGTGATGTTCAGTGCTCCTTCTGTCACTTCTTCTTGGCCTCAATGCGATCCCATCATTTGAATCGGAGATCCTTTGCAGATACTACTCTGAACAGCAATGGACAAAGGAGTCTCAAGGGTTAGTGAGAATGCTACATCTTTTCGGAGGAACCTTGAGCGTATCCTCATCCTGTCCTGTGCAACTACGTCAATGCCATGACTGAGAAAGAAAGAATGACCACACTTGAGGATATTCAGCATGTCCTCAAGGTCTCTCACCAACTTTTATAGAAAGTATCCTGTCTGGATGCATCACAGCTTGGAAATGGAACTGCTCTGTCCAAAGCCATAAGAAACCGCAGAGGGTTGTGAACACAACCATCTAGCCATCACACCATCTAACCTCTTGTCCATTGACTCCATCTGCACCTGCCCATCTCAGGAAACCTGCAGACATAGTAAAAGACCCTTCCCACCCTGATCACACTTTCCTCTGCTCTCTCCCCTTGGATTTAATTTGGCATCGAGTTGAGTGCTAGTTTTGAAAGCTGCTGACTCCTGACTGCACTGCCAGAAATTCATTCTAAATAGAAACATCTAGTTTTGTGGCTGATACAACAGTAGTTGGCTTCATCAACAATAATAAGAGTTGCCTCACAGAGAGGAGGTGCAAGAACAACAACCTGAGCCTCAATATGGACAAGACAAAGGAGATGATTGTGGATGAAGATCGACCACTCTCCACCCCATATCATTGACAGGTGTTGAGAGCACGAAGTTCCTTGGTGTGAAGATAACAGATGACCTATTCTGGACTCAAAACATCTACTTATTAGTCAGGAAGGCAAAGAAGCGACTGGTCTCCATCTTGACAACACTTTACAGGAGCACAATTGTGAGTCTCCTGTCTGGCTGCATCATTGTGTGGGATGGTAGCTGCAGGGATCAAAATAGCTGAGAAGATAATTGGGAATCTCTATGATTACATTCACTGGGACCATTGCTTAAAGAGGTCTCAAAGAATTATTGAGGAGCCTTTTCATCTAGCACAGGAAGGAGGTATAGGAGCATCAAAATCATGTCTGCCAGGCTAGGAAATAGCTTCTTCTCGCAGACTCTAACCAAGGGACTCACCAATGAAATGAGAATATTATTCTGAATTATTTCGTACATATTTATTTTACATTATATTTTTATGTATGTATGTGATTATTATGTGCTGGGGGCAGCACTTGATCTGGAGAAATGGTCTTTGGTCAGGGTATTTTTGCACATTCAATTTAAACACAGGCTATAGGAACTTGGGAACACGACTGCCTGTGGGTTCCCTTCAAACCTCACATCACCTCATATTATATTTCAGAAATAAATATGTATTTATTATCTATCTTATGTATTTAATATCCATTTTAAATTTAATTTAATCCATATTATTGCAGTTATTCTTTTATGTATCTGTTCACCTGCTGCAAGTAAGAATGTCAGTGCATCTGTACATTGTACCTATGACAATAAACACATTATTATTCCCTGTTTCTTCTTCAGCACTCAGTCCAAATTCCAGAACCCCTTCCCTGACAGCACAGTTGCGAGTGGCTTCACCAGAAGGACTGCAGGAGTTGACCTCCTTTTTCAGGGCAATTAGGGATGGGCCACAAATTCTGGCTTAACAGTGATGTCTACGTTCTGAAAATAACAAATGTTGAATACAACCTATTCTCTGAATATGGATTTTTAAATAAATTTTATGAAAATGAGATCTTAGCATTGATATTGGTAAGAATATGTTGGCAGCAGAAATGACCACGACACAGTCAGATAAGACCGTAAGGCATAGGAGCAGATGTAAGCTATTTAGCCCATCGTGTCTACCCCACCACTTAATCAATTTTCCCACTCAGCCCCACTGCCCGACCTTCTCCCCATAACATTTGATGCCCTAGCTAATCAACAACCTACCAATATCTGCCTTAAATACACCCAACAACCTGGCCTCCACAACCGCCTGTGTCAACAAATTCTACTGATTCACTACCATCATGCTGAAGAAATTTCTCCGCGTCTCTGTTCTAAGTGGACACCCTTCAATCCTGAAATTGTGCTCTTTTGTCCTCAACCCTCCCACTGTGGGAAAAAACCTTTCTGCATTTACTCTGTCCACACCATTTAACATTTCATTTCAATGAAATTTCCCCTCATTCTCCTCAATTCCAATGATTACATGCCAAAAGCTGTCAAATATTCCTCATATGATAACCTTTATCCTGGAATCATCCTTGAACCTCCTCCATTGTCAGCACATACTTTCTTAAAATGAGGATCCAAAACTGCTCACAACGCTCCAAGTGAGGTCTCACCAGTGCCTTACCATCACATCCCTGCTCACATTCTAATCCTCTTGAAATTAATGCCAGCATTGCATTTGCCTTCTTCACCACCGACTCAGCAAGTAAGTTTACCTCAGGCTTTCCTGGACGATGATTCCCAAATCCCTTTGTATCAGTGTATTCTCAATGTTCACCCCATTTAGAAAAATTGTTTGCCCGTTTTTTTTTCTACCAATGTGTATGATCGTACAATTTCTGACATTATATTTAACTTACCAATTCTCTGCTCATTCTCCTAATCTGTCTAAGTCCTCCTTGTTCCTCAATACCACCTGCTCCTCCACCTACCTTGATATTATCTGTGAATATGGCCACAAAACCATTCATTCCATTAATCAAAATCATTAATATACAGGTATTCCTTGGCTTACATCCATAATTGGGACTGAAGGATCGGTTGTATATTCTCATCAGAATTTTCCCTGAGTAAATAAGTCTTAAAACAAACTTATTTTAATCAACATCATTTATTTAGACATGTAGAAGGACTGAGTGGGAGGAGCAAGTGCTTTGTGAGTACTTATAAAAAAGAGAGCCAGTTGGGAGTTGATTTGTGGGAGACAATAATTGGGTAATTAGGTTCATTGGTAGAGGGCCAATAAAAGGAGGGTGAGGTAAAGGAGAAGGGTACTGAGGTTTTGGTGAGCAGAGACAGACTTTCCAGTGAGGTAAGGTTTGAAAGATTTTTTTTAAAGTTCATTTTTAATTACTTTAAATTGAAGAGCAGGTGATGGAGGCAGTTGAGTGCTCTGATTGCAAGATGTGGGAGGTTAGGGACAGCATAGATATTCCTGATGACTACACCTGCAAAAGGTGCATCCAGTTGCAATTCATGGAAGACTGGGTTTGGGAACTTGAGTTGCAGCTAGATGAACTGGATAAGGGAGGCAGTGATGGGGTGATTGTTTCCCTATAACTCCTAACAGTCATGGAACTGGGTGACTGAGAAAAGGGGGTGACACCAGTCCAGAGTAACCCTGCAGCATACTGTTGGGGGAACAAGACATCGAGGTTGGGTCTCTGGCACAGGTGGTGGACCCTTGTCTCAGAAGGGAAGGGAAGGATAGAAAAGAGAAGGGTTCTTGTAGTTGGATACTTGCTGGTTAGGGGAGCAGATAGGTTTACTAGATGAGATTGGGGCTCCCGGTTGGTATGTTACCTCCCAGGTGCTAGGGTCAGAGATGTCATAGGTAATCGGTGATTAGTAAGAGATTACTTTTTAAACTATTTCGTTCCTTTAATTTTCACTAAGCAAAGGAATATTGAGCCAGACGAAGTGAAGAAATATGAGCTTATAGATGATATAAGAATTAATGAGGAGGCGCTTACATCCCTAATGTCGAAGTACTCGAGATGGCAGAGGTCGACAGCATCGAGTCCACGCTGCTGAAGATCCAGCTGCGCTGGATGGGTCACGTCTCCAGAATGGAGGACCATCGCCTTCCCAAGATCGTGTTATATGGCGAGCTCTCCACTGGCCACCGTGACAGAGGTGCACCAAAGAAAAGGTACAAGGACTGCCTAAAGAAATCTCTTGGTGCCTGCCACATTGACCACCGCCAATGGGCTGATAACGCCTCAAACCGTGCATCTTGGCGCCTCACAGTTTGGCGGGCAGCAGCCTCCTTTGAAGAAGACCGCAGAGCCCACCTCACTGACAAAAGGCAAAGGAGGAAAAACCCAACCCCAACCAACCAATTTTCCCCTGCAACCGCTGCAATCGTGTCTGCCTGTCCCGCATCGGACTTGTCAGCCACAAACGAGCCTGCAGCTGACGTGGACTTTTTACCCCCTCCATAAATCTTTGTCCGCGAAGCCAAGCCAAAAGAAGAGTGTTGGCTATATTTTGAAAGATCAAGGTGGATAAATCTCCAGGTCCCTGAGGGAGGTTAGTGAGCAAATAGTGGGGATATTGATGGAAATACTTGTGTCACTGGCAACAGGGGAAGTGCTGGAGGACTGGAGGGTGGCTTGTTGTTCAGCTGTTCAAAAAAATGATCCAAAAGTAAGCCTGGTAGTTAGGCCTGTAAGTCTGGTGATGGTGGTGGGTAAATTGATGGGAAGTGCTGTTAGAGATGGCATATACAACTCTTTGGAAAGAAAGGATTCTTCTCCAGACAGGGCCCATCTGTGATGTAAGTGATTGATTCTTCATCATGTGGCTTAGTCTAGCAAATCACTCAGCCAAGGCCAGGGTTACAGGGAAATAAATTCTTAACATCTATATCCTTAAAAATTACATAATATAAAAATTATGACTGTGAATTGGCTCATTTATATGGTCGCTTAATTTTCTTTGGAGCATTCTGCCATCTCTTTCCATTTACCTTTGATCAGACTTCATGGAGTGTGTACTTTGCTCCCACTGTGAGGAATAACAATCATGTGTGGAAGAATGCTTACTGCAACATGACAATCAGAAATGACTGGAGATGTCAGTACAACCGGAATGCAGAGGGAGAAGACATTATCACCTTGTTCCAGTGCGCTGGTTCAAGATGGATAGTTGGTTGCCACCTCGGGCAACTCTCCTCCACATCCACGTGGTATCTTTGCTGAAAAGAAATCCAATCACCTGAATGCTGAAATTTGCAAATTCAACCCTTTAGTCATGGATTTTATGGGAGGAAAGAATTTGGAGTCATTTCTCTGCAGGTGACTTTTCTCCAGCTGTTTTCTTCCCCCCCCCCCTTGTTTGCTGGTGTGCCCCACCTCCTTTATCCACCCATGACCTCCTGCCTGTGGGCCAGTGCTCCTTCCCTCCCCCCCACCATTTTGTTTGGATGCCTACTTGTATTTTGCTCATACCTTTTTAAATTTTTTATTTTTCTCACTGACCAAAATACACAGACATTTTTCTCTTGAATATATGCAGTATCTTTTTCTCCCTCCCTCCCTCTCCCCCTTTCCATTTATTCAAAGTTCAATCTATAAGATACATTAAACCTGTTAAACAATGACGTCACTTAATAAAAATAAACAAGAAATTTTTATCTTTTACTTTTATATACTGAGTCAGTTCATTTCGTTGTCTTCTCCTTCTGTCATTTTAGGTGGTGGAGGTTCATGGTAGGATTTCTCTATTATATTTCATGTATGGTTCCCATATTTGTTCAAATATTGTGATGTTATTTCTTAAATTATATTTTCTAATGGAGTACATTTATTTATTTCTATGTTGGATTCTCAAGTTATCTTCTAATTTCCAGGTTGACATCATACCTTGATGAAAGGCTCAAGCCTGAAATGTATCTTTGTAATATAAAATGCCCTGTTTGACCTGATGAGTTTCTCCAGCACTCTGCTTTTGCTGTCTCTAAGGAGTTTGTATCTACATGGGTTTCCTCCAGATGCTCTGGTTACCTCCCACCCTTAAAAATGTATGAGGATGTAGGTTGATTGGGGCATTGGGCAGTGTGAGGTTGTGGTCTGGAAGGGCCTGTCACTGTGCTGTATGCCTAAATTAAAAATCAGTTTTTTTTCTTTTCTTGGACAGGCATTTTAACATTTCAAGGTTTGTCAGAAAAAATTACTTCGTGTTCTGACCTAATAATTTCCCTCTGTCCAATGCCACAGTGACATTACCTGGCTATGATCAAACTGGTGCTGTGGGAGCTTGCTGAGTAGAAATTGATTGCCCTTTTTCCACATCTCCACAGTGGTACACTTCCAAATTATTTTGTAGTGTACAAAAGCCCTACTGTGAAATCTTGTGGTCCCAATGCATGTATGTGCTCCTTGGGGCTGTTGTGAAGCCCCAGTCCTTTTCCTTTGTGACCACTGTGGAGTTGTACAGGCACCTGACATGCCTTCCTCTGATTTTTTTTTTCTCTCTCTCCCCTGGTCTGCATTGCCTGCAGGCCCTACAGCAACACAGTTCCCTATGTGACATCCTTCAGAGCAGACAGTGAGCAAGAATTACCCCTTTGTTTTGTCCACATCACCTCCCAGCATCCTTTATCATCTCCACCCTTCTCCAACCCCCCCCCCCACATGTCTCCATCTGACTGACAAGCCCTCTTCACCTTGCACCCTCCCATCATTTGCCAGCTCCTTCCCCACTGTCTGACCGTCTCCTCTTTACACTCACAGTTCTGGCGCAGGGTCTCAACCTGAAATGTTGCCCATCTCTCTCCCTCCACAGACGCTGCCTGACCCGCTGATCTTCCCCAGCAGTTTGCTTTCTTGAGCAAGAGCAAAAGGTCCCCTTCCTCCCCCTTGCTCCATTTTAAATGTGCTGCGTTTATGGGATGTGCTGACGAACCTCCAGTTGAGGTGAAAGGCGGTGTGCATCTGAATATAGAACGAGCTGATACACTGAAGAAAATAGCAACCCAACAAAATTACAGAAAGCATGTCAGGTACTTCAAACATGATAGATTAAAAGCTTCCCCCCCCACCCCCAACCCCCCCTCGAGCAATCTGCCTACTCTTATCACTGATCTATCTCCTAAAACATGTGCTCCTGACTGCTGAATAGTAGTAACTTTGATGGAGAATTACAACTAACAGACTTGTTTGAGAGCATTAGCATCCCTGCAAAATTCAAAGGTCATGTTAGGCTATGTTTGGATAAGTATGGATATGAAAGAAAGATAATCTTTAGTCAGTCACTGTGAACCTATCTGATAGCTAAATAACCTGTTTCCTGTAATCATGGTGCTGGAATATTTCCTTGCAAATATTCCTTTTTTTATTATGTTGAAAGGGCAATTTTAAAACATCCATTTACACATATGCACCCTTTTACTCGTACAAATAAGTAAGATTGAGACTTTTGTATTTGAAATTCCTGTGCGAAATTGGTTTGTCTTCTACTGAGGGAACAGTGCTGAAGATAATTTTTGTTCATTCAGAATGATTCAGGCAAACATGTTCTTAATCCATTATCTTGATAAGTGTGAAAGGAAACAATGCCCCTGGTATAATCAAACTCGTGGTTGATGAGCAGACATTGGCGGCGGTTGGTGGGGGGGGGCGGGCGGAGATAATTGCTTGCCATTAAAAATAAACTTCTATTTGGGCATCGACGTGCAAGTACTGAACGGTGTGTTCTCTGCTAGGCAAATTGCTGAATAATTGATGGAACTGTGATCATCATTCTGCTGTAATTCCTATTTTGCTGACAGAGGCAGCCATGGGTTGGTGGGTAGCATGGTTGGTGTAGCAGTTGGCATAACTCCTTTAGCGTCAGTGATTGGGACCTGACCTGGGTTCTAATCCTACGCTGCATATCAAAAGTTTGTACGTTCTCCCTGTGTCTGCATGGGTTTTCTCCAGGGGCTTCTGTTTCCTTCAACCCTTCAAAAACCTACAAGGGTATATGGCCTAATAGGGCTGAATTGGCCTGTAACAGTCCTGTTTGTCTAAAATTAAAAACACAATGCCAAGATAAAGATGCATAAGCAACAATTCAAGCTTGAGCCCTTCATTGAGGTTTGAAAATATATAGACAGGTGCCTAAGCAGAATTGGGTGGGGGGGGGGGGGGTGGAAAAGATGGAAAATGATAAGTTTTTCCACAGAGAACCTAACCCACATACAAAAGCCTTCAATGGTTCTCCAGTACATCATTAAAGCAGTTCTGCATGGGCAGAGGTGCTGCTTCACTGATCAAATTGCAAAGTGCAACTCTGTCAGCTGTTCCAAGTGGATACAAACTTTACCACAGTGGTGTGGAAAAGCATTCGTGGACCATGCCCTCCAAGTAAGTTATTGTGCCACTAAGTCCACTGCTGCTGTTACCACCCACCTATCCTGGTCCAACACTTGCCACCACCACCCCCCAATCTGACACCACTGAAAAATCAATGTCCCCACAGTTACCTTAATGCCCCTCGATTAGATTTGTGTTCTCCCACCAAACAGGAGTGCAGTGACAGTGTTGAAATTTATCCATCGAGAATATTGATCAGATGGTGGTAATCAATTTGTGGGGATAAACAAAAGCGGCAGATGCTGAAAGCTTGAGCAGAAAATTCAAGAAGTCAACAGGTCAGACAGATCCTGGAGTAGTAATTGTCAGTCAAGGTTTTGGGACCAGACCCTTTATCAAAACTCCACAGACAGTGTCATATCAGGTGTCATAATATCCCTAACCCTAAAGGGGAAAGTAGCTGAGCACAGGACCCAGAGGTGATGGGCTAGAGATAGAATTAATTTGTGGGAGCTTGCTGCGTATACATTGTCTGGGGCACTATCTCTATTCCAGCTGTGACCGCGGATCACATGTTTCACTAGCTGTAACTTTGAAATGTTGTGATAGAAATCATGCCCCTTCAACCCAATGGACATTTTGCTCAATCTTGTCACATCACTTCAGCTCCAGATTGGGGAGCAGTAGTGTTGCACACCTGTATTCCAAATCAGCATTGCCTCCATTCTTCCCCTACCCTGATTACAAATTATTTGCATTTCTGCATGGGATATGGCTATCGTAGTGAAGGCCAAATTTTAGTGGGCATCTCCAGTTTATTTGCAAGATGTTTGTCACATTAAGGAGGGTTTTTCGGCAAACTGTTTAACTGATCAATTCTTACAGTGAATAAAGTAGAACTGGACAATTAGAGTTGCAATGGGGAAAAAAAATCTTTGCTCAAAGCAAGGGCAGCATGAGAGCACTGTGGGGTTTAATCAGGAACCTGATGGCTGTGGGTGGATGGGGGGGTGGGGGGAGAAACTGTTGATGAACAATTTCACACTCTTGAGCTTGCTAGCTGAAGAGAGGAGGGTGCATTCGGGATGTGATGGGTCCTTCAGTGCGTTGGATGTCTTTTTCAGGCTACGGGAGATGTAGATGGAGCCCATGGAAGTGAGGGAAGTTTGCATGATTTTTTTATTTTTCACACCATAAATCACATTAGCCATGATATACACTATTTCTTTTTCACACATATACAGTGACTTTTTCTCCCCCCCCACCCTTTCCTCCCAAACCACCCCCCCACCCCCCCCCCTCATCCATTTTAGGTATACAATCTAGGTTGCATTAAGCCAGTCAGACAATGTTGTCATTCAACAAAATTACACCAGAAATTCTACTGAGTCCATTCTTTTCTTTCCTTCTCCTTCCATCAACTTAGGTAATGTTTGTCCCCAGTAGGTTTTCGCTATTGTATTTAATGTAAGGCTCCTATACTTGTTTGAATTTTTTAACCTATATGTTATTTTTTCAAATGGAATACATTTATTCATTTAAATTTAGTAGTTTCTTCCTTTTAATTTGGTTATGTATTCCATTAATATTTAGTTATATAGTTCAGCGTAGCCCTTTTATATTTTGTTTATCTTCTCTTTCCGTTTTTCCATCATTACCTTTCCTCCTTTTCCATTTCTGTTTTCTTATTTTCAACTCTTTATAAGACAACATTCCTACAACATCCAACATTTTCCTTATTCTCCTATTTCTATCTTATTTATCCCCAATCTCCCCTTCACCTCCTGAGTTGTCCTTTATCCCTTGTCGGACAACCACATCTCCCCTCTCCATTTGGATTTGCGAATCCACTCGCAAGCGTCAACTGATTTTGCAGTGACCGCTATTTCCCCCCTCCCCATCTCCCCCAGAAAAGATTTCACTTTTCATATGTCACAAAGGTCACTCTTTTAATTCCCTCCTTATTCTCTCTATTCCATTACCTTCCCTTATTAATTCTTGTCTATACTATCTATATTTTCCTCTAAGTACAGATACATTCATGTATGCTCATTGTCTCTATTCACTCTTATACCTCTTTACCCGCATACATATCAATCGTGATCATTTTTATTCTCGTTACCCGTCTTCATCCCTCAGTCTATTTTTGTCTTTACCCACATACATATCAATCGTGATCATTTTAACTCTCATTACCCGTCTTCCTCCCTCAGTCTATTTTTGTAATTGTTCTGCAAATTTTCGTGCTTCTTCTGGATCCGAGAATAGTCTGTTTTGTTGTCCTGGAATAAATATTTTCAATACCGCTGGATGCTTTAGTATAAATTTATACCCTTTTCCATAAAATCGCCTTTGCTGTATTGAACTCTTTTCTCTTCTTTAGGAGTTCAAAACTTGTATCTGGATAAATGAAGATTTTTTGCCCTTTATACTCCAGTGGTTTGTTGCCCTCTCTTACTTTTTCCATTGTCTTCTCCAGTACCTTTTCTCTTGTAGTATATCTTAGGAATTTTACTACAATAGATCTTGGTTTTTGTTGTGGTTTAGAGGCCAATACTCTGTGCCCTTTCTATTTCCATTTCTTGCTGTAGTTCTGGACATCTTAGGGTCTTGGGGATCCACTCTTTTATAAACTCCCTCATATTCTTGCCTTCTTCATCTTCCTTAAGGCCCACTATCTTTATGTTATTTCTTCTGTTATGGTTTTCCATTGTATCTATTTTTTGAGCTAGTAGTTCTTGTCTCTTTAGTTTTTTTATTAGATTCCTCCAATTTCTTTTTTAAGTCTTCTACCTCCATTTCTGCTGCTACTGCCCGCTCTTCCATCTTGTCCATTTTCTTTCCCATTTCTGTTAAGGTCATCTCCATTTTATTTATTTTCTCTTGTGTTGTTTATTCTTTTTCTTAAATCCTTAAATTCCTGTGTTTGCTGTTCTTTAAATGACTCCATGTATCCTTTAATAAGAGCAAGTATATCCTTTACCTTGCCTTTCTTTTCTTCTATTTCCCTGTACTCTTCCTCTTCCTCTTCTTCTTCCTCTGGGTTGACCATCTGTTGTTTCTTTGGTGCCCTTTCCTCCTCTTCTTTCTTGTTTCTATTGTCTTCTGTGGTCTCTTCTTGCTGCAGATTGACTCCCCAGCTGGTCCCCCCTCCCGTCGGTGTGTTTTTTTTCATTCGCATCGCGCATGCGCAAAGTATCGCGCATGCGTGGTTGTGCACTTTTACTCGGCTCTGCGAGCCATTTTTGTAGTCCATTATTTACTGACCTGAGGGAGCGGGTTTCTCTCTCCGCAGCGGGCCTCTTTGGACAGGTAAGGCCTTCAGCTTTTTCCTCCTTTGTCTTCTCTTCCTCTCTTCTTACCGTTGCTTTCGATTTTTCTTTTTTTGTCGCCATCTTCTTTCCACCTTTATACTCTTCTGTAACTTTTATTTCTGTGCCTTTGTGTTTTCTTTTGTTTTTCCCGACTTTTCTGGAGAGGGCTGGAGTTCACCGTCCGGCCACTACTCCATCACGTCTAGGGAAGTTTGCATGATATTTTGAACTGCATTCACCTTCTTCCAATCTTGAGTAGAGCAGCTCCTGTTCAAAAGTTCAGATTTGTTGTTAGAGTACATAATTGACATCACATACAACCCTAAGATTATCCTTGTGGGCCAAACATAATTTCTATTTATCTGCAATGCAAAAGACTACTCGATATGTATACCAAAGACAAATGTAAATGAAGAAAATGTGCACAAACTCTGAAATACAGAAAAACAATTCAGTTAATACATAATGTGCAAAATGAAAGTCCTTAAATGAGTCTCTGACTGAGTGTTGTTTAGGAGTATGATGGTGGAGGAGTAGCAACTGTTACTAAACCTGGTGGGGTGCGTCTTGTGTTACCTGTACTTCTTTCCTGATGGCAGCAGTGAGAGCAGAGCATGTGCTGGATGGTGTGGATGGTTGATGACGGCTGCTGCTCTCTGACGATGGTGTTCCCTGCAGACCTTTCTCAATGGTGGGGAGAGGATTTCACTAAAGAAATCCTTGTGATCTTAGAACATGCAAACTCCTCATAAACAGTACCAAAAGTCAGGATTGAACCTGGCACCTTGGCATTGTGAGGCAGCTGCCCTACTTGCTGCACCACTAAGTAGAGAAAGATGAAGCTTCTTTCCTAGCCACAGTATTTCATTAAATCGTCCACATCCCCTGAGGTTTGGTGAATAATAGGATCACAGCGACCAGTTTGGGCTGTGGCATCTACAGTTAGCAAGCGAAAAGTGTGGGAAGAGGAACCATCACATTCCACGTCAGGGGATTTGTATCAGAACCTGTGGCTCTCCTCAGACGACCTTGAGTGTTAACTGAGAATCTTTTGTTCGTCTCTGTTCAAGTCAAGTTTATTGTCACATGTACTGCAATGATGGAAGTCATTTTGAGGTAAGACCAGTAGGCATCTCAGGAAGAGTACAATAAGTAAGTCAGAGTACAGAAGTGAGTATAGTATAATTTTACTGTTCATGGGTTCATTCAAGAATCTGATAATGGCAGAAACAAAACCGTATTTGAATCGGGTGGTGTGATCTCACTCATGAATCTTCCACCTGACGGGAGGAGGGGGGAGGTGAAGAGAAGGTGGCAGTGGTGGGATGTTCATTCAATTTTTTGGCTACTTTTTGAAGGCAGTGGAAATTATAGAATGAGTTAATTGAGTGTGTATGTGAGAATCTGAGCTGTATTCACAACTCTGCAGTTTCTTGCAGTCTTGGGCAGAGCAGTTCCCATCCCATGCCGTGATGCACCTTGACAGGAAACTTTCAGTGGTCCAAAACTTGTTAAGGGGTGCAGATGATAGTCCCAATTTCCTCATACTTCTGAGGAATGCGAGACAGCGGTGTTTTACTGTTATTTTATTAAATGTTGCAAAACAAGGCAATAGCTTCAAAGGAGCACTTTTGAAACAATTTGTCTGAGCCATTGGAGATAAATAAGACAGGTTGTTTGGTCACAGTGGTAGGCTTTGTTGAATCTTGTTGTAATGTGAACCAAGATACAGTGAAAAGCTTTGTTTTGTGTTCTATCTAGGCATGTTTAACTCGTGTACAATGGATAGTGCAAGAATGAAGTAGGAGTGCAAGGTGTAACGTTCAAGCAAGTCAAAGTGCAGGGTACAGCCTTACTAGGATAAAGTGCAGAAGCATCCTCATTTACCAATGAGGGGTCCATTCTAGAGACTGATAACAGTCGGAAAGGAAGACGAGCCTGCAGATGCAGGAAAACTCGTGCAACACACAAGGTGGAAGAACTTTGGGTCTGGCAGCATCTGTCGAAGGATATACAGTCATCATTTCTGGCTGAAACCCAGTAAGAAAGGAACTGTCCTTGAATCAAGAGGATTGCATGTTCATCTTCATGTCTGTCACCTGACTGAAGGGAGGAAGGGGGGAGAAGAGTGTGGAGAGTGATGGAGGTGGAATTTTTGGGAGGAAGATCAAGAGAAACACGAGGGCCTTAATCATTCCAGGAGATGGAGGATCACGTGGAACTGTGAGGGAGACTGATTCTGGCCATTGCAACCTTTCCCAAACCTTCCTTTCCTGATTTCCTTTCTGTTCATTCAACACCTCCATCTTCTGTGTGTTTCAGTGATCAGAGTATTTGTTCAATAACCACCCCTCCCTGAACTAAATGATTAATTTATTCATGAAATTTAAGGAGTTCCATTCAGAAGATTAGAGATTGCATATAATATTTGACAATAGCTGTGCATTGATAAATGATGGGTAATTTTAGCTGGCTTTTAATCAGGTTGACCATTGAATCTACTAATGGTTTCCTCCTTGTATTGGGCTGTGGTCCCCATGGCCAAGGGGACTTATTTTGATGGGCGGAGCAGAGAAATTCTTCTCAAAATCCTAACCAATATTTGTTCCTCAATTATTATAACTAAAGTAGAATGTACTTGGCTGTTTGCTAGTTTTAAACAAGAAAATCTGTAGATTTTAACTTAGACATGCAGCACAATAACAATGCCCTTCTGGTCCATGAGCTTGTGCCACTCAAATGAACCAATTAACCTTCAACCCACAGTAGGTTTTGCTGGGTGGGAGAAAACTAGAGCATCTGGAAAGAATGTGCAAACTCCTTACAAACGGTGCCAGATTCAAATCATTGCCTGCTGGTGCTGTAATAGGATTGCACTAACTGCTACAGTAACCATGCAATTTACAAATGTTCTCTAGAATGTTTCTATCACATTTGGGTATTGACCATACATTATCTCATTTTGTTCATGGGATCTTTTGGATTGCCTCATTTCCTGGGTATCCACAGTGATGACATTTCAAACGTGCATAATTGAACACCAGCATCATTGACTGGGAATAATGGAGCACGGAACAGTGATGCAACATTTACAATGTGTTACTGGGGCAGTCCAACCAGCCTTCTGCCCAGGTCCCTGCACTGATCCTTTTATCTGCTGAGGATTCCTTGGGTTGGGGTGTGATGGGGCTCTCCACTCAGTAGCTTGTCTCTGAGGAGGAGTGGAACAGGGTGTTTTTCAAACTGATCAAATTTACAGCATTCATCCCACTGAGTCTGTGCTGACCGTGAACCACACAAGTACACCAGTTTGACAAGTGCCTCATTCCCATTAATTCCCTTTCCTCCTACCCTGATCCACACACCAGCAGCATATCCCTGTGAATCTTTGGGGTGTGAGGAAACCACACCCCCCAGGAGAAATATAAGGAGAAGATGTAAACTCCACACAGAGCAACAGAGCTGAAGATCATAGAATAACAGAAAATAGGAGGACAAGAAGGGTATTATTCCCTTTGAGCCATTCAATGCAATCACGGCTGATCAGATAACCTCAGTATCCTATTCCTGTTTTCTCTCCATTCTTCCATAAGGGCAATATCCAACTCCCTTCTGAATATACCTAATAAATGAACTGGCCTCATCAATTTCCTGTAGATAGGAGTTCCACAACTCTGAGTGAAGAAGTTTCTCCTCATCTCGGTCTTAAATGGTTTTCCCTTTATTTGTAGACTGTAACCCCTTGTTCTGGACTTTCGCAACACTTGGAACTTTCTAACCTGCCTAGTTCTCTCGAAATTGCCTACATCTCAATGAGATCCCCTCTCATTCTTCTAAATCCCAATGAGTGTTACCCTGGTCTTTCTTCCATCTATTAGCAGTAAAGTTAAAGATTGTCTCCTACTAGGAGACCAAATCTGTACAAAATTTTCAAGGTGTGGTTTCAACAAGATCCTGTGCAACTGCAGTCACACCTCCCTGCTTCCAATCCTCTGACAATAAAGGCTAACCTGCTGTTTGCTTTGTTCGCTGCCTACTGTACCTGCATCCTGACCCTCATTGAACCTGTTTCTGTGGTGCTGTGAGGCAGTGGCTCTGCAAGCTGTGTCACTGAGTGACTGAGCAGGTCTGTAAAGTTTGTGGATAGCACATTTAGCGTAGCAGTTAATGCAATGCTATACAGTGCTAGCAACCTATCATCTGGCACTGTCTGTAAGGAGTTCTGCCCATGTCCACATGGATTTCTCCCAGGTGATCTGGTTTCCTCCTAAATGTATGGGTTGAAGGTTAATTGGGTGTTACTGGGTGGCACGGGTTTAAATGGTCAGAATCTGCTTCTACTGTGCTGTAAATAAAATATAACCTTTTTAAAATTAAAAGGTGACAGAACCTATGGTCAACTCCATCCACCCAGTGTTAACCTGACAACCTCCAAAAGTGCCATTCTGAGCATCTGCCACAGCTTAACCTTTTGCTCTGGGTTTAAAACCGTTGAATGGAATAATCATGAAAGATACTTGAAGCACATTTTTCCAGTACATCGTTAGTGAATTAAAAACATCATGAAACAGGGGAACAAAGAAACAGAAACAAATTAAAACCACTAACCTTGACTTTCTACAGAACATTGGTGAAGCAATTTTGATGACTTGGACAGTGGCCAGGTGCGCTGGGATAGAATTGAATGGCTGAATGAGAGGTGGCCTCTTCAGCTTGGTATATTTCAGAACTGCTGCCAGATTCTGTGTTGGCTTCCACAGTGAAAAGGGAGGCCATACGTGACCAGATGATAGAGGGAGACCATTCAATCTCTCAAAGCTGTTCTGCCATTGATAAAAATGAATTTGTCATATTGTGCACTGAACAGGTAAATTGTAAAATAGGAGACATTTAATTTACAATGATTATAAATGCAAAAGATAGCTGGATAATCAGGTCAGAAAGAAATACTAGAGGATATCTGCATAAGGTGAGGAGAGGAAAAACTCCAGGGATTTGTCAGGCAAAGGTTTCTTACATAGAGGATGGCTGAAATGCATTGCCATGGGTTGTGGTAGAGGCTCATACAGTAGGGGAATTCCAAAGACTCTTAGACAGGTACATGGATTCAAGAATATTAGAGGGTTACGAGTGTGAGGTTAGGAGGGGTTAGATTGAGAGATTTGTTATAGGTTGGCGCAATATCATGGGCTGAAGGGTCTGTATTGTGCTTTAATGTTCAATATTCAGTTATTAAAAAATAATAAAAGAATAAAAAATGTCATTACAATAGTGCAGATATTTAAGATCATGGTTGATCCAATTGTAACTATTTCTGTGTCCCCAAGGTAATCAGTCATCTTGCTTTTCTGCAATGAACAATCTCTAACTTTAAACTATTCTCAGACTACTCCAACACTCTTTAAAGAAGTTACTAAGTTTTACAAGAGAGAAAAATACAAATCCCATTTTAATCTTTTTAATCCCTGTCCTCCAGTTCTCCTATGAGGGCAAGTATCCTTCCTGCTCCCACCCGAGTCAAGATTCCTCAGAATCCGACCTGTGGGATGCCCCAGCTAGCATGTGCAGAAGAACATGGCTGATGGAGTTCCCCATCCAACCTCCATCACATTGAAGTGCAGTGCCAGTCAGTAATAATCCATTTTTAAGGATTCTCATCTGCTGCTAGTTTTTTCCTTGGTCAGGAAAGCATAAAGTAAGTTTTGAACTCCGTCTATGTGGGTTATTGAAATCCACAGTGAATTGGCAGCATGTTAAGAAAATGGCTTGAAGTGTGTGGATCATCAACTCGCATGCTAGATTCTCTTGGAGATCTCTGCAACTACACCAATTATGCTAATTAGATTCCTTGTCCTCCGCTCCCAGGTCAGAGGCAGGTCAAAAGACAATCCAGTTCACAGACCTTGAAGCAGATTGCACATGTTTTAAATCACATACACCTTGTAAGTGTATGTTGTTTTTAAACAACTTCAAACAGCATTCGCTTTAACTATATTATAATTACAGCTGTCACCAGGGAAATCCTTACACTCGGAAGTTATGGTTTGGGTTTCCTTCAGTTTGAAATGTGATTCACATCTGCATAACTACATTAACGAGATTCATTTACAGAATGGAAAGCAGATGTTTGCATTGACCACCTGAGTATTACAGTGGGACCTAATTTCTGACCAATATCTAACTCCCCCCCCCCCCCCCCACCCTGGTAGGAAGGTTGATTGTACAGTCTCCGGGAGGAACAGCCCCTTCAGCCCAATGGGTCATTGATGAATATGAACATCCCATTTGCACTGATCCTATATGATTTGTTCTCCCCACATTCCCATTTATTTTCCCCCAAGATTCTGCCATTCACCTGCCAATTTGCAGTGGCCAATTAGCCTCATACCCCATGCATCCTTGGGATGTTCAAGTTTATTATCATCTGGATGCCTGTGTATAACCAGATGAAACCATGGTTCTCCAGGCCATGGTGTGTACATAATGCACAGCATTAATAACAAACATAAAAATATAATTTAAAATAAATATCCTTGAATAATTTATTCAATTTCACTAATAAGGTTATAGGATACTATTTATCAATCTCACAGATTGCAGGAAGAATCTATTTCTCAGCTTGCCAGTCCTGATTTTGATGCTCCTGTACCACCTCCTTGATGGTCTTGGGTCAAAGTTACTGTCTGATGGATAAAAAGGGTCCTCAATAATTCTTTGACCCTTTTTTTTTTTAAGCAATGCTCCCTGTGAATGTCCTCATTAGAGGAGAGGGAGACTCCAATGATCTGGTTGGCCATTTTAATGGCACTGTCTTGACTTTTGCTCATGCTTTGCAGCACTGACCCACACAATGATGCAGCCAGGCAGGACCCTTTCATTTGTGCTCCTTTAAAATGTTGTCAAGATGGGGGCAGGTAACCTTGCCCTCTTCAAACTCCTTCTGTTGTAGGCACTGCTGCACCTTCCTAACTAACGAGGAGATGTTGTGGGTGCAGAGTAGATCATCCATTATATGCACACCAAGGAATTTTGTGCTCTCCGTGACAGAAATATTGACGTGTAGAGGAGAGTGGTCAACCTTTGTCTCCCTGAAGTCCACAATCATCTCCTTTGTCTTGTCATATTGAGATTTAGGATGTTGATCTCACCTCTCAACCTCCTCCCTGTAAGCTGACTCAGGATTGTTGATGTGGGGGGAAATTAGCTAAAGGGCCCATTTCCAGATGATTCTGTACAACCACGCCTTCTAACTGGGGGCATATTGGTCAGGAACGAGGTCCCACTGCAAATTCCCACTGGTAATTCAGACTGTCACTGGGAGAATGCTGAACATTGGTGGGCAGCACTTAAAAAAAATTGTGTGCAATTCTACTTGAATTAAAGAATATGGAGGGTTTAAAGAGGGTACAGAAGAAATTTACACAGAAATTGCCTGGATTATAGAATATGAACTATGAGAAAAGATTGTACAAACTGGTTGTTTTCTCTGGACTGTCGGAGAGATACGAGTTCATACTGAGAGGCACAGATATGGTGGACAGTTAGACTTCTTTTCCTGGGGTAGAAATGTCACATACAAGAGGATGTGTGTTTGAGGTGGGGGGGGGGGCATTGAGAAGTTTAATGGACATGTATGGGACAGGTGTTTCACACAGGGAGTGCTGGATGCCTGGAACAGATTGCAATAGTGGTGGAAGCAAACCATTTAAGAGGTTTCTAAATAAATTCATATACAGGGATAGATGGATATAGATAAGATGCAAGCAGTCAAAGAATGGAGTTTCAGTATAAATTGGACATGACTTTCAGTGCAGACATGTGGATGGAAGGGCCTCTACTGAACTGTCCTGTGTAAAATTTACACAAGTTGTACCAGAGGTCAGAATTGAACTAGGAACTCTGGCACTATGAGCCAACTGAATTTCAAGGTTCCTATTTGTGTACAGAACACATAATATTACAGAAAATTGTCTTCTGCCTTCTGCAAGGCAGACGAAGTATGGCCATTAGTGTTGGCCGGCACCCCTTGCAATAAAAGAGAAAGTAAAGCAAAAGAAAGTCCTTTCAGGGTCATTCCAAACCGCCATGTAAAATGGGGTTAACTCGGCAACTTGCCTGGTTAGCGCCCCAGTTACATGATAGCTAGAAAGGATCTGACCTGGTCAACCCTGGCGGAATCCAACCGGGTCCCTGACCTCCCTCAGAGGTAGTCAGAACCCAGTTAAACTTACTTGGGTCATGTCCACAGCCAATTTGAAAATGGCCTGCCCGCTTATTCTGTTGACGTCAGTGCTGGTGTGTGTGCATCACTGGGCAGCTAGCATCCAGTGAGTATGTGATGTGCCATTGTGGGGATGGGACCCCCCCTTAAATTGCTAGGTTGGCGATTTAATGGGTTGATTTCCCCCTGCAATTTAAAAGGCACTTCCAATAATTTTGCCCCAGTAATCACACCTGGGTCCTAGGAGGGCTACCCAGGTGCTGCAGTTTAAGAGTCTCAAGAGTATCTGTGGATTCACCTCCAGAACTCCCACAGTCTCTAGCTGCATAGACTCCTGTTTAATTCATCAGTTACCTGAGCTCCAGATCGAAATCTCTGACATGATCAGCATTTACTAGTTTTGTCACCATAGTGCCCTTGCACGTTCTGTTCAGCAACTCCGTTATTGGTAATATAATGCAAACATTGAGGAGTTGGCTAATGTTGCATTTGTGGTTTGTCAGAATAAGGAAACTTTTGAGGAAGGAGATGCATCAACATAGTCGGACACACAAAACAGGCCTTTGGCCCAACTTGTCCAAGCAACCAATTTGGAATTCTGAGCTAGTCCCATTTGCCTGCATTTGGTTCATATTCTTCTAAATCCTTACTATGCATATATCTGTCCAAAAGACCATTTGAATGCCAGCTGCTACAGTTTCCTCTTTCCAGATATGGTCCACTTAGTGTTCCTCAGTCCCTCTTGTCTCTCCCCTCTCACTTTAAACCTTTGCCCTCTCGTTCTAGAAATGACACCTTTACTTGGGGCTTGCTAGAAGCTCTCCACAGCCATTGAAATCATTCTGAAAACAAAGGTCGTCAATCAGGATGTTGGGTCAAGCAGTAACTTTGGAGGAAAAAGCTTTGACATTTTGGGTTGAATGTTTGCTTCGCATCCAAGGTAATTCTGGAGCGTTGAACATGGAAACACAGCAACCAACTTGCTTGGAGGGAGACCCAACAAATAACGCTGTGAAAATGAACCATATTGCATGTTTTAGAAATGTTGGTTGAAGGACTGATATTGGGCCCAGGGCACAATGTTGTATAACATTCAAACATTGATCTTGCCCTTTGTGGATCACTCACCAAGATAGTGGCTGGGCCTTTGTATTTCCACCCCAACTCTTGAATGGTCCTCTTGATCTCTCCTGTTAGTGGATATCTTAAAATCCAGTTGTGTAACTAGGCTCTCTAGATGTTCCTGTTTAACTATATCCTGCGAATCCTTCAATGTTCCTAGTGTCCTCCAATTTGAACTTTATTATGCAGTACCCCATTGGTGTCTTGAAACATTGTGCAACCAAGTGGCTTTTCTAAAATGTACCTCCCTTCCCCTGCAGTGGTTTTGTGGAATGAGGGAGGGAAAATGGGTCTGTGGACACAGTCATCGACCCAAACCATTAACCTGCATTCGCTCTCCACAGATGGCCCCTGGCCTGCTAAAGTTTTTCAGTTACAGCCTTTAATTTTCATTCTTAGCTGTTATCGCTGAGACTTTGTGGGACCGGGAAAATGTGAGTTGATGGACAATCAACAATGCTTTTTCCATACTCTGAAAGAAAGCATGGAGCCCTTTGTGTCTTGGTCGACACTTTGAAAATATTCTATTAGACCTGCTCCCTCTGCTCTTCACAATCTTGCAATTTGCCACTTATCAATTATTTAACAAGATCTCCTTTGAAGGTTATTTTTGAATTTATTTCCACCATTTTTGCAATCTGTTCACTCCAGGTCATAACAATTTGCTGTGAAGATAATTCTCCATCTCCTTTCTGGTGATGTAAAGTACAAAACCATGTAGAAATGGAATTAGGAGAAAGAAATGTATATCCTCACCTTCAGGTTATAACCACAGCACCATTTTCCTGCACAATTCTGTGAATATCTACAAGCCGACCAATCTCTGTCATGAATATACCCAATGGATTTTGGGTTAAGAATTCCAAAGAATTAGCACTCTGTGAGTGTAAGAAATTTCTTCTCATCTCTGTTCTGAATGGCCAACTGCTTATTTTAATCCTTGTTTATAGACATATCTGCAAGGGTAAACATTTTCGGAGTATTAACTCTTTCAAGCTCCAGAAGAATGAGATCACCTCTTCTGGATTCAATCTTTCTACCTACAAGCCCAGTTGCTGGTTCGTTCCTGTTGGAGGGAACTCTACTTGATTTGAATGTCTCCAATCAATCTCCCTTGATATTTATTTGCTCCAAGGAGAACATTCCAACTTCTCCAACCTCTCTTCACGAAGTTTGGGACTCAGTGACAGGATTCAAGCATGGAGGTCTGCAGACAATATCACAAGATATAGGAGCATTGAGCATGCTCTGTCCTTCTATCATGAGTTGATACATCCTCCCACTTTGCCCCACTCCCTGGCCTTTGCCTCCCCCCTCCCCACATAACTCTTGCTGCTCTGACTAATCAAATATCTAAAAATCTCTGCTTTAAATGTACCTGACGAACTTGCTTCCACAAGTTGGTAACAAGTTCCACAGATTCACGACATTCCAACTAGCATTTTGGGCCTGAACCCTTCCTCCAGGTATGAGCAATAAGCAGGCAGGGCCTATATTAAAAGGCTGGTGAAAAGGGAAGAATGAGATGGAGGAGAGTAAAAGGTGCCAATTGGATATTGTTAGTGTGAAACGATGAGAATTGTTTGAGAAGGAGGGTGGTTTTTGCCTCTGAAAGGATAGGAACCCACATGGAATATTGTTGCCTGAACAAGAAGATGGATTCAAACAGGGAAATGCTAATATAGGTAGGTCTTGCAATTATTTGCATCATGCATGATCTGTACTTATCTTCTCACAATGCCTTCACCATTGAACCTAGATCTCCTTCTGTCAGCTCTGTGTGGTAGCTGATGAAGTCCAGCCATCTCATGTTCAGGCACTTTAATTCCTCAATATGTGCATCAGGCCCTGGACACACCCCAGATGGATCCAACAGTGATAGGTCTGAATGTTGGCCTGCCAACATTCATAGTTCAGAACATCTGACTCTGTTGCATGAGGTAACTTTGCATCTGATTGAGCTTGCTTGGCTTCCCCTGGTGAGATCAGAGAATGTCTCTAAAGCAAAACATGAAAATTTGTAGACACCATGGTTGAAGTAAAAACTCCATGCTGAGAAACTCAGCAGGTCTAAGTGTCCTTTATACCAACGGTAAAAATACATAACCGACATTTTGGGTGTGAGCTCGTCATGAAAGTATAATACCTTGTTGAAGGGCTCACGCCCGAAATGTTAGTTATGAATTTATACTTTTTGCTATATAAAGAACCCTGTTTGACCAGCTGAGTTTCTCCAGCATTGTGTTTTTACCTCAGAGAATGCCTTTGGCTCACTCTAATGTAGATCGAGAATCATCAGACCCAACTTTGAAAGTTTTAAATAAAACCAAGACCAGATTCTACTTTATTCTTTGGCCCGGATCATAGAGAGAGAGACAAATGAATCCCTCCAGGTGATTAAAAACCTCTGGAAGATTATGTTCAGAACTGAAGGAATCTGTAAATTTAACCCCAAAATAGGACTTTTGACATAATGGGGACTCTCAAAATACTGCAGATACTGGAATCTCCTGTCTTGAAAGGTTCGGACCTGAAATATTTACCATTCATTTTCTTCCACTTTGCACTCGGCCTGCCTGGAGATTGTTTTTATAGTCCTGACAAAATATTTGGAGTCACAGGTAAACCAATGTCAAAAACACAAAGACCCAACAAAGAACATCTTAGACACTGCTTGATAATTCCCAACAAACAGCAGCAATAGCTGGTCCACAATGTCTAGATCCCCATAAAAACTGGAATCTATGACATTCTTGCATTGTCTACCAGTGGAGCCCAGAAACTGGTATGTTGAGAATGACCAGAGGTATCGGAGTTGATTAGTCATAAATGGAAGCAGACCTTGGACTGGAAATTCTGTTATTCCTCAAGGGGTGGGGGTGGAATCAGATCTGGAAAGACCTGAACAGTGAAGTCCAACAATGCACTTGCCATCTAAAGAATGTTTGGTGCATTGGAAGGACAGATGAGATCCAGAGACTTGCCATGATCATGATGTATGGATTCTTCAATGTTAGCGTAGCAAGTAGAACTATGTGATTTCAGAACCAGTGTGGGTTTCCTCTGGGTCCTTTGGTTTCCTCCCTCCCTTCAAAATGCACCAGGGTATTAAGTTAATTGGTGAATTTAGGGAGCATGGCAGTTGTGGGTTGGAAGGGCCTGTTACCGTGCTGTAGGCATAAGTTAAGAATTATTAACATCAGATATCAACTCAAGGTGTTAAACCCCTGAGACCCACCCATGAGATAAAATATCTTGTCAGGGACAGAGAGAGGGAGGAGAACCTATACAAGTTCCTCAGCTAAACCTGTCTTTGTCACATGTCCTTGACTCTGTCCCAAAGCACATTGCAAAAAAAAAAAACCAAGACCAGATTCTACTACTTTATTCTTTGGCCTAGGTCATAGAAGGAGACAAATGGATCCATCCGTGTGATACAAACCTCCTGAAGAGCATGTTGGGTATTGAAATCTGACTGAAACAGAACTTCTGACAAAATGGGGACACAAAACTGAGGTGCAGTTCCACCTTGAATCAGCAAGAGAACAAGAAAGTCTGCAGACGCTGAGGTCCGCTCCAGTACACAAATGTGCAGAAAAACTCGGCAGCTCATGAAACATCCATAGGAAGTGAAAGGTAGTCGATGTTTGGAGCCTGAGCTCTCCTTTAGGAGTTACATCACAGACCAGCAGCAATAGAAATTCACCAAGAGATTGTAATTGTTTTTCTTTTAAAACTATGTATTTAATAACTACTAGCAGTATAGCACACTAATTAACTAAACCCCAACTATGCTGTATGTTTGTGGGTGGGATGCCCAAACCATTACAGCTTAGGCACAATTTTGGAAAGTCATTCCAAAGTTCAGTCTTAAAAATCTTGTGTTGAATCACAAATTCTTATACTGATGCACAGAAGTAATCACAAAGGAGGTGGGAGAGAGTGAATGATGGGACTGTCAAAAACTCACAAATCCTTGACCTGTTGCTTTCTGAGAAATATCCTATTGGATGAATGGTTTCATGACTCCCTTTTTCCTTACCAAGGGGAAACAAAACTTGTGGCTTCCACAATGCTTCCCAAAACTCAGGCATAGGTCAGTTGAAGTGACCTTTCCTTTGGTCACAGTGTGGTTCAATAATTTCCCTGACAGGGGAATCAGCCAAGGTGTCTATCTCTCACAGAATCACTTCACCCCGTGTTCATCTGATGGCTGGTCGTCAATAATGTTCTGTTTCTTCAGTGTTCCACTTGCATCACTCTCTCACTGCCTGTGTTCCTCAATAAATTAACAAATGTTCTGTGGCGGACCGAGTGGCCACACAGCTGGACAGGCAGAATCACTGCACCGAGCCGCCGACACAGAATGGTGCGGGCACCCCTTCTCTGTCTAGGAGAAGCCCACGTTTGCAGAGCTGCATGGATAATAGAGCGTGTTGTTTCCCTGCTGGCATGAAACCAGAGAGACAATGACTCTGCAGTGTGCTGACATCACTCCCCTTTTTAAAATTAAAAAATGTTCACACTATGAACCATATTGTCCAAAATACACATTTCCCTCTTGAATATACACTGTCATTTTTCTCTCCTTTTCTTCCTTCCCTCCTCCCCACCCACTCAATGTTCAACATATACAATACATTAAACCCATTAAACAATGTCATCACACAATGAAAATAAACAAGAAAATTGTGTCATCTACTTTTACACACTGGGTCAGTTCATTTCGTCTTCTCATTCTGTCATTTTGAGGGGTGGAGGTCCGCAGTAGGCCCTCTCTGTTGTGTTCCATGTACGGTTCCCAAATTTGTTCAAATACTGTGACATTATTTCTTATGTTATTTTTTTCCAATGGAATACTTTATTAATTTCTATGTACCATTGCTGTACTCTCAGGCTCTCTTCTGATTTCCAGGTTGACATAGTACATTTTTTTTGCTACAGCTAAGGCTATCATAATAAATCTTTTTTTTTTTTTAATTTTTTTTATTTTTCACACCATAAATCACATTAGCCATGATATACACAATTTCTTTTTCACACATATACAGTGACTTTTTCTCCCCCCCCCTTTCCTCCCAAACCACCCCCCCACCCCCCCTCTCATCCATTTTAGGTATACAATCTAGGTTGCATTAATCCAGTCAGACAATGTTGTCATTCAACAAAATTACACCAGAAATTCTACTGAGTCCATTCTTTTCTTTCCTTCTCCTTCCATCAACTTAGGTAATGTTTGTCCCCGGTAGGTTTTCGCTATTGTATTTAATGTAAGGCTCCTATACTTGTTCGAATATTTCAATATTATTTCTTAACCAATATGTTATTTTTTCTAATGGAATACATTTATTCATTTAAATTTGGTAGTTTATTCCTTTTAATTTGGTTATGTATTCCATTAATATTTAAAGACATATAGTTCAGCGTAGCCCTTTTATATTTTATCTTCTCTTTCCGTTTTTCCATCTTTACCTTTCCTCCTTTTCCATTTCTGTTTTCTTATTTTCAACTCTTTATAAGACAACATTCCTACAACATCCAACATTTTCCTTATTCTCCTATTTCTATCTTATTTATTCCCAATCTCCCATTCACCTCCTGAGTTGTCCTTTATCCCTTGTCGGACAACCACATCTCCCCTCTCCATTTGGATTTGCGAATCCACTCGCAAGCGTCAACTGATTTTGCAGTGACCGCTATTTCCCCCCACCCCGCCTCCCCCAGAAAAGATTTCACTTTTCATATGTCACAAAGGTCACTCTTTTAATTCCCTCCTTATTCTCTCTATTCCATTACCTTCCCTTATTAATTCTTGTCTATACTATCTATATTTTCCTCTAAGTACAGATACATTCACTTATGCTCCTTGTCTCTATTCACTCTTATACCTCTTTACCCGCATACATATCAATCGTGATCATTTTTACTCTCATTACCCGTCTTCATCCCTCAGTCTATTTTTGTCTTTACCCACATACATATCAATTGTGATCATCTTAACTCTCATTACCCGTCTTCCTCCCTCAGTCTATTTTTGTAATTGTTCTGCAAATTTTCGTGCTTCTTCTGGATCCGAGAATAGTCTGTTTTGTTGTCCTGGAATAAATATTTTCAATACCGCTGGATGCTTTAGTATAAATTTATACCCTTTCTTCCATAAAATCGCCTTTGCTGTATTGAACTCTTTTCTCTTCTTTAGGAGTTCAAAACTTATATCTGGATAAATGAAGATTTTTTGCCCTTTATACTCCAGTGGTTTGTTGCCCTCTCTTACTTTTTCCATTGTCTTCTCCAGTACCTTTTCTCTTGTAGTATATCTTAGGAATTTTACTACAATAGATCTTGGTTTTTGTTGTGGTTGTGGTTTAGAGGCCAATACTCTATGTGCCCTTTCTATTTCCAATTCTTGCTGTAGTTCTGGACATCCTAGGGTCTTAGGGATCCACTCTTTTATAAACTCCCTCATATTCTTGCCTTCTTCATCTTCCTTAAGGCCCACTATCTTTATGTTATTTCTTCTGTTATGGTTTTCCATTGTATCTATTTTTTGAGCTAGTAGTTCTTGTGTCTCTTTAGTTTTTTTATTAGATTTCTCCAATTTCTTTTTTAAGTCTTCTACCTCCATTTCTGCTGCTACTGCCCGCTCTTCCATCTTGTCCATTTTCTTTCCCATTTCTGTTAAGGTCATCTCCATTTTATTTATTTTCTCTTCTGTGTTGTTTATTCTTTTTCTTAAATCCTTAAATTCCTGTGTTTGCCATTCTTTAAATGATTCCATGTATCCTCTAATAAGAGCAAGTATATCCTTTACCTTGCCTCTCTTTTCTTCTTCTATTTCACCATACTCTTCCTCTTCTTCTTCCTCTGGGTTGGCCGTCTGTTGTTTCTTTGTTGCCCTTTCCTCCTCTTCTTTCTTGTTTCTGTTGTCTTCTGTGGTCTCTTCTTGCTGCAGGTGTTCTGCAGCTGTCGTTGCCGGCTGTGGAGATCGACTCCCCAGCTGGTCCCCCCTCCCGTCGGTGTGTTTTTTTTCATTCGCATCGCGCATGCGCGAAACTTCGCGCATGCGCGGTTGCGCACTTTTACTCGGCTCTGCGAGCCATTTTTGTAGTCCATTATTTACCGACCTGAGGGAGCGGGTTTCTCTCTCCGCAGCGGGCCTCTTCGGACAGGTAAGGCCTTCACCTTTTTCCTCCTTTGTCTTCTCTTCCTCTCTTCTTACCGTTGCTTTCGACTTTTCTTTTTTTGTCGCCATCTTCTTTCCACCTTTATACTCACTTTTCTGTAACTTTTATTTCTGTGCCTTTGTGTTTTCTCTTGTTTTTCCCGACTTTTCTGGAGAGGGCTGGAGTTCACCGTCCGGCCACTACATCGCGTGACTCCTGACACTCGCTATCATAATAAATCTTTTATGTGCTTCATCCAAATCGAGGCCTTGTTCTTTACTTGTATTACTAAGAAGAAAGATCTCTGGATTTTTTGGTATGTTGCTTTTTGTGATTTTATTTAATACCTGATTTAGATCTTCCCAAAACTTGCATGTACTGTTGTTCCCATTTCCTTCTTACAGCAAAAAACATCTATCTGATACTGTTGGGTCCCATTTATTTAACTTTTGGGGCGTGGTCTATATCCTGTGTAACCAGTTATATTGTATCATGCGTAACCTCATGTTTATTGTATTTCTCATAGTTCAGGAGCACATCTTTTCCCATTTTTCATTCTTTGTTTAGATCTTGTTCCCGCTTTTGTTTAGATTTACAGCTTATTTCATCGTTCTTTCTATTGCAGTTTGATGTACATGTTTGTTATAAATCTTTTAATTATCATTGTGTCTGTAATCACATATTCAAAGCTGCTTCCTTCTGGTAACCTCAGCCTATTTCCCAATTTGTCCTTCAAGTAGGTTTTCAGTTGGTGGTATGCAAACATTGTACTGTGAGTTATACCATATTTGTACTTCATTTGTTCAAAAGATGATAAATTATTTCCCAAAAAACAATTTTCTATTCTTTTGATCCCTTTTCCCTCCCATTCTCTAAAGGAAAAATTATCTATTGTGAAAGGGATTAGTTGATTTAGCGTCAATAATAATTTTGGTAGTTGGTAATTTGTTTTTTTTCCTTTCTACATGAATTTTCTTCCAAATGTTGAGCAGATGGTGCAGTACTGGTGAACTCCTATGTTGCACCAGCTTTTCATCCCACATCACTCCCCTTTTGTGAGGTGTGAGATTGTTTAAAATAAAAACCAGTTGGTAGTTGACTCTTCTCTGATAAGGTGTGTTTCTTGAGCTCTGCAGTTAGTCCCATTAAGTTGATGACCCTAATGAGTGCTCAATGTCTTTTGAGCCCCAACACTGAAACAGTGAGGAAGCCTACAGAATGGATGGCACTACTGCGCTGCACGTGGTGGCTGTAAAACTACCCACTTTCTGGCCTCACAGACCACATCCATGATTCCAGCAGGATGAGGCCAAGTTCCACCTTAGGAACAGAACAAATGAAGCCACTAAATTCTGGCATGTACTCACCTCATTAGATCAAGAAAGATTCTTCTGCCAAGGTAGATGACTATATCAACAACCCACCCGAGGAGGATCAATACAGTGTTTTTAAGGCACACCTCGCGACTTTCAGCATGTCTGACCTGGAAAGAGGCACAGGTTTACTCCACCTCGACGATTTGGGGGACAGAAGGCCATCAGAACTGATGAATGAAATGCTTGAGTTAGCAGATGGCCATTTTAACTGCTTAATGTTCAAGGTAGCCTTCTTGGAATGGCTCCCTCGTGACATCGCCCTTCTGCTCTCTTCTGCTGACTTCTCCGAATGAAGGAAAGTGGTGAGGTAGGCAGACAGACTTCACAGGGTACCGTAGCCTCCCGTTGCAAAGTTTCAACAGGTCACCTTTGACAGTCAAGTCAATGCAGCCACTAGTTCTACAGCCCTCCACAAGCTACCAAGGAAGAAAAGCCATTGGAGAACAGTGAGTGGTGTTTCTATCACAAAGTGGAGCTGGAATGCGCGCCGCCGTGTGCCACTGTGCAGTTACATGGTTGAATCCCAGGGCAATGACAATGCCAACTGCTAATGGCCTTGGGGGTTGGTGACCAGACCAGCCTGTTATAGCCATAGATCAGCACACGGGATGCAAACTGCTCGTCAACACTGGAGCTCAGCTCAGTATCTTCCCACCATTCTCTTATGAGTAGGAATCTCTAGTGTCTCAAGCTGACTTGTGTGCTGCCAATGGCACTTCGATTAGCAGTTATGTTAAGTTGATACAACTGGTATTAGTCTGAACTTTCATGCCAGTGGCCATAGGACAACCCATTTTGGGAGCAGACTTCCTGGGGGCACATGACGACAGTAGATGATAAAGGGCACCATTTGGTCCACACAATCACATTCCACATGGCGACTTTCTTCAGGACATTGCCTGGCAACACTGCTACATGTTCAAACACTCACCACCGATGATTTTGTGACTTATTAGCAGAGTTTCCTGAACTACTTACACCAGATTTCCATTTAGTCTCTCTGCATCATGGAGTTCAACACTACTAAACCACCACCAGCCCTCCCCTACATTCCAAGGCATGCAGACTTCCCCATGACCAGCTACTACAGGCCAAAAAAGAGTTCAAAACTATGGAGGAACTGCATCCTCCGAAGGTCTGATAGTCCTTGGAAATCGCCAGTCCATATGGTGCCCAAAGCATTAGATGGCCTAAGACCTCGTGGAGATTACTAATGCCTCAATGGCGAACTGTGCCAGATAGGTATCCAATACCACACATTTAAGATTTCACCACCAACCTCCATGGCAAACGTATCTTCTTAAAGGTAAACTTGGTTATTATTCAATCCCTGTCTACCTGGAGGACATCCCTAAAACGGCCATTGTTATTCTACTTGGTGTATTTGAGTTTCTGGGGATGCCTTTTGACCTTAAGAGCACGGCTCAGACGTTCCAACATTTAATGGATGCTGTCACGAGAGATTTGCCTTTTTATCTATCTCAGTGACATTTTAGTGGCGAGCGAGTCAACACAATAGCACAGACAACACCTGTGACAATTGATCCAGAGACTTTGGGATTTTGGCCTTTCTATCAACCTTGCAAAAAGTGCATTTGGCAAACACACAAATGACTTTTTGGGACACAGGACTTCGAATACAGACGCAACTCTGCTTCTAGACAAAGCATTCGCCATTTGGGCCTTCCCAATGCCCACTACAGTTAAAGGGCTTCAAGAATTCCTGGGAATGGTTAACTTTTATAACAGGTTCATCCTAGCAGCTCCCAGGATCATGAAGCCATTCCTAATCTTCACTGGCAAACCTAAGAAACTGCTCTGACTACAAAGGCCACAGAAGCATTTGACAATCCAAAAGAGGCGCTTTGAAAGGTAACCACATTGGCCCATCCCCATATCCATGCCCATCTTGCGCTCATGTCAAATCATCGGACATCGCCGTGGGGGCCGTCCTAGAACAAAGAATTAGTGATCACTGGCAACCCCTGGCATTTTTCAGCTGCCACCTATGCCCACTCGAATGCAAGTTCAGCGTTTTCGACTGGGAGTTGTTAGCGCTTTATCTCGCTGTCAAACATTTCAGATATTTTTTTGGGCAGGTATTTTACTGCGTTTGCTGATCATAAGCCACTAATGTTTGCCCCTGCCAAGATTACAGATCCCTGGTCGACGCGTCAACAGGGCATCTAGCTTATATTTCTGAATGTATCTGTGTGGCATTTATTCAGTAAAGACAATGTTGTAGTTGGTGCCTTGTCCAGGACAGAGGTCAACTGTATATACTAATAATGGTTGACAGTTTTACCCGCTGGCTGGAAGCTACACCATTGATGGACATCATGGCTGAAGCATGTGCTCTGACTTTTCTATTGACCTGGGTTACTCGATTCAGAGTACCAGTCCTTCTGACAGGGGAACTCGGCTTACATCAACCTTGTGGGCAAACCTGGCGAGACTTTGCAGTATGCAATTACACCATACTACAGCGTATCACCTGCAGGCTAATGGGCTAGTGGAACGTTTCAACCGGCATCGGAAACCAGCCTTGCGGGGAAGACTTAATGGGCCTCAGTGGGCAGATGAGTTACCGTGGGTGCTGTTGGGTATTAGAATGGCACCTAAGGATGACCTGGAGACCTCTTCAACAGAATGAGTTTACGGCGCTCCACTCCTAATACCAGCAGACCCTCCTTCTCCAGCCAAAGATAGATCCTCGGTTACAGAGAAATTACAGCAACTCGTCATTGATTACTGCCTACACACGTTCCTGCTACACACGTTCCACGCTAGACTCCTACAGCAACTTTAAGAGGGTCCTTATAATGGACAATGGATCTACAGTGATATTGGATATTGGTGGTCGACCAGAACTTTTTACATGAGACAGACCAAAGCCTGCTCACATGGACATTGCTGAATCTGTGCATATCCCACCTCCCAAGTGCTGGATATGCCCTAAAGTGCCCAAAGTTGTGACATTGCAGCCGTGCAACAATTCTAAGTGCCCCCTCTCCACCCTACCCCCCCCCCGCCCCCGGGTGATGGGTTGACCAAGTGGCTGGCACAGAACAGTGTGGGCTCCCCTTCTTTGCCCAGGAGAAGCCAGCATTTGCAGACCTGTGTGGGTTGATGGAGCACATTGCTTCCCTGCTGGCACTTTGCCAGAAAAAGGACTGCAGTACGCTGACATCACTCCCCTCTGAGGCGTGTGATTTTTTTTTTAAAAAAACAAAAAAGTTGGTAGTTGACGCTTCTCTGGTAAACTGTGTTTCTTGAGCTCTGCAGTTAGTACCACTAAAGTTTGCTCTTTTCCTCCAGTGTATCAACTTTTGGTATAGTCTGTACTTGATGGTGCCACCCAGTCTCTCCAAAGCTGTGAATGGTTGCAGTCAGTACTAACCCTTAAATTGATATTACACTAAATGAAACGGGAGATCATAATATCTCCCCCCAAAAGAGAAAAATTTGAGCTGTAAGAGCAAAATTTTAACTGCAACCTACAATGTTTAAAGTAATACATTTACTATTCTTATGTGATAAGATGCAAACAAATATAACATTTTTCAGCCACAAATACAAATAATTAAAATTTGCTGTGAAACAGTGCAAACTTGACATCTTTAAAGGTAATCAACAATTGTATTCTTGCCTCTGATGAGTTATCATTAAATCATATTCCTGCAGACTTAGACTGTTAATGTCTTTATTTTAAAACATTTATTAATAACTACTAATAATAACCTAACTCTAGGATGTGTGGGTGGGTGTGTGTGTGTGTGACAGCCAAACAGCTTGGGTACAATTCTGGATAGTCAGTCCAAAGTTCAGTCTTACAAATCCTGTGGCTGAAATGCAAATTTCAGTAAATTCTTAAACTGATGCACAGAAGTAATCACAAAAGAGGTGGCAGAGACTGAATTAGACTCCAGTTTAGCAATCGTCTCTTTTTTTTCCATTTTACTCAAGAAAACTGAGGGATTATGGTCAGTAAACACGTCGTCCCTGAGCTGTGCAGATGTAAACATCGAAATGCTGCAAAGCCAGTACAAGGGGCAATAACTCTTTCTCTATGGTAGAATCATTCTTTTGATGTTTATTGAATTTCTTGGATAAGTGAGCCACTGGATGGTCAATATCATTACAGCCATTCTTCTGTAATAACTCTGCTCCAACAACTTCATCACAAGCATCTACTGCAAAAGAAAATGGCTTCTCAAAGTCAGGTGACTTTAGCATAGGCTGGTGACATAAAATGGCTTTCAGTTTATCAAATGCATCCTGACAAATTTCTAACCAAACAAACTTTTCACCCTTCAGAAGAGGTCAGTTAAAGGAAGGATGATATCTGAAAAAATTTATAGAACTTTTGCAAAATCTCCTAACACTTTTCTTACCCATGGAAATGGGAAACTCAGAAATCATCTGAACTTTTGGCACCATCTTGCCATAACCAACAACATAACCAAGATAAGTCACAGTAGCATGGCCAAATTCACTTTTAGCTAAATTAACAGGTTTGTGTTTGATTGTCAAACAATTTCTCTAAATCAGACATATGTGCTTCCCAGGTGTCATTCCTGTAACTAAATCATCTGTATGCTCTAAACCTTAAATCACCGGATATAAATCATATTCTTTGGAATATCCCTGGAACATTTTTCATTCCAAATGGTAAAACATAATATTCATATAACCCTGATGAGGTCACAAATGCAGTCCCTACCTCTCTCTGTTAAGGGAACACAGCAGTAACCTTTTAATAAGTCCATCTTTGTGTGAAAATGAGCCTTTCCAAACTTGACTACACAATCATCCACCCTAGGGATAGGATAAGCATCTATCTTTGTTACTGCATTAACTTTTCTATAATCAGTGCAAAATCTAACCATCCCATCTGGTTTCACCAGGACACAAGGTGAACTCCAATCTGAGGTAGAATATCTAATAATATCATTTTTTAACATATATTCAGTCTCTTGATCTACCAGTCTGCACTTTCAACATTCATTCGATTATGAGGTTGTTTAATAGGTTTTACATCTCCAACATCAAAATCATGACAAGTTATTGGGATTCTCATGGGAATGTCTGGAAACAGGTTCCTAAATTTTAAAAATATCTATTTCATTTGTTCCTTTTCCTGGAGCTGAAGATAAGCCAACTTAGCATCCAAATTCTGCAAAACAATCGAATTAGACAGATGGGACAATATTTTGTTGAAGTGATTCCACAAGAGTCAGCTTGTACTATCTCATAGTCCCTAGAGTTTTTAGTTCTGTCAACATCAATACCTCTGGTGAAGGTTGTTCCTTGCTAAAAACCAAGTTCTCAAAATAAGGTTTTAACATGTTGAACATAGCAATTCTGTGTTTTACATCTCAGATCAGGTGTTTTAATTACATAGTTGACTTCATTCACCTTTGACTCTATCTTATAGGGGCCTTAAAATTTAGCCCTAGGAGGATTGGAATTGGTTGGGAAAAGGTTTAAAACTTTATCCGCAGGTTTAAAAGTTCTCATCCATGCTGTTTTATCATACCAGATCTTCATTATTCCTTGAGCCATTTTCAAATTCACGAGCTAATTTTCAGACTTTCTGCAAACTATCTTAAATCTTTGAAACATAATCTAACAAATTCAACTGCACATCCTCATTAACCCATTGTTCCTTCAACAATACTAAAGGTCCTCTAACTTAGTGTCCAAACACCAGCTCAAAGGGGCTAAAACCTAATGGTTCTTGTATATCTCTTTCACTGTAAACAAAAGCAAATGGACACCTTCAACCCAGTCCTTCTCACTCTTGAAACAATAGGTCCTCATCATGGTTTTGAGGGTCAAATGGGACCTCTCCAAGGCCCCTTGAGATTTTGGATGATACGCAGATGACGTGTTTTGGTTATCTCACAATTTACAAACTATCTGCTGAAACAGCCCTGACATGAAATTACTTCCTTGGTCTGATTGAATCTCTTTAGTCAAACTGACTAAAGTGAAACATTTTATGAGAGCTTTCACCAAAGTTTTAGCTTTAATATTTCTAAGTGGTATTGCTTCTTGACAGTTAACAAATATTGATTCCTAGCTTTTGTCTTGGGTAATGGGCCAACACAATCCGCAATAACTTTGGAAAAGGATTCATCAAAATCAGGAATGGGTTATAATGGAATCACTGGGGAACCTGATTGAGTTTACCCACAACCTGCCAAATGTAACATATCTCGCAAAATGCCACAACATCTTTTAAACTAGGCAATCATTTTCCTTACACCAAGATGACCACCCGAGAGTGTGCAATGGGATAAGATTAAAATTTCATCCCTATAGACTTTAGGAACTACAATCTGGTGAACTACTGCCCATTCTTCATTGGCAGGGATATCAGGTGGTCTCCACTTCCTCATCAACATCCCATCCTTGAAATATTAGCCAACTGGCACTTTCTTAATTTCATCTTCAGTAAGATCGGGATCTCTGTTCTGCCCCACTATAAACTATTTTTGAGATAACAACAAATCTTTACACTCAGGTTTAACACCAGAACTCTGGTCCAATAAAGAAGGATGTAAAGGGTTTGGCAGGTCATTACAACCTAAGCACTATTTTGTACTATCACAGATTCTGGTCCCTGTGAAATCAGTCTGCACAGGACTGTCTGCACTGGTAAGCTCTTGGGCCATTAGCCTGAGTCACTGCACAGGCTGGATATATATCAGAATCTGTCTTGGTCTCATCAATGACTGTTTAGCTGTCAACCGCACTGCAGATCCAACTTTACCCTCTTCAAGGTCATTTCCTAATAACAACAAAACTCCCTTCACTGATAAACTGGATCAGTCCCTATTGCAACAGGTCCATCAACTAATGTTGATTTCAACACTATCCTGTGCAGAGGTATTGACTGGATCACACCCACCCCCCCCCCCACCCCAGACCACGAATCAAATTTATTTCACCTGTGGCATTCTCATTGCCAAACTTCAAAACACTGTCCAACATGAGTGACTGGGTGACCCCAGTATTTTGAAGGATTTTCACTGTCATTTGTGGTGACCCTTCCTTTACTGAAACCAAAGCCTCTGACACAAAATATTTGAATTCATTCCTAATGCTATGAGCAGGTCTGAAATCTTGTTGATTTCTAGAATTTTCATCTTCTTGAATACATGGATCTGGCACTGCCTCCTTTTCTTTCTTTTTTCTCAACACGTAACAATTTTCTATCACATGACCAGTTTCTTACAATAGTGGCAAAGGTGACCAAAGGTCTTTTCTTTTGCTTCTCTTCATCTTTACCCCTAGTACTACTTCCTGATTTAAAAAAAAATTAAAACTTACTTGGACAGTCCATATTATCCTTCTGGAAGGTTCAAAGTTAACCTTGTGGGTCAAAGCACACTCATCTGCTAATTTAGCAGATTCCTGCCAGGTTTCCCCTTCATTTTCATCTAAATATGTTTTATAACATTAGGAATGCACCTTTTAATTTCCTAAACCAATACCAAAGCTCAATCTGTTAGAATCATCATTTTTTCTGATGTGCACCATCAGTCAAAGCACACAGTTTTGTCATACACAAAATCCATATAAGACTGGTTCACTTATTTCCTCAAATTCCTGAAATTTTGTCGATAAACTTCTGCAACCAATTTATAAGCTTTAAGCATGGGTTACTTCACGGTCTCATAATCAGCAGCTTGTTTGGTTGTAAATGCAGAGTAAACCTGCTGAGTTTTCCCTTTAACATGAAGGACCAATGGTTTTGTGGCCACTTTAAACTCGCAGCAACTTTTGTGAAATGCTGGAACTATTTATCAAACTCAACCTCATCAAAAAGAGGAACTTACCTAACCTCTCTACTGGTCACAAACCTCTCACTAAGACCAGAATATGGAACTTCGGTTCTCATCTCTCTCTCAAGTTGCCTTTACTTCTCTGCTCCCTCAGAGCTACGTTTTTCTAGCTCAATCTTTTCCAACATTAATGGCTGTACAAGGGATTTACTCTTGGGAAATTGTTCTAACACCTCTCCCCAAATTTCCCCATCGCTATATAATTTTGTTCTATAATACTCCAGATCTCAGCCTTTTTCATAGATAGTTTTGTCACATCCCAACTTGTGACCACTATCCTCCAATTCATCCTTTTTTGCCCTCTGCAAACCCACAGAGGATGGTGATTTCAAAAACTCTTCAATATCCATAATACTGTTGTCCAACACACCCAGAAGCCTTTCAAAAGGAATTTAACCAATCAAATCAAAAATAATTTGATCAATAAGCTCCAATTATGGTCACATCCTGGACAATCCCTCAATTTGTTATGTCGCAGACCAGCAGCAATATAAATTCACCAAGAGATGTTTTTTTTTAAGAAAATAATATATTTATCAATAACTACTAACAATAACACACACACACACACACACACACACACACAGAGTTTGTGTGTTGCCCAAACCATTACAGCTTAGGCTCAATTCTGGAAAGTCATTTCAAAGTTCAGTCTTAGAAATCCTGTGTTGAACCGCAAACTCTTAAACTGAAGCACAGAAGTAATCATGGTGGAGGTGGGAGAAACTGAGTTCAGCATTGCCAAAAACTTATGAATCCTTGATGAGTTGCTTGCTGAGAAATATCCTTTCAGATGAATGGTTTCACAACTCCCCTTTTCTTCCATAGGGGAAACAAAACTTGTGACTTCCACATTGCTTCCTAAAACTCCGGCATAGGTCAGTTGAAATGACCTTTCCTTTGGTCACGCTGACAGGGAGAATCAGCCAAATTGTTCATTTCACACAGAATCACTTCACCCCCCCAATGTTCATCATATGGCTGTTTCTTCAGTGTTCCACTCACATGAATCTCTCACCACCTGAGTTCCTCAATAAAGAAACATGTTCTTTCTTTTCCTCCAGTGTATCAACTTTTGGTATGGTCTGTGCTTGATGTTGCCACCCAGTCTCTCCAAAACGGTGAATGGTTGCAGTCTGTACTAATCCTTAAAGTGATATTACACTAATGCCAAAAATCAGACAAAGGCCTGAATCAAAAGGTTGGGGGAGGGAGGGAATGGGGAGGGGCAGGTGATAGTAAATAAAAGTGGGGGGGGAAGAAGAGAAGGAAGGTGATAGTGGGTTGGGACAGAGGGTTGATAAAGATCTCTGAAAGGAGAAGGGAGGGAAAGGGCGGGGACCTGAAGAAAGGATGACAGAGGGATGAGGGAAAGAGAGAGTCCGGGCCTGTTGATTAATGGAAAATGGAGTCTGGTCGAAGATTGCCGAGGCAGAATATAGGGTGTTGTTCCTCCACTTTGTGGCCTCAGCTCATCATTCCACGAAGCCACGGACAGATACATCAATGTGGCAATGGTGCGTGGAACTAAAATGGTTTGCTCCTGGGAGGTTCTTGCTATTGCAGCAGAGCGAAGCAGTTCCTGGCTTGGGTCCGCTTTCCCTGATGTAGAGGAGGCTGCATCCAGGAGCACGGGATACAATAAGTGCCCTCTGCAGATTCATATGTGAAATGCTGTTGCACTTTGAAGGTCTGTTTGGGGCAAAACCAGTTTGAAATGTCTAGCAAACTTGGTTCAACCAGAATGACTACTGAGGCACGAACATGGTGGGGAATATTGGCTCCATGAATTCATCCCCTCACCTCAGGTGAGAAGGGTATGCAAAGAGGTCTCAGAGACACTTCACCACGATTGTCTTCAAGAAATGAGACATCTGATTGCAGTAATTAAAGAGAAGACCTCCCTGCCACTGAGAAAGCCACCACAATAACTTTCCCAGTAGCTGGAGATCTCCTCCTAGGATTTGATCTAATTCCTGTATGCTTTTCCCATCAGTCTTCTGAGGATATCCATCCACTCAGAGGGTCAATGGAAATAATCTTCAGAGCAGAGTTGAAACAAGGGAGCGTGGCGATTGAATTAATTACTGGGGCCTTTGCAAACTCAAAGGTTTGGCATTTGTCAACCCAAAGGGATTGTGGAGAATCTATTTCAGCCTTGCTGTTCTCAAAAACATTATTCCACATCCACTATCTGCTGGTGAAAATTGTAGGCTCTTTCTTAATTTGCTTAAGTTCTAAACCGAGAATAGGACCCACAACATTCTGAATCAGACAGCAGGTTACTGTGGAGGGACTCAAACCCATACTGGTGTGTTCTCTCTCTGGTGATCACCAAGAGATCCCCTGCAAGGGAGCACCGTTTATTGAAATACTGTACAATTTTTTTCAACGTATAATTCTATCTTGTCATTTCTGTAAGATCTTTGAAAATAAATTGTACATTGTATGATAAACTTTAAAAAAAAGCACCTGTTTATCTCTCCACAAAGAAAGTGAGAAAAGGTTGTCTTGTAAATGTGTGTCCGATTCATCTCCCCTCTCATACTATTTCTGCTCCCTTACTGCATTTTTATTTACCTTCCAATCACTGTTTGTCGTTGCCCTATCTCTCAATTCGTCTCCACTTTTTTTGTTCAGCAGCTCCTTTCTGTTGGAGAAATAAGCAAGAGTTCCCGTTTAAAATAAATCTATATGACCTTGCAGTGATTGGCTACAGTTGTTATGGCAACGCTTGGAAATGTTGCACAAATATGCACATGATTTCAAAAAAATGTAGCTCTGCCTGATCTAATTCTTGTATGTTTTCCCCATCAGTCTCCCTGAGGAATCTGCTACCCATCAAATCTCAGGTCTGCTTGTACTCTTGATTCATCTTTTCTATTTCTTGTTGCCCCAAGACTTCATAGAACCCTGTGCTCCAATGCAGATCTGTCAAGCATCTAGAATTGAATGGACAGATATTTCCTCAAATTAATCATTGGGTGGATGAAGGCATTGTCTTTAGACTGCCACAGAATTTTCTCCCCAGCCACTGGCTCCATCCCTCTCCCAAATGTACAACTGAGGCCGAAGAGGAGCCGTGGTGACCCTGTGATGAGTTTCTCAACTTCATCTGGTGCCTCATCAATGTAGTGCTTTCCTGTGACCTCATTACCTTCAGACTGGATCGCGTTGAAGCTTTCTTGACTAGGCTCCCTTGCTCCATTCTCTAATGAGTACAGGTCAGAGTACAAAATGATGAAGCCAATCAAGTCCACTCTGGCATTCCACCATGAGAAGATCCATTCTCCCACTCAGCCCCACCCCCCTGCCTCCTCATTACTCTTGTATTCTGACTATTTAGATGCCTTTCAATCTCTTTCTTAAATACTCCTAACAACTTGGCAGAGCCATCCATACAGGGATGAATACCTTGGTGCCAGGACCACCAGCTCTTCCCCTGCATCAGTGAGACCAAGGAGCTGGTCATAGACTTCTGGAAGAGGACAGGACCTCACTCCCCAATCTGCATCAATGGTGCAGAGGTTGAGATGGTAGACAGCTTTTAGTTCCTTGGGTAAACATTTCCAGTGTCCTGTCCTTGTCCATCTACTTTAATGCAATGGACCAGAAAATGCACCAATGCCTCTTGTTCCTCAGAAGCCTGATGAAATTCAGCAAGTCACCTGCATACCTTGACAACAAGCAAACCTTTGCAAACATCTTATCAGGATGATTTGAATTAAACAAGAAAATCTGCAGATGCAGGGGTCAAGTGCTGTACACATATGCACTGGAGAAACTCAGCAGGTCACCCAGCATCCATAAGAAGTAAAGGGTGACCAACGTTTTGGGCCTGGGTGTACGAGAACTGCTTCGAGACCGCAAGAAACTGCTGAGGGCTGTGCACACGATTCAAGCCATTAAACAAACCTCTCCCCTTCTCCATCGACTCACAGATCACAAGATAAAGAAACAGATGCAGACCATTTGGACCATCAAGTCTGTTCAGCAACTTCACCCTGAGCTAAACCATTCTCACATCTAGTTCCAATTTCTGGCCTTTTCCCCATATCCCTTGATACCCTGACTAATTAGATACATATCAATCTCTTCCTTAAATTCACCCAATGATCAGGCCTCCACAGCTGTATGTGGCAACAAATTCCACAAATTTACGACCCTCTGGCTAAAGAAATTTCTCCTCTTTGTTTTAAATAGGTACCTTGTAATTTAAGACTCTGCCCTCTTGTCCCGGATTCCTTCTATAACTCCTGCTACCTTGTAAAAGCAGTCAACATATTAAAAGATATCCCAGCCCAGCCACATTCTCTTCACCCCACCACCCCCCTGCCAAAAGGAAGATTCACAATTGTAAAATCATGCACCACCAGATTCAAGGATAGCTTTATTCTGAACTGTTATCAGGCTCCTGAATAATCCTCAGAATTGTAAAATGATGCTCCCTTTGCTCTGTCCCAACATATCCTTCTCTGTGACTGTACATTTTTTTATTGTGTCTTATTGTTGTACTCTGTATGTGATGTCCAATTAGTCTGTTCACAAAAAAAAAATCACTGCACCTTGGCACATGAGACAATGATCTTGAATATCCTTCATGAAGTAGTTCATTCACAGCCCTGTTTCTTTGAGCCCAACTCACACTTTGGTCTGAGTGCCCATTCTCCTGGTCTGGCTATCCTCCCATTCATGGATGTCTGATCCTTGCAAGTCCTCACCTTCATGATCAAATTATTTAATCCCGATCCTTGTAACCTCTTTCAACCCCATGATTCCCTCCTTAACTTCTCACTTCTGGACTACCTTCCCATCTTATTGTCATATGCAGGAAGGTACAGTGGAAAGGTGAATTTGAATGCTATTCAGGAAGTCAACCTATAATTCCCACAAATACAGTAAGACACCACACAGAGTGTCGTGTAACAGAGAGAGATAAATGGGAATGGTCCAAGGGAACATTATGTTACCAGTGTGAGGTTCATACAGGAGTCTGATGGGAAAAGAAACTGTCCTTGAATCTGCTTGTGCATGGTGAGTCAATCGTATTTGTGTGTCAAAGGAATAATTGTGTCACAGAAGCTTGTGCAAGAAAGAAACAATCTGGTCCATCACGTGGACACCAGTCAAAAGTGGAGTTCTTTAGGTTGCGGCAACTTGGTCCAGCACCCTACAGGTCTTGGCTCTTCAAATGGTGGTCCACACACTGTTTAAATGTGGTGAGGATTTCCATCCTATCACCCCAACAGGAAGTGGGTTCCAGACTCCCACCATTCCTTCTGGAAGAAATATTTTCTCAACCCTCCCCTCCTCAATAAGATGACAAATTAACTACAATCCACCTTCCAGTTTTCTCTGCAACGGGTCATAGATTCTTCTTATTTTTCTGTCCTGTCCTCATAATTTAATCAATTAATATCCTTCAGTCTCCTGTGATTCCAGGAGAGCAATTGCAGTCTGTATGGTTCTTTTTCAAAATTTTAATTCCCCTGTCCCCTCAAATTCCCTCTCCTCTGCTCTGCCTTTTACCACATTGGTTGTGCTGTGGTGACCTGAACTATACACTGTGCTTTAGCCAGAGACCTAGCATGACCTCTTTTGTATTCCACTTTTAAGCTGAAAAAGTTTCACCTGCTCCAATTTTATCAATTCTTTTCATGATTTTATTGATTTTGAAATGCTCTCAGCGACATTCCATTTATGGAGGAAGTGGAATGACTACACTCCACCTTTAAATGTACCCCCCTAGGTGGATGCAAGCTGGAATGTAGTCCATCAGTCCATCCACCTTCAGACCTTTTATGGAAATAAGTGCAGGGATGTAAAGATGGAGAATATCTGTCTTTACATTAGCCTTTTTTTCTCTAATAAAGGGCCGACATCAATGTATCAAGGGAAGGTTCAAGATCCTGACAGTTGCTGAACTTGGACTTTTCCTGAACCTAGACTTAGGTATTCAAAATTAGGAGGGGTACACATAGAAGAAATGTGAGCAGGTGTTTTCCACTGAGATTATACAAGACAAGAACTAGAGGATATGGGTTAAGGGTAAGAGGTGAAACGTTTACAGGGGGATCGGCGCTGTCTGTAGGTGGTTTGCACATTCTCCCCATGACCTACATGGGCTTACCCCTGGTGCTCCAGTTTCCTCCCACCCTCTAAAACGTATGGGGTTGTAAGTTAATTGGATGTAATTATGTGGTACAGGCTGGAATTGGTTTTTACCCGTGTTGTAAATAAAATGTAAAATTTAATTTAAACTTTTTCACACAGAGTGATGGGAGTGTGGAACGAGCTGCCAGCTGAAGTGGTGATTGCGAGCTCGATTTGGGCACTTAAGAAAAATTAGGATAGGTGTGTGGATGGGAGGGGTATGGAGAGATATGGTCTGGATGCAGATCAAGGGGACTGGGCAGAATAATTGTTTAGCACAGACTAGATGGGCTGATTGGCCCGTTTCTGTGCTGTCGTCTTCAAGGTTTTGTTTTTCTCTACCTTCTCAACTACACCCTTGCAATGGTTTTATCCTCGGATCTTTTTATGCCACCTTGAAATCTCCCCTCTACTTCCTTGTGCCGTGTTCAGTCTGTGTAGCCTGAGCCATGCACAATGCCTCGAGTGTGGCCTGACCAAGGCATTATGTGGATGAATGGCTGCCTCCGTCCTTGTGCTCTGCAGCAGGAATGAGGCTGCTTCCTTTAGCTGGCTACGGAGAATGGCGGGCAAGAACAATGCAGCTGCTTCTGCCTGAGAAATACATTCAGACGACCAAGGCCAAAGCGCACCTTGGCAAGAAGCTCGACAAAGGGGAAATGAAGTCCATGGCCAGAGAAACGCTGGGAGCAGTTCTGCATTGTTTCTGAGAGCAATTAAAAAAAATAGCAGGCCATTGTGAGCAGTTCAGCTTCTCAAAATGTTTACTTGAGATCCATGAACTGGAAAACTTATGAGAGGAGTCTCTAACCTGAACTGCTGCAGCTGAACAGAGGATACCTTTATGGAAGAACAAAAGCTGCAGACACTGGGATCCTGAGCAGGCAAAGAATTGGTGGAAGGTCTCAGCAGCCAGGCAGCATCCATGGGTAAAAACGGGCAGTAAAAACGGGCGAAAGGGGGAGAAGTTTGGGGGGAACCTTGGGGGGAACCTTGGGGGGGGGTCAGGGAATTTCTTCACACTGAGAGAGTAGTGGGAGTGTAGAACAAGCTGCCAGCTGAGGGCTGAATTTTAACATTTAAGAAAAAAATTGGACTGGTACATGGATGGGAGGGGTGTGGAGGGATTATGGACTGGGTGCAAGTCAATAGTAGGCTGAATAATAGTCTGGCACAGACTAGAAAGGCCAAAGGGCCTATTTTCTGTGTTGTAATGTTCTATGGTTTTATGAAGGGAAAGGGAAACCTTAGAAATATAAAAGAAAGAAACTTGGGAAGGGGCCCAGAGATAATAAGACACAAGGTGCAAGAGTTTGGATTAAGTAAGGAAGTCTGCAGATGCTGGGGTTGAAAGCAATACATAAATGTGCAGGAGAAATTCAGCAGGTCACAGCAGCATCCATAGGAGGTAAAGAGTAACCAATGTTTTGGGTGAACCCTTCATCAGGAATCAGCAATCAGGTCCATCTGGTTTTACTGATTCTTCAACCTGATCGCTTTTAATTTCCTGCCATGACCTGGTTTAGAATTAATTTGGGAGTTTATACATATGAATGACCTGTCCTGCCCACATACCAAGGAATGCTTCACAATTTGGATTTTGAGCTGGGAGCGCATGGTGATGTTGGTTGGTTAATCCTTCCAGGGAAGGATTAGCCAACCACCAGAAGGAAATCATTCTAGTGTGAGACATGGGTAACTCAATGCCGTTACAGCACCAGCAATGGGACCAGGGTTCGAATCCCGCACTGTCTGTAAGGAGTTTGTACATTCTCCCAATGTCTGTGTGGGTTTTCTCAGGCAGCTCCAGTTTCCTCCCACCCTTCAAAACGTATCAGCAGTACGGTGCAGGCCAATTAGGTGTAATTGGGCAGCATGGGGCCGTGGGCTGAAAAGTCCTGTCTAAATTTAAATTTAAACTAGAAGGATTTCATGGAGACGAGATACAGATCAGACCAGGTACTATTTATTGTCATGGAATTAAACAGAAATGCAATATTACACAAAATTATGCAGACAAGGATTCACCATTGGCATTGCCCAGCACACCTTTAGTGCAAGAAGCAGAAGCAAAAGAGAGTCAATTCAGAGTTACCGAGTGGATTCGTCTCCAGCGCTCCTCCAGCCCCTGCTGCAACACAGACTCCTTTCAATTCAAGCCACTGACAACATGAGCCCCGATCCAACATGATGAGGAAGCCTTCAGTGTCCTGAGCTTTTCGAGAGCCCACCTTGCCCTCAGCATCTTCTTGAATCCTGGTTCCCATGCCTGGTCATCATGAGCCAGTCTCCAGCAGCCCGCAGTCTGCTATGAGTCTTGACCTCGAGTTGCCACCAACCCTCAGCCTATGAGGGCCCTTCACCCACAAGTTGCCAACAGTTCTTCGCCTGTGTGTGTCCTTCAGCTATAGGGCACCTCGCTGGTCCACCACCATAGTCACCATTCTTGGGCTTTCCTCCTCTGCTTCTCCTTCTCAATGGGAGCTGTTCTCCCCGTAACTGATGCCCTATGCCAGTCCACTGCTCCCCTGGAGGCTGCTGCCAAACACAGGTACTGCCATCTTGGGTCCGGACCCTACAGTCATAGGATTTTAAATAAAACACTTGGCTCCTTTAACAGGATGCCTAGATTAGAATGGAGCTGTTGGCAGTCGGCATTGGACAGTAGGACCGTGTGGGGGAGCTCTGTGTCTCTGTTCCCCACTCGCCCCAGGTTTGCTCCAGTAGCAGCACTGGCAGAGCTGCCATTTTTTTTGGCTTTTGTTGTTGCTTTTTGGAGGTTGTCCATTTCTCAGAAGCATGTCAGCAGGAGGGATCACTGCTGTGTGAGGGCTTGAGGTCTTTATCTTCAGAAATCCTTCTCCACAGTCCACCAAAGGCAGTTTACCGAAGACAGTAGTGGATTTCATCAACAATGATTCGCTCGCTGAGAACTAGCTCTCAAGCTACAGAATGTAGCTTTCATTTTTCCCGGGGCATATCTGTGAGAGCTCAGCATTGTGATGTGTGGGCAAGATGGTGAAGAACCTTTGGTTGATTTAAAGTTTCATTGAATCAAAGTTTTATTCAATTTAGAATGGAATTTAATTATTCCTTGTCCAAAATAAGCCATTCGGGCCATTTTGTTCATGCTGACCAAGATATCCCTCTCTACTCATCCCATTTGGCCCATGCCCTCTAAAACTTTCCTATCCATCTACCAGTCCAAATAGCTTTTAAATACATTAATTGTACCCACTGCAGCTTCCTCTGGCAGCTCATTCCAAATACCACTATTATTTAAAAAGTTGCCCTCCTTTTCATTATAAATCTATGCCTTCTAGTTTTATACTCACTACCCAAGGAAAATGACTGTGACTCTCTATCCCATCCATTCCCCTCATGATTTTATAACCCTTGAGCCTCCATCACTCCCGGGTGAATAGCCCCTGCCTATCCAATCGCTCCTCATAACTCAAACCCTCTGGTCCATTTGTCAAGTTGTCAACTTAATTGTCATTTCATTTCACAAGTATATTTCGACAAAACAGCGTTCTCCAGTCCTCGGTGCAAAACACGCAAACACACAACCAAACATAACACACATACAGACAAGCAACACTTATGCAGGACAAGTACTCATATATACACATAAATACTGTATTGTTTCATAAATATGAAAGTCTCGGATATTTAGTGTGAGCAGATCCTTTGGTTATTCAGTAATTTGACTGCCCGTGGAAAGAAGCTGCTTCTTAGCCTGGTGGTGCTGGCTTTGATATCTCTATAGCTCTTTCCTGACAGGAGCAGCTGATAGATGCTGTGTGTGGGGACCTCACTGATTTTGCGCTCCCTCTTCGACAATGATCGCATTAAATGACATTGATTGGTGGGGGCGGGGGGGTGGGGGGGTTGGTGGAGGGAGACTCCAGTGATATTCTCCTACAGGTTGATATAATGGTGGCTGGTAGCGTTAGGAACATAGGAAGGCATTCAATACGATCATGGCTGATCTAATTTATGACCTAACTCCACCTGTCTGCCTTCTCCCCATATCCCCTAATTCCTCTATCATGAAAAAATTTATCTAACCGAATTTTATATATGTTTAATGAAGCAGCCTCAACCACTTCCCTGGTTAGAGAATTCCAAACATTCACTACTCTCTGGGGAAAAACTATTTTTCCTCATCTCTGTCCTAAATCTACTCCCCCAAACCTTGAGATTATGTCCTCATTTTAGTTTCCCCAGCCAGCTCAAAAAACCTTCCTACATCTATCCTATCCATACCCTTCATAATCCTATATGTTTCTATAAGATCTCCTCTCATTCTTCTGAACTTGAGTGAATACAATCCTAGACGATTTAATCTTTCATCATAAGTCAACCCCTTCATCCCAGGGATCAACCTAGTAAACCTCCTCTGGACCATCTCCAAAGCCAGTATATCCTTCCTCAAATATGGAGACCAGAACTGGACACAGTACTCCAGGTTCGGTCTCACCAGTACCTTATACAGTTGCAACATTCATTACCTCCCTACTCCTGAATGCAATTCCTCTAGCGATGAAGGCCAACATTCCATTTGCCTTCTTAATAACCTGCTGCACCTGCAACCTTACTTTTTGCGATTCATGCACAAGCACTCCCAAGTCCCTCTGCACAACAGCATGCTGTAGTTTTTCACCCTTTAAATAATATTCTGCTCTTTTATTTTTCTTGCCAAAGTGGATAACTTCACCCTTACTAAAATTGTACTCCATCTGCCAGACCTTTGCCCACTCATCCAGCTTAACTATATCCCTCTGCAGATCCTCCACATCCTCATTGCAATTTGCTCTTCCACTCAATTTGGTGTCATCCGCAAACTTGGCTACACCACATTTTGTCCCTGTAGAGCTCGTCGAAAGAATCAAAGACTTGTTGATCCAAACCAAGGCTTTTATTAGCAAAAGACAGGAGCTCTTCACAGGTGGCCGACCAGTCCGGAATGATCCGACCTGGCTAGGGACACAACCCTTTAAGGCCCAGACAGTAGGTGTGGCTAAGCTCTCAGCCAATCGCTGTAAGCACAGTCTAGATACTGTAACTATATACATTGGTGATAGATCTGTACTATTACAGTCCCCTCCTCCAAGACATCAACGTAAATGATGAACAGTTGTGGGCCTAACACTGACCCCTGCGGCACCCCACTTACCACTCTCTGCCAATCTGAAAAACTCCCATTTATCCCGACTCTCTGCCTCCTGTCAGACAACCAATTTTCAATCCAGGCCAACATACGTCCCCGGACTCCACTTTCCTGTAACTTACTGAGAAGTCTCTTGTGCGGCACCTTATCAAATGCTTTCTGGAAATCTAAATATACAACATCAACCTGTTCCCCTCTATCCACCGCACCCATCATATCCTCAAAGAATCCTAACAAGTTTGTCAAACAAGATCTTCCCTTTCTAAAACCATGCTACGTCTGTCTGATTGAACCCTTGTGTTCCAAAAGTTTCACTATTTCATCTTTAATGACGGCTTCAAGCATTTTTCCAACTACAGACGTCAAGCTAATTGGCCGACAATTTCCAGTCTTCTGCCTACATCCCTTCTTAAAAAGTGGCGTGACATTTGCTGTCTTCCAGTCTGCCGGGACCTGCCCAGAATCCAAGGAATTTTGGTATATGACCACCAATGCATCAACTATAACTTCTGCAATTTCCTTCAGAACCCTTGGATGCATATCATCAGTGCTTGTCCGTCACTGTTGTGGCTCCCCTGACAAGTGAGGAGATGTTGCGTGTCCATTATAGATCACTAGTTAAGTGAACTCCAAGGAATTTGATGCTCTCTAATCTCTCCTCTACAGAGGCATTGATGTTTAAAGGAGAGTGGTCGTTCCTGGCCCTTCTTATGTCTATGATCATTTCCTTTACCTTGTCCCCATTGAGACTCAATTTGGAGTGGAAGTCCCCTCCTCTCCAATACAGCCATGAAGGATAGGTCTGTGAGCATTACACCTCATACCAAGGCATGAGATCCAGTGTCCCTTGTAACACAGAGGAAGCATTGGGCAGATCAGGGAGTTACTTATCTCTCCTTTAGCTCCATGTCTCTAGAAGTACCCCAAGCACACTACTTCCAGTTCTTAAACCAAGATTCTATTTTCTTGATAATCAAATCTTTGTTGATACTTATTTTTATTCTCTCTTCTAATGAGAACTCTGCAGGAAAAACCATCCAGTGATCACTGGTTTAAGTGTGAATAGTAAATTCTATGCCAAAGGGACAATGAATATGCGGTGAAATTGTTTCAGGCAGCCCTTTGGAAAGCTCAGCTTCATGGGGCTATGGGGCAAAGGTTCATTCACGAGGATCTTGGATACATATGTGTCTCACACCATCACATAAGCCTCCCTCCCCTCCGTCGACTGCACCTATATCTCCCATTGCCTTGCAAAAGCAGCCAGCGTAACATGTCCTCCTCTCACTGGTCCCATCAGAACAGAGGTACAGGAGCCTAAAGACACACTCAATGTTACAAAAACAGCCTCTTCCCCTCTACTATCAGATTTCTGAATGGACCTATGGACACTACCTCACTTTTACTCTTTTCAGCACTACTTAATTATTTTTTAAAAATCTTGCATTTACAGAATTTTTATTTATAGCATCTTTGCACCTTATTCTGTACTATTACTTCTGCTGCAAAACTGCAAATTTCATGACAATAAACCTGATTGTAATTCTGATTATATTAAAAGACTCATCCACACTCTTTTCACTGGGCTCCCATCGGGAAGAGGTTTCACAAATGTGAGATCACGCACCTCAAGATTCAAGGAAGCTTCTTTCCAACCGTTATCAGACTCTTGAATGAAACCCCAGATTGCAATTTGCCGCTGCCTTTGCTCCGACCCAACTGAATTCTCTCCGTCATTCTCCATTTCTCTGCTGTTTCTCACTTGTTGTATCTGGTATGAAATATCTTTAACTGGTCTGCTTGCAAAACAACATCTATCACTGCATCTTGGCAATGAACAGAAATGTAACAGGGGCCTGAGGAGAGAGGTACTCACCTGACTGCTCTTTACAAGACCTGGTATAAACTCCAAGGGTTGCATGGCCTTCTGTAGGGCTGTTTCAGAATCCGGTTTATTGTCATAAATACGTATCATGAAATTTGTTGATTGTGGCAGCAGAAATGTGCATTATAGGTTCAACATTGCTAGATATTACAAGTTATTGTGTGACAATGTGAAATTTGTGTGCCTTGTTTACCAATATTTCTCAAGCACTTTCTCCTCGTTTACTTCAGCAAACCCCTCATCATTTTGAGCTCCAGTTTTGCTTGCCCACAATCTGCTCCCTTCCAGGGGAATCAGTCTCTCTCTGCCCTATCTAGGACCACAAGAATTTTATCCCGTGAAAGCTCTTATTTTCTCATATCTATTCATTGCACCCACCTTCCCATCTTATGTCCCTTTTTTGTGAATTTCCAGTTCTTTATTTAACCTTGTCCTCCTGATAAATGTTGGCCACAGACAAAGGTATGAAACGGATTGTGAATGGTATAAGGAGTGCCATGGTAACATGCTGGATCGGTCCCACAGCCAATTGTGTCCATGCTGTGAAAATACTCCCACCTCCACTGAAAACTTGAAGGCAAAATGAACTGGAACATCTTCCAGGAGTCCTGCCTGATATTCATTCCTCAATTGACCTAATCATCAAATTGACGCGTGTGGGATCTTGCTGCACACAAATTGGCTCCCTTGTCTCCCACGTCAAACAGCTATCGAAAGTGGCAACCTGAAGTGTGATGCTGGCAGAATTTATGGATCACCACGTACTTGGAGTGATGACAAGCAACCCCCCCCTCCTCCCAGCGCCCAACCCCCTCCCCACCTTAATTTTGAGATTCTGTGATAAAATTACCTTCATGGGTTGAAGTGGTTGTGTTAAAGTGAACACTCACAGTCTTTTGTCCAGGTTAACCCATAAATGGAAGGCATAAAGGGAGAGGGGAGAGAAGTACAAGTAACCTGTGCAATAACTTTTCTTTCCACTCAGAGCGTGGTCCATATCTGGAACCAGCTGCCAGTGGAAAAGGATATCATTTTGATTCTCAAAAGACATTTGACAGATTTGGGCAGCACAGTTAGTGCAGCTGTAAGGAGTTGGTACGTTCTCCCTGCATCTTTGTGGGTTTCCTTTGGGTGCTCCGGTTTCCTCCCACTGTTCAAAACATATGTAGGTCAATTGGGTATAATTGGACAGCATGGCTCGTGGTCCGAAATTAAAAATAAAATTAATTTTTTTTGGATTGGAAGGATCAAATGCAGACAAATGGGCATACCCTGAATGCCAACTTGGACAAGTTGGGCTGAAGGGTCTGTTTCATGCTGCCCTATGACTCAATGAATCCACATTACACCTTTATCCAGCTGCAGAATAATGTTACATAACACAGCTGTACCCACAACAAATCCATCAGTTGATGAAGGGAAGTAGATTGACATGTGGTCTCACAGTGGATTAGAATTCAGATGGATGTTGAATATTGACCCTTGCGTGTAGGCCCTGTGATCATGTGTGCCCTTGCTCCTGAGATTGCAGCTGACAGAGCCACCAACAGGCTTCGGGCATCAGGTTCAGAGCTATTAATTGACCATCAAAAATTGAACATTAGAATGAAGCTGATAGATTTGTTCGGGACTGACCCAGCCAGAGCATTTCCTTTGATCCCAGCTTTGAGCTGAGTTTCTGATCGGGAAAGGCATGCTCCCAGTCACACATCCAATACTGTGCACCTATCGCCATGTCTCATTGGACCATCCCTTTCATCCAGTTCCCCAACACTCCCAACTCTCCCCTCCCAGAAACACCCTGAATTCACATCCATTTCTGCCAGTCTTGATGAAAGGTTTTGGACCAAGATGTTGACCATCTATTTCCTTCCATTGATGCTGCCTGTCCTGCTGAGTTGCCCTGGCAACTGTCATCTCCAGCTGTCCCACAAACCACTCAGATCTCCACACTCTGATATATCTGAATTGAGTATAGTGTGGTTATGTTGCTGCATGTATGGCCAGAATACTTAATCTCTTAACCTAGAGAAAAGGGTTCAAATCCCATCAAAGAGAATGGGAAATTGAGATTCAGGTAAAAAAAAATAATACCGTCTCTTCATGGTGACTGGGTTGTTGTAAAACCATTGGATTTAGTAATATCTGTCAGGAAAGAGAATCTATCCCATGTGATTCCAGAGACAACTTTGTAGTTGATGTGTAATTGCCTCTGCCACCATCTTTTGCCTCTCCTGTCCTCCTATCCATGTCTAATTATGGTCTCTTGGATTCTCCCCCTATCCCCCACCTTTTTAGTCAAGCACCTGCCTGCTTTTTGATCATACCTTCAAGAAGGGTTACATCACACCCCAAAAGTTAAATAAATGGGACCCAACAGTATCAGACAGATGTTTTCGCTGTAAGAAGGAAACGGGAACAACAGTACATCCAATTTGGGCATGTGAGAAAGTGGAAAAGATTTGGGAAGATCTAAATCAGGTATTAAATAAAATCACAAAAAGCAACGAACCAAAAAATCCAGAGATCTTTCTTCTAAGTAATATAAGAAGTAAAGAACTTGGCCTCGATTTGGATGAAGCACATAAAAGATTTATTATGATAGCCTTAGCTGTAACAAAAACATGTATTATGTCAACCTGGAAATCAGAAGAGAGCTTGAGAGTACAGCAATGGTACATAAAAATGAATAAATGTATTCCATTGGAAATAGCATATAATTTAAGAAATAACATCACAGTATTCGAACAAATTTGGGAACTGTACATGGAACACAACAGTGAAGTCCTACTGCGGATCTCCACCACCTAAAATGACAGAATGAGAAGAAGACGAAATGAACTGACCCAGTGTGTAAAAGTAGATGACACAATTTTCTTGTTTATTTTCATTGTGTGAGGACATTGTTTAATGGGTTTAATGTATCGTATATGTTGAACGTATAGTGGGTGTGGGAAGGAGGGAGGGAACGGAGGGGGGAAAAGGGGAGAAAATGACACTGTGTATATTCAAGAAGGAAATTTTTGTGTATTTTGGACAATATGTTTCATAGTGTTAAAAAATAAAAAAAATTAAAAAAGAAAAAAAAAAGATACAGATGCAAAAGAGAAAAATGTAAAAAAAACTGTGGAAAACAGAAAAAATATTAAGTAATAAATAATGTGGAAAGTAAGAGTTCTTAAAAAAAAAGGGTTCAGGCCCAAAACTTTGGTTACATATCTTTACCTCATTTGGATGCTGCTGAGATCCTCCAGCATTCCTGTGTTTTTACTACAATCACACCATCTGCAGATTTACATGTTTCACAACTATATATTTCTACCTGGAGATTTCTCTGTTCTACAGCACTTCCAGGAACTTGTCAATAAAGTACATGTATGGCTACACCAGCTAAGAATTTCCATGCTTATGTACATTGTACCTATGAGAACATGGCAACAAACTCGTTATCATTCATCGTGTTGTTTAACTTTCCAAAATAAATCACTGCACTCTCTGAGTAAAATTCCCTTGTCACTTTCCCAATTGATCTCAATCCTGTTGTAATCTTCTTCATGGTCTTCTCCACTTCCAGTTTTGGTGCCATACCCAAACTTACTGATCATGACACCGCCATTCCCATCCTGATCATTGATATATGGGATAAAGTGCAGGGGAGCCAGCTCCAGTCCCTGCAGTGCACCACGGGTCACAGGCCCCCAAGATCTGTAACAGCCTACCTTCTGATTTCTACGACCAAGCCTCCAGCTAAAATCCAGCTTCTGTGTTTCCCAATTTTGTATCTAATGGGCCTTGTGGGAAATTGAAGGGATACTCTGCTTCAGAAGTAATGTTAAATCAGGGCTTGTTTCCAATCATTCATTTTGGAGAAAACAGGGAACTTCTCATTGGTGTCCAGGCCGATTTGTATCCCTCCTGCAACACCTCTCCTGATTGGCTGCATATTCATCTCCAGTCTGCTGTTGGTGGCGTACTTCCCTTCTGCAGTGTTAGCTTGCAAGCACTGAATACATTCAATCAGTATCAATTGGCTGATCACAGGGATGTGACCTGGAACCTTGTGGTCCAGGAGCAGAATCATCCGTCCATTATGTAAGCAGAATACTGAAGATTGGAGTAGGTCGGCGGGTAAAATAATTCCCTCATTTGGCAGTTCTGGGCCTTCTTTCCTGGAAATGGCTTCTCTATCACAACAAGGAGAGCTTGTGTTAAAGCTCTTCCCTCTGAGGAGAAGAATGTCAGCCAATCCCTGGGACCACTCCAGTGAATGGGCTCTCACCCCTACCCAAGACTTTGACACCATTTCTTCAGTGTAGTGAGCAGTGCAGATCAGGTAGGAACAATATTGTGAGCAAACAATGAGGCACTGAAGGGACTCAGCAGGTCAGGCTGCATCCAGGGGTCAGTCAATATTTCAGATTGTGATCCTTGAGCATCAGATAAAAATAGAATATTACAGTGCAAAGAAACAGGTCCTTTTCCCCTCTGGCCCTTCTAGCCTGTGCCAAACTATTATTCTGTCTAGTCTCACTGACCTGTACCTGGACCATCTATGCACTTGCCCAAATTTTACTTAAATGCCAAAATTGAGCACTCATTCACCATTTCAGCTGCAGCTCGTTCCACACCCCCAGCACTCTCTCTGTGAAGAAGTCCCCCCTAATGTTCCTCTAAAGATGGGAGGGGCTGAGGTTTGTGGGTTTTGGACAGAAGGTGGTAGAGATGGAGAGACCACTGGGTGGGGGTTTGTGGTGAAGGTTAGAGAGGAAAGTAAGAACATGGGTAGGTGAAGAAGAGATAGAACCTGTTGGAAGAGGGGTTCCTTGAAATTAGGAAATCAGATGTTCATGATATTTGGTTAAGGCTGTCCATGATGTGTTCTTCAACTTGACTTTACACTGACAATGGATGAGGCTAAGGCATACATCAGTTGTGGGAAAGGTGAGGGGAATTAAAATGATTGGCATCTTGGAATTCCAGCTTGCACATATATATCAGTGTTCATTGAGGCAGTGCATGTGATCTCAATGGAATGACATCCTTCCTTTCTGCCATATGCCTCTCCTTATAAAAGAACAAGATATGCTTGTTAGTAGCATTCTCAGAAACGGACAGTCACCAAAGATTCACCCAACCTCTGCTTCTTTCATCCATTCAGATCGTTCCATTCTGTTATAAAATTCCTAACTCTCATCTCCTACATGCTTCGCACATTGATTAGCTGGCAAAACACATCACGTTGTACACATCATACAGAGTAAATATGCACCAAAATTTTTACTTGCTGCAGATGAAGAGGTACTTTGTGAAAAACTAACTAAAAAATATTTACAATAGTATACTTGAATGAAATAGAGACAATAATTACAAATATAGATATATGATAAATCCGCAGTTATCCTTGTGGAAAGAAAAGTGACTTTGCCAACAGCCTTTTAATGTTATCGGTGCAGTCCCTGATCAGGGTAGCAAGAGCTTGATAGCTGTTGGAAATAAAATAGAGGATCTGGTCTTCAGACTTCTCTATCTTTTTCCTGAAGGTAGCAGTGAGAAGAAATTGTGACCAGGATGATGGGGGTCCTTTATTATGGTGGCTGCCTTCATGATAGGAAGTCAGATCGAAGGATAGAGTTTCTGATGGACATATCAAGGCTTATTATCCTTTGGAACATTCCGCATTCCTGGACAGTTGAATTCCCCAACCACTTTGTTATGTAGCAAATTGGTATACTTTCAAAAGTTCCCCAAACAAGCTGTGACGCAATCACTCAGTGTACTTTCCACAGTGCACATGTAGAAGTTTGGTAGAGTATTCAACGACATGGCAAATATCCATGACTTCATGAATGTAGTGCTGGTGTACCTTCTTCACTGCTATCTTGATGTGCTGGCTCCAGGAGCGTTCTTCTGAAATATGGACTCCCAGGAACATGAAGGCTCTAACCCTCTCCACCTCCATCCGCTCAATGCAGATAAGTTTGTGGTTCCTCAGCCTCTCCTTCCTAAAATCAACAATCATCTCCATGGTCTTGGTGATGTTTAGAGCAAAATTGTTTTTCTGGAACCACCCAACCAGATTCTTGATCTCCATCCTGCACTGTGGCTTATCATTTCCAATTATTTGGCCAACCACGGCAGTGTTGTCAGAGAATTTGTAGATTGAGTTAGAGCTGAACTTGGCCACACAATCATGAGTGTACAGGGAGTAGAGCAGAGGGCTGAACACACAGTCAAGGTGCCCTGGTCTTGATGGTCAGTGAGGAGGAGGTGATGGTGCTGATTGACACTGATGGGGCCTGTCGATAAAGAAGTTGAGGATCAAGATCCAGAGAGATGGACAGAATCCCAGATCCTTTAGCTTGGTCATGTTTTGCTGGTACATCTACAAGTCGATATGACGCTGATTAAGGGAGCTGTTGAACCAGGATTTTGCGAAGACAAGGCTAAAACATCTCGCTCAATGCTACGTGTGCATTGAAGTCATTTGTTTAGTGGGGTCTCTGTGCTGCAGAGAGTTCATTAGGTAAATCTCCAGCTTAATCCAGTACAGCTTTAGAGTTAAATCCCAAGATTTTCCTCATTGTGTTGAGAGTTTTGAACATGGATAATTAGATCAAGATGCTGCTCCTCCAAAGGATAAAATGCATATGTTATAAATTCCGTGGCTGATCCTTTTTTTAAAAAAAACTTCCCAATTTCATCTGGACCAGTGGAGGTCGTCATTGAAGAGGGTCACCCCCACATCATTGAGCTTATTGAATGCATTTAGTCCGCATCTGTAAAGGCCACAGGGAAACAAGGTTAGGTTTAATTTAATTTAAGGAATCACCACCCATTCATCCACGTTGTCTCAGAGACTCACAATAGATAGTGAAAGTCTAAACATTTTGTGACATTAACAATGGAGTCGCAATGGCCAATCCCACTGCCTCCACAAACATTCCAAGGTCTTTCGTTCTACATTTTCAATTTGTTTTAAAAAATAATATTCTGCATGTCCGGTTTCTGACACTTTGCAGCCTCTGACTGAATATTATTCTTGATTATTGTAACATACACAGCACTGTACCCTGCCCCCAGATTTGATATTGTTTCATGTCTACTTAATAATTATGTCAGACTGGTTTGAGTTTAAAGTAAACAGGCCAAAAGCAGTCTCCAGAATAATAAGAACAAGATAAATATACTGGAAATTAAAAAGGGATAGGAGTCAGTGGAAACATCAAGGGGACAAGAATCTAAATGACTTGGATTGATGGCCTTTGGGTTAATTGAGAAATGACCTAATTTAGGCCATTTTAAATTAATTCTTTTCTTTAACCCATCCAGTTTTCTTCATTTGCCCCCCCCCCCCCCCCTCATCTTCTAAAGATGTTGGCCTCAAACATTGAGCCATTTTCATCAGTAGTGGCAGCTCTGTGCTGCTTAGCCAAGTCTACAATCAATCACATTAAAAAAAACCTAATATTAAGAGTTTGTTTAACCTGGGGTGGGGGTTGGGAGGCAAAAGTGATCCTAGTTCTTTCCAAGTGTTCCACAAATTTCTGCACAACAAAAGAGTGTTCTTCATCTTAGCCAGCTTCATGTTATCTCCAAAACTGCCCTCAGTAGTCCCTGTAAACTGGCCTTCCGAGATCTGACCTTTGGGTTTCATTAACCTCTTGGCTCATCACTTTCTGGCCCTCTCATTGGCACACAACTCAGTTACAGCTTTGTACAGACTTGTACAGCTATACAGCACTGAAACAGGCCTTTCTGCCCCACTAACCCATGCCAATCTCTTTGCCCATCTGAGGTAATGTCTTGGCCCACATACCTCTAACCTTTACATACCTTTTATATGTCATCTATGTACTTCTTCCTCTTGCAGCTTGATCCTTCTATCAATGAGCTGCCCTTGGAGTATATCATTTTAAAAAATAATTTAGATATACAGCATGGTATCAGGCCCTTCTGGCCCATGCTGCCCAAATACACCAAGTAGCCCATGCATTTTTGGAGGGTGGGAGGAAACCGGAGCACCCTGAATAATTTAATGCATTCACAGGGAGAATGTAGAAAATCCTTAGAGGGATTCTGTAATAGCATTGCTTGAACCGCCACGCTATCTGTGCCCCCCTTGTGTCCAGTTCAGCTCACTTTACTGAAAGGAAGATGTGATCAAGCAAGAGGGTGCAGGAAAGATTCACCTGGCTGTTGCCAGGAATGGAGGGCTTGAGTTAAAAGGAAGGGCTGGACAGGAGGGAAATCCTTTCCCTGGAACATTGGAGGCTGAGGGGTAACCTGAAAAACAAGATTGAAAGAGGGGAAAGAAAATTCACAAGGATGTTGCCGGGACTTGAAGATCTGAGTTGAAGGGAAAGGTTGAAGGGGTGAGGACTTTTATTCCCTGGTGCGTCAGAGAATGAGGGGAAATTTGAAAGAGGTATTCAAAATTATGAGGGGTATAAATTCAGAAAAATTCAAACAGGCTTTTTTTCCAATGAGGTTGAGAGAGACAAAACCATGGGTGAAGGGTGAAAGGTGAAATGTCAGCCCTGGGATAGACTGTAAATTCACCCTTCCTATACTCTTGAGATTAAAGTCCCAAGCCTCTCAAATGATAATGATGATGAGTTTATTGTCACACGCACTGAAATTCTTACTTGCGCAGCCAAATAGGTACTTACGTTAAAAAAAAACTACAATACTGTATATTAAATTTCTCAGTATGGAACGAGAGGGTAAATATAAAATGTAGATAGATAATAAAATTTCATCGTTAGAGCAGTAAAAGAAAACAGATATGGTCAATCCCTCCAGTCCCACTAACATCATGGTTTCTTTCTACTTTTGTTCTCTCAGAAATAATATGTAGTGACATTTATGGATATATACACAAGTAGGGTTTGAATTTTACCCAAAAATGCTTTGGTGTAAAGCAGAGGTTCTCAACCTTTTTCTTTCCACTCACATACCACTTTAAGTAATCCCTGTGTCATCGGTGTTCTATGATTAAGGTGATATGTGAGTGGGAAGGGAAGGGTGAGAATCACTGCTCTAGATCCAACTGTTACTGAAATATTTTGCTTGAGAAAAATTGTCATTGGCCTATTTCCTTTGGAGTTATGAAACTGTGCACATAACGAGTCCATTAGGTACAATTAAAACAGTGGTTTTCAAAATTTTTCCTTCCACCCACATAACACCTTAAGCAATCTCTTACTAATCACAGAGCACCGATGGCATAGGAAAAACTTAAAGTGGTATGTGAGTGGAAAGAAAAAGGCTGAGAACCACTGGTGTAGAGACACCCAGCTTTCTTAATGTAGCAAAGATAAAGATACATGAACAACGTTTCGAGCCTGAGCCCTTCATCAAAGTATGAGAAAAAGGCAGGCAGGTGCCTGAAATAAAAATGTGGCAGGCCAGGGGGTGGGGGGGGGGGGTCAGAGGAGGGAGAGCAGAGTATAGAAGAAGGGGAAGGACACAGGCAACAGGAAAGAGGTTGATACAGCTATGAAGAGGAAAAAGTTGAGAGCAATCAGGGGAGGGGGTAGCTCTCTGAATTGGAGAGGGAAAGGGATGGGGAGTTGCAGGAAAGGGGGCAGGGGGATAGGGTAAAATAGACATGAATGGCCAAACAAAAGCTGGAGAAATCAATGTTAGTACCACCTGGTTGGAGAGTGCCCAGTCAGAATATTAGGTGCTTACACAAAAGTGCTGGAGAAACTCAGCAAGTCACGCAATGGCTTTTTATGTAGCAGATACATTGCAGTGTCTAGTAAAATTAGGTATTTTCTGGTTAAACTAAATAAACTTCCTATCTTTTAAAATAAACTAATAATCGCAACATCCACACATTCAAGGATATTTTTACCACCTCCAACCAATTTGTCTCCATCGAGCTTCCTACCAACACTTCTCACTAAAGCCGCTTTCAGATGGAATAGCTGGGAGAATGCGGCTCCGGAGCCGGCTGCGAGTGTGCACGAAGTGACATTTAGGTGGCAGCGCTGAAGGCACTGTTCTGGCACCTGAAAGGTCCGCAGCAGGGAGTGGCGCCACAGAGCAAATGCCAGCTCTCGTCGAATGTGGCCGTGGTCCCACCCGCTTTCAGGTGCCTAGGGGGAGCGCTCGGAAGTGGAGAATACACCTACCCGAGGAGGGTTGGGTAAGTACTCCTCGGGTCAGGGTTCTCCGCTTTCAGGTGGCCTTTCAACAGCCACATTCGGGTATGTTAGGCGGCTTTACGTTGAGGTATTCTGGCCAACTGAAAGCGAGAGAAAAAGTAACCTGTGTCCTTTTGGAGCTCCTTATTCTCCTATTTCTATCTTCTTTATCCCCAATCTCCCCTTCCCCTCCTGAGTTGTCCTTTATCCCTTGTCGGACAACCACATCTCCCCTCTCCATTTGGATTTGCGAATCCACTCGCAAGCGTCAACTGATTTTGCAGTGACCGCTCTTTTCCCCCACCCAGCCCCCCAGAAAAGATTTCACTTTTCATATGTCACAAAGGTCACTCTTTTAATTCCCTCCTTATTCTCTCTATTCCATTACCTTCCCTTATTAATTCTTGTCTATACTATCTATGTTTTCCTCTAATTACAGATACATTCACGTATGCACATTGTCTCTATTCACTCTTATACCTCTTTACCCGCATACATATCAATCGTGGTCATTTTTACCCTCCTTACCCGTCTTCATCCCTCAGTCTATTTTTGTCTTTACCCACATACATATCAATCGTGATCATTTTTACTCTCATTACCCGTCTTCATCCCTCAGTCTATTTTTGTAATTGTTCTGCAAATTTTCGTGCTTCTTCTGGATCCGAGAACAGTCTGTTTTGTTGTCCTGGAATAAATATTTTCAATACCGCAGGATGCTTCAGTGTAAATTTATACCCTTTCTTCCATAAAATCGCCTTTGCTGTATTGAACTCTTTTCTCTTCTTTAGGAGTTCAAAACTTATATCTGGATAAATGAAGATTTTTTGCCCTTTATACTCCAGTGGTTTGTTGCCCTCTCTTACTTTTTCCATTGTCTTCTCCAGTACCTTTTCTCTTGTAGTATATCTTAGGAATTTTACTACAATAGATCTTGGTTTTTGTTGTGGTTGTGGTTTAGGGGCCAATGCTCTATGTGCCCTTTCTATTTCCATTTCTTGCTGTAGTTCTGGACATCCTAGGGTCTTAGGGATCCATTCTTTTATAAACTCCCTCATATTCTTGCCTTCTTCATCTTCCTTAAGGCCCACTATCTTTATGTTATTTCTTCTGTTATAATTTTCCATTATATCTATTTTTTGAGCTAGTAATTCTTGTGTCTCTTTAGTTTTTTTATTAGATTCCTCCAATTTCTTTTTTAAGTCTTCTACCTCCATTTCTGCTGCTATTGCCCGTTCTTCCATCTTGTCCATTTTTTTCCCCATTTCTGTTAAGGTCATATCTATTTTATTCACTTTCTCTTCTGTGTTGTTTATTCTTCTTCTTAAATCATTGAATTCCTGTGTTTGCCATTCTTTAAATGACTCCATGTATCCTCTAACAAGAGCAAGTATATCCTTTACCTTGCCTTTCCCTTTATCTATTTCACTGTATTCTTCCTCTTCTTCTTCCTCTGGGTTGGCCATCTGTTGTTTCTTTGATGCCCTTTCCTCCTCTTCTTTCTTGTTTCCATTGTCTTCTGTGGTCTCTTCTTGCTGCAGGTGTTCTGCAGCTGTCGTTGCCGGCTGTGGAGATCGACTCCCCAGCTGGTCCCCCCTCCCGTCGGTGTGTTTTTTTTCATGCGCGGTTGCGCACTTTTACTCGGCTCTGTGAGCCATTGTTGTAGTTCTTTTTCTACTGACCTGAGGTAGTGGGCTCCTCTCTCCACAGCGGGCCTCTTCGGACAGGTAAGGCCTTCACCTTTTTCCTCCGTTGTCTTCTCTTCCTCTCTTCTTTCCGTTGATTTTGATTTTTCTCCTTTTGTCTCCATCTTCTTTCCACCTTTATACTCACTTTTCTTTAACTTGTATTTCTGTGCCTTTGTATTTTCTCTTGTTTTTCCCGACTTTTCTGGAGAGGGCTGGAGTTCACCGTCCGGCCACTACTCCATCACGTGACTCCTTCTCTGTCCTTTTGGAGCTCCCATGAAACATTCTCAAGGCAAAATAATGAATGAAATATAAATACTGCAAGGTTGATATTTAATCCAGATGAGAGTTATCGCTGTGATGAAGTATTTTTTTCATCTAGGTAATCGAATAATTTTTATTTTAGTTTTTAATCAGTGAAAGCTTAAAAATTGAAGCTCTTCACTCTCTCTCCATTGAGGCAGTGATAGAACTCTTTCAAATAATTTAAATGCAGTGTCAAAATCCCCTATACCAGAATGTCAAATGATTTAAACACTTCATCCAATAAATGGCTGGCCAATCTGACCAGGAGAACATTACTGAATTGTAATTGTTCTAATTGTTTAGCAATCTGCATCACGCTTCAAATTTGTCTCCTTGAGAGTTTGCTGAATAATTACTCATGCTGGTGTCTTCCCAGGTCTTATCCATTGACTGGTTCTGTGCTCCCCTGTCACTGTAACTCACCATTCATCAGCAGAATGAGGTAAGCCACCACTTTCAGAGCCTTGCTCCTTTTGACAGGTTACCATCTTGGAACTGGTAATGATTCTGACAAAAGTTTTTTTTTCTCAAATGTGGAGTCCATAATAGCGGGGCAGTGAAACTCAGTTATAGAGTCAATCAGCATCAACAGGTCCTTTGGCCCAAATAGTCTTTGTCAACTGTTGGCATTATGGGCCAATCCCCTTTGTCTGCATTTTGTCCCTAAACCTCCAAGCCCTTCATATCCATAAGCCTGTCCAAATGCCTCTTGAATGTTGTTATCGCGCCTGCTTCTACAGTTTCCTCTGGCAGCACATTCCACACATGGACCACTCGGAACAAAAAGGCCTCTCCAATCCTCTTAAATCTATCGCCTCTCAGCATATGCCCTTTAGTTCTCGAATCATCTCCCCTGGGAAATAGGCTGTGAGCAATCAATTTTTCTTGCCCCACGTGATTTTATGAACCTCTTTAAGATCACCCTCTTTGTTTGAGGGAAGGCCCAACCTCTTCTAATAACTCATGCCCTCCAGTCCCAGTAACATCCTGGTGAATCTCCCCTGGCCCTTTTCTAATTTATTGCTGTCCTTACTGGGTGATCAGAACAATGCTCCATGGGGGTCTTACCAATGCCTTATACAGCCAAATCATGAGGTTCTAACACTTGTACACTAGTCTATACCCTGCCCAATGAAGACCTGTGTGTCACAGGCCTTCCTCTCTGGGTGGCACGGTTGGCATGGCAGTTAGTTCCACGCCTTTACAGCACCAGTGATTGGTTCAAACTCCAAGCTGTCTGTAAGGAGTTTGTACGTTCTCCCTGTGTCTGCGTGGGTTTTCTCTGGGGGGGGGGGGGGGGGGGTCCCAGTTTCTTCCCACTGTTCAGAACATACAGGGGCTGTAGGTTAATGGGGTGTAAGTTGGGCCTGTTGCCATGGAGTATGTGTCTAAAATTTTTAAAATATAAGCACTTGGGTTGCCACTTTCATGCATTGATGCACCTATACACCTTGGTCTCTCTGTTCTGCAACATCATACTGGGCCCTACCATTCAGCATCTGGAACAGGGAGACCTTTGGATAAAGGTGCTGAAGGCTTCCTGATCCTATCGGACGTTTGGAACTTAGGATCCCGATGAGCTGCAGTGACTGTGGGAATGCTAGAGGCAAATCCACGGACACTCTCTGCTGCTTCTTTTTCTCTCTTACTCTAAGGGGCAATAATAATGGCAACTCCACAGAAGGCAATTTCATGTAATATTACATGTTATGCATGATTACATGACAATAAATATTGAGTCTTAAAATAGGTTTTGACACACACACACACACACACACACACACACACACACACACACACACACACACACACACACACACACACACACACACACACACACACACACACACACACACACACACACACACACACACACGCACACACACACACAGCACAGTAACGTGCCCTTCCAGCCCACCAGCCTGTGCTGCACAAATACCCAAATTCCCCTACAACCTCTGTATGTTTTGAAGGGTGGGAGGAAACTGGAACACCTGGAGGAAATCCACACAGACACAGGGAGAATGTACAAACTCCTTACAGACACTGCTGGAGTCGAACTTGGGTAGCTGGCTCTGTAATTTTTCTTTAGCTTGGCTTCGCGGACGAAGATTTATGGAGGGGGTAAAAAGTCCACGTCAGCTGCAGGCTCGTTTGTGGCTGACAAGTCCGATGCGGGACAGGCAGACACGGTTGCAGCGGTTGCAGGGGAAAATTGGTTGGTTAGGGTTGGGTGTTGGGTTTTTCCTCCTTTGCCTTTTTTCAGTGAGGTGGGCTCTGCGGTCTTCTTCAAAAGGAGGTTGCTGCCCGCCAAACTGTGAGGCGCCAAGATGCACGGTTTGAGGCGTTATCAGCCCACTGGCGGTGGTCAATGTGGCAGGCACCAAGAGATTTCTTTAGGCAGTCCTTGTACCTTTTCTTTGGTGCACCTCTGTCACGGTGGCCAGTGGAGAGCTCGCCATATAACACGATCTTGGGAAGGCGATGGTCCTCCATTCTGGAGACGTGACCCATCCAGCGCAGCTGGATCTTCAGCAGCGTGGACTCGATGTAATAGTGTTGTGCTAACTGCTACATTTCACACCCGAACTTGTCTTGTGTTGTCAAATCTATTCAACGTGCAACCTTCTGCAGAGACTCAGAAGTAAGAACCTGACTTTTGGGACAAGACACTTTACCACAAATCACTAGTGAAGGGGAAAATTAATTAACTTGAAAAGGTTTCCACATGAATTTTGATATTGCAAGACAAATTCAGGTTATGAACTGACAGCAGACAATGCCAAGACCCCACAGATTCTTCCCTTGCAGACAAATGGAGATGACAGTGGGAGGCAACTCTCAACCAGCTCCAAAACCTCTCCAGCTATTTGAATGGAAATGCTGAGCAATTGTCTGAGACATATCCAAATTAGTCATCAACTTGATAGCTGTTCTTCCTACAAACTGTTGCCAAGATGTCTGAAGCATTGTTTAGAAGGACATGACATCCCTGAAGTTCAAAGACATGATACCTTTAAATAGCTGCTGCAGGACATATGCATGCCTGGAGATACAGCCCTAAGGTTTAAAACATTATCATGAATATTCAACATTCTTTACAATGTGAGGATTAGCTAAAGATTCTTTAAATAACTTGTTTGATTCATGGTGATACTTGTAGTCTGAAAATCATTCTGGGTCCATTTACTTTAAGTAAGATTCTGTATTGCTTGCTGACTCTCTTATGATGGGTGAAGAAGGCTCCTGCTCCTCTGGTCAGGATCAGTTCATGGCATCTGCCCCAGAAGGCTTTTTATGATAAGAATGTGGCTGAAGAAGGAGAAGCGGCCCTTTAAATTGCCATTCAGGTGGTAGCATTTAAAGCGCCACGCTGGTCACCTGATGGACACAGCTGCACAGGATGCAGCTCTGAGCACACTCTGGCTCCGGCCCAATGTCAGCTGTGATCAGCAGCCTGACCCTTTAACATCTGCTTTCAGCCAGCTGCATTCAGGTGGCTGGGGGAGCCACTGAGCTGAGCTGATTATCCCTCTTGGAGGAGGGTTACATAGCTCGCCTCAAGAGCGCCTCCTGCACATTCAGGTGGCTCAAAACAGCCGCATATTGCCTAAACATGCGACTTTACATGCGGGGCAATTGGCCACCTGAAAGTGCCTAGAGAGAGCACAGGAGCAGGACTGACTCCTCACCAATCACTGACCAGCCTAGTACAGTGAGAAGGATTCTTCTGCAGGCAGCCTGTCATCTCTAACATTTTCACAGAAACACAATTTACGGAGTGTAGAATTACAATGAATAGAAAAATCCATCAGCCCAAAGCAAGGACAGCATGAGAGCACTGTTGTTCAGTATTTCTGTGCACTGCACTAGAGCCCAGCATATGTAGGCTTCTTGTTTACCTGTGATGGTTTGACGAGACTGGCTGCGCAGAAGAAACTGTCTTTAAGGCTGTCTCCTTCGACTTTTGTTTTTTTCTGCTCAGCAACAACCAGTTGCCCTGCCTGACACTGACAAACCTAACTAAGGGTTGTTTATGTGACCATGGATCATAGAACATAGAACACTAGAGCATAGTTCAGGACCTTCAGCCCTCAATGTTGTGCTGACCCATAAATTCCTGTAAAAAAGTACGAAGCCCTCCCTTTGCTGTCACCCTCTATTTTTCTTCCATCCATGTGCCTATCTAAAGGTGTTTTTATGGAGGGCCAGCTCCATCTGTGGAAAAAATTTGAACTTACCTTAATATACAGCACCACTGAAAGGCTGTTCCAGCGTCGCTTTTATGAGGAGCGGCACCTTGGTGCGCTCTCTATAGCTGGGGCAACTGTTGCCAGGAGCGGCGCCTTGGTGCGCCCTCTATAGGCGGGGCAACTGTTGCCATGGCGCCACCCAACATAAATACACAGTGAGAAATGGCCAACCTCCTTACCCATAATCCCCCATGAATCTGTAACCCCTCTAGGAAACCCAGATGGGTTCCTGCTGCCTGGATGATTATGGGTAAAAAAGTCAGTCATTGATTATTTTCACAGTGTTTATATTTCCCTCTCACTCACCTGTGAATTCTTGGTTCTGGATATTAAAAATCATCAGTGAAAATAGTTATCAACGGTGTGGCCACCGCCACCACCCAATTCTGCACCTTCGGGGCCCTGGCTTCGTGATCCTGACTTGCCGTGACTGAGAGATTGCGAGATTGCAGAGCGGCAAGTCCAGGGCCCCGAAGGTGCGGTGGCAGGTAGCGGCGGCAGCCACACCGATGATGACCACTCTGGCATAATAGGTTCACTAAACAGGCCTGGGTCGTGGGCTGACTGGGTCATCACAACATCATCAGCCCATCCCTAGCCAGCCGCTTTCAGTGGCTGGACATTTATCGAGTGAGGTGGTCTGCTCCACTCCACCTCTGACACAAGCCAACAGAAGGATCTGAGTTGGTGCCTTGGAGTCGCACATGGACCATTTACGAGGGTAAGGTTTGCGACATGAGGGCAGAGAATCTCCGCCTTTACTTTTTTTTGCCTTATAAAAAGGCCTTAAGTCTCTTAAATGCCCCTAATATTTTAGCCTCCACCACCATCCTTGGCAAGGCATTACAAGCATCCACAACTCTACGTGTAAAAATATTACCCCCCCCCACCCCCCCCCGATATCTCCCCTAAAATTCCTTCTCTTCATTTTGTACACATGTCCTCTGGTGTTTGCTACTCTTGCCCTGGGAAACAGGCACTGGCTGTCCACCCTATCTATGCCTCTCATAATCTTGTAGACCTCTATTAAGTTTCCTCTCATCCTTCTATGCTCCAAAGAGAAAAGTCCCATCTCTGCTAACCTTGCCTCATAAGACTTATTTTCCAATCTGGGTAACATCCTGATAAATCTCCTCTGCACCCTCTGCATAGCTTCCACTTCCTTCCTATAATGAGGTGACCAGAACTGAAGATGATGCTCTAAACCTGGTCTTAAGCAGAGATCTGTAGAGTTGCAACATGACCTCTCTTACTCTTGAACTCAATCTCCCTATTATTGAAGCCCAGCATCCCATAGGCCTTCTTAACTATCCTATGTGCGGCAACATTGAGGGATGCATGGATTTGGACCCGAAGGTCCCTCTGTTCATCCTTCTGAATCATGGTGCAGGATTGGACCATTCAGTCTGAAGAAAGGTTTTTAGCTTGAAATGTTGATCATTCTTTTTCTCCCACAGGTTCTGCCTGATCACTGTTTGCTCACAATCCCAGCACCTGCAGTTTTTTGTGCTTTCCGGTGTCCACTGTGAATTCTCAAGGAGTGTCCAAGTTGAAGAAGTTTTCTTCCTCTCTCCTAATGGATTTTGTGAAGCTTTCTCACACTGTTCATACCCTATTACCTCTTTGCCCCTTCTTCCATCCCGGGATATCTCCCCTTGCAACTTTAGTCTCACCAAGTTACTAGGGGTAAACATGAAAATCCACAGATGCTGGGATTGAGTGCAATACATAAACATGCAGGAGAAACTCAGCAGGTCACAGAACATCCATAGGAAACAAAAGATAACTAACGTTTCAGGCCTGAGACCTTCATCAAGGTGTGAGCTAAAAGCAGGCAGAACCCTGAATAAAAAGAATGGGAGGGTGGTAAAGAGAGGAGGGGGGAAGGGGCAGGTGGAGGAGAGCAGGTTAACAGGTAAGGGGTCACAGGTGGTTGGTAGTGAACGCAGCTCAGAACATCAAACCAAATTCTCTCCTGTCCGTGGCCGCCAGCGACACCTCCTGCTGTCTAGAAAAGGCAGCCAGCAAACTGAAGGATCCATCAAATCCTGGGCACACTCTCCCTTGTCCTCTTGGGGAGAATGCAAGAGTGAAATTGCTCACCAACGGACTTCCCCGCAGACATCAGGCTCCTGAATAAACCCCACAACAGTACTCTCATGCTGCACTTGGTTGGTGCTAATTGATTTTCCTTTTCATTGCAATCCTAAACACTGCAGTTGTGTTCTTGTTCTTCTACTTTATATGGATGTAAGAGATGCCCATGGAAGAACCCTTCTCACTGCATCTTGTATAATGTGAAAAATGTATTTAAATATAAGGGAGCCTCTAGTCCATAGTAGCCACTATGGAAGAAATTATATGAAGAAAACACTGACACGGTCACTAACAATAATTGGCAAACAGCTTGTTTTAATACAGCACCTGTTCAGAGAGATTATTTAGTAGCAAAGTTGTAACCTTTACCGTAGTCAAGGATTGTAAAAGTGGTTATTGATGCATTTTTCTTTAAATTAGACAAAACGAAGATTTTAATAAACAAAAATTGTAAGAAGTCTCAATGTAGTTTGCAATGAGTTTATTCCATGATGCAATCCTATTTTTTCTAACAGCTTGTTTGTCTCTCACAGTAGATTTTAGAGTCAGATAGCAATAAACATTGCTGCCAACACTCCATGTGAATTGAATTCTGTGAAACAACACCCGAGGTCTCCAATTGGTTAATTTCATTGACAGCCACAGTGTGGGGTGGTGGGGGGGGGGGGTGTGGGGGGGGGGGTGTGGGGGGTGTGGGGGAGGGGTGGAACTGCAGGGGATGGTGGCACAGTGCTCTCACCTTAGTGGGCAGCCAACCTTTATCTGGCACTGCAAGCTGTGGAATGGAGAGGGCAGCAGGAAGCTGTCAGGAAATTTGTCCGAAACAAAAGCGGCGAACAATGAAGGACAAACAAGTTTCTGAAGGCACGATTGCACACACTGCCATCTGAACAACAATCTGCTGGAGGAACTAAATGGGTCGAGCAGCATTACTGGGTGCTAGTACTCATTATGGAGATTGGTAGTGGAGATATCAGTGTAAAGAGGACATAAGATACACCAGCACGTTAAATGACCACAAGGTGCTCAGACAGAGGGTCCTAAGATATAGGAGAAGAAAGATTTTCAGCCCATAAAGTCTACCCCACCATTTAATCTTGAGCTGATCCATTTTCCCACTCAGTCCCACTGCCCGGCCTACTCCCCATAACCTTTGATGCCCTGGATAATCAAGAACCTGTCAATCTCTACCTTGTATACACTCAATGATCTGGCATCCACAGAATCCCATGGCAACAAATTCCACCACCCTCTGTTTTAAGCGCACACCCTTCAGTTCTGAAGTCGTGCCCTCTTGCCTAGACTCTCCCATCATGGGAAACAATGTTTCTGCATCTACTCTCCATGCCTTTCAAAACATTCAAAATGTTTCATTGAGATCTCCATGTTCTCCTAACTTCTAATGAAGGCAAACCAAGAGCAGTCAAGTGTTTCTTCTATGATAATCCTTTCATTCCCAGATTCATCCTTGTGAAACTCCTCTGAAGCCTCTCCAAAGGATTGATAGATGAATATTCACAGTTGCAGTGTTTATATTATGGAGCTCATGGTTAAGTATTCCAATCCATTCATGGAAGCTTTTTATAAATGACTAAAAATATTAGATATATAGCATGGTAATAGGCCCTTACCACCCAATTGCCACCCAATTACATCCATTTGACATTCAACCCCCAGTACATTTTAAATGGTGGGAGGAAACCCATGCAGATGTGGGGAGAATGTACAAACTCCTGACAGACAGCGCGGGATTTGAACCCAATCCTGATCGCGGACACTGTAACAGACTTGCGTTGTCATAGCATTGCGCTAACTGCTATGTTGACCATGCTGCACAAAAGAGACCATTTGTCATGAGAAGAGATTACAAGATTGAAGGATGTTCTCAAAGCCACCTTGACAAAATGCCATATCCATATGTCTCCTGAGAGTCTCAAGTAGAGAAGGAGCATTAGGAAGGACACAGAGAACCTTGGGAGCTCTCTGGAAGTATTGGAAGGGGATCACCATCACACTGTGTGCCTAACCTGGTCTCTGAATGAGTCTGTGCCTCCCATCATCAGCTTCCCCCGCACTTACAGAACCAGATGAATGGAACTCTCGGCATTTAATTATAATCCTAAATTTGCCCTGGTTTTGCCATTTCAGGGTTGGTCCACCACAGAGTCAAGAGCCATATGTAGACCAATGTAGGAAATAACAGTGAACATCCTTCCTTGAAGGGAATCCATGATAGTGCAACAACACGCTGGTTACAAGTTCAAGTTTATGGTGATGTCTACCAAAGATGCAGTGATAGAAGTTGTTCCTGCAAACAGATCAGTTAGTCATCTCATAAATAGAATCACATGTAAGACACAGTGCGAAGGCAGAGATATAGAGAGGGATCAGATAGTATGGAGTAATGGCAAAGTAATTTCACTATTTTGTTAATTCCTCCTCCCCCATATCCGCCATCTCAACATCCCTGCCATCCACACCTTCCTTTCTCTAGCTCCCCAACTCCTTCCCTTCTTTGCATGTTGACCTACTGTCCTCACCTATCAAAGTGCACCTTCCTGAGCCCTCTGCCTTTTCCTCCTATCAACTCTTAACCTTTTACTTTTTTCCCCACCTCTCTCTCCCTCCCATCTCTATTGCCCTGTCAGCTACCAACTCATGAACCTCCTCCTCCCCCCACATTTTTATTCAGGCTTCTGCCCTCTTTCCTCCTAGTCCCGATGAACAGTTTTGGCCCCAAAATGTTGACTGCCACTGCCTACCATGGATGTTGCCTGACCCTCTGAGTTCATCCAGCACATGGTTTGTTGCTCCTGAGGATCAAGGATGATATTCCCGATCTAGTTGTGTGGGTTCATAGATGTCTGGAGGAGAGCAATGAGGGCTCCACATACCAACAAAGGTGACATAGGAAGTGTCTTGGGGAGGGGCGTACAGTTCCTGATGTGGCGGGCTCCTTGGACCACTCTTGCAGGCTCCATATCCCTCTATTTCCTACCTGTGAATGGTTTATATCCCTCTATTCCTTGCCTAAACAGGGTCTACAATCTAAGAATAGGGCTCATGGGTACACAAATTCATGTTCATCCCATCATGCTGAATACTCACTCTTCACTTTGATGGTCATAGGCTAGGGATTCGAGACCTTTCCAAAGGAGCAAGTCTGTATTCCCGACGTGTTTTAGACCAGATGTGACAAGATCCACCGGTATGGCTGTCCCTTAACTACCCCCTTGAAGTGACCCAGAGCATCACCTATCGATGGACCAGAGATGCTCACTTGGCCAAAGCTGCCCACATCATATCAGCAAATGGTGAGAAAACAAAATTGTCCTGATCCCTCTCTCTGGGTTGTTGGTATTGATGGACCATAGAACAGTACAGGTCAAGAGCAAGCTCTTTGGGCCCATGATTTCTAGGCTGACCACAATGCCAATTCAAACTAATGCCACCTGCTGTGCAAGGTTCATATCGCTCTATTCCCTACCTGTACGGAGTCCATATCCCTCAATTCCCAACCTGTACAGGGTCCATACCTATCTAATCCATACCTGTACAGAGTCATTATCCCTTCATTCCTTACCTGCACAGACTCCTCTACCCCCTACCTATTCATGAGTCTGTCCAAATGGTTCTGCAACATTATGATCATCATTCCTCCTCCCACTCCAGGTAATGTTTCCAGCCACTTATCACTCTGTATGAAAAGCTTGCCTCACAAATCTTCCTTAAACACTCTGCTTCTCTCCCTAAACCCATGCCTTCTAGTGTTGGTTGTTTCTATGCTGGGAAAAAGACTGACTGTTTGACTCTCGTTATTTTATACATCTCAATCAGGTGTCCCCTCAGCCTCTGACACACCAGAGAAAATAACGTGCGTTTATCAGACCTTTTTTTGTTGCTAATACACTCAAATCCAGTTTTTGAATTTCCAAGAAACAACTTTATTGTATTAAAGGTTCCCTAAAAAGTGTATTTGAGCACCATGGGCTCATGGGCCGGAAAGTCCTGTTTCTGTGCTGTACAAAAAAAGGCAAGTTGTAATGGGAGCTAGTGCTCAATTCAACCTGTACATGAGCAATTGGACCTTCACCCCAAGAAGGCAGAAATCACTGCAGACAGTGCCACATGCAAATACCAAGGACATTAAAAGGATTTCAATCAAATGGTTTGTAACTGTAGGCAGAGGAAAATTACAAACCATTCAGCTTAATGGCAGCATCGGAGAGCCAGGAGAATCCCTGGAGGCCACACAGAACAAAAGGATGAGGTTGACCAGTGTCCAGAGCAAACCGAGTTACAAAGCATTCCCATCAACATTTACATAATAAAGAAAGGAGCTGGGCACATTTCCTGAATGTAGATGAGACCATCCTTTCACTGCAACCCCCACCCGCCCCTTCGCCCCATAAAGTGCTGTGAGTCTGCCTTTAATGCATTACATTAGTTTATGATTTAGTGGCCATGTCGTGGATTCAGCTACAAATTCAGAAATTTCCCCCATTCTCTCCACCTTTCTCCCCTTCACCTTCCTGCTTTCTCTCTTTCACTCTCTCTTTCTCCCTCTCTGTCTCTTTCCCTTTCCCTTTCTTTCTCTCTCTGACACTTCTCAAAACCTCTGGCCAACTTTTCGGTCCTTGCCCTGCTATTCACCCATCTGTTAGATTATTTTGACTGTCATTCCTAACACCTTGGGAAGTTTTGGGAAGTTACATCAATGGGAGCTGCCTATCAGTGATGGTATAACAGTTGGTGTAAGTTCCTGGACAGGAAAATAACAGGCTAACTGGAGCCCACATTTGGGATATTAAACATCTCACCAGCAGAGTTTGAAGTCAGGAGTTGTCCCTGTTGAATAATGCTGCATTGCTTCTTGTACCAACCACCTTAACTTTTCAGGTTACAGGAATGTATTTTTGAGTAGGTTAATCCAGGAAACTCGACTTCAAAAAACATGGCAGTTTGAAAAAGCTTTATTTTATTTTCTTCAAAATTTTATTTTGGGGTACTTTGGGATAAGATCTGTATTGCGAAACAGCTTCTGCATCCTGTTGTTGTGATAGAGTGCTACCACTAGGTGGAGTTGGAGATGGAGTGTTTCGCATCTGGGGAATGCTGTTGCATCTTGGGTAGATTCAAGATGGATGCCTCCACATGAGGTCTGACATGTGGATGTTCTGTCCTTTGAGCTATTTGCTGAGTTAATAAATCTAGTTGTATTAAAAAGAAGCCAAGCTTCCTTATTGTAATAGAAGAAACATCACATTGTACCAGGAGTGCGTATGGTACCAGGAATGGAAGAAACTGCCAAGAGTGGAAGAAGCAGCCAAGTTTTGCTGTGCACAGGAGTGAAATATCAGCAGTGAAAATAAGGAGAGTTTAAAAATTCCTAATACTGTTAAATGGACTGGAAACGTTGACCATTAGTAGAGGCTGTTTAAACAAAGCTTTTTGCTGTACTTGAAAGCTATTGGAATCGATAGCAAATGAGATACATGGAAGATTGCACTGTGTTGGGACCTCAAGCACTAGAGGTTTTCAACACATTTGTTTCTGGTGAGGCAGAAGATCAGAGCAAGTTTGACAAGGTTACCAAGATGTTTGATGAACACTGTTCACCATAGAAAAATGAAACTTTCAAGATGTATGTGTTTTGGAGCTGCATGGAGAGAGCTTTGATTTTTTTTTAAACAGACTTAAAATTGAAAGCAAGAACATGCAATCTTGGACCGCTGCAAGATTAAATGATCTGTGATCAAATTGTATTTGGAATTAATGATAAGAAAATGAGAGAGAGGTTACTGCTAGAGACGGATCTTACCTTACTTGGAGCTGTGAAGATATGACACGCCAGTGAAATAGCTCTGTAGCATGCAATTAAGTTTCAGAGAGTGTAAAAGCCAGAAAAAATTATGGCATAGTCATAGCCACAGTGTCTGGACACACACACATACAAACAAAGAATGAGATACAGGAACCAACAAAAAGATGGAGAGACATTCCATTGTAAATGATGTGGCACTAAGCATGCACCAGAGCAATGCTCAGCTTATAGAAAAGTGTGTAACAAGTCCAAAGGGCAGAATCACTATGCAAAACAAAGTTTTTCCAAAGGGAAACTAAACAGAAGTAAAAGTGGACACACTATAGAAGAAACTGCTCCCAGTGATACACTTTTTGAGGGCATGGCGGTGCAAGAATTGAACAGAGTTGAGCATGATCAATGGACTCATGTCATTGCATACAAATGGAACAAATATTCCTTTCAAGTTAGACAGAGGGGCAAGGGTCAGTTTGATCTCTGAGAGCAACATCAGGGCAATGAAGGTAAAGCTGTACATCCACTGTACAGCTCAAAGCCTATAGAGCATTGACACAAAAGGTACATGTAAACTCAAGGTGAAAGTTAAAGATAAAGACCACCACCTCAGGTTCACAGTAGTCCCTGATGGACATAATTCACTGCTTGGTGACAAAGCATGTGGAGACTTAAACCTAATCAAGAGGGTGTATCACACTAACAGTGACCTTGCACAGAACAGCATAGAGGAAATTACTGCATCAATTTCCCGACATCTTCAAGGGGTTTGGAGTTCGACCATTCACCTATAAGATACAGTTAAAAAAGGATGGACAGCAGCAGTGCAAGTCCCGAGGTGGGTTCCAGAGCCACTGAAAGAAAAGTTCAAGCAGGAACTCACTCAAATGATGGCACTAGGGGTCTTAAAGAAAGTGGAGGAGCCCACAGAATGGGTCAATTCAATGGTGTGTGTCAAAAAGAAGAATGGTGACCTATGCATGTGCATGGACCCAAAAAACTTGAATGCTAATATAAAGAGGGAACATTATCAAATTCCAACCACAGATGAAATTACAAGTGAGTTGGCCGGTGCAAAGTTTTTCATTAAATTGGAGGCATCCCAGGGCTTCTGGCAAATAAAACTGCATGATGATGGCACAAAATACTATACATTTAATGCACCAATTCGCCAATACCTGTGTCTGAGGATGCCTTCTGGATTTCTTCAGATCCACAAGTGTTCCACAGGACAATGGAGCACATCATAGAAGGCAGAAATGGGGTTCATGTGTACATAGATGACATGATCCTATGGGGATCCACACACAAACAACAGAGCGAAAGGCTAGTCAAAGTGCTACAACACATCCAGAAGTATGGATTAAAGTTAAACAGAGAAAAATGTCAGTTTAGTGTGAAGGAAATCATCTTTTTGGGAGATAAGCTGTCAGAGGCAGGTGTGGAGCTAGACAAGAGCAAAGTGAAAGGAATTTTAGAGATGCCCAGATCCACTGACAAAAATGGTGTACTAAGAGTGGTGGGAATGATCAATTTCATTGGTAAATTCACACCAAACATGTCTTCCAAAACAATGTACCTGAGAAAGTTATTACAGGACAAATGTAAATTCAAGTGGACAGATCACCACGAGGAAGAATGGGGATGACTGAGACCATTCTAATTACAGAACCAGTAATTTTGATGTTCTTTGACACACTCCAGAAAGACAAAAATATCCACAGACACTTCAAAGGATGGAATAGGTGCCAGACTACTTCAGGCTATACGAGAAGATTGGAGGCCAGTAGCATACGCATCAAGGATTTCAACAACATCTGAATGTTGATATGCGCTGATCGAGAAAGAGTGTCTAGTTTTGGTCTATGGACTCGAGAAATTTCACTTATGTGTATGGTCTTCCAACATTCGTGGCGGAGATAGCTCTAGCCGTAGCAAAAAAATGTATTATGTCAACCTGGAAATTGGAAGATAATTTGAAAATACAACAATGGTATATAGAAATGAATAAATGTATTCCATTAGAATAAATAACATATAGTTTAAGAAATAATATTGAAATATTCGAACAAATATGGGAGCCTTACATTAAATACAATAGCGTAAACCTACCGGGGACAATCATTACCTAAGTTGATGGAAGGAGAAGGAAAGAAAAGAATGGACTCAGTAGAATTTCTGGTGTATTTTTGTTGAGTGACAACATTGTCTGACTGGTTTAATGTATCCTAGATTGTATACCTTAAATGGATGGGGGGGGGGTGGGGGGTGGTGGGTTGGGAGGAGGGAGGGGTGGGAGAAAATGTCACTGTATATGTGTGAAAAGGAAAAAGTGTGTATCATGGCTAATGTGATTTATGGTGTGAAAAATAAAAAAATAAATAAATAAAAAAATCGTGGCGGAGACAGACCACAAGCCATTAATAGCAGTAATCAAGAAAAATCTCAGTGAAATGTCACTGAGAATCCAAAGACTGACGATGAAGCTACAATGTTATGACTTTGAATTGGTGTACACACTAGGGAAACTTATTGTGTTGGCCGATGCATTATCCAGGGCAACAGCACAGAGTGAAGCACACAATGAGAATTCCACAGAGACAGATGTGAATCTCCACGTGAATCTGATCACTGAATCTCTTCCCATATCTGACATGAAATCCAAGCAGATCACAGCTGAAACAGAAAAGGACACAGTTCTACAGAAGGTCATCAAGAATCTGAATGAAGAAAGGGCTCGAGGTGAATGTCAGCAATGCTACAACATCAGAGCTGAGCTGCGTTGTCAATGGGCTTCTACTCAGACAGAGAAGAATTGTCATTCCTCAATCACTATGACATGAGATGCTGACACTATGACATGGGTGCATGAGGAGTGCATGAAAAATACAAGAGGAGGGCCAGAACTGCTGTTTATTGGCCAGGGATAAATGTTGACATTGATAGGATGGTTTCAAACTGTGAGACATTTGAAACGTCATGCAAAGCAGACAAAGGAACTCATAATTATGGGCTCGCAGAAAACTGAGAAGCCAATGTTAATGGCATCCAGTTGGAGAGTGCCCAGACATAATATTAGGTTTTACTCCTCCAATTTATAGGCGGCCTTTGTTTGACAGTGCAGAATTGAAATGGTTGACCATTTGGAGATCCTTGTCATTGATGACAGAGTGAAGATGCTGAGAGAAGTGTTCTCCCAGTCTGTATCCAGTCTCTCCAATGTAGAGAAACCACAATAGGAGCACTGGATGCAGTAGATAACTCCTACAGATACACAAGTGAAGTGATGCTTCACTAGGAAGGATTGTTTAGGGCCCCAATTGATGGTGAGGGTGCAAGTGTGACACTTCCTGCAGCTGCAGTGGAAGGTGCCAAGGGGCTAATTAATGAGAAGGAACACGTGGAGGCTGGTGGGATGGTAGGTGAGGACAAGCGGAATCCTATTTTTGTTAACTCTGGGCACAGAGGAGGCCAGGGCAGATGAGCGAGAAGTGGAGGAGATGCAGTTAAGAGTTGAATTGATGGTGGTGGAGGAAGAAGGAGGGCATCTTGGATGAATTGTCAATTGTTTTGCTTTCCACAGACGCTGTCTGACCAGCCGAGAGTTTCCAGAAATTCCAGCTTTTATTTCAGATCTCACACATCTGTGTGTTTTTAAACAAATATATTTCCAGGCCAATGGTTGTGGGGATTTATCTTGCGATGGAGTTGTCCATCCAGTTCATGTCTCACTAGCTTCTTGCTACATTCGAGAGCTGAAAGGAATGATGTAAAGCCTGCTGCCAATGCTCTTGTCCCAATTCTAAACCATTGCACAGAATCGAAATCTACCCCCTGTTGAGTCAGGCCAGGTTTGCATTAATGCCGCTCACTGTAGAAGGAGGACGTTCCCAGTACTGATCTGCCATCACACTTTTCAAAAGAAGAGCAACCTTGATTACATTAATGTAAATGAGAGAGGGGAGTGCAGAAGAATACAAATTTATGTCAAATGAAATTGTCTTTCAAATATTGGTGTTGGGGCAAGATATGCAGGTTTAACTATTGCCCGCCATTCAGCATTTTGCACATTTTTCTCTCTCCCATTGCTTAGAATGCTCTCCAATTCTTAACAGAGTTGACCAGATTCTTATTAATTTTGTAGATACACCGCAGAGTGTATCCTTTCAGTGAGGGAATTCTGGCGACCTGGTATAGCAGTTAGTGCAACGCCTTTACAGCGCCAGTGATCAGGACCGGACTGGGGTTCGAATCCTTTGCTGTCTGTAAAGAGTTTGTACGTTCTCCTCATGTCTTCATGGGATTTCTCTGGAGGCTGCGTTTTCCTCCCACCCTTCAAAATGTTCCAGGGATGTAGGTTAATGGGGTGTCGATTAGGCGGTACAGACTCGTGGGCTGAAAAGGCCTGTTACTGTGCTGCATGTCTCAATTTAAAAGTTAAAAAATAATTCAGGCTGCATGAGTATGTGCTGAAGGATGCACTGAGGTTTGGTGCAGCCAATGCACGAGTGCTGTGGGAAAGGACAAGAGTCCTTTTATTGGGCATTGAAGTTGGGGGGGGGGTTGGGGGGGGAAGCCTTTCACATTAATGAAAAGGAGGGGTAAGTAATAATGAGGTGACAAAGTGGTGGCAATGGTGTAAATCAAAGTGAATATGACAATGTACAGTGATGGAGCTGTGTGGATGTGAAGCTAAGGGTGGGAAAAGACTTTGAATGGATTTCTTTTTGCAAACAAATTATTGTGAATAGAATATATTTTTGGGGAAAGAAAAACGTATCCTGTCTGGATGCATCACTGTGCAGGATGGGAAATGCTCCACACAAGACCGCAAAGAACTGGAGAGAGTTGTGAATGCAGCTCAGACCATCACGTAAACTGACCTCCTCTCTGTCAACTCTGATTACAGTTCCCATAGTCTGGGAAAAGAAATGTAAGCAGGCTTTTCCCTCTGAGGTTGGGTGAGACATGAACAAAAGGACTTGGGTTAAAGGTGAAGGGGAAATACTTCTCATTTTCCTCTTGTTGGAGACACCAGGCAATGCTCATGGTGACTCTTTGTTTGCCTTAGGGCAGACAAAAGTTAAAATGTATCATGTATGCTCTCTTTTTAATATATTATATGTGACAATAAAAGGAACCTTTGAACCTGTGAAATGTTCAAAGGTAGCATTAGAGAGATCTTCACAGAGATAGTGGTGGGACCGTGGATGAAGGGTCCATTTTGACATTTAAGAAAAATTTGGAAAGGTATGTGGATGGTAGGAGTATGGAGGGCTACAGTCCAGGTACAGGTCAATAGGACAAGGCAGAATAATAGTTTGGCACAGACCAGATAGGCTGAGGAACCTGTTTCAGTGCTGTGAGTCCTTTAGTTCTAAACAGCCAAAATATAAAAGGGCTCATCTCATGCCCTTCTCTATCTTCTCCTGTCAGGGACCAGTTAGAAACACACACACCACTGATTCCAGGACAGTTTCTTCCCTACTGTTACCAGTCTATGGAATGATGTGCCCCTTCTGCTGTTGTAACTGAACTAAATTTGTGTAGCTTGTTGCACAAGGATAGATGGTCTTGCCTAGACAGCAAACAAAAACAATGTTTTTCTCTATATCTCAGTGCACACATGAACAAGCCCTGCTCCAAAAATAAATGGTGGCACTGCCGGAGCTGTTCCCACAGCTGCGGACCTGGGGAGAGCAGGGAGTGGAGACCGAGCGCTCCTCCACATGGTCCTACAACTCGGTCCTACTGCTGACGGCTCTGTACAGGCTCTAAAAGGCTTGCTGATGGTTCTTTAATTTAAAATCCTGAGACCTCGGGGTCTGGGGCCAAAATAGCAGTGATTGTGTTGCACACCTTGTTTCCACTGATCATCTCCCAGTCCCTGTCCCACCTCTCCCTTTATTCCACCTACACCCTCAGTCCATCCCGCTGCCTCCACAGATGCTGCCCAGCCTACTGTGTTCCTCCAGAAGTTTGTTTGTTGCTCCCAATCCAACATCCACTGTCTATGTATGTGTCAGGGCTATGCCATCGACTAGGCATGATCCAATTTAACTTCCCAAAATTCAGCACTTTGCAATTGTCTGGTTTAAATCCCATTTGCCAGTTGTAACTTCACTCCCACTATACCCCCAATCTCAGTGTCATCTGCAAACTTATGAATCAAACCACTACATTCTAATCCAAATCATTAATATAGATGACAAACAATGGGTCCATTACCAATCCCTGCAGCTCAGTCACAAGTCTCCAGTCCAATAAAATAACCCTCCACTACTTCTCTTCAATTGCTACTGCCAAGCAATACTGCATCCAATTGGCTAGTTTGCCCTGGATCCTATGTGTTCTCACCACCCAAATCAATCTATTTGTGCAGTAGTTTGTCAAAGGCGCTGCTATAGTCTTTGCTGACAACAGGCCCTTTTTCATTGGCATTTCAGTTAATTGGCTGTGCAGTGTCCCAGGATAGGAAGCCCTTTGTGCCATTTCCACTGGGACACTAATTGCTTTTCCACTGAACGCACTCATCCCCTGGCATCAGAGTGTTCTATCTTCAACTGGAAACAGGTGACTTTCTGCTGTCCCTTTTCCACTGGTTTTATCAGCACGCCTGTAACAGCAAACACTGGGAATATGAGTGGTGGAAGAGAATGTTAATCCTCGGCATGAAATGACGTCTTTTGAAACCAGTGTTCAGCCAATGTTCCTTTTCCACTGGACCCTGTCCCAGTAAATTCCCAGTTAATTCCTGGGACAGGGTATCAGTGGAAAAGCGGCTAACATCTACCACACTGCCCTTTTCAATCCTCTTGGTCACTTCTACAAAAAACTCAATCAAATTCCTTTGGGATAAACACAGAAAGTCAGGACACTGGTTATTCCTCAACCACCATCACACAATAATCATTTATCTGCCCACACTCTCATTGGGGTCTGCAGGAGCTGCTCTGTGTACATTGGTTGTGCCTCTTCCATTCCAATGCAGGTGACTTGAAAAGATTGCCCTGTTGGATGCAGAGTGCTTTTGGTTCTCAGGTTGTGAAAGATGCTATTGAAGCACCAAATTATTGATCTCACTGTCATAGCAACCTCTCCCAAAAGCTAACAACGTGGCCATCTCAATCCAGTCAAGGTTTCAAAACATCTTGAGTGAAGCAAACCGTCGAACCAAAAGTCTGAATCAGCAACTGAAATCCAGCGTTGAGCTGCCGATATTTTTTTGTTTTGACAATGTAATCATCTCTTTATCACTTTCCCAAATGTTATTAATTTGCCAAGCCCTGACATTTAGTAATCCAGCTGTTGAGCTCGCACATGCACCGTTCCCCCCTGGATTCCAGGTGCTGCCTGTCAACTTTGCAGATAAATTAAGTCTTTAGGCACAGTTAACACTACTCCGTTGACTGATGGCTAAATGTAATTTCCAAGAAAATGATTGTTGCAAGGAAAGTTTGCATATATTTGCACATTGATGCTGACAGATTCATTAAACATATTTTACTCACACACCGTGAGTCTGCTAAACTGAGGTTTTTTTGCAAGTACAGAGCAAATACAGCATAGGTTCTGAAAAGAAATAAACTGCTGGGCGAGGTGGATGAAATATTTGGGAACTCATTTTATCTTTTTACTTAAAGCTTCTAACAATCCATAGTATCTTGAAGAGCTCAGCTCAGCTGCAAGCCACCAAGGCTGTGGATTCCAATCCCATTCCAGAATATTATCCCAGGTCAGTTCTGACTTTGTCTATACTGAGAGTGCCTCTGGATGAGATGCTAACTATCCATGGTTCTTCTTTGGAGAAGAGCATTTGTGTTATCTTGCTGCCCTGTCATCTTTTACAGTAATCAGCATCACTGAAAGGAATCCATGATCTAGCATTAACTGCATTGCTCTTTCTGAGACTAAGCTCTGAGCAATTTAATGTCTGCATTTTGTAAATCACTGCAATAACGTTTATTGATTTTATTGCATGTGGACAGGTTGGATCTTTCTGAAATCCTGCAACAGCTCCTCTTCCAGCTCTTGTGTTCCCAAATGATGTATGTTCTGCATTCTTCTAATTCCCACCTTAACCATAACATGATTCAATGCCATTTCCCATGTGTGGTGATGTCACTCTTTTGACCCATAAGACCATAGGAGCAGAATTGGGCCATTCAGCCCATTGAGTCTCCTCTGCCATTCAAGTCATGGCTGATGTATATTTAATCTCATTGCTGCCTTTTCCTTTCTTTCTTCAACTCGTCATACTCTTTGTCTGAGGAGCACCAGCAGAAGAACATAAAAAACAGGAGTGGGAGTTGGACATCTGACCCAAGCGGCCCAGTGGTAACAGATCCCCTCTGCTCTTAAATTCATTCTCTCTAGCAATGAAAGCAGCCCTTTTTGATTACCTGTTGAACGTGAAAACCAACCTTTTTGCGATTCATGCACAAGCATTCTTTGCAAAATGACATGCTGAAAATGTATGCCATTTATATAATAGTCTGATTTAATATTCTTCTTTCTGAAGTGGAAGATCTCACATTTACTAGCATTGTACTCCATCTGCCAGACTCTTCCACTCACTTAACTTATCTACAAGTCTCTGCAGAGTCACTGTGACCTCCACACAATTTGCTTCTCCATTGAGCAGACAATAAAAAAAATTCTTTATTTTTAAATTTAGAATTATGGTACTGTAAATGGCCCTTCCAACCCAAGAACCCATGCTGTCCAAATACACCAATTAACCTACAGACCCTGCCCATTTTTTTCTAACTTTGTTGAAATTGTACTAAATGTTCATAAAGCTCTGGTTAGACCTCCATGAGGACACTATGTTCTGTTCTGGCCACTACACTAAAAAGGATGTGAAAGTCCTTGAGAGAAGGCAAAATTAGTCGAGAGATGAGGTTTCAGTGTCAACTGAAGTTGGAGAAACTGAGTAGATCTTGGAGAAAAGGGAGTTGAGGATGTGGAGAAGTATCCTAATGATCTGATGTCAGGCTTTTGTACAAGAACAAAAGGGGAAGAATAATTTTGCACAGTGAATGCAAATCTCATTCTGTACAAGGTGCTGGAATTCAGGATTTCTGTCTATTCACACATCAAGTCAAATTTATTGTCATCTGATTGCCCAAGTTTAACCCGATGAAACAATGTTCTCCTGTCCTCAGTGAAAAACACGCCGACACACAACCAGACATAACACACATATGGAAGATAAGTATTCATATATACAAATATTTGTGGGTGGCATGGTTAGTGTAGAGGTTAGTGCAAAGCTGTTACAGCACTAGTGATTGGGAATAGGGTTCAAATCCCACACTGACTGTACCGAGTTTGTATGTTCTCCCCGTGGGGCTTTGGTTTCCTCCCACTGTCTGAAATGTACTGGGGGTTGTAGGTTAATTTAGTGTAATTGGGTGGCACAGGCTCATGGGCCAAAATGGCCTGTTACTGTGCTATATGTCTAAATTTTAAATTTAAATGATAATAAATTAATAAATATTGTTTAATGAATATGAGTCTCAGACTTCTACTATCCTTGATTTTTTAAGACAAATCATTGGTTTCAGGGGAAATGTGGCTCCCCAAGTTTGGGCACCAGGCAAAGCATTGTCTCATGAATATCGTGGAAGCTCCGTATCTGAGGATATTCAAGACTTACCAAGGATTTTAAAACCATGGATATAGGGTTGATGCGACAGATTGTAATGTTGAAGTAAAGGACCAGCCAGCATCTAATTAAATGGCTGCTTTCATTGCTAGAGAGAATGAATTTAAGAGCAGAGGGGATCTGTTACCACTGGGCCGCTTGGGTCAGATGTCCAACTCCCACTCCTGTTTTTTATGTTCTTCTGCTGGTGCTCCTCAGACAAAGAGTATGACGAGTTGAAGAAAGAAAGGAAAAGGCAGCAATGAGATTAAATATACATCAGCCATGACTTGAATGGCAGAGGAGACTCAATGGGCTGAATGGCCCAATTCTGCTCCTATGGTCTTATGGGTCAAAAGAGTGACATCACCACACATGGGAAATGGCATTGAATCATGTTATGGTTAAGGTGGGAATTAGAAGAATGCAGAACATACATCATTTGGGAACACAAGAGCTGGAAGAGGAGCTGTTGCAGGATTTCAGAAAGATCCAACCTGTCCACATGCAATAAAATCAATAAACGTTATTGCAGTGATTTACAAAATGAATAGCTTCATTTAGTTTCTCTTTTGCATTTTCTTATGTCCCTTTGAAAGAGAGTTAACATTTCGTGTCTGTGACCAGAAGCTTTGAGTCAGTTTCTCTATCCACAGATGATGGCGGACCTATGGGAACTTGAGGATGCTGGCTGGATAAATGGACACAAGCCCTGGCTAAAGGTTCGATGACAACAGCTCAAGACCAGTCCCAACAGTGGGGAGCAGGTTTAATTAGATGGACTTGGAGTGCAATCTAAGTATCAACAACAATGTTCATGAAACTATTGATTGTCATAAAAACCTGAGGGTGGAAGTCTATTGTAGACATACAGGAGAATGCAGATGCTGGACTCTAAAGCAACAAATAATCTGCTGGAGGAACTCAGTGGGTCGAGCAGTGTCACTGGGAGAGAAAGAATGGTTGACGTTTTGGGTTGGAACCCTTCATCAAGATTGAGAGTGCAGAGGAGATATAATCTGTACAATGAGGTTGGACAGGTGCTAGTAGGGGATTGGTGAATTAGGGAAGGGTGAAGGATGAAGGAATGAACTCTACTATCCTTCCCTGATCTTAGCTTACAAATGGTCTATGTGACAGTTGTTGGACAGTGCTGTGGGTTGCAACTGGAATAAACCAGTGCATCATATCGCCATTGTTGAGGAAATCAAGGTTCAGTCGAGGACTTTGGTTCCACTAATAATGCCGAGCCCATCAGCAATCTCCTGCTGTGTCAGCTGTCCTAAAGTGAAGAGGAGTGGGAGGTTGGGCAGGCAGGCAGGATTTTAGATAAAAGAAAGAAGGTGGAACAACTCCACGATCCCGCTTTGATCCTGACTTGCTGCTCTGTTTGTGTGGAGTTTGCATATTTTTTGTAGGCATCCCAGGGTGCTCTGGTTCCTTCCCATGTCCCAAAGGTGTGGGGGTTGGTTACTTTACCACGGTAATTTCCCCTTAGTCCAGGGGGTGTTTGGGCATGAGGGGAGAAACAGGTTACTGGAAAATAAGTTGGGGAATGGGATTGTTTTGAAGCAGGCATAGACGTGATGGAATGAATGTCCTCCTTATCTATCATAAGAAAGTTTGAGAAGGTGAGCTGGGAAGTGTCAGAATTGGCATCCACCTTCCTCTGGTATTCAAAGCTTGTATAAACTCCAACCCACCCAACTACTGACCAACCGGGAACCTCAGCACCATTTGGCCGGCATGGTTAGCCCCATGTTACTACAGTGCCAGCAACACAGGTTCAAATGTGCTGCTGCCTGTAAAGACTTTGTACGTTCTGCCCGTGGGTTTTCTCCAGGTGCTCCCGTTTCCTCCCACTCTCTAAAGCAGATGGGTTTGGTAAGTTAATTGGGTGTAATTGGGCGGCACAGGTGTCGTGGGCCGTAAGAGCCCTCAATCGTGTTGCATCATTTTAAAAAAAAACATGAAATCTGGGGTTATCAGTGGGTTCTACATTATCTTCAACAGCCATCGTAAACTCCACAAGTGGAAGCAAGTCATTCTGCACCCCAAAGGGCTCTCTGAGAAGAGGAAGGAGAAGAACAGAAATGCAGATACTTTGAGACAGCAGGAGGATTGATGGAAGACATGGTCAAATGGGTGGATTCCCAGGGCCATAAAGGAGTAAAAGTGTGGCCCCCATGAAGGAACTGTGAAGATCAGGGTAGTGTGTATCTAGAAAGAGGTCCCAGAGGCAGCAATAGAAGTGGACAGTGACAATGTTCTGAAGGGATTTGGACAGATTTATGGATAGGGAGGGCTTTGAAGGGTCTGTATCAAATGCAGATGGACAGGATAGCCGAGAATGCTAACGGTGAACATGAACTAGTGTGTCAGAATGCCTGTTCACTGCTCTATGACTCTGGTTAGGGAAGAGTTGAAAGAAGGCAGAGATCACAGAGAGTGGTAGGATGGCGGAGGTCATCGAATTGGAAAGTCACTTGAACGTTGGAAACAGGTTCTTCACATTTTTCTCCCAAATTTCTCCTTTAAGTCCTTCTCTTCACTCTCACTGGTGGCAGAACCTGCCATCTCTCTTGGAATGAACTTAGTGATCACCACTTTAAAGACAGGTATTGATGCTCGCTCTTAATCTGATAAATTGTGTGAGCTAATATGGAAATGTAACATTTATTTTGAAGGCTAAGGGCAATAATGCTACATATTTATGAGATGCCCAAACTCAGTTTGGTAGCTAAATCCTGTGATCCCTTCAGGAAACTAAAATCAATTGAAATTTATTTAACAGTGTATTAAAAGGCAAGTTGAAGCACAAATCTCATGGTTCTTCAGTAAAACATCAACAGCTGCAGTGATTAAGCATCAGCTTGTAAATTAATTTAACAAATGAGATGCTCCTCTAATGTATTTTCCCAAACACAGCTTAGGGTCACCTGTACTGGGCAACCTACCATCTGTGGTAACTGACTGCAGTACTGGCTTCGATAATGAGATTTTAACATGTTACCCATACACTTTCCTGATTGCCACGAGTCTTCTCACCCCACCCTGTCCTTGTGCCTCACAGATCCAGTGAAGCATGTTGAATCCTCAGGTGCTGTCTGTGTGGAGTTTGCATGTTTACCATAAGATCACTGAGCAAAATAGGCTATTCAGCCCATCGAGTCTGCCCCACCATTCAATTATGAGCTGATCCATTTTCCCACTCAACCCCAATCCCCAGCCTTCTCCCCATAACTCGATTAGTCCTGACTAATCAATAACTTATCAATCTCTGCCTTAAATACACTCAGTAACTTGGCCTCCACGACCCCTCCTGTGGCAACAACCTCCACAGATTCACCACCATCTCGCTAAAGAAATTCCTCTGTTCTAAGTGGTCACCCTTCAATCCTGAAGTTGTGCCAGGGTTTTGCCAGGAAGTTGTCTCAGTGACCGCGTGTGTTCACCCTCAGGGAATTTGAGTTGGAGACTTTGAGGGAGATGAATTGGCCACTGTAAAAGATGAAAGGATAATCAGACAGGAGTTAATGGATATCTGAGAGAGAATAGCTTACAAGGAAATGTAGGGCAATGGAACTAATGGAAATATATAGTGGAAATATTTCATAAACAGACATAGATTTGATGGAGCAAATCAAGATCAAGTTTTCATCAACCGATTGTAGAAGTACAACCCAACGAAACAGCGTTTTCTGGTCCTCAGTGCAAAACCTCGTAAACACACAATCAGATATAACACACACACAGAAAAACAATACCTATGCAGTATGTATATACATATATAAAAATAAATAAATATCTGTTTACTAAATAGTGGTGTCTCAGAGGGTTAGGTTGAGCAGTTTATCAGTCGTTCAGCAGTCTCACTGCCTGTGGGAAGAAGCTGTTCCTCAGTCTGGTGGTGCTGGCTCTGATACTCCTGTACAATCTCTTTCTTGATGGGAGCAGCTGAAAAATGCTGTGTGCAGGGTGGTAGCAGGGTTGGCGCCAGAACAAATCTTCGCAGGAGGCATTGCTGCTTAAAAACTCGCTCAGTTGGTGGAGGGTACTTACCATATTAAATGCGGCATCCTGCGGTCCGTAGGCCTTGCATGGCCATGATTCTTCTTGCACGCACGCGGAATGGATTGGAGTACCAAGGCCTGGTGTCACTAACGTCACTTCCTCCTCCCTCCGACAGAAGTGACGCTAGTCTCCCTGGTATTTCAATCCATTGCACATGTGCCAGCCAGCCCTAGTTTGTGCGCGCAAGAAGAAACATGGCCATGCATGGCCTATGGATGCTGGGATGCTGCAAATGGAGGACTGACGGACTGTTGGCCTAAAACTGGACATCTGGCCTCCCTAGTATGGGTGGGGAAGGTCACAATACCTTATTTTTGTGGGGGGGAAATGCCCGCAAATACCCCCCCTCCCCCCTTGGTGCTGACACTGGATATTAGAAGTCCTCAATGACTTTGTGAGCCCTCTTCAAACAACAATCGCAGGAGATCAAGTCGATGGGGGTGGGAGGGGGGAGGGAGACTCCAGTGATCCTCTCTGCTTCTCGTATGGTCCTGCGCTTGACCACTGATCCAAATTTCTAGAGCAACCATACCACACCAGCCAGGATGCTCTTGATAGAGCTCCAATATGTTCTAATACAACCTCCCCAGTCCAATTCCACTCTCCTACATCACCTCACAATTCCGCAAACCTAATTCCTCTCCCTCCTCATTCCCTAGATGATTTCACTGGTCTAATCCTCCATCTTCTCATGGCTTAATCCAAATCTACACTCAGTTTCTTCCCTCTGTAGTATTCCTCATTAACACGAGTATCCCACGCTGGTCAAATCCAGCTTCATTGACAGTGGAGGAATGCATGATACAGGCTTTTGGAAAGAATATAAGAGCACAATGAAGAATTCAAAGGGGAAACTATGAAATAAAATGATCAGGGAACATGAAATTAAATAGTAGAATATGTCAAAGTGACGTCAATAAGGAAATGAAGATTTGAATGGGATTGGGGTCAGTCAGCATTAGATAAGGAGAGGGAGAGAGGGAGATGACAGAAATATTAATCATGATTTCATTTTAGCAGGAAATAGAACAGGTGGTTGTGACAGTGGATAATGAGTTGAGCAATGAGCTCAGTGCAATTAAAATCGAAAAGAGGAGATACCAAATAAACTAATCAAACTCAAGCATCCACTCCAAAATTCTTCTCCAACAAAATGGCTTAGAAAATGCACCAGCGCTTCTACTTCCTCAGAATCCTGAAGTAATTCAGCATGTCACCTGCATCCCTCAGCAACTTTTAACAGGTGAAACATTGAGAGCATCCTGTCAGGGCGTGTCACTGCATGAGACAGAAACAGCTCAAGCCATCACACATTTTCTTAGCCCTCTCCCCTCCATCAACTCTCTTGATATCTCCCACTACCTTTTAGAAAAAACAGCCAACATATGAAAAGGCTCATCCCACCCCGGCCACACTTTCTTCACCCACTACCCTTCACCCCCCCACCCCTCCTTGCAGGAAGAAGACTCACGAGTGTGAGATCATGTCCTAACAGATTCAAGGACAGTTTCCTTCCCACTGTAATCAGACTCCTGAACGATGTACACCCGTGTAAAATTATCCTGCCATTTTCCGTACCATCTGTAACTCTGCACTTCTGTGCAGTGTCTTACTTGCTTATTATGCACAAGGTATCTTGCTGGACTGCTCACAAAACAAACTTTGTCACTGCATCTTAGTGAACTTGAACTCATCACCGTGACTCATTTGTCTTCCAGGACAGTCACGTTATGGGGTTACCCACAGATTTCCTTCCCCGAGGAAAGAACTGTGGATAAGATTCAGTGTCAAGATTTTATGGGGATATTTTTGAATCTGGATCTATTTAATCACTGGAGTTTAAATTCCTCATCTGCTGTGCGGGGACTGAAAGGTGGGTACCACAAACAATGTCTGTTTCCATGGCCCAGGGACACCTCCTGCTGCACCTGCCTGTCAAGCGATCATAAGGAGGGACAGCTGCCTCGAGTCAGGCTGTGTTGTTCATACAATTATTGCAGAGAGAGCTCCTATTTTACATCGACTCACCCCGGACTGCGGGAGAATCAAACCCACTTTCCTCAGGGGAGAAGCCCAAAGTGATGGGATCCCTCCCTAGTCATTTACTCTGTAATTAGAAACTCCTCTGCACACTTGTAGCCAATTGCTGGCAGTGAACCAGTGTATATACTTTTGTATAATCAGTCTACGTGCTGTTAGCATGGTAATTGCTTTTGCAAATAGAGGTTAAATGTGAATTACAGTATATTTTTAATTGATTACCAACATTTCATTAATTCTCTCCCCAATATTTGATGGAACCTCGGCTCTATTCCAAACAGATGTTCGGTTCTGTTCCTCAGAATGAGATACTTTTTTCCTTATAAAAACAATGCTGGAGAAACTTTACGGGTCAAAAACTGAACTTTATATAGCAAAGATAAAGAAACATAACCAATGTTTCAGGCTTGATCCCTTCATCAAGGTATAAGCAAAATGTAGGCAGATGCTCAAACACAATGGTAGGAGGGAGGGGCAGGAGGAGGAGGACAATCCCACAGGCAGGAGGTAATATGTGGATAAGGGAGGGAGGGCACATCAGCAAGCAGGGGGAAGGATGATGGCTCAGGGAGAGAGAAGAGGTGGAGAGCTGGAGAAAAGGAGACAGAGGGATAGAGAAAAGAGGGAGAATGTGGAGTGATCTAGCAGGACTTGGAAAAGTAATGATAATGCCACCCGGTTGGAATGTTCCCAGATGGAATATTCTGTTGCTCCTCCAATTTACAGGTGGCCATGATTTAATAGTACATGAGAGCCATGGACAGACATTTCAGGGCAGATTGGGGTGCAGAATTCAAATGGTATTTTTGAAATGATACTTCTTCCTATTGGATCTAACTCCAGATCTCACATAAACCTCTTGAGATTCTGGACCTCCCACTGAAGTAATTTTTTTTCTCTAATTTTTGACAGGAGTATTTTGCTTGCGAGCTTATCCTGCTTGAATATCCTGACACTGTATGGGATCAGCTCTCAGTTTTTACCTGTGCCCAACTCTTTGAGGGGTGGGGAACTGGGGCTGAAGTTGATTTGGACGCAAGAAGCTCAGGTTCACCGTTGGACTGTATAGGAGGCCTTGCAGGTATGGAGGTTATGGAAGAGCAGGATGCAGTGGCATCTGAGGAGGTGGCGGACCCATGGACACAATGGCTCTGAGGGGACTCTCCATTACTTCCCTTTAACATAGAACATAGAGCATTACAGCACAGTACAGGCCCCTCAGCCCTCAATGTTGTGCTGACTTATATGCTCCCACCAAAAAACAAATACTAAACCATTCTTACCTCATAACTATTTTTATTTCATCCCTGTCTAAGAGTCTCTTAAATTCCCCAAATGTTTTGGCCTCCACCACCATCTCTGGCAAGGTGTAAAAAACTCTCCCCTAAAACTACTTCCCTTCATTTTGTACAGATGTCCTCTGGTGTTTGCTACTCCTGTCCTAAGAAAAAGACAGTGGCTGCCTACACTATGCCTCTCAGAATCTTGTAGACCTCTATGAAGTCATCTCTCATCCTTCTACTCTCTAAAGTCCTTGTTTACTTGTCCAGATCATGATCATTAAAGCACCTCTGTGTGTCTTTACAGGATAAACCAAGGGAAAAACATATCTGTGTGTCTCTATGTACAAGATAATAAAGGGAATTGTGAATCTTTGCCGCTTCCCACTTTCCACTCTTCAGTTTGGCAAAGGTGTGCAGGCCACAGACTCACTCACTGGCTTGTATATTTGCCTCTTACTGACACACGCTGACTGCTTTTGATAAAAACCTCGACTTTCAAATTTCCAACTTTGTTGTCAAATGCCCCTATTGACGCATTCATCCCCTCCTGGTTAAAATACCTGCTCTTTTCTGACTGGAACCACCATCAAATGTGGTTGTTTCACCATTGACAGTGATGAACCCTTATATCCCTCACCAGGTGTAGATCTGAGAAATGTAAGCAGGCTTTTGCCTCTGAGGCAAGAACGAAAAGACATAGGGTTGAGAATGAAAGGTGAAATGTTTAAGGGGAATATTAGGAGGAACCTCTGCACTCAGAGGTGCTAGCAGAGGTGATGGATGCTAGTTTGGTTGTGACATTTTGGAGGAGACTGGATAGGTACATGGAAGGGAGGCATATGGAGGGCTCTGGACTGGGTGCAGGTTGATGGTACTAGGCAGAATAAACAGTCTATCACAGACTAGATGGGCAAAAGGGTCTGTTTCTATGCTGTAGTGTTCTATAGTTCAATTGCTTCAATGTCCTTAAGCGTGTCTCCCTTTCGCTGCTCTGTAAAACATCTTTCAGCAAGCTTCAATCTTTTTTCTTGCACTAACAGTGGCTGCAAATATTTATTTATCTCTCTATCCTTGCATATTTATTTTCTCTATCTGTCTCAGCATATGGTAGTGATTTAATGTAAACTATTGTAGTTGGTATATCTTCCACACCAGTGTGGGCGCAACAAGAACTTCTGTGCGTCTCATGTTGTACCTTTGACAACTATGGTTACTGGGAATATTTATTATTTGTTTATCCTGAATATCCTGACACTGTATGGGATCAGTATTTATTGGTATTTATTATCATTAAAAAAAAAATTAACGTATACTATTATAGTTGTATAAAGTACATGTTCGGCTGGAGCAAGGAATATTTTCGGTTCATATGTGCATTGTATAATGTGTAAGACAATAAACTCATTATAGTTATCAATGCAGATGCTTCTCCAGCTCCACTTATGATTTTTCGATGTTACGATGGTATGAGAGCGATACACATTCTAATGAAAATGCCTGCACATAGTCACTTGGTTCTGTAGTTTCACAATTCGCCTCATGGTGGTGTGGGTGTGACTGGCGTTATTGGCTATCGCACAGCAGCTGATGGATACAGTTTATGACTAAAGATTGTTTTTTTTTTCAGCGTTGAATAAAAGGCATTGAACATTTAATTATAAAATAGGCTTTGGTTTATATAACATTTCCCAGCTGTAGGCTATGGTAAGCGGTCTGAGCACATTAGGGTAGGCTAGGCTATATTATTCGGTAGCCTACTTGTGGTACTCTATCTTTTTCAACTTATGATTTTCCCACTTACGATGGGTTTATCAGAACATAACCCCATCGTAATTCGAAGAGCATCTGTGAACCATTCCTCATCGTAGCACAAGTACTGCCACCGGAACCTGGAGCAAACAAAGAGAAGTTTGAGGGGCCCAATGGCTCAGGCACCATCCGCGGGTAGAAAGGGTCAGTCAACATTTTGGGTTGTGTAAGATGGGGAGATGCCAAGTAGGCAAAGGGGGAAAGAAGGTGGGGAGAGGCTAAGAGGTGTTGAAGATATTGGACAGAAGGTGAGAGAGGTGGAGAGACAGGTAGAGGGAGAGACTACAGGTGGGGAAAGGTGAGGGGGAGAATGGGAGGAGGTAAAGGAGAAATTGAGAGAGTGGAACCTGATGGAGGAGGGGCTCACCTAAGGTGAAAACAAAAATTGATGCTCTTGCCTGAGAAACATAAAGCCTGCGGATGCTGGAATCTTGAGCCTACAAAGTGTGGTGCACTGTTAGACAGAATCAAACACACCCAAGGTAAAGACTGAACAACAGGCTTTAATCCACAAAGACTTCCACAGAGCCAGGCTGGCTGTGGCTGCAGCAACTCTGAGTGAGGCCTCGGGAGGCCGGCGCAGGCTTATATCCCGGAGGGTGATTGACACCCAACTGGGTGGGGCTTGATCCATTCAGGCCGACTGATTGACAGCCGGCCAGGTGTTGTCATATCCCCTTACACTCCTGCAGGTACAGAGGTTGCCCCCTGCAGTAGGCCGGTGGTGTACCACCACACAAAGAATTGCTGGAGGAACTCAGTAGGCCAGACAGCATCTGTGGGGAGAAATGATCAGTCAGCATTTTGCATCAGAACCCTTCATCAAGACTAAGATTTAAAAAAAGTTGAAATATTTATAGAAAGGTGGAGAGAAGCTGGGGGAGGGGCCCAGAGGTGAGAGGGTATAGGCCAGAATGTTTTTCGATGAACCTTCAGTACAACTCCGATTATCTGAAATCGTTTGGATCGGGCCTATGTCGGATAAATGTATTTTTTCGGATAACTGGCCATTTTTAAAAAACAGCCAAGTAGCAACAGCAAATCACTTGCAACACAGTTTAAACAACAAGGGATGGCTTTTTAAGCATTAAAATAATGTTTAATTCTCTCCAAAAAAATGCTGGCTGCCACCAATCATTGATGCCTCCCCACTGAGGCCCCTCTCCTGCCCAGAGCCAGAGGTCCCCACTGAATTTGAACTCCAACACCTACGCTGCTGCCAGGAGGCCGCTCTCCTTGATGACACCGGGACAAGGGATTCTTCCAAATGCTTGCGGCTGGGAGACAGTGGTGCGCAGTTTGAGAGGGAGAGTTGGAGAGAAAATTCAATAGGGGAAGGCAAAGAAGAAATGGAAAGAGAGAGGAAAGGGAGTTACCAGAAACACGGCCAATCGTCGTTCTAATTTCATGTCGGGTGTATTTTTTTTCAACCTGTGAGGACAGTTCGGCTCCAAAGAAAATTCGGATAAATGAGGATTTTGGAGAATCTGATAATTGGACTTGTGCTGTACGTTTATGTGCAACCCCCAACTCTTGGTCTAATTTTTCTCTACACTTTTTTCCCGGATGAGCTCTTCTAGCATTTTATCGCTTGCTAAAAACTCCATCCAGTGGTGCTGAACAGGATTTAAGAGCACAGAAGGTTCTTTTCCCATCAGCCCTAGGAGCTAGGGGCAAAGAATTGTGGGGGGCTGTGGGGGTTGGTAAGGGCGCCTCACTGTTCTCCCTTTCGTAACAAGCAAAAATCACACGTCACTCCGTAAACAGGGTAAAATCCCCACTTAGTGCATGTATCAGTGGTTGGAAACCAGGAGGGAGACTCGGACCTCCTGGAGAGAGTGGTCACCGCTGGAAAGGACAGGAGGCAGTATGGCTACGGAGATTACGGGGGTGCAGGAGGGGTCAGCATTGGAGCAGGCAGTGGGATCCACGGACACTCGGTGTCTTCGAGGGGACTCTCCTTTGCTTCTCTCCCTCCTGGTAGGGGTGCTGGACTAGTGGGGCCACTTTTGTGTCTTGAAGGGAAAACAAATGTACAGTACCTGTGATTGGCACCGGACCAGGATTCAAATCCCGTGCTCTCTGTAAGAAGTTTGTACGTTCTCCTTGTGTCTGCTTGGGTTTCACCAGGGGCTTTGGCTTCCTCCCACTGTTCCAAATGTACTGGGGGTGTAGGTTAATGGGGTCTAAATTGGGCGGCCCAGAGTCATGGGCCAAAGTGGCCTGTTACTGCGCTGTATGTCTAGATTTCTTTAAAAATTAAAATTTAAACAAATATTTTGTATATATGTACATTACAATACAGGAACCTTGATCTTGAACCTTGAACAAAACAAAGAAACAAAGTCAAACAGAATTTTTTTAAGAGGTTAAGATAATTACATGGAACTGAGAAAAATAGAGGAAATTCTGTACTGTTGTCAGAGAAGGTTATTGGGTAAGCACAACACTCTGGGCCAAAGGGCCTGTACTGTACTGTGCTGTTGGTTTCTATGCTCTATGTTAAACCTTTGCTGCTTTGGAGATAAAGTTTCTATTTTCCTCAGCTCACATCAGGAGACAATTGAAAGACAGAGAAGAGTTCCAGATTTGGCAGTCTGGTGTCGGCAAGATCATCACCGCCACCTGCTGGTTTCACCAAAAGTACCAAGCCCGGAAAGTGCCTGTCACTGTTGTCAATCGGGGGTGCAGGATGGAATTCTGCAAACCAAGCCTGTCCTCTCTGGGGCTGCCAATAGAATGACAGAAGCCACTTTGTTAGCTCTCTTGACTGTGGGCTCGGGTGGTTGGAGACTCAACTCCCAGTCTGGGAATTGACTAAAAACAGCTAATGCTCCACGTTTCAATCCGGATCAGTTAGGACCCTGTGGATGAGAGTTTCTCGGATGCTTTGCCCCATTCCCAGCTCCGTGATCTTCTTCTTGGGAGCAAGTTCTGAAGAAAGGGCAGAGAGTAGTTCCTGGAGCCCTGCTCATGATTTATCTATTGGCCACTGTCACAGAGCTAGTTCTGCTCTTCATTGAAGAATCATCGAATCAAGACAGAGTGGAAACAGGCCCTTCGGCCCAATGCCCCCAAGCTGACCTAATCTTCCTGCCATATTTCTCTAAACCCAACCTATCCATGCTTCTTTCCAAATGTTCCTTAAATGTTGCAATAGTCCCAGCCTCAGTTACCTCCTTCAGCAGCCTCTTCCAGACACCCACCACCCTCTGTGTAAAAAGGTTATCCCTCAGGTTCCTGTTAAATCCATTGCCTTAAATGTATCTCCTCTGGTTACTATTTCCTCTGCTCTCGGCAAAAGATGGTCTGCCTTCCCCTGATCTATTCCACTGATGATTTTGTATCACCTTTTTCCCTGTGGGAGTCATAAATTAGAGTTTCCTACCCTGAAGCAGTGGCCACTATCTGAACTGTTATGAAGTGGTCTGGCCTATTCTTGAGTGAAACACAAAATTCTCCGTGATTGCTGCAAAAACACAGAAACGCTGGAGGACCTCAGCAGGTCTTGCTGCGTCCATAGGAGGGAAAGATGTACATTTCGGGCCTGAGCCCTTCTTCAAGGTATGAGCAAAAAGCAGACAAGACATTGCGAGGAAGTGAAAAGTGCTATAGAAATGCACTACAGGAGCATGTTACAGCTCCACATGGTGTTGGTGAGACCTTGCCTGGAATATAGTGTGGTGTTCTGGTGAACCAGAGATATTGACAGGTGGGAAAGACTGCAGAGAATGGAGAGTTTGAATCATGGGAAGCTGTGTCCTTTCTCCCTGGAGCACAGGAGGGTAAGGAGAAACCTAGAAATATATAAAATCATGAGGGGTGTGGATTCCGGGATAGGAATCTAAAAGTGGGTAAAAGTGGGGATAACTGTAATGTTTAAAAGACATTAGGAGGGACATGGATAGGAATATGGACAAAATACAGACAAATGGGGCAAGCTTGGTTAGTATTGCCAAGGTGGGCCGAATGGCCCATTTCCCTACTGTAGAACTCAATGAACCTAAAGTTTCCATGCTCTTCAGAATAAATGAGGCACTTTGCAAGTACACAAATACCACTGAACAACCTCCCATATTGGTTTGACGACACAACAGTTGTGATTTCAGTACACAATCTGTCTCTGATATGAATGCTTGGTTTGTGGAGGAACATACAGTCAGGATTTTAAGCCTGGCTCTGACTGCTGGGAAGGACTTGATCTTCATGTCAGAGGCCATTTCGATGCCACATCTGGAAGTAACAAGTATTAATTCTTGTACCTGAGACACAATCAGCTAGATCCCTGTCTTTAACTGATAGTGAGACTGTGTTCCACCTCACCTTGACCTTGTCTCTGGCTCTGAAATGTCAAACTCAGTCTGACATTTGATACTGAACTGGCAGAACTTTCTTCAACTAAAGAGCAGAACCGTCACCTTTAATCGCTGTCACTGTCTCCATTCCCGAGCCCCCGACTCCATCGTCTCGAACCAGCCCTGCTGCCGTCTGTAGCCCGAGGTGAATTTCAAACACTGTAGACCAGCTCCCTGCCATATTAGCTTGTCTGTAGCTTAGGACCTCTGTGACTTTGTGCCTTCTGGCCCTGAAATGCTGCCCATGCTGGGCTCTTCATCACCAGAACACCTCCTTGTCCAGTATCCTTTTACCTCTTGGCCCTCCCCCAGCATCAGCCCCCCACCCCCTACCCCCCATTTTATATTTGCCACGTTAATCTCGCGAAAGGGTCTTGACCTGAAGTGTTGACAAAGTTTCTCTCCGTGAATGCTGCCTGACCCACTGAGTCCCAAGTCCTCAGGCAGCTTCTATTGGGAGGAGATCCCAGCAGATTGGCAACTGATGTAGGGAGAAGCTCCCAGAAGATTGGGAAGCTCCTGTGGGGAGAAATCCCAGTAAACCAGGCAATTCCTGCAGAGTGAAAATCCCAGCAGATTGTACAGCTCCATGGGAGAATATCCCAGTAGATCGGGAAGCTCTGGTGGGGAGAAATCCCAGCAGTTCTCCCATTCATTCCCCTCTTCATAAACCCATCCATCTGAGTATTAACTGTGTCCAGACCCACATTTGTCAGCCTTCTCAACCCCACAATGCTCACAGATATAAGGGACACCATCAACTCCCTGTCACTTTAATTATCCACCCCGTCTTGCTCCAACCAACCACTCTGGGCTTGGCCTCCTGATGGCCCAACATAGTCATGAGAAGCAGCAAAGCCCTTGGGCATGGCTGGTATCAAAATTCAGCCAAGTTCACCACTTTCTGGTTGCTTGCTGCAATATCAGACCCACAAACCGTTAACCCAGGTGTTCTCCCTCCATGCAGCTGCCCGATCTGCTGGGATCTTCTCCCAACAGGAGCCACTCAGAGAGCTGGGATCTACTCCCAATAGGAGCTGCCTGGTCTGCTGGGATCTTCTTCCTATAGGAGCTTCCCAATTTATTGGGATCTTCTCCTCCCATGGAGTTGGCCGATCTATTAGGATCTTCTCCCAACAGGAGCTGCCCAGTATGCTGGGAACTACTCTCAACATCAGCTGCCTGATTTGCTGGGATCTTCTCTCTACAGGAGTTGCCTGGTCTGCTGGGATTTTCTCCCAACAGGAGCTGCCCAATCTGCTTGAATCTTCTCTCTACAGGAGCTGCCTGATCTGCTTGAATCTTCTCTCTATAGGAGCTGCCTGATCGCTGGGATTTCTCTGCATGCTTCCTTTTGGTTTCAGGTTCAGCAACTGCTCTGATTGACCTTTCTCCACTTTTCACCCCTTGACAGTTTCCTTATTCATCTAAAACCTAGGCCTCCAGAAACACTGGAATCACCCAGGTAACTCTGGCTCCACCCAATGGGAGATGCTCCTCTCATGGCCTATCTGCATCTTACACATGGCGGCAATCCTTCACTTGCCCATTTTGGCAGGGAACCTGACCTGAATTGCCAACAGTTTCCCTCTCCACGGATGTTTTCTGGACCTGCTGAGGGTTTCCACCATTTCCTGTTTTTTTCAACGCAGATACCCAGTATCTGCAGCTTCTGTTCAATACACCCAGTTTCACTATGGCTCAAATGAAATCTTTCAAGTTTCAAGGTTATTTTATTGTCATGCCATTACAAATGTAATATTACATGAAATTTCCTTTAGTCTTATGTAAGGCAAAGATTCACCATAATTAGAAATAGCCCGGTGCCCCTTGCAATCAGAGAAAGAGAAGCAAAAGATTTCTCCCAGAGTCATTGAATGTCTCCAGCCCTCCTCCAACCTCAGTAGCCACACAGCCATGCCATCAGTAACCTGAACTCCAGATCCAAACCTGATCAGGAATCCCTTAGCACCTTCGCGTATCCCAGTTCGGACACCTGGCAACCCCCTTCAGCCTATCACAAGCCAGTCTCCAGCAGTCTGTCACCTGGTGTGAATCACTTGACTGCACTTGCCAGCAGCACACAGCCTGCATGGGTTCCTCGCCTCAAGTCACCAAAGCCCACTGCCTCAAGACACTGGTCAGCTGCTGTGATCACTGTCCTGTGGGTCACCTCTGCTTCACCTTCTCAAACGGGAGTGATATACCCATTTTCTGGTGCCCTGAGCCAGTTCTCTGCTGTGCTGGAGTCTGCAACCCCTTGTGATTTCTGCTGATCAAAGGCACTGCCATCTTGGGCCCCATTGGGCTCCTTTAACAGGCCATTTAAAGCCTGCACAGAGCCAACAGCAATCAGACCAGGTGGTTGGACCCTGTGAAAGGACAAACCCCCATTTCTATCCCGGGACATTGAATGGCCAATTTAGTGGGATGCAAGTGTGAAAGGGGCTTGAGTTTCTCCAACACTTTTCTGCACTGTATTTAAGGAAGTGTTTCTGTAACCCCTTTCACACTTGCATCCCACTAAATCGGCCATTCAGTGTCCCGGGATAGGAATGGGGGTTTGACCTTCCACACTAGACCACTCCTAACTGGGACAATGAACGCTTTAACACTTGCAAAGGTTTATCCCCAGCGTTTGGTCTGTTCTACCTTTAATTGGAAGTGCCTGCAATGTTGCTGCCCGTTTCACATTTGCCTGATCTGAACGCCGGCGCCTGCATACGCCAGGAATTGTACTAGGGGTCGAGGCCAGCAATCCCCAGCATGAGATGATGTCATCTGATGCCGGCGTTGAGCTGCTTTTGTTTCCACACTTGCCACTTTAAAGGCCGATTGGCGTTCGATTCCTGGGATCACTGGCAAGTATGAAAAGGGCTTGTAATTTCAGCCCATTTCCATTCTGTGCCAGTTTGATGTTTCTCTTCGTGGGTTTATTCTGGAAAATCTGGAGACATCCAGTTGGTACAAAACATAACCTGCTGGAGGAAGTCAGCGGCTCGACCAGCATCAGGCCGACGATGAATCTGAGCCGAAATGCCGGCCTTTCCTTTACTCCCACTGACGCTGCTCGTCCCACTGAGCTCCTCCAGGAGTTTTTTTTGCTCCAAACTCCAGTGTCTGTAGTCAGTTGTGTGTCTCCAAGACCAGGTTGGTGAAGGTTAAGTGAGAAAAGTGGAGCTGGAGGGAACGCAACAGGTCAGGCAGCCTCCGTGGAGAGAGATGGTCAGTCAACGGTTTAGATTTTGAACCTTTTTCATGACCAACCCAAAATGTTCACTGACCATTTCTCTCCATGATGCTGCCTGACCTGCTGAGTCCCCCATTTAAAATATAGATGGCAGAGCATTCCAGTACAGGCCCTTCAGCCCACAATGTTGTGTTACCTACCCCATAACAATCTAAACCTTACACACATGACCCTTTATTGTTATTGCATCCAAGTGTCTGTCTAAGAGCCTTTTAAATGCTCCTTTTGTACCAGCCTCCACCATGTCCCTTGGCAATGCATTCTAGGCACCCACCACTCTGTGTAAAAATATCATACCTCCGATATCTCCCTAAAATTTCCTCCCCTCACCTTAAACTGTCTCCTATTGTTGCCCAGGAAAAAGATGTTTGCCGTCACCCTAACTCTGCCTATCCTAATATACGTCTCTCAGTCAAGCCCTGAGGCACAAAAATGGCTTCTTCCCCTCAGCCATCAGGTTGACAATGGACAATTAACCACAGAGACTACATCTCTTTCACTTCTTGTGTACTAATTTATTTATTTTTAAGATGTCGCTCATGGCAATTGTTGCACCTGTGGTGCTGCCGTGGACAACACATTTCTTTACGTTCTTGATAAATTCTGATTCCGATTCAAGGAAAAGGACTCAGCTCTGTTAACCTTGCCTCCTAAGACAAGATCACCAATTCAGGCCATATCCTGGTAAATTTCTTTTGCACCCTCTTCAAAGCCTCCACCTTCTTCCTGTAATGAGGTGACCAGAACTGCAGGCTCTCCTTGTTTGCTCGGATTCCAGCATTTGCAGTGCTCGTCTCTGCGGTGTTGGCTCATTCTGAGTGCAGCTTTATTGCCATCCGGTGGTGTTATGCATTCACAGCACCCAGACTTGTCGAACTGATGGCGACAGGAGATGCTGGGATCTGGAATGCTTTTTTTAAATTCCAGAATTGCCTTAATGAAGCTGTTACATTTATCTCTTTCTCTGGACGTGGGCTCACCAAGGCTTTCTGTCTTCTCACCTGGTGAAGCTAAATTTGATCCACCTTCTCGAAGGGGTTGGACCTGATTTACAGAGAAACACTGGCATAATTTTTATGCAGACCAAAGTTCAAGTTCATTGACAATGGGAAGAGTTTCTCCTCCAAGAGGCCTGCAGCTTTAGCAAGTAGAAGAGCAGGAACTCAGTTATGTAGGGCAGACTAACGGTGAAAACGATCAATTAGTAGCGAGCAAGGGGATCATTCAGGAGCATGATGGCGGCAGGGAAGGAACTGTCTTTATTCCTGCTGGTCATGCTTTCACACACCAAAGCCTTCTCCCCTCTGGGAAGGGGAGGAAGAGAGGGTGTCCAGGGTGTGGTGTGTTCTTCAGTAGGTTGGCTGCATTTTCTAGGCAGCGGGGGATGTAGATGGAGTCCATGGAGGGAAGTTTGTGTGAGGTTCTGAGCTGCATTCCCCACCTTCTGTAGTTTATTCCAATGAGCAGAGCAGCTGCTGTCCCATACCGTGATGGATCCAGCAAGTCTGCTTTGGATGGAGCACCAGTGGAAATTGTGGAGGGACAAGGAGGATATACCAAACTTCCATAGACTTGATCTTGCCCCAGGCCATGTTATTGGAGTTACTTATTCCTAAGAACGAAACTGTCTATGCATTAGTCTGGAGTCTGACTCTTTTCCTGAAATCAATGATTTATCTCCTACATCTTCCTGAGAGGGAGGTTTTTATCTGACACCATTCCACTAGTCTTCATAACCTTGTCCTATCATCTTCCTGTGATTTTCCTGCCATCCACCTACACGATCGGGGTAATTTACAGCAGCTAACCAACCTGCCAATGTGTATGTCTTTGTGATATGAGAGGAAATTTGAGCACCCAGGGAAATCCACTCACTCTCCAACTTTCACAGGTGAACCAGAGAGTATCAAAGGTGGGGCAACAGTCTGCACTGTGGTATTGACTAATTCCGGCCCACAAGCCCGTTCCGCCAAGTCCCACAATTAAGTTACAACTCTGGCATGTTTCAAAGGCTGGGAAGAAACTAGAGCACCTGGTGGAAACCCACATAGAGACGGGGAGGTCATACAATGCTTTACCAACAGCATAAGGCTGGAAAGGGATACTGATGGTAGTGATCAGCCATGATCTGTAAAATGGCGGTGCTGGCTCGATGGGCCGAAGGGCCTACTCCAGCTCCTATTGTTTATTGTCTATTGTCTATTGAATCTGGGTAGCTGGTGCTGTAATAGCGTTGCACAAACTCCTACGTTAACCATGCTGCTTTTATACAGCTGATAAAAATGTGACATCACATGCCTTATTCTTTGTGGTAACCAGAGCAGAGATCAGACGTCAGAAGTTGTTCAGCAAACCTCAAAACGCTAAAGTGTTTTCTTTTCTCTCTGATTATTGGCATAATATCTGAGAAAAATTCTGAGTGGAAAAGTAAGGGGATTATGGATCTTTGGATGCAAGGGTAGAACTTGAAGGAATCAGATGTGAATTTTTTTATATATAAAGTGTTTATCAGTCACTTCACTTCAGATCTAATTGACCTTGAGACTATTGATGTGTTTGAATTCATAATGTAAGAACTCTGCTCACTAATCTATAAATGTGCCCGTGGACAAACTGTATCTGCCCGACTTGATGTTCAAAAATGCTCTACACTGCTCTTTTCAAATTAATATCAATGGTTCAGTGGTTTTGATAGATTTCTTGTGATGCTCTACAAATTACAGCCAAAAAGAATGAACTTCTAATTACAGAGAGAGTGAAAGACCACTGCTAAAATCTACTTTGGAACATCGCAGAAATTCTCCCTTTTAAAAGAACATTTTGATCATGTGTAGCGACTATTCCAGTAAAGCTACTAAATGAATACACATAGTCAGGGTTAGTCAGCAAACACTGTTTATTCAAATTTGTTTCCTCCTTTTCTATCCCTCCCAGTCCAGGCCCCACGAGACCGGGAGTGACGTCACCATGTGCCTGCCACAGATCTGCGGGGACTTGTGTGTCTAAAGTAAACACGATGGGAGCCCCGCGCCCTCGAGAAAGAGGCACAATGGTCCAGTTTGCCACGACTCAGCTCGCAGCTCTGCGTGCACGCAGTTCCTCGCCCAGGTGAATGACCTGGCCTGCGGCTCAACGTTTCCCCTTGGCGAGCCACCCCAGAGACAATTTGCAACACGAACACCCCCCCCCCACCCCGCCAGAATCATTGTCCGAAAGAGATGAACTGGCCGCATGCGCCTTGGGCAGACACCCTTGTGTGCTGGGTTGGGGGCAGTGAATAGGGGCAGTAGGGACCACGAGTGCTGGTTTAAGTCTGTCCACACTAAATAGTTGTGAATGTCCCCAATGTCCAAAGTATACACAACCCCGTCCCTCTTTACCATGCAGAAAGGGCCATCATAAAGCCATTGCCATGGTGTTCCTGGGGCCTGTCTATGCATAAACACAAAGTCAGTGTCGAGGACAGGCACATACTGCTTGGGGGGGTTCCATGCTAGTTGATTGGATGTCGACATGTCTTCCTTCGGGGCAGTGCACACACCCAGCAGAACCCATGGCAACTCATCTATCCAATTGGGCCTGTGGTTTTGGGCTTTGAGTGTGGACTTGAGTTGTTGGTGGAAACGTTCCACAAGAGCGTTGGACTGTGGGTGGTATGCTGTAGTGTTATGCAGCTGTGTGCCACAAAAGCATGCAAGGGCAGTCCGTAACGCAGCGGTTACGTGTGTGGGAACTCCAAATCTTGAGATCAAGTTGGCCTCTGGCCATCGCAAGAATTGGTCTATGACTGTCAGGGATGTATCTCATGTTCTAAGACACTGGCAGTGGTCTGACCAGGTCTATATGCACATGCTCAAAATGCCAGTGTACTGCTGGGAAAGGCTGGAGAGGCGCTTTGGTGTGCCGCTGAATTTTTGAAGTCTGGCAGAGGGTACATGTCTGGGCCCACTGTGCAACATCTTTCTTAAGTCCATGCCATACGTATTTAGTTGTCATGAGCTTGACGGTTGCTCTGATGGAGGGAGAGACAAGTTGTGAACCGTCAAAAAATGTCATCTCCAAGATGCTGGAACTACTGTCCTGGGGTAGCCCAAAGACATGTCACAAAGCAGACTTGGCCCGCCTAGTTGTGGTACCTGTTGTATGTCTAGGTTCGTAATGGCAGTTCTCTATGCCTGAATATCCGGGTTCACGGCCTGTGCCCTTGCCAAGTCAGAGATATCGACACCACCCTGGATATGATGCACTGTCAGTCTGGATAGCACGTCAGCGACCAGATTGTTTTTCCCTGAGACATGATGCACATCCATTGTGAATTCAGAAATGTACGACAAGTGGTGTTGCTGCCTGGCCGACCACGGGTCTGAATATTTGCTAAAGGCAAAAGTGAGCAGCTTATGGTCCATGAAAGCAGAGAAATGCCAGCCCTCCAAAACATATCGGAAATGCCACGTGTCCAGGATGCGTGAGCATTGCTGCATTGTCCCGAGCCTCTTTGGTGGTTGCGAACGGAAACACTGTCTTTGTGGTCCAAATGACTTCCTTGTACTTTGTGTTGAGGAGCTGAAACAGTGGTCGAAGAATGTCAGTGGCTGCCGGAATGAAGCGATGATAGCAGTTCATCATGACCAAGAATTTCTGCAGTCCTTTAACTGTGGTAGGTTTGGGAAAGGCACGGACTACATCCACTTTGGTGGATAAGGGAAAGACACCTTCAGCCATGATCTTGTGCCCAGGAAACCGATGGTTGACCTGCCAAATTGGCATTTGCTAGGTTTGATGGAAAGTCCGAATTCATCCAGCCATTGGAACAGATTGTGCAAGTGCAGGATGTCATCTAAATATACGTATGCAAACTCTAAATCCCTGCCCAAAGCGTCCATCAGCCGCTGGAACATTTGAGCAGCATTCTTCAACCCAAAAGGCAATCCTAAGGAATTAAAACAGCCCAAATGGATAATAATTGCCATTTTGGGAATGTCATCCTCTCATGGACTGGGATTTGATGATATCCCTTGATGAGATCGACTTTGGAGAAAACACAGCAATTGTGCAGATGGGCAGTGAATTCTTGTATGTGAGGAATGGGGTATCTGTTGGGCATAGTTATATTATTGACCCTGAGGTGATCACCATAGGGTCTCCACCCAATGGTGTTCTTGGGCACCATGTGTAATGGTGATTCCCAAGGACCATTGGAACGCCGAATGATACCCAATTCCTCCATGGCAGTAAATTCTGCCTTGGCCTGCTGTAGCTTATCTGGCAGGAGACGATGAGCCCTGGCATAAATTGGTGTTGATGTAATGGGACACACCATAGACCACGTGGAGGAATTGAAATTAAGAGAGAGCACACCAGGAAATTCGTTGAGCAGGGCAGCATAGGTGTCTTTGCACAGGGTGTGCACCCTGAGCTGGGAAACTCGCCCTTTGCTGCTTATAAATGGGTACGTTTGGAAAGTGGTGGCATTGACTAACTTCCTCTGATTAATGTTAACCAGCAGGTCATGGGATCGTAAGAAATCTGCACCCAAAATAGAAGCCAAAATACAATCCCAATGGCACAGTGAGAATAGTCTATAGTCTAGTTAGTCAACTCTGACATGACATCACAGGGTGTAGTGTTACAGTGATAAAGATCAATTAGTGCAGAGGGAGGGCAGCATGATGACACTGTTGTGGGGTTCATTCAGGAACCTGAGGCTGCAGGATAGAAATAGTCTTTAAGCATGTTGGCACACAATTTTGCACTGTTGAACAATCTCTCTGATAGGAAGAGGAAGAAGCCAGTGTGTCTGTTGAATGATGGGTCCTTCATTGTGTTGGTTGCCTTTCCTAGACAGTGGGAGATGTAGATGGATCCCACAGAGGGGAGGTGAACCCCACCTTCTGCAGCTTCTTCCAATCTTAAGCAGGGCAGATCCTGTCCCACACTATGATGGATCCAGCAAGTCTGCTTTCGATGGTGCACCTGTGGGAATTGTTGAGAGGTGGGCAGACACGTCGAACATCCTGCAGTTTTCTCAGAAAGTTGTGGCGCTTTCTTGACCATCACGTCCACGTGGTTGGTCCGAGTCAGACCACTAGAAATTTAGCTCACTGGAAAAGTTTACTGGAAATGTAGGTGGCTGCAATGAAGTTTGTGAACAATACCAGAACTGGTGGTATGGTTCAAAGTGAGGCAGGAAGATAACAATCGACCTCCAGTTGGGCACAAAACCAGTCGACAGAATTTGATCTGGAGAAGTGTGTGGGACTTGCATTTCAAAAAGGTGTCTAAGTTGGAGAAATAGATTGTATATTGGCTGAACAATAGAACAGAGGATTATGGAGTAGGTATTCCTGAATGTCCAACAGCTTCTGGACAAGTAGGTGGGGAAGCATATGAGAGACTTGCCTCTATTGACTGAAGCATTGAGATAAGACTAGACGATTCATGATGGATATATATAAAACACCAACCAAGCAACAGGTGGAGTACTGGTAAGAACACTCCTTGAACCTAGAACATTACAGCATAGTACTGGCCTCGGGCCCCCAAAGTTGTGCTGAAGATGGATGTGGACATGAAGACAAAGTTAAGGTAAATAGCCTTTTCCCCAGGGCAGGGGAATTTAAAACTGGAGGGCATAGATTTAAGGTGAGGGGGGAAATGAAATAAAAAGGAGCCTTCTTCACACGGTGGGGTGGGGAGGGGTGGAGGGTGGTGAAGGTATGTGGAACAAGTTGTTAGAGGAAGTGGTAAAATTGGGGACAATTGTAACATTCAAGAGACATTTGGAGGGGTAAATGGACAGAAAAGTTTGAGAGAGATGCAGGCTGGATACAGGCAATTGGGATGAGTTGGGTTAGCATGCATAAGTTGGGCTGAAGGGCCTCATCCCCATGCTGGAGAACTCTATAAACACAGGAAGGAAGTGTGGGCACAGAGGAGAAGGTCTGGGGGAATTTATTTCTGGGGATGGAAGCAGGGGCCATGTTCTTTGGAACAAAGGAGACTGGTGAGATTTCACTGAGGTGTTCATTGGGAGGCTCAGACAGGGCTAGGATATATAAGCAGTGGGGTCAACATGGACATAGGTTCAGTTAACTGGCCAGGATTCAAGGAGGAACAACATTTTGGTTTTGCCTTGAGCATGACTGGAACAGAAACCCTCTCCTTGTGTTCTACCATCTGGCAGAGAACCTGAGGGAGTGGGAGGTGTGAAGAAGTGATGATGTACAGTTCCTCCCCGGGTTTTGAAGATCTGAAACCACAAGTGTTCGAGTGATCTGGAGACTGGTGGAGGGCGGGGATGGGTTTACTGGCAGAAGGAGGGAGTTGGTTTACTGGTAGAGGGAAGGGGTGGGATTACTGGTGGAGGGATGGGGGTGGGTTTACCATTGGAGGGAGGAGTGGGATTACTGGTGGAGGGATGGGGTGGGATTATCAGTGGAGGGAGGGGTGGGATTACTGGTGAAGGGATGGGTGTGGGTTTATCAGTGGAGGGAAGGCTGGGATTACTGGTGGAGGGATGGGGTGGGTTTACTAGTGGAGGGAGGGGTGGGATTACAGGTGGAGGGATGGGGTGGGTTTACTAGTGGAAGGAGGGGTTGGATTACTGGTGGAGGGTGGGAGTGGATTTACTGGTGGATGCTCCTCTTTTGCTGCCCTCTGATTATCCATAAACATAATCAAGTTCGTTTATTATCATCCAATTGTACAAGTACAATCCGATCAAAGTGCATTCTCTTGTCCTCAGGGGCGGAAAAAATAAAAATGCACAATACACACATACACGGACACATGCAGATAAATGATAAATATGCAGTACATTTATGCATATATTAAAATAAATAAATATTGTTTAATGAATAGTAGAATCTCAGTTAGTTTGTGTGAGCAGTTCATTCAGTCATTCAGCATTCTCACTGACTGGGAAGAAGCTGTTCCTCAACCTGGTGGGGCTGGATTTGATAGTCTTGCATCACTTTATCTATGGGGTGTGTGGGACGATGGGGCTCCTCAACAATTTTACAAACCCTCTTCAAAAAACTATCTCAGTAGATCACGTCAATGGGACGGGAGAGGGGTTAGGGATGGGACAACCACTCCAGTAGTGGGGAAGCTGTGTTCTATACTGACAATTTCCTAATGTTTGAAGTTCTCCCCCTAAACCTCTCCATCTTCATTTAAAAGATTCCTTGAGGGAATACCTCTGATGACCCCTCCCGCCCCCATCCTCCCTATGTGCTTGTTCTCAAATTTAGTGTACTCACGGAACTTGGAAGTCATATGTTAAAGACTCATTAGAAGACGAAGCCAGTTGATGTACAATCAGTCCGAATATAATTTCCTTCAAATTCCATTCTCCTAAACTTTGCTGGATTTCTCAGTTCACCTCACTCAGTTAAAAAGGACTGCAACTAATTGAGAGCCCCCTCCAGCCTGCTACATCAGGATAGATTGCACCTCTGGATAATCCATCACTATGAGTTGCAATTAAGAAAAATATAGATAAGGGTTTCAAAAATTAATTCGCATGCCCGTGATTAATGATTCTGACTTAAGCAGGAGACAGTGATCTGCTCATTTTCAATCCAAAATTCCAGAAGGTGATTAAAGCAGCAAACTTATTGCTGTTGTTAACAGCTCTATTCACCAAATTGAACACAAGTTGAATGTTTAGTTTGAGATTTTAATGGAGATGATTGCCCAAGGCCGAGGCATCTTGGCTGATCTACTTTCCTGAACACTTCTTGCCCTAATGTACTCTTGGTTGTCAGTTCTGGCCTCTCACTTCCTGCTGCTCCAGAATCTGGGACTTGGTTCTCTCAATACTGTTATATTCTAGTTTAATATTGAAGAATGATCTTGCTTTCTGGAGAGAAGGGATTATACAACACAGAAACTTGCTCCTTTAGCAAACTACAGCAGCTATTCTCAATGTTTTCTTGGCTGTGGCCTCTTTAAGATTCTGCTCAAAGTTTATGGACCCCCCTCCTTTTGTACTGACGACATAAATATTTTATGATTTCAGTCCGTGTTGTTAAATGTACTGTGGTCCCCAAGGGGGAGAGGTGGGACAGCCCCAGTTGAGAATGGCCTAGACTAATCTCATTGCCTGCATTAGGAGTGTCTCCCTCCATACTTTTCCAATCCAAGTACTTGTCAAATATCTTGAAATATAATTGTGTCTGCCTCAACCAACACCCCTGGTAGCCTGTTCCAGATATTCACCCCCTACTATGTAAAAAATTTAGCTCTCAGATCTGGCTGAAACCTTAAATCTACACCCCTTGTTCCAAACTCTTCCGACCTTGACAATGAAAAGCTCTATTGTCCCATCGCCTAACCCCTCACCCATTCCATAATTTAAAAAAACCCTCTACAACCTTCAGTCTCAGTGAGAATGAGTCCATCTTATCTAATTGCTCTTTATAACAGTGGGCCTCTATTTCTTGGAAGCAAACCGATAAATCTCTTCTGGAGTTAAACAGGAAAGTCCGCAAATTCTGGGGTCGAGTGCAACACACAAACTTGCTGGAGAACCTCAGCATCCATGGGAGGGAATGGGTAACCAACAATTTGGACCTGGGCACTTCTTCAGGTAAAATATATACCTGCACATTGGTGCATTGGGGTGAATCTCTTTGCCTTGAGAGATGGGTGGAATGTAACAGAGAAGCAGGAAAAGATTGGAGTATGTGAGCAGCAATGGGCCAGGATGGATCATTCAGAAGAACTGCTGGATATTTTAGCTCCAGCTCTGAGCCAGCCCTGACCGGCTCACAACATGATCTTTCCCAGTGCAATTGAACTTGTTCCAGGCTGTGAACACTCTGCAGCCATCAAAGAGAAACCATCTCCACTTCCTTTGCTCCCTTCCACAGTGCATCAACCCTCCTATGCCCTGCCATTGGCCAGTTTGTTTTGGTCAGTCATATGCAAGGTTAGTTCTATCCTTCGGGAATAGTGATCTCTCCAGAAGTGGATGGAAGATGTCCCACATGGAACCTGTTTTGTTTGTCCACACACGGTCCTCTCCCAGTCTGGATCAGGAGAACTGCCGATTTAGTCTGTGGCTCTGGTTTATGACCCCAGAGTGTAAATGGAGACAGGCCTGATTTTTTTTTTCTCACTTTCCTGTCTTCAGACAACCTGGGAAGGAATGTCATTCCCCAGCCTCCCACGATGTACCTTTCACCCCAACCATGAGAGAGCGCGTTCCCATGCTCACTGCTCTCCCAGTAATTGCTTCAATTTATGGCCAAACAAATGGAACCTTCCTACATCCTCATGACCAAACACCACGATCCTTGTGAAATACTCCCATCAGGTCATCCCTCAATCCAGGGCCGGCCCAGCTGCCTGTACCTGTAATCTCTCAATTTTTATACCGTCCATTAAAATGCATTTTCACTCCATCCACTGAAAGTATTTCCATTTTATCCATTCTGATTCCGGTTTACACTCAAAAGTAAGGTAAATATCCAAGAGGAAAGAAAAGGAAGGAATTTCCAAAACCAGTACAATAAGATTAAAAATCAAAGTTCAAAATTCAAATTTTCAGCGTACATGCATGATACACCCCTGAGATTCGATTTTCCTGTGGGCCAGGCAGATTTTCTAATCGGTAGTGCAGAAAAGCTGTCCTCAAGAGGGAAATGTAAACAAAAAATAATGCAAAACCTGACTGCAGTACAGAAAATAAATATTCAGTTAATAAATAATCACCAAAATAAGACTTTTTAAATAAAATGTGACATTAGCTGAATGACCTTGGACAGAATAAGAGGACGTGAAAGAGGGCATCTTTGCAATGGTATCTAGATTGCCTGGGGTTGCCTGCAAGGTGACTGTTTATCGTCCATCTGCACTTGCTCATTGGAATGAGTAACAATTAACATCGTGGATGGGATGACAATCGAATTCCCTGCTCTCTCCTGAATGCTGTTGAGTTGCCTGAGTTTCAAGATTCAAGACTCCTTTTAAAAATAATAAAACAGTGTAATATTACACAAAATTTGTGTGTCGTGGATTTGCCTTCAGCAGTCTCTGCAGCCATGCAGACTCCAGTCCTGACCATCGGCAACCTGAGCTCCAGATCCGAACCTCCGACACAATCAGGAGGACTATCCGTGCCCTCAGCGCTCTCTCGAATCCAGGTCCCCATTCAGCAAGTCTCGAGCCAGTCTTCAGCAGTTTGCAGCCTGGTGTGAAACCCAGGAGTCTCAGGAAGCCCATGGCCTGCGTGGGGGTTCCTTGCCTCAAGGCGCCAACAGCCTGCCGCCTGTGTGTTTCTCAGCCGCAGAGCCACCGCCGTGGTCACCATGCTGTGGATCAACTCCTCTGCTTCTCCTAAAATGGGCGGGGGGGGGGTGTTTTCTCCCTGTTTTCTGGCACCCTGCTTCCCCGGAACCTGCAACCCCTCATGGCTGCTGCCGATCATAGATGCCGCCATCTTGAGTTCAGACTCCACTGTCGCAGGATTTAAAATAAAACCATGTTTAACCCCTATAACAGGCTGTTTAGAACCTGTATAGAGCTGACGGCATGGAGGTGGGCGGTTGAACCACAGCCTGTGTATTGTTTCTAGAGCATGGTTAGCAGGACACTATCACAGCACTACTGATCCTGGATCGAATCTGGTGGTGTCTGCATGGGTTTCCTCTGGGTACTCCGGTTTCCTTCCACCCTCCAAATCAATGCGGGGGTAGAAGTTAATTTGGGTGCAATTGGGTGGCATGGGATTAAATGGTTGGAGTCAGCTTCTACTGAGCTGAAAATAAAACTGAGTATTGAAAAAAGAAGTTAGGAGGTCATCTTAGAAAGGCCAACATGACCATGCCCATCTCCTACAGCATATGTGCTGGGTCAATGATGACGCCCACAGCTGGCAAGTGATTCAAAAATCTTCATGTCGTTGACCTGCCATAATTAATATTTAAATTGAACATAAATAATTCTCTTGATTTCCATATTGTCCAGTATGAGATCAGTGTTTCCTATTGGACCCTGGACTGTTGTGCCATCAATGGTGGTTTGGTGGAAGGACTCTGATCTCCGCATGGTTCACATCACCCATCAGGCAGAGCCCAGGGTCCTTCAGATCATCCAGCAGGGCTGGGCAGAGCCCTGGCTTCACTCCTGTGGAAGTGTGGAATTAAGGGAAGTAAAACACCAAAGTCTGCAGACACCGTGGATGAAATAAAAACAGAATTCTGGAGGAACTCAGCAGGTCCAACTGTGTCCTTTATTCAGCAAAGACAAAGATAACCGATGTTTCAGGCTTGAGCCCTTCATCGTGGGATTAAGGGAAGCTGGCTTTGCTGTGGTATTAGACCAAGGTCTCCTTTGCCCATCTGTTACCCTGCAACAGATCCCTGGTCTATTCAGACGATGATCACGTGAACCATACAAGCCCACCAAAGATCTGTCAATTGGACTGACACAACCTATGCACCACTGGCCAAATGTGAATATTTCTTATTTATTTTCCTACCTCTTCCTTTTATATTAATTATCTTGTTTTTTTTTTCTCTGTGGAATCTTAATAATACAGAGCCTCCTTGTTTTAATTTTATCCTTATGACAATCAATTTTTAATCTTTTGTTTCAAACGCATCTCTTGTTAAGGCTTTGCCAGACATTTGGCACGATATGACTGATTATGTTCATATTTCACTCTGTGACAATTGATTAATTAACATTTCCATATATAGCTCCATAAGTTTAATTATGATTTTAATATTTAACTGCCCGAGATTAGGTAAGTACAACTTCTAGTCTCCCTTATTATTTATTCCAGATGCTATCAATTTATATTAGTTTTGAATGTTACTGATTAGAGGCAGTTAGTGTGCTTGAGGTTAGGAGAGAGTGCTGTCAGAAAGCTTTTCATCACATGGAGAAAGCTTGTGATCTGAAATGCAGACTCAGATTCAACAAAAGTGAAGTCATAGGAATAATTTTTTAAAAGGTTAAGGATCAGATCCTTTCAGAAGATGAATTGAAAGTGATCTCTTCCTTTCCCCACCTTTTTGCTTGTGGTGGTACCTTTACAAATCCTCCCCCAAACCCACCCCTTGACCAACCACTTCACCTGCAAAGTGGGAAATCACAAACTGTTGACGTTGGAGGATTGAAGTTTCTGGATAGACTCAGCAGGCAGCATCTGTGGAAAAAGAAAGAGCTTTTGATCCCATACCTACTGAGCACTTTTCTGCTTTGGTTAAATTCCTGGATTTTACGACTCGAGTCATGAATCGGAATCAGCACGTAATCTGCTGGACAAACTCATTGGGAGAAACAGGATGGTGTAATAGACTGCTGGAAACACTGACCATTCTTTCTCTCCCACGTCGACACAATCATGAAGATTTGTCAGAGGTTATACTTCGTTAGGAGCTTTAGGAGATTTGGTACGTCATCAGAGACTTGCAAATGTCTCCAGGGTTCCCGTGGAGAGCGTTCTGATTGGATTCATCGCTCTCTGGTGCGGAGGTGCCAATCTACAGGACAGGAGTGGGCTAGAGAGGGCTGTGAACTCAGCCAGTGCCATCACTTTGTTAAAAACAAATAGCAGGTTCTGACCTCGAGGACCTTTTCTCACTGATCCCATCAAGAAGGAGGTACAGGCGCCTGAAGACACACACTCAACGCTACAAAATCAGCTTCTTCCTTTCTGCCAGCAGATTTCTGAATGGACAATCATGGCAGTGATTGGCCATTCTAAGGTGACCTCCTAACTTCTAACTTCTTTTTGACCTCCTCACTTCTTTTTTCAATACTCATGAGCCTGGAGACACTCCTTCACTATTTTCTCTCTTTGTTGTTTTGCACTAATTATTTATATCTTAAATCTTGTATTTATGGAACTGCAATTTATAGCAATTTTACATCTGTGAGGCACAATATTGTTGCCATAAAACAGCAAGTTTTGTGATCTATTCATGACAATAAACTGGATTCTGAAACATGGAGTAGGTGTTGGAGGAGCGATGGGCTTGAGTCTGCTCTGTCATTCACTCAGATCATGGCTAATCTGATTGCTCTGCACAATACTGATGCTGTGAAACACGTTCATGACAATAATCCTGCTTCTGCTTCCTCCAGTAGATTGTTTGTTGCTTCAGATTCCAGCCTTTTCTGTGCGTATCTGTGAATCTGACTCACCCTGGTGTGGCTGCAAAATTAGGAATCTGGTGATGAAATAAATCTGGAACGCATAGCCCGGATCAGTAATGTGGATTGCGAATGGACCAGATTGTTGTAAAAGACCCAATGAATCACAAGAACTTCAGATGTTGGCATGTTGAGTAAATAAGCAGTGGCTGGAGGATCTCAGGTCAAGCCAAGTTTATTATCATTTGATTACAGCCTGACTAAACAGCGTTCTCCGGTCCTCGGACACACAGACACACAACCAGACATACACACATACAGACAAACAAGACATATGCAGGATGTACAAATAAATAAATATTGTTTCATAAATAGGAGAGTCTCGGTTGTTTACCGTGAGCAGTTCCTTTGGTCATTCAGCATTTTCACTACCCGTGGGGAGAAGCTGTTCCTCAGCCTGGTGGTGCTGGCTCTGATACTCCTGCATCTCTTACCCGACGGGAACAACTGAAAGATGCTGTGCCTGGGGTGGAAGGAGTCCTCAAAGATTTTGTGCGCCCCCTTCAGACAACTGGGGAGGGGGGGGGGTGGGCGCCGGTGCCGTGGGGAAGGAGAGTTCAGTGATCCTCTCTCCCACTCCTATGGTCCTGTGGATTGACCTCAATGGGTCAGGCAGCAGCTGTGGGTAGAAATAGTCAGTTAATGCTTCTGGATTGGATGCTTTTTCGAGACTAAAGTGCGAAGGGAAGGTATCAAGTACAAAAAGGAGGTCAAGAAAGACGGGGGCAGGGTCAAGAGGTGATGGATACTGAGCAAGTGAAGTTGGAAGAAGTGAAGTGACGGTTTCCCTACTTGTCCCTTTCACTGCCACCCCTTACCCTTAGGATCAAGGGGGAGTTTTAGGATTGAGATGGAGAGATTTTCATGAGTTGAATGCTATCCCCTCTCTATGATGCAATGTTGAGTGTAAGAAGACAACACATAAATTAAAATGGACCAATTGACCATGAGCTAATTCATCAAAGGAGTTGCATTTTCTGGTTTCCCTTCTTTGCTTCCCACCATCCAGGGACCCAAGTAGTCCTGCAAGTCACTTGCACTGAGCCTTACAGCATGCAATAGGCCCTACAGCCCAACTCGTCTATGCTGGCCATGCTGACACTTGGGGCATGCCCTACTTGTCTGCATTTGGTCCATATCCTTCCGATCCATAAACCTGTGCAAATGTCCTTTGAATGCTGTCATTGGGCTGCATCTACAGCTTCCTCTGGCAGCTCTCTCCAGGCACGACCACCCTCTGAGTGAAAAAGTTGCCCCTCAGGTTCCCTCTCACAGACTTATGGTCTAGTTCTAGAATCATCTACCCTGGGAAAAGACTGAGCATTCACTTTATCTGTCCCCCTCATGATGTAAAAGCCTCTATTCAATCACCCCTCAGCCTCCTTCACTCCAGGGAATAAAGACCCAGCCTATCCAACCTCTTCCCCCTAACTCAACCCCTCCAGTCCCAGAAACATCCTGGTGAATATCCTCTCTCCCCCTTTCAATTTATTGATGTCCTTCCTAAAACTAGATGACCAGAACTGCACAAGTACTCAAAGCGTGATCTCACCTACACCTTGTACAGCTGAATCAAGAGGTCTTAACTTTTGTACTTAGTATTCCACCCAATGAAGGCCAGTGTGCCAACACCTTCTTCACTAACTTGTTCTCTGAGCCATCATGTTCAAGGAACTATGCACCTGTACCACTTGGTCTCTATTCTAGAACATCTCCAGAGTTGCATCAATGACTACTGCTCAGAATATTAATTCTACTGTGACAAAATGCTTTGAGAAGCTGATCATGGCTGGAATTAACACATTCCTAAGTACAGATCAGGACCCACTGCAGTTTGCCTATCTGCACAATCGCTACACAGCAGATGCAATATTGTTGGCTCTCCACTCAGTAACTCATACATACAGCTGCTCTTCATCAACTACAGCTCGGCCTTCAATACCATTATTCTCTCAGTGCTGATCAAGAACTACAAACTCTAGGCCTCTGTACCCCCACTCTACATCTGCATCCTTGACTTTCTCATTGGAAGACTACAGTCAGTACGAATTGGAAAAGTCTCCTCCTCACTGATTATCAACACAGGCACACTCCAAAGATGGGTGTTTAGCCCTCTGCTCTACTCGTTATACATTCATGACCGAGTGGCCAGGCAAAATTCCAATGCCATCTACAAGTTTGCCGATGACACCAGAGTTGTTGGTAGAATCACAAACAGCAGCGAGGAAGTGTACAGGAGGGAGATAGATCCGCTTGTAGAATGGTGTAACAACAACCTTGCACTCAATGTCAGCAAAATCAAGGAGATGTCTGTGGACTTCAGGAGGAAGTCGGGAACACAACCCAGTCCTCATCGAGGGCTCAGTAGTGGAGAGAGTCAAGAACTTCAAATTTCTTGGTGTCAACATCTCTGAGGAACCTCTACATTGATGCAATCACAAAGGAGACTTGGCAGTGGTTATACTTTGTGAGGTGTCTGAGGAGATTCGGTATGTCACTGAAGACTCTCGAAAACCTCGACAGGTGTACCGTGGAGAGCATTCAGGCTGGTTGTATCACTGTCTGGTATGGAGGTGCCAAGTCTCAGGAGATGAATGAACTCCAGAGGGCTGTTAACATGGCCTGCGTCATCACAGGCTTCACTCCATCGAGGACACCTACATGAGGTGGTGTCTTAAAAAAAGCAGCCTCTATCCTCAAAGATCCCCACCACCAAGGCCATGCCCTCTTTATTCTGCTCCCATCAGGGAAAAGGTACAGGAACCTGAAGACGAGCACTCAGTGGTACATGGACAACTTCTTCCCCACTGCCATCAGATTCCTGGATAATCAATGAACCAAAGACACTGCCTTACTTTTTATGCACTTTTATGTACTGCTAATTGTTATTTTTGATATTTTTATATAGTAATGTCATAAGATGATTATAATATGTATGCTTGCAGTATGCAAGAAATGGATTTCATGACTTGTTCATGACAATAATTCTGATTCTGATTCTGAGCCTTGTCATTCATTGTGTATGTCCTACCCTCGGCCTCACACTTGTCAAAGGTGAATTCCCATTTCAATTCTTCGTGTCTAATCCATTGTGTGGTTTCCACAACAGTGGAGAGAGTAAACACAGACTGGGTGATTGCTGGTGGAGCTTTTATATCTAGTCAGCAGGGGCAACCCTGAACGTCCTATTGCCTGCCATTTTGATTCTCCATCACACATCCACACTGACCTCTCTACCTGTGGCCTTCTGCACTGTTACACTGTCCAAAGCGTCTTGAGCACCTCACCTTCCCTCCAGTCTCATTGCAAACTTTAGAGATAAGGAAAGACTGGGCATTTCATTGCTTCTCAAGCGGGAGAGGAGCACTGGATTAAAGGCTCCAGATGTAGATTGGTTGAGTCTGAACTGTGGCCCTTTCCCCACAATCTTAATGAGGGTGAAAGTCAGGGAGCTACAGCATGGAAGTCAACAAAAGAGGCTGCAGTTGCTGGAAAACTGGAGAAACGCACACGGTGTTGGAGGAACTCTAAGGGTCAGGGGAGCATCCGTGGGAAGCACTAGGCAGATAATGTTTCGGGCTGGGTGCTTTTGTCTATTCTCATACAGCAAGGATCTAGGCCCTTTGGCCCATTGAGCATGCATCTTTGCACCTTTCCCCTCCTGCAGGTGATGAATGAAAATAGTAAAGTCGTGGGCCAAGTCCCAATCCCTGAGCTGTCCATGGTCTATCGCCCCAGACTGAAAAGGGTGTGCTTATTTTTAATTTTGGTTGATGAAGATGCTCATAGTGATGTTTATGATGGACATGATGACATGAAGATTATGTTGTTGCAGATACCTACTTTAAAAACCTTGAATACATCTGTTTCACACTTTATCCATTGTGATTTAATTTTTACATGTTCCTTTATGTTATTGGAACAAAAAAAACCATTCCAGCACACTCTGGCTTTTCGGAACATAATGCTGTGCTGATCTATGTAAACCTACTCCACAACAACCTAATCCTTCCCCAACTCACACCTATAATCATTCATTTTCCTTGTATCCATGTGCCTAACTAAAGCACCTTTCACACCTGCATTTTAACCCAGTAATTAACCACCAATTTACCAGTTCACCTTCCAGTGTGAATGCTTCCAAACTGGTATGGGGTGGTCCAAATCGACCTGGGAATCAACCACCTAGGTTGGTAGTCTCATTGGCGATCTGTTTCGAATCGGCATACCGGGTCAACCAATGTGAACGGGACACCTGGTATGCTGGGTCCAATGAGTGATGTGATGGTGACGTCCTTTCATGCACATGTGTGACCATGTGGTGAGGGGTTGAGAGGAAGGATTGGAGGTAGAAGCAAATCATTGTGTTAAATTCATTTGTAAGTTGTACAAAGATGGTCTCAAACAGGGGGGATCGGAAAGTGCGGGAGCTTCTCTCCCTAAGGTACCATTAAAGGAGGGCTGTTATATGAGAAGATCACCTTCAAGCTCAGGGACATGGGGGTTTGCCAGTGAAAGCCGCAGGTTCCTTCAGGTTGTTGAACACAATGGTAGGAGTGGGAGAGGCCAGCTGGACTGGCCATTCTACGACCTTTCCTACTGGATCTGGGTTGTCAGCCGGTCAGCAAACCCTGTGTCTCTGATCTCAAACCTTAGCCTGAGAGGACTCCCGAAGACTTACTGGTGCCTTCATCCAGTTTGGAACTGGACGAAGGGACCAACGGCCCCAGTACCTCATCTGCCTCAGTACCTCAAATGGCCCAATCATCTCTTCTGCTGCTGTGCCACAGCCAGGTAAGAACAGCTTGTGCATCTGTCCAATTTTCCTGATGTGTTTTGTGAGCGCCTGCCCATGAAATGCCTTCTTTCTAATTTCCCTTGTGTTCCATTGCTCTCCAGAAACTGAGGTGAGGAGGAAGCCCACCCTGATGCAGGAGGTCACCACCAAGCTCTGGGGATTGCTCTGCGAGATCGACACAGAAGACCTGGGGCGTCAGGAGGGGCGAGAGGTAAGGATGGTCTGACCTCATCAGGTGGCGGAGAGGCAGGAACGGGAGGTTGACTGGCAGGAGTGCCAGCAACACTCCAGGAGTTTTGCGAGGATGATCTCTGACATCCACCAGGAGGTGCGGGCCCTGATGGGCCTTATGAGGGATATGGTTTCCACGTTAGGCACCCCTGCACACCACTATTCTCTGCCTTCCTCCCTCCACCCTCCTCCCTCCAGCATCCTCCCTCCACTGTTTTCCCCACCCAATGGACACCCCATTTACCATTTAGCCCCCAGAACAACAATTTCATCCAGGGCGGCAAGTAGGAAGGAAACCTGCCTGTCTGGGATAATGACTCTTTTAATCTTCCTGTTTCCTCTTCACTCCTGCTGTTACTGGATGAAGATATATAATGGTTTGTTGAAAGTCCTTTAATAGTTGCTGTTTATTGTACATTGTTTGCTAATAGATGATAACTGTGCATAATTGTTTTATTAAATGTTATTTGTATATAGTTTTGATGCCTCAATAACTTTTTAAAAATGTGTTCCATCTTTATTCATGACCTCAAATTTGTTGTTCTACCTTGTTTACATGTGCAATAAAATTTTAGTTAAAATTTCACTTAAAAGCCTAAGTAGTTTGCTTGAAACCTTCACAAAATGGACATAATAGCCTCACGGGTAGCCTGATGACCCTGCGCTGATGCACCCCGACAAGGAATTCTATTTGGTGGAGGAAGATCTGCTTCCTCCCTCATCCACTCTTCCAAGAAGTGCTCCTTGTTAATCTCACATACCTTATGCAGGCCACCACAGGCAATAACAACGGTGGACACAAAAGCGTTACTAATGTCAAGTCGTTGGGCTAGGCACCTCCAGCGACCTTTGAGACGTCCAAAAGCATTCTCGAGCACCATCTGTGTGGAGCTCATTTGGTAGGTGAATTTTCGCTTCCATTGATGGAGCTCGTGGCGGAGTGTGAGCCCCTTCATCAGCCCATTTCTGAGTGGGTAGGCAGGGTTCCTGACCAAATGTGCAGGGATTTCCACTTTGTTACTGTGGGCAGAGCAATGCAGATGCTTATGTCTCTCATACAATCTGACAGTACTGTAGAGTGTGACATATTGACCTAACTCACATGGGAGGTAACCACCTGCATCCTTAGCCTTTTTGTAAATGGGTGAGTTGGCTAGAATCGAGCATCATGGGTATGACCAGGTCAACCCGCATACACATCTATGAAGCTGGAACCACAAAAGCACAATGCATTGATTGACATCTAGAAAACAAACTGAAAGGTGAAGACAAATATTTGTAACTCAGGCCATGATCCTTACCGGCAGTTGTGTTCAACAACAGCTTGAAGGTCAATGGAGTGCCGCTCTTTTCCATGTGCTGTGCCATCCTGTGAGGCAATGATGAGAATATGTGTGCCATCCATGGCAACAGCACACATTGGATAGCCCCTTCCTGCAAGCGCATCGATTGTTTCCTGACGATGAGCTCCACTCAGCAGTTCAATGAAACTTTTCATGAAGGTCTCCCTCAATGCAACAGTGACCAGGCTCACCACTGTGTACACAGCGTAGACACCCTTACCGAAAATATAACTGATGGATTGATACTCACAAGGGCTGGCATACCACCACAAAGCGATAGCAAGTCTGAGCCGATGCTCCAGTTTGCGGTCCTGCGCCTCAGTTCTGGTTCGAGGAGCTCGATTACAAAGTCAGAAGTAACAAGTGATATTTCAAAATGATTCTGCCATTGTTCGTCATCCCCATTATCGAGGACATTAGACCAGAACATGGTGCACTGGGGTCTCTCTTTCCTCCACATACATCTACTATAATATAGCAGTTCAAAATGCCTCAGAATAACCAGATATCTTCACCTGCGGCTCCTCAGCTCAGCTTGCTTTTCCACCTCAAACTCCTCCCTACTTTTCCTCAATTTCTCCAGGATCTGAGAGTGCATCAATGGTCTTGATAAGGCTCCTCAGCTCAGCTTGAGTTTCCACCTCAAGCTCCTACCTACTTCTCAATTTCTCCAGGACATGAGAGTGTGTCAATGGTCTTGATAAGGCTCCTCAACTCAGCTTGAGTTTCCACCTCAAACTCCTCCCTACTCTTCAATTTCTCCAGGATCTGAGAGGACGTCAATGGTCTTAATAAGGCTCCTCAGCTCAGCTTGAGTTTTCGCCTCGAATTCCTCCATACTTCTCCTCAATTTCTCCAGGACCTGAGAGTGTGTCAACGGTCTTGATAAGGCTCCTCAACTCAGCTTGAGTTTCCACCTCAAACTCCTCCCTTCTCTTCAATTTCTCCAGGACCTGAGAGCACGTTAATGGTCTTGATAAGGCTCCTCAGCTCAGCTTGAGTTTCCATCTCAAACTCCTCCCTAATCTTCAATTTCGCCAGGACCTGAGAGCACGTCAATGGTCTTGATGAGGCTCCTCAGCTCAGCTTGAGTTTCCACCTCAATCTCCTCCCTACTTTTCAATTTCTCCAGGACCTGAGAGCACGTCAATGGTCTTGATAAGGCTCCTCAGTTCAGCTTGAGTTTCCACCTCAAATTCCTCCCTACTTCTCCTCAATTTCTCCAGGACCTGAGAGTGTGTCAACGGTCTTGATAAGGCTCCTCAACTCAGCTTGAGTTTCCACCTCAAACTCCTCCCTTCTCTTCAATTTCTCCAGGACCTGAGAGCACGTTAATGGTCTTGATAAGGCTCCTCAGCTCAGCTTGAGTTTCCATCTCAAACTCCTCCCTACTCTTCAATTTCGCCAGGACCTGAGAGCACGTCAATGGTCTTGATGAGGCTCCTCAGCTCAGCTTGAGTTTCCACCTCAAATTCCTCCCTACTTCTCCTCAATTTCTCCAGGACCTGAGAGCGCGTCAATGGTCTTGATAAGGCTCCAAGAGTGTTTGCATCATCTTGCTGATAGTTATGCTGATCAGACCTGCCCGCACAGTGAGAGAGGCAGACAGTTCTCAAGTGAATCATACGAACTGCATTGCCGCCTGCCATTGCTGAGAAGAGGGAGATCTCCCTTCCTGCGAGTACATAATACGCCACTCAGGACGTCACCGCTGGAGGATAGGCGCCCCTTTTGCTCTGAGATGCCGGGCAGGCACTTTGAAAGGGCACACAGAGCCATTTTTCCCTTGCAACCAGTATTTCAAAAAGGTTCGCTCATCTGCCAATTTAGCAGTTTGCCAATGTGAAAGTGTGGTGCGCTATTGAACAGAAGCAAACACACAAAACATAAAGTCTGTTCTACAGGCTTTATTCAACATAAACTTCCACAGAGCTGGCTGTGAGAATGTTGTTGTAAGTTCTGAGACTGGCTTTGAAGGGCCGGACCCGGCTTATATTTCGGAGGGTGATTAACAGCAGGCCAGGTGTTGCCCTGTCCTCGTGTTCTTCTGCAGGTACAGAGGTCGCCCCCTGCACTAGGCTGGTGGTGTACCACCACAGAAAGGGGCTTAAAAGTCCAGCTTCCAACACCACCCCTGACAAGGCCTCACTACTCTGTGTAAAACAACTGTCCTCTAATGTCTCCCCCCCCCCCCCCAAATCTTCTTACACTCACCTTAAACAGATGTTGTTTAGCATTTTCATTTGCTACTCTGAGGAAAAGATGCTGGCCCTGACCCCTATCTATGCCCCTCATAATTTTATCTACCTCGGTTAATTTACCTCTCATCCTCAGCACAGTCCAACAGACAAAAGGCCATCATTAGACATGGATAGGAGGGCAGGAGAGGGACCAAATGGCAGTGGAGGCAAGCAGCCAGGAAAGACTGGAAGCGAGCATGAGTGAATACATGGTCGGAGAGCCTGAGAGCAGCATTCCATGCAGATAGGGAGCAGTGAGGGAGACTCTCACAGAACTTCATTCGAAAAGAGGAGAGAAACCTCTTCAGGGTCGGCATCCCTCAAAGAGATCTTGCAGTGGTAGAACTGAATGGAGTGAAACACAAAAAGGAGCAGATGCTATGGTACAGTAAAAAAAACTAAAAATGCTGGTCACAAAGCATCCATAGGAGGTAAAGGTATATGACCAACATTTTGGGATTGAACCCTTCTTCGGAATAAAATGTCTGGGGGAGAAGAAGGAATAGGGGAGGAGCACAGGCCAGCAGGCAAAAGGCCACAATTGGACACGTACTTGACTGGGTGGAACTGATCTATGTTGGAATTGCAGAGGGATATTTCAGGGCCTGCCCAATGAAGGCAAGGGTCATCGGAAACACAGATTGGATTTTTAGGCGGCAAGGCAAGAACCCTTCACCAGATCGAAATTCAAAATTTGCATTAATTATTCCAGGGCCTCCCGTGGATTAACAGTGAAGTAAAAACACAGAGATTCTGGAGGAACTTGACCCTAATTGCAGTGTCTGTAGGAAAAAGGGCTCAGGCCCAAAACGCCGGCAATGTATCTTTACCTCCTATGGACGCAGTGCGACCGGCTGAGTTCCTCTAGCATCTTTGTGTTTTTACTACAATTATAGCGATGGCAGACTTTTGTGATTAACAGTGAAGGTAAAAGTCCACTAGATGGAGCCATTGTGCTGAAATCTTTGAATGTCTTTGCGAGCCCTCCATCAATGTGGTTAAAATCTGGAAATGTTTTGTGGAAAAAAAACCTGCAATCAGCAAATTCTCCTCTTGAACAAGGTCCCAGAAGCTGATTTAAAACAAACTGAGGAAAAAAAACTTAAAATCAATGAGGGACAGGTTTGGAGCAGAGAATTGTGCAATGGTATGTGGTTTAGAGCGAATACATCAGTATGTTCAGGAGGCACTAGGTCAAAGTACAGAGTTTATCATTAGAAATCCTGCAGGAGAAGCCAGGGAGACTGGAAACAACTTACATTAAAAAAGGAAGAGGATGACTGGGAAAAGGATAGGACACTCAAGGACAAAGGAGGGAGTCGATGACTGGAGTAAGAGGAAGTGGGAGAGTATGAGCACTTTGTATCAGTTTTCTCCAAGGAGAAGGACGTTGAAGATAATGAGTGCAGTATGGAGAATTGTGAGTATGTAAGGGCAGTTTGATGTCAATAAAGAAATGGTTCTGGGTCTTTTGATGAGAATTAAGTTGGATAAGTCCCAGAGCCTGACTGGATAGATCCCAGGTTATTGAAGAGACAAGAGAGAAGATTGATGGGACCTCAATGAAGATATTTGTGCACTCACATGCAGCTTTTTCTGAATCCTCATTCCCTTTATGCCTGGTGGAATACTGTTGACAACATGGATCCTGAAGTCGTCTGGGTAACATTCAAGGCAGGTGCACAGTAATCAGCCGGTAAAGCACTGCATGTAGCACGTCTTTGCTTTACTCAGGCTAGATTCAAATGCAAATGTCTTTCAGCTCCCAGCCCACTGCAACACATCTCCTGTGCACCAGGCAAATACTTCAGTTTTATTTTGGAAAGATAAGAAAAAAATATATGTATATATGACTTGCAATTTTATTCTTGATTAGTGCGTAGAGGGACACAGGAGAGAGAGGCCTACCAGCTACGTCTTGCTACTATCACTACCTACTGTGTGCACCATCTGATTATACCTAGTGCAGGGAGAAGGGTTCTTCAGTGAGCAGTCTAACAACTTTCATCAGACGTTTATACAGCCACGTAAAGAGCACAATTTAGTGTGTGGAGTTGCGGTGGAAAGAAAGGTCAATCAGCATCAAGCAAAGGGAGCACGAGGGGAACCAGATGGCTGCAGGGAAGAAACCGTGTTTAAGCCCGTGGATGTGCACTTTCACACTCCTGAGCCTGCTCCTCAATATGTGGAGGAAGAAGAGAATGTGCCTGTGGTGTGACGGGTCCTCCAGTATGCTAGCTGCCTTTCCCAGGCAGTTGGAGGGGAGGGAACTTTGCATGATTTTGTGTGCTGCATTCACGGCTTCTTCCAATCTTGAGCAGAGCAGCTCCTGTACCATACCATCTCTCTCTCCCCCTCTCATCCTCTCTTTTCCTCTCCCTCCCTCTCTCTTTCTCCCTTTGCTTCCCTCTTTCTTCCTCCACCCCCCCCACATCGCAGCTTCTGGCCAGCCATACTCTTGCTCTTCGTGACAGATCAGTGGTGCAGATCAATTAAACTGACTCGATATATTGAAAGTCTCTGGATTTTAGAAGCAAATGTTGCTGAAATCTTCAAGTGCTCCTGAGCATCACAGAGTAATGCAGGACACCCTTTCAGTGCCATATCTCTCTAGCTGCTTTTAGGAGGCAAGAATACCCGACTGTAAAGCTGCCTATTTTACCCCAATGCAGTTGTCAGGTGGCTACCTGAAAGTGGAGAACCCAGCCCCAAGGAGCATTTACCTAACCCTCCTCAGGTAAGTATATTCTCCGGCTCGGAGCATTCCCCGTTGCTCCTGAACGCGAACACAGCAGTGACTACAGAAACCTGGGGTCTATGAATGGTGCACGTACATACAAGACATTTCAACGCAATTAGAAAAACATTCAAGAAATTATAACTCTCTGCAATGAATTTTGATTTACTTATGTTAGTGATGTCCATCCATTCATTACCACAATAACAGAATTACTCTGATATACGCAATACAGAGGCTTGTAATTCATTAGTAGCCGTCACCATTTTCCTATCCGCGGTGCCACCCAGCACTTTTGTATTTTATTTTTTAAAAAAGTCTCTTTCGCCTTCCTTTGCTTTCTGCAAATGTATTCATGCATGCTTCCTTAAAGCGGTCTCCCTGTTGGGTGGTTGTGTCAAGGTTTGAGAAGTGCTTTCCTCCAGTAAAGAAGTGAGTTTTATAAATATTCCCACAGTACACAGGCTGTCCACAGGACCCAGTGTTCGCTTGGACGCAGCCCTCCTTCAGCTGGTACTTTCAGGTGACAGAAGGGCATCTTCTCCGTGGCCACCTGTACGTCCCAGCTGCACTCCCCCAGCCAAGCCTGCCAGCGCATTATCTGCATCCGTGCACTTGAAAACGACTTTAGGTGGAGGAAGTAAGCGGGTTGAGCAGCATCAGTGGGTGGAAAATATTGGCTGCTATTTTCAAACTGAAACTCTTCATCAAGAATGGGATGAGAGAGAGAGAGAGAGAGAGAGAATTCAAAAGGTTTGCATGCCCCCAGTTCACTGCTGCACTATGAACACTCCACCCAGCATGCTGGCTTTGAAGGAGTTTACCTTCTCTCTTTGATGGGGAGTTCTGTGAGCCTTTCTCTCACTGCTCCCCTGAGGCTTCATTCTCAGTCCTGAAGAAGGGATCTGGACCAAAAAGTCTGCCTTTCCCTTTTCTCCCCACTGACGCTTCTTGAACTACTGATTTCCTCCGGCAGATTGCGTTCAGTCTCGGATTTTGGCGTCTGCAGTGTGTTGAGTTTCCTTGGTGAGTTTAGTGTTCAGAGCACTGTACCCAGCGGCAAGCTGCATCGATGCATTCATGGGAACTCATTAACGTTCAAAGTGACAATCACCTCTGTAACAAGTCTCCAGATGGGGCTCTCACAGTTTGCCCTTCAAATGTTTTAAACCCATCCTGTTCACCTTAGAGGGTCTGCAGCACTGACTGTGATTGGGTGTAAATCTGACCCCTTCCTGTCATTGGTGCCTTTGGTTCAATGGCCACATGAGAATTTAACCTGGAGCCCCTGAACAGTATGGAGGGAGGGTCACACCTCCAGTGGGAAGATGGAGAAAGATAAATGACTTAAGTGGCAGAAACGGGGTTTGAAAAGAAAGGAAGTTATGCGTGTATGGTGTGGGAGTACTCAGGCAGTCTTCCTGCTCAGAAGAAGTCTGTTTGTGAGTAAATCTCTGCTGTCTCCAATTATGCTGTTCAAGCAATTAGCTGGCAGTTTGCCCAGGTGGTTTACTCCACCACAGAACTACTATCTTTCGCCTAATATGCTTGTTAAAAGTTTAACATCGGTGACTCCACTCGCCAGTTCATCACTGATTAGCTCGGCGGTCAGTTGTTGATGACTTTTTGAGGTCGTCTCGAAGGCTTGGGTGCTTCAGCTTCACCTTCGAGGAGTTCAGGAAGCTTTGGTGGATTGCCAGGGAGCCAGCTCGCGAAACATCTGGGGATTTCAGTTCACCTGCTCTGCTATCTCATTAGCCAGATAAAGGACTTTTACATCTCGGACTCTGGTTTTGATGTGGGGAATAAGGGATAGTGTTTTCTGAGAAGGACTGAATTAGCATGACTTCAATCAACGTGAGACTTGCCCTCCCCTGTTGTGGACTGCTGGTTTATACAGTGGTCTAGTTTGTTTCTCGTAAATATCCCAGACCTGTCTTCTGAAAGACCTGGGCCCCACAACGGTCGTGCTGGGCCAGCAACTTCAATGACCCCTGTGGTCAGGAATTCTTTTGGATCACTGGAAGACGAGAACACAGTCATGATACTTGTCTCCCAACTATCACAGTTGGAAAATGCACAAAATGATGTTATCCCAACTTTCAATCAGTAATTTATGTTTTATGTGGAATAGGCTGAATTGTCAATGAATGCAGTGCTTTATAACTTTTGGATTAAGAATAATAAAGGGGTGGTATTGATTTATTGCCAAAAAGGCAAAAAAAGGGGGGCAATACTGAAGGAGCACTGCACTGTGGGATGGGCTGTACTGAAGGAGTGTCACACTACCAACGGCACTGGATCCAGATCCCTCAGCTTCGTACCAGTTCAGATCCTCCCTTCTCTTCAAGGGGCACGGGCAGTCAGGGTGAGAACTTAGCAACTGGTAATTGACACATTTTTGATTTAATTACATTAGCTTTTGTTCAAAATTAATTGACCGGGATGAATTTAAAATTAGTCCCAGGAAGTGACTGTGGCTGCCAAATCTTGCATTTATGCCGAATCAATCCTGTGCCCTCTGGAAAGTTGGGATAAAGCAAGCTCTTGAATAATGTGGTAATTGAGGTGAGTGAATCAGTCTGAGTTGTCACCATTGTGCAGCTAGGCACTAAATCAATGGTTTCCAAACTTTTTCTTTCCACTCACAGACCACTTTAAGTCATCCCTACGCCATCGGTGCTCTGTAATTAGTGAGGGATGACTTAAGGTGGGACGTGAGTGGGAAAAGAAGGTTGAGAATCACTGCTCTAGACCCGATTGTTATTGAAATATTTTGCTGGAGAAAAATTGTCATTGGGCCGTTTCCTTTGGAGTTCTGAAACCGTGCACATACGAGTCTATTTGGTACAATTAAAACAGTGGTTTTCAACCTTTTTCTTTCCACCCACATCCCACCTTAAGCAATCCCTTACTAATCACAGAGCACTGATGGCATAGGAAATACTTAAAGTGGTATGTGAGTGGAAAGAAAAAGTTTGAAACCACCTCACTAAATAAAAGCAATGGTTTTTCCTTTCTTTTTAAAAAAGCTGCCTTACAAAGAACAATGAGGAAATATCACAAGCAGAAGAGATAGGACATCAGTTTGTACAGCACCAAGAGTCATTAGTTAAATAGCTCACTCAGAGATGCTCTGTGAAAGGAGTTAGTCCTTGGAGCCTTGATACTGATGAGTAGCTGCAGAAGGTGTCAGTGAGGATCTGTCAACAAGTCAGGCAGGCTGCAGCCAGTATTCACTGTTAGCCAGTATTAGAATTGGCTTCTGAAGGAATACTAATGATTGGCCCTTACACCATTTAATTGGCATTGTACTATGTCAGGACTATGAACATATCTGTCATCCTGAAGTGAAAGAGCTTAGAGCTGGGAGAGAAACACAAAAGCTTCAGACGCTGAAATCTTGAGCAGACCAGGAGTTGCTGGAGAAACTCAACAGATCAAGCAACATCCGTGGGTAAAAATGCTCAGTCGATGTTTCAAGCCTGGATCCTTTATCAAGTCTGAGAGTGGTTGACCGGGACTCAATACCTAGCACAGGAGGAGGAGACAGGCTTCTTATCTGGTGTTGTCATCATGGGTGAACTGGCAGGGCTGACAATACCCACATAATCAACTTTAGAAACATGGATGTTTATGCATGTCAGTGGGTAGTGTCAGATCTAAAACAGAACTTGCAAAACCAAACCCCATTGTAATCTGCTGCCCTCCCTGGTTCATTTCAACCAAATGAGCTCAGATCTTGTTCAAAAACTCCCCACTGTCATATCAGGGCAGGAATGGAAAACTAACATCAAGGAGATATTCTCAGCCTGGGCTGATTTCTTTTGAGTAAAGGATGATGAGGAGAGGCATTATTCAGGAGTAAAACAATCAACAAGGCCCCTTGAAAGGGTAAATAGGGAGGAGCTGTTTCTCTCAGTACAGGGGTCAGAACCTCGGTGGTACAGATATAATACAATTGATAGGAGATTTAAATTTAGATAGAGACATACATGTAGCATGGAATTGTAGTGATGAAGATATGTTCTTAACCCAGAAGATGGTGGGTTTTCTAAGTCCCTGCCTGAAAGGATGTCTCAGGGAAGAAAAAAGACAGGTGTACTTGTGTTACATAAGAAATAGGAACAGGAGTCAACCATCTGGCCCATTGAGTCTGTTCCGCCTTTCGATAAGATCATGGCTGTGAACTCAGCTCCACTTACCCATCTGTTCCTCATAACCTTAATTTTTTTACTATTCAAAAATCTATCTGTGTTAAAAATGCATTTGGTGAGGCAGCTACCACTGTTTCCTTGAGCTGGGAATTCCACAGATTCACCGCTACAAGGGAAAAGCAGTTTCTCCTCATCTCTGACTTGAATCTAAGCACCCCCCCCTGAATTTTCTTGTGCTTGGAGCCAGTTTTGAACGAGAGGAAAAAGTTCTTTATTTATCCATCAGAACCAAGAACCACTCAGAAAATAAGAAAGCAATACTGCCATATATATTATACAGTGTATATATATACATTTAACTTTTTACTTGATGCAGCCGACGAACTGGTATTTGTAAAAAAAAATGTTAATGGTGAACAATTATATTTAAGAAGTCAATAAATTTTTAAGAAAGATCATTAATATTCACAGTTATCATAGAGCAAACAAATGATCTGTAATAGTGCAAACAGTATTTTAGTAGAGTTGGACCAGTCCCTGATTAGTGTAAGGTCCAAGAGCCTGATAACTATTAGATTGAAATTGTCTTTGAGGTGGGAGGTGCTGATCTTCAGGTTTTTGAACCTTCTGCCCAAAGCAAATGGTGGCTTGTTCGTCATAAACTGCACAAACTGACATGGGATAAACCAGCCATTCTCAACTCTTTATCATCTTTGACCCCCCCTACCCCACCCCATCCCAGGACTCTGCTCAAAGTTTATGGGCTCCCCTTCCCTATGAAGCAGTCAAGGTTTGGTTTCTTCCGTACCTCTCTCCAACTGACTGCATAAGAGCTTAAATAATATTTATGTTACGTGAGGTGAGAAGAAAACAAGACTTTTACTGAAATGAGGCATGGCCCCGGAGGCGGGTGGGGGGGGCGGGGTTTGTGTGTATCATAGGGCCCGTGTTGATAATGACTGGGATCAACAAAAGTGAAGGAGGCCATTCAGCACATACAGCTCATGATAGGATCGGAGTTCGTCTATTCCTTTCACCCTCAGGCATTGCTTTGCCTGTACTATGAAACATCTCATCTCCTTGCAGTTCAAGCAGATTCCACATTCTCACTAAATTGTCTTCTTGATTCCTTTTTAAATGAAACAGATGGATTTCTTGACGTTGGTTTTATAACAATGGCTTCCAGCTCTGCTCTACTCCTTCACCAGTTAGAAAATAAAAAAAATCTTACTGTTTATTGTCACTTAATGTATATTATGCAGTGAACATATGTACCAAAATTTTTACTTGATGCAATCAAACTTTGTAAAAAAAAACAGTTAACAATTACATTAAAAAAATTCAATAAACCTACAAGGTAGATAATAAATATTCTCAGTACTCCAGGTGCATCCAGTCAATTAAACCTTCCTGGAAGTTTAAAGCCCTCTATTCCATTAACCTTCAGGATTTCTTTCCCAAGATGAGAGCAGGTTCATCCTTTTTGGTCCTGGGTCTTGAACATGCTGCCTGATGAATGCAACTCCCTAATTGGGAGCGAGGCGTGGAGAGAATGCAGATTGAGCCAACTGTGTCCTTTTGATGTACTCAGAGTGATCTGCTGAAATGCAGTCCCTTTGAGTTTGCTCCTGGTCGTTGCAGACATTTGTTCCATGGTCCAAACCGGAATTTTAAACACAGAGAGAGAAGTGCAAAAGTAATATACAAAAAGAAATCCATGTGACAGCAAGGTAATTTTAAAACCAGTTTGCAAGTAACTCTCTCTGTCAGCTGGTTTCAATAGAATAACATTGAATTTCCTGCAGTGGGAGATAAATGTCACCATTTCTTTCAATAGGCTGTGATTTAGTTATTCACTGGGTGAAATTACTTTCTTCCACAATTCAGGTTAAGTGGCGATTAAATCCCCAAACCAAACTGACAAACACAACCTCCATTATTTTCTCATCTGTAGCAGAGGCAAATAGATCAGTCAAAGCAGGGAATCCAAGGAATGTTGGAAGCTGGCTGCAACCAATAGTTGTTTAAACTCACACACTCCCCTCTATGCCAATTAATGAGATTCAAAGTTTCTTTTATTGTCATGTAATAATATATTAAAAATGCAACGTTCATGATACACTTAAGCTTTTGTCAGGAAGCCTTCAGCACCCAAGCCCCTTTAAAAGCCTTTCTTGCCCTCAGCATCCTCTCAAATTCCGGCTCCAAAACTAAGTTCCCATGAGCCAGTCTCCAGCTATCTGCAGCAAGTGTAGGTCCCCCGACTGCAAGTGCCCCACGGCCTGTGCAAGTTCTTCACCCGCTGATTCCCTTGCTGGACTGCCGTCATGGTGTCTGTCCTGTCGTGTCAAATCCCAGGATTCTCCTTCTCAATGGAACGTGTTTCCTCCCCGTTTCCCTGTGCCAGTCTGCTGCTTCCTTCGTGGCGCCGCCATCCTGAGCACTGGCCCTGCGGTTGCAGGATTTGACTCACAAACAGTGTCAGCTCCTTTAAAGCCTGTACTGAGCCGCTAGCATTTGGATCGGGCAGCTGAACCCTTCAGGGCAGCTCTGTGTCTCCCCTCTCCCCTCTCCCGGATCCGCGCCAGCAGTCGTGCTGCAATACAGCCGCTCCGGCAACGCTGTCATTATTTTCTGAGCATACAATGCTTATAGTCTGAGTGTGTCTGAGCATTTGAGGGACTCACAATTGATCTCACTAGCTTGTTTGACTGCCAGTCAGCCAGTAGATGTGGTTTAAACAGCTGTGTGAGCAATTTACAATCAGGACATCTCTGCCCTCCTTGGGATCTTGATAGGAGCTGGCTACAAGAGAAATATTGCCCTTGGGGAGACACTCTGGAGAAGAAGCCAAGCACCGAGTAAGCTCCTGCAGGGGAAATAAAGATCCAAGTGTAAGAAGAATGCAATAAATGCTGGAGGAGCACAGCAGGTCTTGTAGCATCTGTAGGAGATAAAGATATACAACCGATGTTTCGGGCCTGAGTCCTTCCGCATGGTTTGAATAAAAAATATGCGTGCAGACTTTCATGTTTCACTGCGAAACAAACAACCAGGAACTTGGGAATGGAAAATATACCATAAGTGCATTTATTCCCTTAAACAAAGCAAAGATTATATATAATTAGGTTTAATTACAACAGATGTTCAAAAAATAAAGTAATAATGATTTACTATTCAAAGTAACAACTGCACAATGTCTTTGTCTAAACAGCTGCTTTTAACATCAGTTATAATGTCCACTGCATCTCTAACACAACCCTCACAGAGTACGCATTTACTATTCCTTTCCTGCTACATGTATTACAAGAAGCAAAGGATCCGTATAAAGGCTTTAGCACCTTTACGTAAACCTTTTTTCCAAATAACATCTACCTTTAAAATTTATTGTCAGCATTTCGGGAGAGGACCCTTTTATCAGGACTGATTATGAAATGGATGAAATTACATATAGAGGGAGAAATAAGCAAGCAGGGGGAGAGGCCCCAGAGGTGATCAGCCAGAAGGTGAGAGGTGGAGAAGCAAGTAGAGGGAGGAACCATTGGGAAGAGTGGTGGAGAATCCCCCTCTCCCCTTGAGGAGGCCCGGATGGCAGTACTGTCTTGAAGTTGCAATCAATCTGGGAACAATACTGACTTCTGGCACTCTCTGTAGGAAGATTGCATGACCTCCTTGTGACATGTATTTCCTCTGAATCCTCCACTTTCCTTCCATATCCCAATGAGAAGTCAGAGTGTTAGCTGCTCAGAGTAAGTTGTCCCTTGCACATGTAGCTGGTGGGAGAATCAGGGGATGAATGTGGATGGATATCTGAAACAGAATAATGGGAGGGCCAATCAGGTCAATGCAGTGGCCAAGAAAATGCATCATTGCCTCTACTTGTTGTGAGTATGGGGACACTTGGCATGTCCCCTGTGTCCCTAAATAATTTCTACGGGCTCACCAATGAGAACATCCTGTGAGGACGCATCACTGAGTGGGACGGGAACTGTTCCACCCAAGACCACACAAAACCACAAAGGGTTGGGGTGCAAATGTAGCTCAGACCATCACACCGTGCCCCCTCCCCCATCATTCCAACCCCTCTAGTCATCATATTAAAAGGTTCACCACACCCCAGCCATACTCTCTCTGCGTCCCTTCCTGGCAGGAAGAGGATTTACAAGTGTGAGATCACCTATCAATTTCTTTCCCACCATTATCAGACTCCTAAAAGAACCTCAAAATGGTAAAACTATCCAGCCTCTGCTTTAGAATGTTAATCCAGTATTCTCATGGTCACTTACTTGTGTTCAATGTGAGTTCATTGTCATATACAGGGTTAGTGGCATGGTTAGTGTATAACTATACAACATCCACCAACCGTGTTTAGAATCTAGTGGGGTCTGTAAGGAGTTTGTACATTTGTCCCGTGATTTGCATGAGTTTCTTTCGGATGCTCCGGTTTTCTCACACCCTCCAAAACATTGTAGGTTACTAGGATAGCATGTTTTTTAATGGCTGGAACAGGCTTCTGCCGTGTTGTAAATAAAATAAAATATAAATATAAAATTTACACAAGTACAATGTGTAGATGCACTGAAATTCTCACTTGCTGCAGCCATCCAGGTATGTAAGATGCATTCACTACAATATTAACAATTTAAATGAAAACAAATGCAAGACAGGAAAAGAGATAATAAATATGAAAGGATAAATAAATTTATATTCACAGTTGCAGTAAATGCAAGAAAAAGATGTGATATTTCAGTGGAGACAACCTGGAAACAGGCCCTTTGGCCCAATGCCTCCATTTCCACCCACACAAGCCCCATCTGCCTATGTTTGGCTCGTACCCCTTCAGCACCTCCTCAACTATAAGACCAACTGACCTCAAGACATTCCCGTCAACTGTTGTGCAGACAGATTCTTTTGGTGGTCTGGGACTAGTTTCTGGTTCAGGTTAGAACTGTAGAGGAAGGTTTAAGAGCTTGACAGGTGTTGGATACAAACTGCTCTTTAACCCAGAAGTGCTTGTTTTTGTTCTGGAATTAACTGTGTTTAGAGTTCCCACTGCTATGACAGGCTCTGAATTTGTGCAACCAGTGGACCGTTCGGTAACAGTGCTAATCATTAACTAATAATCGAAGAGCATGGCAATTGCTAAAAGCATTGAGGAGCAGGGAGAAGAAGAGAGGCTACGGTGGGGGTGGGTGAGATGGTGAGGTGGCAGGAGGAGCAGGCAGGCAGGGCTTAGAATGGTATAATCCCCCTTCTCAAGAAAATCTCACTGGAGAGAAGGACAATAGAGTGAGGAAAAGCTCAGCAGGGAAGTGAAAAGCTTTATAAAAGGGTCAGAAAATGGCGAAAACACTCAGTAGCTTCTGAGGAAACAAGAACAAAGTTAATGCTTCGGGTTATTGGACTTGCATCAGAATATTAGATTACATTTAAAAGTTTGATCAAGTTTCCTGACCCAGCATGAGAACCTGTGGACACACAAGGGAACAATCCTTTGTGACAAACCGTTTATGTGACCCTCACTCATGACCAGAACATATCTGCTCTCACATCCTAACCCCAACCTTTTGTTTCCCCTGTGGAGTCTTGTGGACTTCAGGAGAAATAAATCAGGAGAATGAAAATGAACCTCGCACTCAATGTCACCAAAATGAAGGAGCTGATTGTTGACTTCAGGAAAGGGGTCCTGGGTAAACTTGTACCTCTCACTTTGTTCGTTTTAGATTGGTCACGGTGTTTGAGCTACTGAAAGAAAATAGACACACACGCCGAGAGTTCTTCAGTTTATACAAATCTTTATTACAAATTCTAAAGCTGATATCAAACTACAATATGCAAGCCCTTCCCAATTATACTTATGAATGCCTGGACTGGTCCCAGCTACCAAAGCGAGGCAACGAACGCACACTTGTAGAAGGTTGTTGGGGCGCCGGTAGCAGCTTCTCCACCACGCCCAACCGGGACGTTGGCTGGACTCTAGAAGTTCTTCTTCTTGCTGAGAGATGTTGCCACCTCTCGGAGAGTCTAAAACTTCAGCAGCGGGACCATGGCTTATATTACTCAAAAACTGCTTACCCAAGCACTTATTCCCAGCACAGAAAGAAAGATAAGTGAGCAAGCTAGCATGCCTAGGCTTCTATCGAATAACACAACTTTCTAGCTTATCATTTTGAATACAATGGTTTATTTTGCGTCAAGGTTAGGTCTCTGCCTGAAAGACTATGACCAAAACAAGCAGGAAGATTAGATGTCTTTTTGTCAGATAACTGCATCTCTGGGACTCCTCAGGCACAGGCTGATCAACATCAATGTAAACTCTGCCTTTGGAGGGATCAAAATATTTCCAGGCTGCAACCTCCTTTCGGGTGAAAGGAATGGGGATCATGGGAATGCCTGTACCGGTATGCAAAGGGCCTATGGTACAAATCCAACAATCAGAAACATTCAATCAGTGAGCGTACGCATAGGAAACATGGAGAAAGGAATTGTCGGACAAATCTGAAGGAATGTTTGATGGTGAAGTAGGCCACCAACCCTCCACAGAACCGGAATCCTCCCACCACTTAGCGACAGGAGGTGCAGAGTTATTACAAGATACAAAACGGGTACAAAAACGACCATCACAGAAGTAGGGGGCGACCCCTTCAGTTGGTCCATCCACAAACAAAATATAGGAACCGAGACTGGCAATAACATACCTATCTATATAAGCTGCACTTGAGGCGGGTGACCGAGGACTTCCTTGGTGTAATGCATCAGGCCGTGTCTCCCACTGGCAACTCCCTCAGAACGTCATCGACATTACAAATCCGATTGCTGGCACCAAAGCAGCTGTTAAGCCAGATCAGCAGGAGCGCAAGATGGAGGACCTGGAACAAAAAAACCTGACATATGTCACTCACGATGCCGTAAGTGTTCAGTATTTAAACAAACTAAATCATCCTGTCCCTCAATAGCTACCCACCAAGTGTTACCCTGGGCAGGTGTCACTATTTCCCCTTTTACAGGAAGGCCACTAACTGGTGGTGCCACCCATACCTTTTGTCCAACATTCTCTAGCTCGGGAATGGGGGGCAATGACCGTTTTTCCTCTGGAATAGGCTGTAATTCAGAAGCGTGAAGAAAGGTGTATGAAAGGGTGATGATTCAAATTGTTGACTGCCTGCACCACCCCTTCAGGGTCCCCAGTGGTGTTAATAAATGAATTTGTTCCTTCAGTAAGCCGTTCGTTCTTTCCGTCTCTAGCAGGGCCCAATAACAAGCCAGTAACTGTTGTTCAAAAGCAGAATAACGAGTGGCAGCCTTGGGCATGGTTCGTGACCAGAAGTCCAGTGGGACTCAGCGGCCCTCTTGTTTCTGCCAGAGGCCACATCATCAGTAAGGGAGACCTGTAGTTCGTAGGGGGTATCTGGGATGTGAGGAGCAATGGGCAGAGCCTGAAGAATAGCCTGCTTGGCGGACTGGAACGCCCTTTCCTGATCGTCACCCATAAAAAGTCAGCTTTCTTTCAGGTAATCTTGTATAGAGGATGTAAAAGCAATGCCAAATGTGGAATATGGCGTCGCCAGTATTCCAATAACCCTAGGAAATGCTGGGTCTCTTTCTTGTTAGTAGGAGTGACCAAGACTGTGATCTTATTGCGAACTTTATCGCGAACCTCCTGTTCTCCAGCATGCCACTGAATTCCAAGGAAGATAACTGTCTGGGATGGGCTCTGCACCTTGGCAGGGTTAATGGCCCACCCTCTTTGCATCAGGGTATCTTGGACACTCTCCATACCATCCTGTACCATCTCTTCCGTGGCCCCTTGGATCATCAATATAATGGTGAATCGAGAGAGGCGATACTGGCATCGCCTCCAAATCACGGGCATTTAAGCTGTGGCAAATAGTGGGAGAGTGTACATAGCCCTGAGGGAGGTGGGTGAAGGTATACTGGCGCCCATTCCAGGTAAAGGCGAACTGATCCTGTGAGACCTCAGCTATAAGGATACTGAAGAAGGAATTAGCGAGATCAATGACAGCATACCATATTCCTAAGTTCCCAGTAGCAATGTTTTCAATAAGGGTAACAATGTCCGGAACTGCCGAAACAAGTGGTGGGGCATGTTTGTTCAAAAAACAATAATCAACTGTCATTCTCCAAGAGCCATCTGGCTTTTGGACCAGCCAAACAGGGCTATTAAAGGGCGACGTTGCGGGCCTCACTACCCCTTCTTCTTGCAAAGCATCGATGTTGGCAGTAATCTCTTCCTGCCCCCCAGGGAGGCGATATTGTGGAATGCACACTTGTTTCAGGGCGGGGGGGGGGGAGGCACCATTACAGGATCCCACTTAGCCCGACCCACCACTAGTCTTTTAATAATAGTCCGAATTCCAAATGCAAATCCCCCTTGGCTAGTATTAAGGGCTGTACCGGCCAACATATTAATACCCAGGATACACTCTTCAGTGGCAGACACCAGGGCATGTAACCATACGGGGGAAGGGCCGTCACCTACCATGGTGTGGACTTATATTTCCTTCGCCAGGGTGATTGCTCCTCCCATCCCCTCTATTCAAAATATCGGTACAGTCCAGAGGTCGGGGTTACCAGGAATCACCGAGTGCTCCGCACTGGTATCGATCAAGGCCAAATATTGGCGGTCATTACCCCAACCCCAATGGATTGTTAACGGTATGTAGGGCCGCGGGTCCCCGTGTATCCGCCGTATCTCAATGGAGTAGACACGGGAATCCTGCCCACACCCTCGTGTCTTAGTAGGGTTTGGGAGCTTCTAGGACCACATGCCACTATTATCCATAAGAGCCTTTTTAACCAATTGTTGTATCTCAACATGGGTAACCGGAGCAAGAGAAACTGGCTCGATAGGAGCAGCAGTGGGAGCAGAAGGCACAGCTGGGCCAGGAGGACTCAGCAGCAGGGGAAGATGTTCCCCTGCCTTCCCCTTATAAAGGGCATAAAGGACCGCAGTAGGTTTCCTATCAATATCACTTTTAGGTACACCTAACTTTAACAAGGTTAGAAAAAGGTCCTTTCTTGTCGGTCCGTTATTAGTAGCAGCCCCTCTCCTTTCATCCTGCTTGTCTGATTTAACCTGGGTTGTACGTGAGTGGATTTTACCTCCCAGTTCTAATTCTCGAAGCCCAGGTAAGGCATGCACCGCCTCAGACACAGGGTGCCCAATTAGCGGACTAGTTACGGACAGAACCAATCCCCGTGTGGTGGGTTGGGCGGAACGAACCAATCTGGTATGCATTCCGGCCGTGAATATCTCTTCATCAGGGCTCCCCCCATGTACCCACAGCCTCAAACGCCCTGCATACAAGGCAGAGGCCAGGGCCTGTTGATGAATTACTGCTATACCCTCCTCTGGGGTGCCCCAATTGCTCTGCAAATGTAAATCCCAACCTACGGTGACGGGTATACTCGTAGCAGGGCATCCCCTAGAGTGGCAAGTAAGTAATCCACCCCTCTCCTTCTACCACGTAGCTCAGCAGTGACCCAGATATCAGTAGTCAATGTTCCTAATACCAACAATTCCTCAGGGGTTAAATATACATTACCCCCTCCTTGTTCCCAAACACGCAGGAGCCAGGCTGCCAGAGTTTCTCGCGACTTTTGCCTAAATCGATCTCCAATGGCAGCCAGCTTTTTTATAGAGAAGTCACGGATCATTGACTGCTCTTGACCTCTGCTCCCACTTTGGCCCACAAGAGGGCCCTCTACACAGTGGTCGGGAGCAGGCCGAGGCCATCTCAGAGAGGAGGGGGCCATTGAGAACAAGCAGGGGTTCGGGTACCTTCCCTTGAGTCTGCTTGGGAGGCTGGGACATCATCTATCCCTTCAATCTCTTCATTTACATCATCTCCCCTTCCATCTTCATTTGTTTGGGAAGTCTGCTGCCTTACATGAACAGCGGGTAGAGAGGGGAGTTCGTCAGGCACATGCTGAGGGGTATCTGCAGTATTAACATTGTCATTATTCCAGATATTCCCATCCCAATCATCAATTACATCAGGATCGTCGCCATTCCTTATCATGGCACGAATACAATGTGGATTGGGTTGTACTCCATGCTTTTCCTTATCTGCCCAGAGCTGCTGCCTGAGTTTAATATTATGGCAGATCATTTGGACATACTTATCCTCCCATTCTTTGGCTCAGTCCTGACTCGTGCAAACAAACTCTCTCATCATGGAACAACGTTGTCGCATGGCTTCTATCTCCTCCTCTAGTTGCTCTCTCTTGTGCTGGGATTCTACTTCTCGCTGAACAGATTCTGCTTCATGCTGAACGACGTGGCGTAAGGCTGTGGCCATCAGCCAAAAACCATCCGTCAACGTCCCCTTTTTAACAGGAAACGTACTTTCTTGAAGGAGAGTGGCAACCCGCTCTCCCAGAGGTGCCATTGATGAATCTAACTTCTCATCCCAACTAATGGATGGTCCCAACAAAGACAGGGTGTTGGCCAACATGCCAAACCCATCGTCTTTGGAAGTTCATCCCGGAATCAAGAACTGCTCAGGGCTCACCTCTTTCTTTCGACGAAACATCTTGAGACCAATCCTGCTGACTACGCCAGTTGTCCTGGGTAAACTTGTACCTTTCACTTTGTTCGTTTTAGATTGGTCACGGTGTTTGAGCTACTGAAAGAAAATAGACACACACGCCGAGAGCTCTTCAGTTTATACAAATCTTTATTACAAATTCTAAAGCTGATATCAAACTACAATATGCAAGCCCTTCCCAATTATACTTATCAACACCTGGACTGGTTTCAACTACCGAAGCGAGGCAAAGACCGCACACTTGTAGTAGGTTGTCAGGGCACTGGTAGCAGCTTCTCCACCACCCCCGACCGGGACATTATCTGGACTTTAGATGTTCTTCTTCTTGCTGAGAGATGTTGCCACCTCTCGGAGAGTTTCAAACTTCAGCAGTGGGCCCATGGCTTATATTACCCAAAAACTGCTTACCCAAGCACCTATTCCCAGCACAGAAAAAAAGATAAGTGAGCAAGCTAGCATGCCAAGGCTTCTATCGAATAACACAACTTTCTAGCTTATCATTTTGAATACAATGGTTATTTTGCGTCAAGGTTAGGTCTCTGCCTGAAAGACTGTGACCAAAACAAGCAGGAAGATTAAATGTTCTTGGTACACAGATGTCTTTTTGTCAGATAACTGCATCTCTGGGCCCCATGGTGGAATTTAGCTTATGTCTGCTGAGTCTCAAGCAGGTTACTGATTCTCAGCCTTGCAGGAGCAAAAAAAACATGGTTTAAATCCTCCAATACAAAAGGAAAGCCAAAGGTATACAATCCAGCAATCATTTTGGGATTTGAGGTGGAAAAGGTGAGCAAGTTTAAGTTCCTGGGAGTTACTATCTCGGAGGATCTTTTCTGAACACAACTCACCAATGCATTGTGAAGAAACCACATCAGTGCCTCTACTTCCTCAGGAGTTTGTGAAGGTTTGTTATGACACCAGAAACGCTGGCAAATTTCTACAGAGGTGTGGTGGAAAGTGTGCATCATGATCTAGTATGGGGACACCAATACTCCATAGTGCAAAAATCTGCAAAATCTAGTGGACAAACCCCAGGACATCATAGGCAAAACCATCCCCACTATTGAGATCATCTGCAGGGAACACTGCTGTCAGACAGCAGCAGCAATCGTTAAAGACCCTTACCACCCAGCACATGATCTGTTCTCACTGTTGCCATCAGGAAAGAAGTAGAGCTGCCACAAGACTCTCACCAGCAGGATCAGGAACAGCTGCTCCCCCTCCACCATCAGACTCCTCAACAACAAACTCAATCAGAGACTTGGATCCCTATGTTGATGCAATTATGAAGAAGGCTTGCTAGTGCTTGTCTTTGATAGGAGTTCAGGAAGATTTAGTATGCCACCAAAGACTCTTGCAAATTTCTACAGGTATACTGCGGAGAGCATTCTGACTGGCTGCATCACTATCTGGTATGGAGGCACCAATGCACAGAACAGGAAACGGCTACAGAAAGATGAGAACTCAGTCGGTGCCATCTTGTGGATTAGTCCTCACTCCACCAAGGACATCTACAAGAGGTGGTGTCTCAAGAAAGCAGACTCTGTCCTCAAGGACTCTCACTACCCAGGCCATGCCCTCTTCTCACTGCTACCATCAGGAAGGAGGTACAGAAGCCTGAAGACAAACACGCAATGGTACAGAAACAACTTCTTGCTCTCCGCCATAAGCTATCTGAATGCACAATGAACCACAGACATTGCCTCACTATTTTTCTCCTTTTTTGTACGAATTAACTTTTTTAAAGAATGTAATTTATAGCAATGCACAATAAGACTGCTGCAAAACAACAAATTGTTTTTGACAATAACCCTGATTCTGATTCTGACCTCTCTGACCATCCTCATATCCTTGACCCCTCTGACCATCATGTGTATGACCAAGCATCGATTGTGCAGAGGGTGATGCCATGTGTGGAGCTGCCGACCTCTCTGCATGTCTGCAAGATTGCCATGACATTTTCTTTGTAAACCCTGGAATGATTCCCCGGCCAAGTCTCTCCTCTCAGCCGCTGCTGCCAAAGAAGGCAATCTTCACAACAGTCACCGCAGGGGTCATAAACAGTTCAGTGTGGGAACTTGTGCTGAGAAGGCAATAAAGTGCAGTACAAGTCTTCTATATCATTGGCATGGGGACAGATTAGCAATACCATCTCCTTCAGTGAGCCACAACGCTCATCAACAACTCATGCACACATTCAGAGCACCTGAGCCTCTCCATCTGGCACTCTCATGGTTGTACATTTGAAGGTTTATACAAACTCTCTGGCCTTTTGCTCATCTCTGGATTTCTTTACTTGAACTCTGGTCTTTCCTTCACTTGCCTGGATACCAAGCTCTGCAACCTCACCTCTTCTCTTGCTCTTTTTCCTCTTTTAGATCATATCCTTACCAACATCAGAACAAAAAGATTGAGAAGAGGAGCTGCTCTTCATTCCCCTGAACCTACTCGGCTGTTTCATTAAGTACTGGTTGACTTTGATTGCGCCTTTCATTCAACTTTTCTGCTTGTCAATGACCCTTGACCCCCATCTTCTCAATATCCATGTCTATCTCAATTTCTCCTCCAGGACTCTCTGGACAAGAACATTCCAAAATTTCACAAACCTCTGTGAAACAAATTCCCTTCTCATCTTTGTCCAGTTCTAAAGTCCTCCCACCAAGGTTTACTCTATTGAACCCATGCAAAATCCATACACAGTTCATAGGATCATGAGAAAAGTTCTGATTTATTAATGCCCCTCATAACGTATCAGGTTACCCCTCAACCCCCAACAGCCCTGAATCTTCAGCAATAGAAATCTCACCATTTTCAGTCCTTGGTGATAAAATTAAAATGTCATTGAAAATTATAGATCAATGAGATTTCATGTTTCCATGACAACTGTAAACCTGCACTTTGCTCTAATGGACCACTTTTCACCTCCTCTCCCTGAAAATAGGTTTTATGAACATCATCCACATCTTGTTCTTTGCAGATGGTGAGAGAAAGCTGTCTGACTGGTCAGAGTAAATGGAAGCTGCTAAGATTTTTTTTTAAATTTAGAGGCTCAGGACGCTAACAGGCCCTTCCAACCCCTTAGCCCACAGCATCCAAATACGCCCAAGAGACCAGTTAAGCTACCAACTCCCTACATCCAGAGAGCCGTGCAGCAGTCAAATGAGTGCATCATGACCACATCACTTTCCTGTTTATACCTAACCTGCAGGTATTGCATTCTATTGTTCCCACACTTGCAACAACCTCTCCCAGATTCCACCACACACCCATACTCATTATCCTATCAAACTCCCCATCTTTGGATGGTGGGAGAAAACCCCAAGAATACTTGGTGGCCACAGACAGTGCAGATAAACACCACATGGACAGCACCCAAGGCCAGGACTGAGCCCAAGACACTGGAGTTGAGAGACCTAGTTCGACAAGCTGCGTCACTGTGCAGGGTCAGGTTTCTGCTAGATGGACACAGAAACAACCATAAGTTTCTGCTAATAAAATTGAAGTGCCAGTTGATGAAGTAGACAAGGATGACGTGGTCAGACAATATTCTTGGCTCTTATTAGCAGAAACTTATGGTACAATAATGAAAGACAATTGGTGCAAACACAGTTATACTCAAGGGGAGTGTCTTTAATGGTAGAGATAATGCACAGCCAATGTTAGTACAGCAAGGCTCACCACAGGGGAGACAGGCAGCTTGGCAGACATTCTCCATATAGCTGCAGGAGACAAAACCACAGTGGGCTAAATGGCCCCCCCTCGGGTTGAAGGAGACAGAACTACAAGGAGCTGAATGGCCTCCCTCATGTGGTCAGAGAAAGAAAAACAATGGGCTGAACAGCCTCCCTTGAACTGTAGGAGACAGAACCACAATGGGCTGATTGGCCTTCCTTGAGCTGTAGGAGACAGAACAACAATGGGCTGAAAGGCGTACTCTCAAGTTCAAGGAGTCAGAACCACAAAGGGCTGAATGGACACACCTTGAGCTGTAGGAGACAGGACAACAATGGGCTGAAAGGTGTACTCTCAAGTTCAAGGAGTCAGAACCACAAAGGGCTGAATGGACACACCTTGAGCTGTAGGAGACAGGACAACAATGGGCTGATTGGCCTCCCCTCAAGTTTGAGGAGACAGAACCACATGGGGTGAATGGCCTTCCTGTGAGCTACCTTGTTTCAAAGAGTTAAAAACTCTCAAGTTACAGAAAACAAAAGACACAAAATAAACTGAGTAGCCACAGCAGATTGGTGAGAGGAGGCACGTGGGGGAATGTATGTAGTAAATTATAGGACTTCTTAAGATGCAAAAAGAAAGCCAGTAAACAAAGTTGAAAAGGAGAGAGAGAGAGAGAGAGAGAGAGAGAGAGAGAGAGAGACAGTGTTTTTGTTTGTGTATGCTGTTCATTTTGTGTTTTTGTTTGTTTGTGTACAAGCAATGAATAAGTCAGGAAAAAGCCACCAAGTATTTCACAGAAGCAAATGTATGAAGGAATTGGGAGTCACACGAATGGATTTTCGCAGGGTGGACAGAGGACTGAAGGCAAACCTATGGGGGTGGTATGAAGTGCGGGGCGGTGGTGGGGTTGCAGATGTTGAAGGTGTGCAGACCTCTCGGAGAGGTTCACACACAGGAGACTGCGGGTGATGGAACCTGAAGCTAAATGCACTCTGCTGGAGGCAGGCAGGCAGTGCTTAACCTCAGTCAGGTTGCTGGGGCGGTCCCTTTAACAGAGAGCTGTGTGCAGACGCTGAACCATGCGGAAAGGAAAGTTGGCTCCCCGAGAGCGGTTGGCACAATCTCCGTGTCTCAAAGTCGACAAGAGTTTTCGTTTCAAAGTCGACAAGAGTTTTACTGGAAGGAGGTTACCATGTGTAGCCAAGACGGCAGGGCTGAGGTTACAATCAAATTAGCCATGAGTAAATGGCAGGCCCTCCCACTCCTAATCTATATTTCAGAATCAAAACCAAGTTTATTGCCATGAACATCTGTCACTAAATTTGTTGTTTGGCAGAGAGCAGAATTGTGCAGATAAGGTGCAAAATTGCTATGAAGTTCAGTTCCAGAAGACAAGATTTAAAAAATAAATAATTAGTGTCAAAAAAAAAAGAAAAGACTGAGGTAGTATCCATAGGTTTTATTATCTGTTCAGGGGTCGGCACGATGAGAATAGGGGTTAGCGCAATGCTGCTACAGCACCAGTGATCAAGACTGGGGTTCGAATCCCACGTTGTCTTCAAGGTGTTTGCAACTGGTGCTATCGGGGTGGGTTTGCCCTGGGTGTTCTGGTGTCCTCCCACCTTTCAAAATGTTGTAGGTTAATTGAGTGTAATTGGGCAGCAGGGCTCATAGACTGAAAGGGCCTGTTAGAATCAGAAGCAGAATTTATTATCATGAACAAGTCATGAAATTCGGTGTTTTTGTGGCAGCGTCATAGTGTAAACATTCAATTGCAACCATCTTATGACATTACTATAAACAAATAAAAATAACAGTGCATGAAAAATAAGGCAGTGTCTTTGGTTTATTGATTATTCTGGAATCTGATGGAAGTAGGGCAGAAGCTCTTGTGCCACTGAGAGCTCGTCTTTAGGCTCCTGTATCTTTTTACTGATGGTAGCAGAATGAAGAGGGTCTTTGAGGAGAGAAGCTGCTCCTCATGTAGATCTCCTTGATGGAGTGAAGTCTGGTGCCTGTGATGTCGCAGGCCGAGTTAACAACCCTCTGGAGTTTATTCTTCTCCTGAGAGTTGGCACCTCCATACCAGACAGTGATGTAACTGGCCAAAGTGTTCTCCACGATACATCTGTACTCCTCAGACACCTCACAAAGTATAGATGCTGCTGAGCCGCCTTTGTGATTGCATCAATGTGGAGGCTCCAGGACAAATCCTCGGAGTTTGAAGTTCTTTACCCTCTCCACTACTGAGCCCTTGATGAGGACTGAGTTGTGTTCCCCTGACTTCCTCCTGAAGTCCACAACCATCTCCTTGGTTTTGCCGATGTTGGCAAGGTTGTTGTTGTTACACCATTCAACGAGCTGATCTATCTCCCTCCTGTACGCTTCCTCATTTCCGTTTGTGATGCTGCCAGCAACTGTGGAGTCATCGGCAAACTTACAGATGCCATTGGAATTGTGCCTGGCCACACAGTCATGGGGGTTCAACGAGTAGAGCAGTGGGCTAAGCTCACATCCTTGGGGTGTGTCAACTGTTTTTAAAAATATTTTGTTATTTTTCACACTGTGAACCATATCAACCAAAATACATACAAACATTTCCATCTTAAATTTACACAGTGGCATTGTATCCCCTTTTATTTCCCCCTACCTTCCCTCGCCCCCCCTTCCCACCCCCCTCCAAAACCAATAAACATTCAACATATACAATACAATAAAACCATTAAACAATGTCATCACACAATGAAAAATAAACAAGAAAAATGTGTCATCAACTTTTACACACTGGATCAAGTCATTTTGTCTTCTTATCATTTTAGGGGGTGAAGGTCAGAGGCAAGCCCTCTCTGTTATGTTCCATGTACAGTTCCCAAATTTGTTCAAATAATGTGACTTTATTTTTTAAATTATATGCTATTTTTTCCAATGGAATACATTTATTCATTTCCATGTATCATTGCTGTATTCTCAGGCTCTCTTCTGATTTCCAAGTTGACATTATACATTTTTTTGCTACAGCTAAGGCTATCATAATAAATCTTTTTTGCGCTTCATCAGTTTTAGGCCTAATTCCTTACTTCTTATATTACTTAGAAGAAAGATCTCTGGATTTTTTGTGTTTTTTTGTGATTTTATTTAATATCTGATTTAGATCTTCCCAAAACTTTTTCACTTTCTCACATGCCCAAATTGCATGCACTGTTGTTCCTGTTTCCTTCTTACAGCGAAAACATCTATCTGATACTGTTGGATTCCATTTTTTTTTAACTTTTGGGGCGTGATATATAACCTGTGTAACCAATTATACTGTATCATGCGTAACCTTGTGTTTATTGTATTCTTCATAGTTCCAGACATAACTTTTCCCATGCTTCATTTTTTTATCTTTATGTTTAAATCCTTTTCCCACTTTTGTTTGGGTTTATAGCTTATTTCATCATTTTCCTTATCTTGCAGCTTGATGTACATGTTTGTTATAAATCTTTTAATTATCATCGTGTATGTAATCACATATTCAAAGCTGCTTCCTTCTGGAAATATAAGTATGTTTCCCAATTTATCCTTTAAGTAAGCTTTCAGTTTTTTTTTTTTAAATTTTTTTATTTTTCACACCATAAATCACATTAGCCATGATATACACTATTTCTTTTCACACATATACAGTGACTTTTTCTCCCCCCCCCCCCTTTCCTCCCAAACCACCCCCCCACCCCCCCCTCTCATCCATTTTAGGTATACAATCTAGGTTGCATTAAGCCAGTCAGACAATGTTGTCATTCAACAAAATTACACCAGAAATTCTACTGAGTCCATTCTTTTCTTTCCTTCTCCTTCCATCAACTTAGGTAATGTTTGTCCCCGGTAGGTTTTCGCTATTGTATTTAATGTAAGGCTCCTATACTTGTTCGAATATTTCAATATTATTTCTTAACCAATATGTTATTTTTTCTAATGGAATACATTTATTCATTTAAATTTGGTAGTTTCTTCCTTTTAATTTGGTTATGTATTCCATTAATATTTAAAGACATATAGTTCAGCGTAGCCCTTTTATATTTTGTTTATCTTCTCTTTCCGTTTTTCCATCATTACCTTTCCTCCTTTTCCATTTCTGTTTTCTTATTTTCAACTCTTTATAAGACAACATTCCTACAACATCTAACATTTTCCTTATTCTCCTATTTCTATCTTATTTATCCCCAATCTCCCCTTCACCTCCTGAGTTGTCCTTTATAAGTAAGCTTTCAGTTGATGATATGCAAACATTGTACCGTGAGTTATACCATATTTGTACTTCAATTGTTCAAATGTTAATAAATTATTTCCCAAAAAACAATTTTCTATTCTTTTAATTCCTTTTCGCTCCCATTCTCTAAAGGAAAGGTTATCTATTGTAAAAGGGATTAGCTGATTTTGCGTCAATAATAATTTTGGTATTTGGTAATTTGTTTTTTTCCTTTCTAAGTGAATCTTCTTCCATATATTAAGTAAATGATGCAATGCTGGTGAGCTTTTATATTGTACCAGCTTTTCATCCCACTTATAAAGTATATGTTCCGGTACCTTCTCCCCTATTTTATCTAGCTCTATCTTAGTCCAGTCTGATTTTTCTCTTGTCTGATAAAAATCTGATAACTACCTTAATTGTGCTGCTCTATAATAATTTTTAAAGTTTGGTAACTGCAAACCACCTTGTTGGTACCTCTCTGGTAATTTATCTAATGCTTTCCTCGGTTTCACCCCTTTCCACAAGAATTTCCTTATTATTCTCTTTAGTTAATTGAAGAATTTCTCTGTTAAGGGAATTGGTAACGATTGAAATAAGTATTGTATCCTTGGGAAGACATTCATTTTAATGCAATTTACCCTCGCTATCAACATTAGCAGTAATTCTTTCCAATGTTCTAAATCTTCCTGCAATTTCTTTATTGGAGGCTGATAATTTAATTTGTATAAGTGGCTTAAATTATTATCTAACCTAATACCTAGGTATCGGATTGCTTGTGTTTGCCATTTAAATGGTGATTCTTTTTTAAATTCTGTATAATCCGCATTACTCATTGGCATCACTTCACTTTTATTTGTGTTGATCTTGTACCCTGATATTTCTCCATAATCCTTCAATTTCTTATATATTTCTTTTATTGATATTTCTAGTTCTGTTAAGTATACTATGATGTCATCTGCAAATAAACAGATTTTATACTCCTTCTCCTTTATTTTTATCCATTTTATTTTATTTTCTGTTCTTATCAGTTATGCCAATGGTTCTATTGCTAAAGCAAACAGTGAGGGAGATAATGGTCATCCCTGCCTAGTTGACCTACTTAATTTAAATTGGTTCACTACATATCCATTTAATGTTATCTTCGCCAATGGTCCATTATATAATGCTTTAATCCAATTAATATATTTTTCTGGTAGATTGAACCTCTATAATACTTTGAATAAATAATTCCATTCTACCCTGTCAAAGGCTTTTTCTGCATCTAAAGCAACAGCCACTGTTGGCATCTTATTTCCTTCAACTGCATAAATTAAATTAATAAATTTACAGACATTATCCGCTGTTCATCTTTTCTTAATAAATCCAGTTTGATCTTGTTTTACTATTTTTGGTACAGAGTCAGCCAATCTGTTTGCTAATAATTTTGCTATTATCTTACAATCTGAATTAAGTAGAGATATTGGTCTATACGATGCTGGTGTTAGTGGATCCTTCCCGTCTTTGGTATTACTGTAATTAAACTCTGGCAAGTTTTGTGTTTCTTCTATCTGATTCATTACTTCCAGGAGAGGAGGAATTAATAACTCTTTAAATGTTTTATAGAATTCAATTTGGACTCCGTCTTCCACAGGTGTTTTATTGTTCGGCAGCTTTTTTAATATATCCTGTATTTCCTCTATTTCAAATGATTTTATCAGTTTGTTTTGTTCCTCTTCTTCCAATTTCAGCAGTTCAATTTTAGCTAAAATCTCTTCTATTTTATCATCTTTCCCCTCGTTCTCAGTTTGATACAATTGTTCATAAAATTCCTTAAAGTTCTCATTAATCTCCATTGGGTTATATGTAATTTGTTTTTTTTTTCCTTGATGCCAATACAGTTCTTTTAGCTTGTTCTGTTTTAAGTTGCCAGGCTAATATTTGTGTGTTTTTTCTCCTAGTTCATAATACTTTTGCTTTATTTATATTATGTTCTCCACCTTATACATTTGTAATGTTTTGTATTTTATTTTTGTCCGCCAATTCTCTTTTTGTTTTATCATCCCTTGTTGCTAGTTCCTTTTCTGTACTTACTATCTCCCTTTCCAACTGCTCTATTTCCTGATTATAGTCCTTTTTCATCTTAGTCACATAACTTATTATCTGCCCTCTGATGAAGGCTTTCATTGCATCCCATAATATAAATTTGTCTTTCACTGATTCCGTATTTATTTCAAAGTATGTTTTAATTTGGCGTTTAATAAATTCTCTAAATTCCTGCATTTCAAGTAGCATGGAATTTAACCTCCATCTATATGTTCTTGGTGGGATGTCCTCCACTTCTATTGCTAATAAGAGGGGTGAATGATCAGATAGCAATCTAGCTTTATATTCAGTTTTCCTAACTCTCCCTTGAATATGGGCCGACAGCAAAACATATCAATCCTTGAGTATGTTTTATGCCTACTTGAATAATATGAGTATTCCTTCTCTTTTGGGTGCTTCCTCCTCCATATATCCATAAGTTTCATTTCCTACATTGATTTAACCATAAATTTGACCACTTTATTCATTTTACTAGTCTTTTGTATAGTTTTATCTAACATTGGATCCAAATTAAGGTTAAAATCCCCTCCTATCAATATATTCCCTTGCATATTTACAATCGTCAAAAAAATATCTTGCATAAACATTTGATCCTCTTCATTAGGTGCATATATATTGAGCAAATTCCAAAATTCTGAATATATCTGACACTTTACCATTACATACCTCCCTGCTGAATCTATTATTTCCTCCTCTATTTTGATTGGTACATTTTTATTAATTAATGTAGCTCTATCTCTAGCTTTTGAATTATATGATTCTACCCAGTCTCTCCTTAATTTATTATGTTCCACTTCAATTAGATGCATTTCCTGCACAAATGCTATGCCTATTTTTTCTTTTTTCAGTAAATTTAATAGCCTCTTCTGTTTAATTTGGTTATGTATTCCATTAATATTTATAGTCATATAATTCAACATGACCATCTCATATCCTGTCTACACCTCATTTCCGCTTCCTCACCACCACCATCCCCCTTTACTCATTTTCATCTCAGTTTTCCCTTTTTAAACTCAATGTATGACAACACATTTAAAACATAAAATACTTCAACAACTCCCACATCCAATATTCCCTTAGCCCCAAATGTCCCCCCCTCTCTGAGTTGCCCCTTATCCCTTGCCGGGCAACCACAACTCCCCTCTCCATTTGGATTGCGAACCTGCTTGCGTCAACTGATTTCGCAGTGACGGTTATTCTCTCACACCCAACCCCCCCAGAAAAGACTTTTTTTACAAGTTCACTCTCTTTTTCCCCCCTTCCTTCCTTTCTTCCCTGCTCTTTCCCTTCTTTAGTTCTTACATATACATTATTTTATCGCCATTCTTCATTCTTGTTACAACTCTTCATCTCTCTTTCTGTCCTGCAGGCATTCTGCAAATTCTCGTGCTTCCTCCGGATCTGAGAACAGTCTGTTTTGCTCCCCATGGATAAATATTTTAAGCACAGCTGGATGTCTTAACATAAATTTATAACCTTTTTTCCATAGGATCGATTTTGCTGTATTAAACTCTTCTTTAAAAGTTCAAAACTTATGTCTGGATAAAAAAATATTTTTTGACCCTTGTATTCCAATGGTTTATTGTCTCCTCTAATTTTATTCCTTTCCCACTCCAGTATATTTTCTCTTGTTTTATATCTCAAAAATTTTACTAAATCGGATCTTGGTTTTTGTTGTGACTGTGGTTTCGGGGCTAATGTTCTGTGTGCCCTTTCTATTTCCATTCCTTCCTGTATTTCTGTCATTCCCAGGACCTTTGGGATCCATTCTTTTATAAATTCCTTCATATCTGTGCCTTCTTTATCTTCCTTTAGGCCCACTATTTTTATATTGTTTTGCCTACTATAATTTTCTAACATAATATAAACAAAATAAAAGATATAAACAAAATAGAGAGAGTGCAGAGAAGGTTCACGAGAATGTTGACAGAATTTCAAGGTTTGAGTTACAGGGAAAGGTTGTGCAGACTGGGGCTTTTTTCTCTGGAGTGTAGAAGATTGAGAGGGTACTTGATAGAGGTGTTTAAGATTTTAAAAGGGACAGACAGAGTAAACGTGGATAGGCTTTTTCAATTAAGAGTGGGGGAGATTCAAACTAGAGGGCATGGTTTAAGATTGAAGGGGGAAAATTATAAGGGGAACATGAGGGGAAATTTCTTTACGCAAAGGGTGGTGGGGATGTGGAATGAGCTTCTGACAGACGTGGTCGAGTCGGGATCATTGGTTACATTTAAGGAAAGACTAGATAGTTACATGGATAGGAGATGACTGGAGGGGTATGGACCGGGTGCTGGTCAGTGGGACTAGGAGGGTGGGGATTTGTTACGGCATGGACTAGTAGGGCCGAACTGGCCTGTTCTGTGCTGTAAGTGGTTATATGGTTATATGGTTATATCAATTTTCTGAGCTAACAAGTCTTGTGAATCTTTAACTTTTTTATCACTTTCTTCCAATTTCTACTTTTTCTACAGCCGTTTCTCATTCTTCCACATTTTCTACTCTTTTCCCTATTTCTGTCATGACCAGCTCTAATCTATTCACTTTATCTTCTGTATTTTTCATTTTTCTTTTAATTTCACTAAATTCTAATGTCAACCATTCTTTTAATGCTCTCATTTGTTCTTGAAAAAAAAAACTTTATCTATATTCTGTCCATCTGTTTTACCTTCTATTTCTCTGTGCAGATCTTGGTCTTCTTCTTCCTCTTCTTCAATGTCTGTACCTGTGTTTGTGTCTTCTTCTCTTCTTTGTACCTGTGTCTCTTCTGACTTTCCAGATGAGTTGCTTGTCTCACTTTGCTGGGCTTCTTCTTGTTTGGCTTCTTGCTGTTGGTCCTCTTCTTCTGGGCTACTCATCTGTTGGGCCTCCTGCTCATCTTTCCTTTCACTCCCTTTCCTGTTGCTTTCCTCTTCTTCCTGCTGTCAGGCATCCCTCAGCTGGTCACGTTTGTTTGCCTGCTCCTCGGCTGAGCCCCCCACCCATTGGTGTTCTCCTTCTCCTTAGTAAGTGCAGTGTGCACTTTTGTTTGGCTCAGAGAGCTATTTTTGCAGTCCAGCGGTTGGGGGGTCGCGACTCTGTAGGGTTGTCACCAACCTTGTAGAATGGGCTCTCTTCTCCACGATGGCTCCCTGTTTCTTCATGCAGGTAAGGCCTTCTCCTTTCTCTTCCGGTGTCTTTTCTTCTTTTTTCCTGTTGTTTTTACTTTTTCCTTCATGGGTGCCATTTTCTTTCTTTTCTCTCCAACTTTATCTTTTATTTGTTATATTTTGTTTCTCTTCTTTTCTTGAGAGGGCTGGTATTCCCCTACCGGCAACTACTCTATCACGTGACTCCCCCCTCGTGGTGTGTCAATGTTGGTAATCAGTGAGGAGATGTTGTTTCCAATTCATACTGACTGTGGCCTTCCGATAAGGAAGTCAAGGATCCAGTTGCAGAAAGGGGTTCAGAGGCCCAGAGTTTGTAGCTTCTTGACCAGCACTGAGGGAGTAATGATATTAAAGGCTGAGTTGTAGTTGATGAAGAGCAACTGTATGCATGAATTGCTGTTTTCGAGCTGATCCAGAACTGAGTGGAGAAAAGTGATATGTATTTGTTGTGGAGTGATTGCACAATAGTCGAATTGCAGTGGGTCCTGTTATCGTGCTGTATGTATAAATTTTAAATTTAAAAATTTAAAAGTCTGATGGGAGAGAGGAAGAAATTGATTTTGTACTGTTGGGTGTTAGTCTTTCGGCCTCCTCTACCTCCTTCTTGATGGTAACAGTGAGATAAGTGCATGGCCTGGGTGGTGGGTTCCTTAAAGTTAGCAGCTACTTTCTAAGACACTTCCTCTTTATAGATATCCTTGATGGACTGGAGACTGATGCCGGTGATGCTGCTGGCCAATTTCACAGCTTTCTGTAGTTTTGTCTTGTCCTGTGCATTAGCACCTCCAGACCAAACAGTGATGCGACCAGTCAGAATGCTCTCCACAGTCCACCTGTAGAAATCTACAAGAGCTTTCGGTGAAATCCAAATCTCCTCAAACCCCTTGAGAAGTATAGCCACGAGTGCATGATTGCATCAACGTGATGACCCCCAGGATAGATCTTCAGAGATGGTGACACGCAGGAATTTGAAGTTCCTTATCCTCTCCACTACTGAGCCCTCGATGAGGATTGGTTTGTGTTCTTCTAATTTCCCCTTTCTGAAGTCCACAATCAGATTTTTAGTTTTGTTGACATTAAATGCAAGGTTGTTGTGACCCAACTCAACTTGCCGATCTCTTACTCCTGTACACTTCCTCATTGCCATCTGTGATTCTGCCGACAACTGAGGTGTGTTCGGCAAATTTGTAGATGGCAGTTGAATTGTTCCAATCAACTGAAAAGCATTTCTAACTAATGTAGGCATAGCAAGTTTCTGAGAGAAACATATTCATGATGCTGAGCTGAGAAAAAGGCTGGTCCTCCTACTCTTGCCCACAATAGCATCACGGAGCCTTCATTATACAACTGCATGGTTCTTAGAATAAAATCCCATCGGTGGGAAGGCTCCATGATTATTCGTCACCCCAACAAAACTGCATTGATCCACATCCAAAGTATTGGTTCATTTGAACCCACTCCTGTCTGACTGAGAGTCAAGGAACCATGACCTGAAACCCTACGCATTTGTGTAACAATTTGAAATCAGTGGCACTGGGCGAGAGATAAGTCAGTGCAAGAACAATACCATTGAAGGTTCAAAAACAAAACTTAATTGAAGAGCATGAAGTTAGTTTTGAGGAGCAAAACTGATGGAATTTGATGAATGTGAAACTAGGTCTGAGGCTCCAAGAAAGAAAGAGAAGTAGCAATGTGAGAGAGGACACAGGCCTGTGTATCTCATGGGTTGATGGAAATGAGGTAAAAGAAGAGTTCTGGACAACATAAAAGGAGCAAATCACAGGGGAACATGATAACTCTTTAAGCAGATTTGGTTTCTTTAATTTCTCAGGATTTAAATAAAAATTATGTATAAAATTATTATGGACTAATCTATATCTCACTTTAAAAATCATCGACATACTATCCTTACATATAGTTCTCCAATCATCTTGATCTATTGTTATTCCCAAATCTTTTTCCCACTTTAATCTTGATTTATGAATATCTAATTTAGGCATTTTACTTTGTAATAATTTATTCATTTCTGAAACAAATTTATTTGTCCTATCTTCCGTGAGCAAAAGTTCAAACTTTGATTGTCTTGGTAATCTTAAAGTACATCCAAAATTATCCAATAATAAAGCCTTAATTTGATGATAATGAAAAACAGTGCTATTTGGAACTTTTCTTTGAAAATAAATAAAATAACCAGCTTCAAAACAATCTTGTACTGTTTTAATTCCTTTCTGATTCCATATCTTCAAAAACTGATTATTAAGAGTGAAAGAAAAAAGTTTATTTTGATACAAAGGTGTCTTACCCTGTGTTCCTATCTCAAAATAGGTGGATTATTATTAATAATTAATAACTTAGTGTTCCATTTATAAATAAATTGTCATAATTTCTCATGAATCTTAATTAACTATATGTTAGCCCATATTAATAGGTAATCCAAATCAAACATTCTATTAATACACCTCAATTGTGCTGCTTTATAATAATTCTGAAAGTTCGGGAGTTGTAAACCTCCCAATTCATACTTCCAAGTTAATTTTTGTCGGTATCCTAAGCATCCCATGAAATAAATCTGCTGTCAACCGAATCTGTATTTATTTTCAAATATTGTTGAATTTGATCTCTCATAAAATTACAACATTCAACATTTCTTAACTATAAAGAATTAAATCTCCACCTGTTTCAGAACCTATGCATGTTATTAGCATGTTGTAAGGAAATAGGTTCTTTTTTTACATTCGACTTGGCTATGTGACAGTGTTAAACCATTTTGGATATGACTTAAGGAATTTTTAGAGTAAGTTTTAAAAATTCAATTACCAATGGACCCAATGTTATTTTGATTAAAATGCTTAGATTGAAATTGAGATCGACTATGCATCAAATTGTGTTTTTAAGATTAGTGCTGGCTGTTGCAAGAAAATGTACAGCTATTACTTGGAAAAATGAGATTGATTTTGGATTACATCGATGGCATCTGGAAATGAAATCTTGTATTCCATTGGAAAAAATAACATACAGTTTATGTAACAATTACCATTTTTTTTCAGGAAGTCTGGAGCCCTTATTTAGATGAAATGGGTTTAAAAATTTGACTCTCTTGTGGCTCAATGTGATGGTGTTGCTCTGATCCATGGCAATTAATTGTATTTGCATTGTTTAAATCTCCTTCCTTTCTTTTGGGTTATTGGGTGGAAGGGGGGTGGGTTTTGGGAGGTGGTGGGAGGAGGGGAGGGGGGTGTTACTTTGCATTTTCTATATTTGAAAAATTCTAAATAAAATATAAAAAAAAAACAGATTTGGTTTGAGACACTACGGCCAGTCCAACAGTACAGTCAGAACCAGATCAGCTGAAAATCTTGGCAGGTGTCCAAGTCAATGACAAATGACACATGAAGACATCCAAGAGGAAACTCTGGGAGATCAATACATCATCTCTAAGATTAACATTGTGAGAGTTGTGGCATAAGGCAAAGTGCCAATCATAGCTCAAGCCCCAACAATGTATATGTTAAGAAAGTTACTGTTCAAAGCGCCAAGATCAATAGGATGGGGCGGAGGCCAAGTCATTGGGTGTATATAAGGTAGAGATTGATAGGTTTCATGATTTTCCAGGGCATCAAAGGTTATGGGGAGGAGGCTGGGCAGTGGGGCTGAGTGGGGAAATGGACCAGCTCATGATTAAATGGTGGGGCAGACTCAATGGTCTGAATAGCCTATTTCTGCTCCAATGGTCTTAAGGTCACCAATCTTTAGGAAAAAGGAAACACAAATATTGCAGGGGCTACCTTTACTTAACCAGACCACTTATTTGACCAGACAGCAAAGTTTTGAACTTAGACTGCACAGCTAGTTTTCCATGATACAGCTTCCAATTTAATCAGAATGTTGAGCATTGCGATTGGTGGACTAAAGCACATCTTCTCCCATGAGGTAAGTTGTGTTTCTGTCACCTTGTCTTTCCTGGGTCTCTAGCAGAAGTGGAGGCGCAGATGGTGGCAGAATGCTGGTCCTAATAGGGCCATGCAGATGTGGCTGATGTACGTGTGAGCAGAGATCAGGAAACCTGGGATTTCACAGCAGGAAAGACGTGATGTTTATGCTAATCATTTATGAACTTGTTGAAGGTTGTTCACACAAGCAGTATAGGATAAAACTGAAGGTAGTGCACTAATAGTCTCCTCAGGGCCCAGTAACCAGAAGAGGGGTAAATGAGGCCTCTGCACCAGGAGGAGAACTCCAGTCTACTCAAACATTTCAACAGCAACTGTTGTGCAGTCAGCTCAGAGGGCAACGTGGCATCCGACAGGTGAGGTTCTCAGAAAGACTGTCAGCTACACCACCTACATTGAAATAGCCCTGGACTGAAGCCTCTCAATTGGTGCCTCCATTCCAGGTTGTGGCAGACACACGTTGTGAGCCCCAGATGAGGGAATTCACCTGTGTAAGGCATTACCTAAAGAAGACAGTCAACAGTTACCACTAAGTCGAAATTCTGCCTGGCCCTGGAGGAAAAAGAATCTCAGGGTTGGATGCGATGTCATGTATGTACTGTAACAATAAATATGAACTTTGAACACCATGAAGGGCTCCCATCACCTTGGTCATGACCTCTTCTCACTGTGACCTTCCAGCAGAAGACTGAAGACCAGCCCCTCTAGGTTCATGAATGGTTTCCTTCCAATTGCTGTCAGGCTCCTGAACCTTCCTTTGTTCTTCGAATTAGGGACTGCTTGATTCCACCAAAGGACTGTTTACACTATTGCAAGTCACTTTTTGTTTTGCACTAGGATCACTGTGTTACCTATTTGCTACCTATCTTTCATGTATTTATTATCTTTTAAATTCAATTAAGATCATTATAGAAGTTTCTATTTGCAAGCATCTGTTCAACTGCAGCCGTAAGCATTTCAGTGCATATGTACATTGTACAATAGGTATAACAATAAACTCATTCTCCTTATCATGGACACTTTATTCAGAAAGGAGGAACATAGCTTTATGGATGGTGAGTAATGGGGAGAACAGAATTGCCAAGAAACTAATTGGCTTCAAACTGGAGAGGTTAGGATAGAGGAACCCTTTTTAATTCTGCACCAGTCCATATCTACTGATCAATGAATAATGATATCAAGCAGGATGATGCTTGAGAAAAGCTTGCAACTTGTTTACTTCCAGCCAGTCAGACCTCTGCGGCAAATTTCACATGGTTTCTTTGAAAAAAAACCTGATGGTTAAGGAAGACAAATGGGTGAAATGTTTATTAAAAAGATATTTACTTTTCGTCCATTAATTTATGTTAAAAAGAAGAACGAATTAGACCACTTACCTTACCTGATATTTTCTACCCTGTGAGTAAACCCTGTCAATGAATAGAGCGAGACTTACTCTGCACCTCACACACCATCCATCGGAAGTAAAAGGCAGTCTACGTTTCAGAACTCCGTCAGAAATGTGAAAATTCAGGTAAAAAGGTGTGGGGCGGGGATGGGTAGGAGAGGAGGGAGAAAGGGGAAGAGGGAAGAGCACAGTCTGCCTGGAATGAGGTAAGAGGTGAATACTGGTGAGAGGGTAGAAGAGAGAAGCGGAGAAGTGATCGGGGAGAGGTCAGAAGGATAAGAAGGGTAGCTCTCTGCCAGGAGAAGAAAGGGAAAGCTTGAAATGTTGTCCTGCCTATTATCTCCCGTGGATGCTGCGCGACCTGCTGAGTTTCTCCAGTGCTTATGTGCATTGCACTCAACCCATGCACCTGCAAACTTTTTCGTTTAACTCATTGCGTGACTCAGATGAGAGTTTATTATCATTCAGGTCGACTGCAAAAAGATCCCAAAACCGATTTCTTTTTAGTGCCAACATCACAAGTTGAAAATAATTAATCTCCTGACTTGCCCATGTTGGGCTCTGATGTCCTGTTGCTGCCATTTGATAACAACAGAGTTCTGGTGTACAAAGATATAGTTGAAAATGGCAAAAAGGCCAGCAGATACCACAATGGATATAGAAAAAGAGGAAGAGTTTATGCTTATCTATGGAACAGAAAGTCAAGCTCAAAAAGTCTGTCATTTGTTGTTGTCCTTTAACGACTGATACGGGTATTTTGCTGATGCTACTGTGTTGCTTAGTTCAATTGTTCTGAAAGCTAAAATAAACCCCAAAAACCAAAAAAACATCTGGTCCCACGCATTTCGGACATAGGGTACTGAACTGTATTCAAATGTACAGGTGCACTATAATTTTTAACTTACTGCAGACAAACAGGAACATATGACACACCAAGTACAATAGTATAAAACAAGTGACCACAATGTCTGACAAAACTCCAGAAATCCAATAATTATGGTTAAAGGACCTTTCTTGGACCCAACACACTACAGTCTGACAAAACTCCAGAAATCCAATAATTATGGTTAAAGGACCTTTCTTGGACCCAACACACTACAGTCTGACAAAACTCCAGAAATCCAATAATTATGGTTAAAGGACCTTTCTTGGACCCAACACACTACAGTCTGACAAAACTCCAGAAATCCAATAATTATGGTTAAAGGACCTTTCTTGGACCCAACACACTACTGTCTGACAAAACTCCAGAAATCCAATAATTATGGTTAAAGGACCTTTCTTGGACCCAACACACTACAGTCTGACAAAACTCCAGAAATCCAATAATTATGGTTAAAGGACCTTTCTTGGACCCAACACACTACAGTCTGACAAAACTCCAGAAATCCAATAATTATGGTTAAAGGACCTTTCTTGGACCCAACACACTACTGTCTGACAAAACTCCAGAAATCCAATAATTATGGTTAAAGGACCTTTCTTGGACCCAACACACTACAGTCTTACAAAACTCCAGAAATCCAATAATTATGGTTAAAGGACCTTCCTTGGACCCAACACACTACAGTCTGACAAAACTCCAGAAATCCAATAATTATGGTTAAAGGACCTTTCTTGGACCCAACACACTACTGTCTGACAAAACTCCAGAAATCCAATAATTATGGTTAAAGGACCTTTCTTGGACCCAACACACTACAGTCTGACAAAACTCCAGAAATCCAATAATTATGGTTAAAGGACCTTTCTTGGACCCAACACACTACTGTCTGACAAAACTCCAGAAATCCAATAATTATGGTTAAAGGACCTTTCTTGGACCCAACACACTACAGTCTGACAAAACTCCAGAAATCCAATAATTATGGTTAAAGGACCTTTCTTGGACCCAACACACTACTGTCTGACAAAACTCCAGAAATCCAATAATTATGGTTAAAGGACCTTTCCTGGACCTAACACACTACTGTCTGACAAAACTCCAGAAATCCAATAATTATGGTTAAAGGACCTTTCTTGGACCCAACACACTACTGTCTGACAAAACTCCAGAAATCCAATAATTATGGTTAAAGGACCTTTCTTGGACCCAACACACTACAGTCTGACAAAACTCCAGAAATCCAATAATTATGGTTAAAGGACCTTTCTTGGACCCAACACACTACTGTCTGACAAAACTCCAGAAATCCAATAATTATGGTTAAAGGACCTTTCTTGGACCCAACACACTACAGTCTGACAAAACTCCAGAAATCCAATAATTATGGTTAAAGGACCTTTCTTGGACCCAACACACTACTGTCTGACAAAACTCCAGAAATCCAATAATTATGGTTAAAGGACCTTTCCTGGACCCAACACACTACTGTCTGACAAAACTCCAGAAATCCAATAATTATGGTTAAAGGACCTTTCTTGGACCCAACACACTACTGTCTGACAAAACTCCAGAAATCCAATAATTATGGTTAAAGGACCTTTCCTGGACCCAACACACTACAGTCTGACAAAACTCCAGAAATCCAATAATTATGGTTAAAGGACCTTTCCTGGACCCAACACACTACTGTGCATCATGAAGAAAGTACATCAGTGCTTTGCAGAGGTTTGGTATGACATTGGAAACCTTAGCAAAATTCTGCAGATATATGATGACTGGCTGCATCACAACCTGGCATAGGGGCACCAATACCCCTGACTGAAAGCCCCTGCAAAAGGCAGTAGACAGAGCCCAGTGCATTCAAAGGCAAAATACTCCCAAGCCCCGAGAAAATCTACATGGAGCTCCGCCGCTGGTGAGTAGCAGCAACCATTAAGGATCCACCCCACCCATGATATGCTCTGTTCTAGTTGCTGACACAAGACTTGTACTACTAGATTCTGGCACAGTTGCTACCCCTCCACTATCAGACTCAACCAATGTGATGAAGACAGGTGATGAAGAGTAACAAGTTATGGGCATGTGTTAATAGAAAACGGTGATCTTTGTTTACACTCGAGGGAATTCACAACAGGAATATGCTCACACATGTACAGAGACAAAGCAGCTACACTCAAATCAAACATGTCAGACACTGGTTAATCACTGATAATCACAACTCCCATTTGTAAAACAAGGGTTAAACAAACTGTACCCACCACCCCTCTCTCACTAACAGGCACAGCACAGTATCTAAAAGGTACAAATCTGGTTACAATCTACAATGGGTGAGATGTTACTGATTTTCTTAGGTGCATGGCACAAATGACCTCCAAGCTCTACCACCATTCCCCTCACAACTGGATCTCCAGAGTCACCCACGGCTCACAACCTGGATCTATTCCTCACAGTCAGCCTTCCAGCGTGGCCCGTGGCCCACAACCTGGAATGGATCTCAGTGATGTCTCATGGCCAAAAGAAGGTTATCTGCTCCACGTGGTGGCCTTTATGCTGCAGTCAGCTAGGGGGGCCAGCTCAGGTGCACCCATATGACCTGTGAGGACCAATGGTGTCTGGGAGAGCCAGTCCAGGTACACTCACATGACCTAGGAGAACCAATTGCATGGCAGCTTCACCTGTGGGTGGAACTAACCTTAATTAACATGGTGAAATTATTTTTGACCTGCCTCTTGCCTGCCTGGTCAGATGACCCTCCAGGAGCAAGCAGAAGGATATTCCTTTGTTGGACCAGTTTCCTGTCCAACCTGTGGGATAATCCTCCAAATAACAACTGCAGATTTATTTAAGGACTCTTCCTTTGCACATTACTTATTATTTAAAGTTTATTTTCTGTATGCACAATCAGTTTATTTGCATTTCTTTGGTTTAATCTCTCTCTTTTGTACGCATATCTTTTCTTGAGTACAAGTCGCCCTACTGATAAGTAGAAATTCTGCGCAGGAAAAAGCGCAATGCTGTTACAGTGCCAGTGACCAGGCTCGAATTTGGTGCTGTCTGTAAGGAGTTTTCACGTTCTCCATGTCTGCATGTGTTTCCTCTGGGTGTTCTGGTTTCCTACCACTATTCAAAACATGCTGGGTTTGTAGGTAGTTGGGTGGCATGGGCATGTGGGTAGAAGTGGCCTGCTACCGTGCTGAATATCTAAAAGAAAAAAAAAGAGAATTTTGGGGTAGTGTGTGATGTCATGCAGCATATATTCTGACAATGAATATGAATTTTAAATGTGAATGTTTTGTTTTGGAAAGGCGAGGTATAGTATGTCCAATATTGATATCAAACTATGACTATTGAATGAAGACTGTAAGTTCTTGAATATTTACTCTCTAATCTGCTAAAATGTTCAGTGAAAGTTCCAAAGAATCAGCGTGGAGGATCCTTGGGCAGAGGTCAGGATGTACTCGTGCACTCTGCAGGTGGACTGCTTCAAATGTTTGGAACACACAGAGAATGCACACTTCATAGACCTGCGGCTTTTTCAGAGAGAGAGGAAAAAAACCCACATTAATTGGGGAGAATAAATGGGATTGAGATTAAACAGAATAATTTAAGCAAGGAAGCAAGAATAGCTCTGCAGAAATCCCTGATAAAAGCACAACACACTGACATTAGGACCATCTTTTCTATCTGCTTGTGAATTGACTGCCTGAGGGCAACAGGCAGATAATTAATTTTTAATGTATTTGTTTGACGACGTTGTGCATTGATTTGATTGCCGACACTCATGAGACAGTGAGTTCAAACCCTTGCAAGCGCGAATGCAATTTTTATTTGCATATAAAATAAACATCATTATAAAGAAGTGTCCATTCAGGCAGACCCCTATCAAGGTTTCATTATGTGGTGAAATTAACACACAGGAGCAACTTCTAACAGCAGTGGGCATAACCCTCTCAGAGGATGTGAAAGACACCTTATCGTTTGACGAGGCTATTTAAAAAAAACCAAAATGGAGATAGAGAGATAGAGAGAGTCTCAAATGAGAGGACAAGACAAAGGAGATGATAGTGGACTGTAGAAGGACCAGGGCTGACCACCCTCCACTACACATTAACAGCTCAATAGTGGAGAGAGTAGAGAGCACTAAGTTCCTTGAAGTCCTCTGAAGAAGTGACCTATCCTGGACACACAACATTTCCTCACTTGTCAGGAAGGCGCAATGGTGACTGCACATTCTGAGAACACTGAGGCAGGCAAGGCTACTGGGCACAATCATGTCAACTTTCTACAGAAGCACTATCAAGACTCTCCTGGCTGGCTGTGATGACAGTGTGGTACGGTTGCTGTGGAGCATTGGATATGAGGTGAATCCACAGGACCATAAAAGAGGCAGAGTGGACTATCTCCTCTCCATTGATGTGATCAATGGGGATCATTGTGCAAAGAGAGAACGCAAAATCGTTGAAGTCTCCTATCCACCTGCATGCAGCATCTTCCAGCTACTTCTGTCAGTAAAGAGATCCAGGAGTATCAGATCCAGAACCATCAAGCTCAGAAACAGGTTCTTCCCATGGGAAGAGAAAGCTGAATGACTGATGAACTGCTCATACAAACCCTCCGAGACTGTACTCTTTATAAACTACATATATATATATATATATATATATATATATATTTCGTTGAGTTGTATTTGTACAATCGAGTGAAAATAAACTTGAATTTGAAATTGAACTAATTTCAAGATAAGGGGCTGTTTATTTAAAATTGGGGTTTACATAGTATTTTCTTCTCTTGGGAAAATTGTCTCCTGTCTCTCAGATAGTGGACAATATATATGGGACAAACTGCCGGTGGAAATGATAGAATTAGGCACAATATTGATCTTCAAAAGCTATTTGGACAGACATATGGATAGGAAAGGCTTTGAATGATGTACTGGTGGGAGGGTAGAAGAGAAAGAAGTGATGGTGAATGGTGGGGTGGGGAAGAGTGCAGAGGCCAAAAAGGTTAACTCTCTGATAGCTCCCACCTATATCCACTTACGTGTTGGCCTGTTCTCCTCTCCCTTCCCCTCCCTCCATCCCTCCTTTCCTCCTTCCTTCCCACACATTTTTATTCAGGAGTCTGCCTCTTTTTCCACATTTTCGATGGAAATGCCGATTGCTTTTTACTTCCTGTGGATGCCGCATGACCTGCTGAGTTTCTCCAGCATGCTTGTGTATTACAGTTGTATTGAATATTCAAGTTCCTATTAATCTGAAGGAAGATAGTAAATTACCCCTCCCACATTTGATCTTCTGATCACCAGATTTCACGAGCTACCCCCTTTAATCTGGATGACCTATTCATTCCCTTGTCTTTTTACACCCAGATCAGGGTTGTACCAGAGACAACAGGCTGGCAATCGATTTGGTTCGAAGATGTGGAAGGAATGGATGCTCATAACTCTGGGGATTGGGGCTGGTTTAGGAGGATGGGATCAGTTTTGTACAGATTTAAGGGTCAAAGTCTTTTGTCTGAATTTATCTGAATTATATTCGGAGTTCAGGGGATTGTTTGTTGGAGGTGGGGGGTGGCTGGTTAAGTTGTTGGGGCCGAGGGTGGAGGTTAGAGATTCCAAAAGCCGAAGTAAGATTTCACGTCTGTGCTTGTTGCTGGCTGTACATTGTCTTCCACAGATTTATGGACAGGAAGGGTTTAGAACGATAGGGACCAAATGCAGGCAAATGGGTCCAGCCCAGAATGAATGTTGTTAGCATGGAGGAATTGGGCTGAAGGTCCTGTTCCATGCTGTCTGACTCTGAGACTCTCTACCTTAACTCAGGTAAAGTGTCACAAGAATCAGGCGAGTCAGGACTGATGTCATGCCTCTTACTAGGGTACAACGAGGCAAGAGATGTAACCCACTGCCTCACAACTGAGGCATCACTGACCTTCACTTCGTGGAAGGTCCTCTGTGTTAACCAGGGTCCAAAAACAGAAGCTTCAAAGCTGGAATATATTGCCAGGGCTGGTTGCGGAGGCTGGTATATAGGAGCATTTAAAAGAATCTTAGACAGGCACATGTCACCCTGACAGGGTGTGTCACTGTGTGGGAGGGGAACTGCTCAACCCAAGACCACAAGAAACTGCAGAAGGTTGCAAACATGGCTCAGGCCATTACAGATTCTCGCCTCCCCTTCATTGATTACAAGAATGAATCCCACTGCCTTAGAAAACATATTCAAAGACTCATTACACCTGGGCCACATTCTCTTCACCCTCTCCCATCAGGAATAAGATTCACGGGGAGTCACGTGATGGAGTAGTGGCCGGACGGTGAACTCCAGCCCTCTCCAGAAAAGTCGGGAAAAACAAGAGAAAATACAAAAGCACAGAAATAAAAGTTAAAGAAAAGTGAGTATAAAGGTAGAAAGAAGATGGCGACAAAAAAAGAAAAATCAAAATCAACGGTAAGAAGAGAGGAAGAGAAGACAACGGAGGAAGAAGGAGAAGGCCTTACCTGTCCGAAGAGGCCCGCTGTGGAGAGAGAAGCCTGCTTCCTCAGGTCGGTAGAAATAGGACTACAAAAATGGCTCGCAGAGCCGAGTAAAAGTGCGCAACCGCGCATGAAAAAAAACACACCGACGGGAGGGGGGACCAGCTGGGGAGTTAATCTCCACAGCCGGCAACGACAGCTGCAGAACACCTGCAGCAAGAAGAGACCACAGAAGACAATGAAAACAAGAAAGAAGAGAAGAAAAGGGCAACAAAGAAACAACAGATGGCCAACCCAGAGGAAGAAGAAGAGGATGAGTACAGTGAAATAGAAGAAGGGAAAGGCAAGGTAAAGAATATACTTTCTCTTGTTAGAGGATACATGGAGTCATTTAAAGAATGGCAAACACAGGAATTTAATGATTTAAGAAGAAGAATAAACAACACAGAAGAGAAAGTGAATAAAATAGATATGACCTTAACAGAAATGGGAAAGAAAATGGACAAGATGGAAGAGCGGGCAGTAGCAGCAGAAATGGAGGAAGAAGACTTAAAAAAGAAATTGGAGGAATCTAATAAAAAAACTAAAGAGACACAAGAACTACTAGCTCAAAAAATAGATATAATGGAAAATTATAACAGAAGAAATAACATAAAGATAGTGGGCCTTAAGGAAGATGAAGAAGGCAAGAATATGAGGGAGTTTATAAAAGATTGGATCCCTAAGACCCTAGGATGTCCAGAACTACAGCAAGAAATGGAAATAGAAAGGGCACATAGAGCATTGGCCTCTAAACCACAACCACAACAAAAACCAAGATCTATTTTAGTAAAATTCCTAAGATATACTACAAGAGAAAAGGTACTGGAGAAGACAATGGAAAAAGTAAGAGAGGGCAACAAACCACTGGAGTATAAAGGGCAAAAAATCTTCATTTATCCAGATATAAGTTTTGAACTCCTAAAGAAGAGAAAAGAGTTCAATACAGCAAAGGCGATTTTATGGAAGAAAGGGTATAAATTTATACTAAAGCATCCAGCGGTGTTGAAAATATTTATTCCAGGACAACAAAACAGACTATTCTCGGATCCAGAAGAAGCACGAAAATTTGCAGAACAATTACAAAAATAGACTGAGGGAGGAAGATGGGTAATGAGAGTAAAAATGATCACGATTGATATGTATGTGGGTAAAGACAAAAATAGACTGAGGGATGAAGACGGGTAATGAGAGTAAAAATGATCACGATTGATATGTATGCGGGTAAAGAGGTATAAGAGTGAATAGAGACAATGTGCATACGCGAATGTATCTGTACTTAGAGGAAAATATAGATAGTATAGACAAGAATTAATAAGGGAAGGTAATGGAATAGAGAGAATAAGGAGGCAATTAAAAGAGTGACCTTTGTGACATATGAAATGTGAAATCTTTTCTGGGGGGGGGCTGGGTGGGGGTAAATAGCGGTCACTGCAAAATCAGTTGACGCTTGCGAGTGGATTCGCAAATCCAAATGGAGAGGGGAGATGTGGTTGTCCGACAAGTGATAAAGGACAACTCAGGGGGGGAAGGGGAGATTGGGGATAAGGAAGATATAAATAGGAGAATAAGGAAAATGTTGGATGTTGTAGGAATGTTGTCTTATAAAGAGTTGAAAATAAGAAAACAGAAATGGAAAAGGAGGAAAGGTAATGATGGAACAACGGAAAGAGATTATAAACAAAATATAAAATGGCTACGCTGAACTATATGACTTTAAATATTAATGGAATACATAACCAAATTAAAAGGAAGAAACTACTAAATTTACTGAAAAAGGAAAAAATTGATATAGCATTTGTCCAAGAAACACACTTAACTGAATTGGAGCACAAGAAATTAAAGAGAGATTGGGTAGGACATGTAACAGCAGCATCGTATAATTCAAAAGCAAGAGGAGTGGCTATATTAATTAGTAAAAATGTGCCATTTAAAATAGAAGAGGAAATAATAGATCCAGCAGGGAGATATGTTATGATAAAATGTCAGATATATTCGGAGTTTTGGAATCTACTTAATATATATTCACCTAACGAAGAAGATCAAAAGTTTATGCAAGATATCTTTTTGAAGGTAGCTAATACGCAAGGGAACATACTAATAGGAGGGGATTTCAACCTGAATTTGGATCCAAATATGGATAAAACGGGGGAAAAAATTAACAGGAAGAACAAAGTAACCAAATTTATAATTAAATCAATGCAAGAAATGAAACTTTTGGATATATGGAGGAAACAAAACCCAAAAGAAAAGGAATACTCATACTACTCGGCTAGACATAAAACATACTCAAGAATAGACCTATTTTTGTTATCAGCTAGTATGCAGGATAGAGTAAGAAAAACAGAATATAAAGCGAAAATGCTATCGGACCATTCACCCTTAATATTGACAGTAAAGCTAGAGGACATCCCTCCAAGAATGTATAGATGGAGATTAAACCCCATGCTACTTAAAAGACAGGATTTTAGAGAATTTATTGAAAAACAATTAAAAATGTATTTTGAAGTAAATACGGAATCAGTGGAAGATAAGTTTATACTATGGGACGCAATGAAAGCATTCATTAGAGGGCAAATAATAAGTTATGTAACCAAGATGAAGAAGGACTATAATCAGGAAACAGAGCAGTTGGAAAAGGAAATAGTAAACATAGAAAAAAAAATTAGCAATGAAGGAAGATACAACTAAAAGAAGAGAATTGGCGGATAAAAAAATAAAATATGAAACATTACAAACATATAAGGTAGAGAAGAATATAATGAAGACAAAACAGAAATATTATGAACTAGGTGAAAAAACGCACAAAATCCTAGCATGGCAGCTTAAGACAGAGCAAGCTAAGAAAATGGTATTGGCATCAAGGAAAAAAGACAAACAAATTACATATAATCCAAAAGAAATTAAGGAAAACTTTAGAGAATTCTATGAACAATTATACCGAACTGAAAACGAAGGGAAAGAAGGGAAAATAGATGAATTTTTGACTAAAATTGAACTACCAAAACTACAAATAGAGGAACAAAATAAATTAACAGAACCATTTGGAACAGTAGAAATACAAGAGATAATAAAAAAATTACCAAATAATAAGACATCAGGAGAGGATGGATTTCCAATAGAATTCTACAAAACATTTAAAGACTTATTAATACCGCCCCTCCTGGATGTAATCAACCAGATTGATGAGACACAAAACTTACCAGATTCATGTAAAACAGCAATAATTACAGTAATACTAAAACAAGGGAAAGATCCACTCTCACCAGCGTCATATAGACCAATATCTTTGCTAAACACAGATTATAAGATAATAGCTAAACTATTAGCAAACAGATTAGCAGAACAGGTACCGAAAATGGTAAATTTAGACCAAACTGGATTTATCAAAAAAGACGCACAACAGACAATATTTGTAAATTTATTAACTTAATTCATGCAGTAGAAGGAAATAAAGCACCTACAGTAGCAGTTGCTTTAGACGCAGAGAAGGCCTTCGACAGAGTAGAATGGAATTATTTGTTCAAAGTATTGCAAAAATTCAGTTTACCGGAGAAGTATATTAATTGGATTAAAGCATTATATAAGGGACCGTTAGCGAAAGTGACAGTAAATGGACATGTATTAAAGCAATTTAACTTAAGCAGGTCAACGCGGCAGGGATGCCCACTATCACCTTTATTGTTTGCGCTAGCTATAGAACCACTAGCAGAATTGATAAGAATAGATAATAATATAAAAGGAATAAAAATAAAAGACAGGGAATATAAAATCAGTCTATTTGCGGATGATGTTATAGTGTACTTAACAGAACCAGAACTATCAATAAAAGAATTATATAAGAAATTGAAGGAATATGGAGAAGTGTCGGGTTACAAGATAAACGTAAATAAAAGTGAAGCAATGCCTATGAATAATGCGGATTTCTCAAAATTTAAGAAGGAATCTCCATTCAGATGGCAAATGCAGGCAATAAGATACCTAGGTGTACAAATAAACAAAAATCTAGGCCAATTATATGAACTCAATTACAATCCACTAATGAAAAAATTACAGGACGATTTAGAGCATTGGAAAGATCTACCACTAACACTGATAGGAAGGATAAACTGTATTAAAATGAACATTTTTCCAAGGATATTGTACTTATTTCAGGCATTGCCAATACAACTGACAGAAAAATTCTTCAAAGAGTTAAAGAAAATAATAAGGAAATTTTTATGGAGAGGGGGGAAACCGAGGATAGCACTAGATAAATTAACAGAATGGTATAAACAAGGAGGCTTACAATTGCCAAACTTCAAAAATTATTACAGAGCCGCACAATTAAGATACCTATCAGATTTTTATCAAACAAGGGAAAAACCAGACTGGACGAGATTAGAATTAGATAAAATAGGGGAAAAGATACCTGAACACATATTATATAAATGGGACGAAAAATTGGTACAACATAGAACTTCTCCAGTATTACATCATCTCCTCAATATTTGGAAGAAGATTCATGTAGAAAGAAATAAAACAAATTATCAATTACCAAAACTAATATTGACGCAAAATAAGCTACTCCCTTTTACAATAGATAACCTTTCCTTTAGAGAATGGGAAAAAAAAGGGATTAAAAGAATAGAAAATTGTTTTTCAGGAAGTAGATTCTTATCCTTTGAACAAATGAGAGATAAGTACAATATAACTGGAGATACAGCGCTGGCATATTACCAACTGAGATCCTACTTGAAAGATAAATTAGGAAGCAATTTGAGTTTACCAGAGGGAAGTAACCTTGAATATGTGATTACAGATACAATGTTAATCAAAAGATTTATAACAAATATGTATATTAAACTGCAAGAAAAGGAGAATGAGGAAACAAATGGTAAAACTAAACAAAAATGGGAACAAGATTTAAATATAAAGATAAAAAAGGAAACATGGGAGAAATTATGTTCTGGAACGATGAGAAATACAATAAATACGAGGCTACGTATGATACAATATAATTGGTTACACAGACTATACATTACACCGCAAAAGTTAAATAAATGGGACCCAACAGTACCTGATAGATGTTTTCGATGTAAAAAAGAAATGGGAACAACAATTCATGCAATCTGGACATGTGAGAGAGTAGAAAAATTTTGGGATGATCTCAATCAGATAATAAATAAAATAACAGAAAACAATATACCAAAGAATCCAGAGATCTTTCTCCTAAGTAACATAAAAAACAAAGAATTTGGTATTGATTTGGAGGATGCACAAAAAAGATTTGTTAAGATAGCCCTAGCCGTAGCAAAAAAATGTATTATGTCAACCTGGAAATTGGAAGATAATTTGAAAATACAACAATGGTATATAGAAATGAATAAATGTATTCCATTAGAAAAAATAACATATAGTTTAAGAAATAATATTGAAATATTCGAACAAGTATGGGAGCCTTACATTAAATACAATAGCGAAAACCTACCGGGGACAAACATTACCTAAGTTGATGGAAGGAGAAGGAAAGAAAAGAATGGACTCAGTAGAATTTCTGGTGTATTTTTGTTGAATGACAACATTGTCTGACTGGTTTAATGCAACCTAGATTGTATACCTAAAATGGATGAGGGGGGGGGGTGGGGGGGGGTGGCTTGGGAGGAGGGAGTAGGGGGGGGAGAAAAAATCACTGTATATGTGTGAAAAAGAAAAAGTGTATATCATGGCTAATGTGATTTATGGTGTGAAAAATAAAAAATTAAAAAAAAAAAGGAATAAGATTCACGAGGGTGGGATTCGAAGATTGAGGTTTGGGCACCTGTCTACATTTGCTCATACCTTGATGCAAATCGGTTATGTATCCTTATCTTTGCTATATAAAGGACACTGCTTGACCTGATGACTTGCTCCAGCATTGTGTTTTTACTTCAATCACAGTGTCTGCAGACTTTCGTGTTTCACTCCTGCTCCTGTATATGTCTCTCTGCAACTAATTGGTCAATGTGACTTTCTTCTAATTAGACAAGAATCAGGCAGTACAGCAGAGCTGTGCCATTTCACCAACATCCTGCTTCTCCCCGACACTCTTGCACATGAGTCTTAAGTGCTCTCACTTTCTCAATCTGAAAGCTTCTCCTCACTTTTTCCCAGGGCAGCCAACGTCATCAAGGACCCTCTATCACCTTAGGTCACAACCTTTTCACTGCAACCTTCGAGCTGAAGGTATAGACGCTTGAAGACCGTCAGCTCTAAGTTCAAGACCCTTTTTTTCCCAACAACTATCAGGCTCTTGAATTTCCTTTTATCATCTGAACTATAAAACATCACCGAAGCTCTGTCTGCACTCCCGATACAACACATTTTGCAGTCCCCTATTGTCAACAGTATATTTTTCTATTCCTATGTGTTAATTATAGATTATTATTGTTTGTGTGGTTTGTGCACCTGGGAAGTTGCAGCAAGAAAGACTTTCTTTGCATCTGTGCATTGTACTCATGTATATGACAACAAACTTGATTCTTCATGTGATCTGATAATGTCTGCATCAAAGGCATCTCCTCCTGATGCATAATTTTTAAATGATAAGAAATCAGGAATAAAAATTCCTCACTGTGTGCTTGACCATTGTACATTTAACGAACACGATAAAGTGTTTTATAACCTATGTAATGGCCAGTTGACACTTTTGGTCGAGACCTTCTGCTGAGACTGGAATATCCCAGGTAGTGAAGATCTCTGGTCTGAAGTCCCTCATTCCCGAGGCCATTGAATCAATCTGTTCAGCTTCCCTCCCAAGTTGAAGTTCTGGGCTCCATTTCAAGGTAAGAGTGTTGGTGAAGAAATGTTTCTTAGCAACCAGAAGCATTATATTTGATCTGCTCAATGTTACTCGTTCCTGAATACGGAACAAGATAACAGCTTCTCCTTCGAGGTCACACAACCAAACCGATTATCAAGATATCAACATAAATAACGGTTAATTGTATGAGGTCCTTCATAACAGAGAAACCAGCAATTACAATGTATCAACTCTCCCCCAACTCCATTATATCATTCTCAAACAATAGTCAACAGTATTTATAAAAAGAAATGTCTGCAGATCACGGCAAGCATGACACATTAATATGTAACTGCAGAGTGTCAAAGAATATAATCAATAGCTTCCCTTGTTCACACTTGAGAATCTGTTCATTTGCATTCTAAGGATCCTCAAACTTGCCTTCAAATTTTTCCACAAAAAAAAACATTATTTTTCACAATTAGACTTTACTAAAGGCCCAACTGATGGAAGTTCGTAGGATTAGGAGAGGCATCGATCGGGTGGGACAGTCAGAATATATTCCCTCGGATAAAACCATCACGTGCTGGAGAACATATGCTTAAGGTGAGGGGAGGAAGTTAAGGGAGATGTGTAGGGCAGAGAGAGGTGGGTGCCTGGACCATGCTGCCAGGGGTAGTGGTGGAAGCAGATAGCATTTAAGAGGCTTCCAGGCAGACATGGGAATATAAAAGGGATGGGGGAGGTGGTGGTGGGGGATGGTGGACGATATCTATCAGTTGCAAGCAGCAAAGTTTTGTTTTGACTTTGACATCATGTTCAGCTCAGTCAAGTCAAGCCAAGTTCATTAGCATCTGATTACACAAGTACAACCCGATGAAACAGTATTCTCTGGTCCTCGGTGCAAAATACGCAGCCACATAACCAGACATAATGTATGCAACCAATACATATGCAGGACTAGTATTCATATATACAAATAAATAACTAACTATAGTTTCATAAATATGAGAGACTCTGATAGTTAGTGTGAGCAGTTCCTTTGGTTATTCAGCAATCTCATTGCTCCTGGGAAGAAGCTGTTCCTCAGCCTGGTGGTGCTGGGTCTGACACTCCTGTATCTCTTCCCTGATGGGAGTAGCTGAAAGATTCTGTGCATAGGGTGGAAGGGGTCCTCAACAATGTTGCGTCCCCTTTTCAGTCGATGATCTCCGTAGATGGGGGTGGGGCGCGCGGTGGAGGAGGGAGACTCCAGTCATCCTCTCTGCCACTCTAATGGTCCTGTGGACTGGCCTTCAGTCTATTTCTCTGCAGCAACCATTCCACACTGTGATGTAGCCGGCATATGGGCTGAAGGGCCTGTTCCTTCTCTGCACTGTTCCATGTTCTATGAATTTCAAAATGGGGTCTGAACTCCTCCTTCAATGCGAGTCTCTATTAACGTTGAGACTGAAAGCAACATCTTGAATTCAAAATGGAGGAAAACAGAAAATGATGGAAGCAATCAGTCAGCCTCTGCAGGGGGAGAAACAAATCGATGACCCTTCATCAGCATTGAAGAATGGTTTTGAGCTCCTTTGTTAATTCTCTCTCCCTCACAGATGCCCCCTTAACTGCTCTTTCTAAATGTTCTGTTTTGATTTCAGATTTCCAGCATCTGTAAAAAAAAAGACACTTTCCTGAGACTGAGAGCACAGCTGTGATTTCAGCATGGTAAAAACGATGAACTGCATTTGGTTAGCCCCAATGATAATGGTGAAGCTTCCCAACATGGTTTATATCCCTTTCTCCAACACCATTTCCTTCTGCTTTTTATCAGCTGCTTCAAACGAGAAACAAAATAAAATTGAAAATCACTTAAATATAAACATGTTAACCGTCTATTGTGAGGCATCTGAGAGCAAAATAATTTTAGTCTCGACCCAAAACGTTGATTGAACATTTATATCCATAGATGCTAACTGACCCATTGCGTTCCTGAAATTCACCTTCAAATATATAATTATATTTGTTATGCACTACAATGAACACCACAGGAACTCAGACATTACCTTGCTTCCAGCAAGCTCCGTTGAATAGCAATGGCTCCTAGCCAGCTAATCTAGTTGAAGAGCATTAATCAGTGATGAATATTGACCGTGAATTTGGACAAAATCCTCCAAGGTTTCTTCTCCATGGACGTCTTGCATCTTTTACAACCACCTGAGAGAGCTGACTGGGATTAGGGTTAACAGTTCACTGAAAGATGCAATTTCCACTGGTGTGATCTTGCTTTGGTTTACCCTTCCAAACTGGCTGCCCCAGCACTGCCCCTTGGATAGTGCAGCACTCCCTCAGACTTGACCCTTTTTAAAAAAAAAATTATTTCACATGTACATCATTACACAAATATACCGCAGTCATCAAACCATCACTAGACATAAAACAAGGCAACTATACAATTATATTAAAATGTTACATCCTCGTCGAGGAGGAGGTGCATACCCCTTGGAGCCCAGCACTCCCGAAACCCTTCCGTGGATCCCAAGGACTGCACATGGTCCCTTACTAAAGAAATCAGGGCACAAATGTATCCCTGGAAGATGTCCAGAGTGTCATTGCGGGAGGAGGCCTGAGCCACTCGCTTCCGGGAGCCTCGGATGGAGAGTATGGCCAGGAGTAAGGAGACCAGGACATCCTCCTCCCTTCCCACCCCCTTCCACACTGGGTTGCCAAAGATAAAGAGGATGGGGGTAAAATGTAACCAGGATGCGAGGAGCAGCCTCTTCAGAAAGACAAGGAGGAGTTGGAACCTCACACACCCAATGTACATGGTCTCCTCCAGGCCACAGAAGTGGGACAAAGCTGGGAGATCCATGTGCTGAGTCAGAAGCTTGTTACAGGGCATCACTTGGTGTAATACCCTCCACCCCAGGTCCCTGATGTACGAGCGCCAGATCTCTGCATAGAACAACCACCACAGGGAGATTGGGAGATGGCAACATCAAGATGTGTCTGGGCAAAGAATTGGAATGTGTGGAGCTATAATCCCTACAGGAACTTCCTCTGCACCCCTCAGAATGGCACACTGGGTGCTGACAAGAGATGGCTCAGATTATGCAGGGCAGGTTCCTGGGTGAGAACCCAGGGCCTAAGTCCAATGAGAAACTCCTCTGGTGGAAGGAGGTCCTGGCCAGAGGAACCATATATCAGACTTTCAGTAGGTCCCAGTAAAAGCTGAGCAATCCCTTCAGAGCAGGACAGCTGACTCCCACCAGTGGTAGCCACGTGCCCTCATGAAAGTATTGGCCCCATTGAAGAAAGTACGTGGCCAGCACGTGCTAGCTGGAAGGGTGCTCAATGTTCAGGAATCTCTTCAGGGACCTAAGGCCCAGTGTTTCCTGTTGCCCCAGAAGAAGTCCACGAAGAGAGAGAGAGAGAGAGAGAGAGAGAGAGAGAGAGAGAGAGAGCACTAGTTCTTCAACAGGTGAAGGAATCCCTTCTTCGGCAGCAGCACCACTATGGTTCTCCGTCACAAGAGGGGCATCTCTCCAGTGGTCAGGCTCTCACCCAGAGCATGTGCATAGTCTTCCCCCAGAACATCCCAAAAAGCCTGAAGGAACTCTATTGTCCAAGCCTGGGGACTTGCCACTCATGAGCTGATGCAGGGCCAGGGACAACTCACCCATTGTCAGGGGAGCATTCAACCATTCAATTGCCTCTGGATCAACCTTTGGCAGACCCTCACACAGGGTCCTGCAAGCATCCCCATCTGATGTGTCCAGTGAAAACAAGGCTCCATAAAAAAGAGGAGAAGAAAGGGGAGGCATGGTCCAAATCATGGAATAGTTGGTCCTTGACCTCATGCTCGCACCTCAGGACTGCTCGACCTGCAGGTTCCTTAGCGCGTCCTTCTTCCTCTGGTTCTCCTGCCACAGGAGTGGGTCCCTAGGGATCAGATTGAGATGAGACTCCAAGTTGAGCACCTCTCCCTCAACCCACTCAATCTCAGTTCTAGCCCTTGGATGCCCCCCCACCCCCACCCTGGTGTTCTCCTGCACAACAGATGAATGTGAGCCTTGCCCACATCCCACCACAGCTGCAGAATTCCTCCCGCTGCCTCCTCCAGCTAGTCCAGAACTCCTTTTGGGGTGATATCCAATTTCACCTCCCCCAGAGGTTGCAGATGAGGGAGAATGGCTACATCAAGAATGTGGGGATACACGACAGACAGGACCACCTTCTGCACGGGGGCCATTAATGGGTCCCCCGGTATGAAGATCCCTCCCACTGACACACCCTCACTCAGGCCCAGGGACACCTCTTTAGTGGACCACAAGAAAAACATAGTCTTCCCATGAATTTCATAAAGACTCTTACTGGGGACAGAGCTTAGCAGTAGGGAGAGGAGAGGAGAGGAGAGGAGAGAGGAGAAGGACAGAAAAGAAAAGAGTCCGGGGCAGGTAAGAAAACTTTTTAAAAAGTCTCTTACCAGGGTCTGCGGGGAGGAGTCGGCGTCGGAGGCGGCCATTGGTCGAGCCAGCGTACAGGAGAGTGTGAAGGGGTTAATTGGTAAAAGGCCAATAAATAAGAGGGACAGCGAGCGAGTGGCCCAGCGAGTGAGTGGCCCAGTGAAGGAGTGGGACTTCCAGGCTTTGGCTCATCAGTGGGACTTCCAGGCTTTGGCTCATCAGTGGGACTTCCAGGCTTTGGCTCATCAGGCTTCGGCGAAAGCAGGCGGAGAGAAAGCTAAGATAGTCTTCATTACTTCTTCATTGGGGTAAGGGATGAGTGTTAAGGCTGTGTGTTGTCGGGAGTGCCGGATGTGGGAGGTCCTGGAGTCTTCCAGACTCCCGGATGTCCATATCTGCACTAGGTGTGTTGAGCTGCAGATTGTCAGGGACCGTGTTAGGGAACTAGAGCTGCAGCTCGATGACCTCAGGCTGGTTAGGGAAACAGAGGTAGTCATAGACAGGAGTTACAGCCAGGTGGTCACGCCAGGGCCAAGGGAGGATGAAAGGTGGGTAACTGTTAGGAGAGGGACAAAAGAGCGTAAGGTGCCGGAGACGAGCCCTGTGAATGTAACCCTCAGCAATAAGTACGCCTCTTTGAGCACTGTTGAGGGGGACATCAAGGTTGGGGGGAGTGACAGTGGCTGTGCCTCCGGCACGAGGTCAGCCCCTGTAGCTCAGAAAGGGAGGGAAAGGAAGAGGAGGGCAATTGTGGTAGGAGACTCCATAGTTAAGAGGACGGATAGGGGATTCTGCGGACGCAGCAAGGAGAACCGGATGGTGGTTTGCCTCCCTGGTGCCAGGGTCCGGGATGTTGCTGCTCGTGTCCCAGATATCCTAAAGTGGGAGGGACAGGAGCCAGAGGTCGTGGTACATGTAGGTACCAATGACATAGGGAGAATTAGAGAAGAGGTCCTAAAAAGTGAGTACAGGCAGTTAGGTAGGGAGTTAAAAAGAAGGACCGCAAAGGGGGTAATCTCTGGATTACTCCCTGTGCCACTTGACAGTGTGAATAGAAATAGAATGAGGTGGAGGATTAACACGTGGCTGAAGGGGTGGAGTAAGGGGCAGGGTTTTAAGTTTCTGGATAACTGGGACCTTTTTTGGGGGAGATGTGACCTGTACAGTAAGGACGGGTTACACTTAAATCCCAGGGGGACCAGAATCCTGGCAGAGGTATTTGCTAGGGCTACTCAGGATCCTTTAAACTAGAATGGTTGGGGGGAGGGAACAAAATAGTACAGAGCAGTAAGGAGAAGGTTAGAATGCAAACAAAGAAAGTTTGTAGTAAGTATTTGAATATGGATGGGCAGGTGATAGAGAAGGGAAATGCTCTGGAAGAAGATGAAGGGCAATTGGCAGGAAAAGTAAATAATGTTGTTATTAAAGATGAGGGAAAACAGGGATTAAAAATTGGGAAATCTCTGAAATTCATATATTTTAATGCCAGGAGTATTGTAAAAAAGGTGGATGAGCTGAAGGAGTGGATTGATACTTGGAAGTATGATGTGGTAGCGATTAGTGAGACATGGTTGCAGGAGGGATGTGATTGGCAACTGAATATCCCTGGGTTTCGTTGTTTTAGGTGTGATAGAGTTGGAGGGGCAAGAGGAGGTGGGGTTGCATTGCTTGTCAGGGAAAATATTACAGCGGTGCCTAGGAAGGATAGATTAGAGGGCACATCCACGGAGGCTATTTGGGTGGAACTGAGGAGTAGGAAAGGAGAGGTTACACTTGTAGGGGTGTATTATAGACCACCCGGAGGGGACCGAGACCTAGAGGAGCAAATCTGTAGGGAGATAGTAGATATTTGTGATAAGCACAGGGTTGTAATTATGGGAGATTTTAATTTTCCACATATAGATTGGAAAACACATTCTGTGAAAGGACTGGATGGGTTAGAGTTTGTGAAATGTGTGCAAGATAGTTTTTTACAACAATATGTAGAGGTGCCGACCAGAGAAGGAGCAGTGTTAGATCTACTGCTGGCAAATGGGATGGGTCAAGTGACGGAGGTTAGTGTTGGCGAGCACTTCGGGTCCAGTGATCATAATGCCATCAGCTTCAATGTCATTATGGAAAGAGAGAAATCAGGGCAAAGGATTGAGGTTTTTGATTGGGGAAAAGCTAGATTTGAGGAGATGCGAAAGGACTTGCAGGGTGTGCATTGGGACAATTTGTTTTATGGGCAGGATGTAGTAGAGAGATGGAAGTCTTTTAAAGATCAGATTTTGAGAGTGCAAAAGCTTTATGTTCCTGTTAGGTTAAAAGGAGGGGCAAAAGGTTTGAGAGAGCCGTGGTTTTCAAGGAATATTGGAAACTTGGTTCGAAGAAAAAGGGAGGCATGGAGTTAAGGAGATGTTTGAAAGATACATTGAATGTAAGAGGAATCTTAAGAGAGGAATTAAGAAAGCTAAAAGAAGGTACGAGAAAACTATGGCAAGCAGGGTGAAAACTAATCCAAAAGAGTTCTACAAATATGTTAATGGTAAGAGGAAAGCTAGAGACAAAATTGGTCCCTTAGAAAATCAGAGTGGAAAACTGTGTGTGGAGCCTAGAGAAATGGGGGAGATATTGAACAGTTTCTTTTCTTCGGTATTCACTAAGGAGAAGGATATTGGGAGATGTGGGATAAAAAAAGCAAATTGGGTAAATATGGGGAATATAGAGATTACAAAAGGTGTAGTTTTAAGGCTTTTGAAGAATATAAAGGTGGATAAGTCTCCGGGACCAGACGGGATCTTCCCCAGGACATTGAGAGAAGTGAAGGAGGAAATAGCAGAGGCTCTGGCGGTAATTTTCCAAATGTCATTAGATATGGGGATAGTGCCGGAGGATTGGCGCATTGCGCATGTGGTTCCGTTATTTAAAAAGGGTTCAAGGAGGAAGCCTGGCAACTATCGGCCTGTAAGTTTGACGTCTGTGGTAGGTAAATTAATGGAGAAAATTCTTAGAGATAGTACTTATAAACATCTGGATAGACAGGGTCTGATCAGGAGCACTCAACATGGATTTGTGGGAGGAAGGTCATGTTTGACCAATCTGATTGAATTTTTTGAAGAGGTGACTAGGAATGTGGATGAGGGTAGCACAGTGGATGTTGTCTATATGGACTTCAGTAAGGCCTTCGATAAGGTACCACATGGAAGGTTAGTTAGGAAGGTGCAGTCTTTAGGTATAAATTTTAAGATAGTCAAATGGATTGAACATTGGCTGAAAGGGAGAGGCCAGAGAGTGGTAGTGGATAATTGTCTGTCAGGTTGGAGGCCGGTGACCAGTGGTGTGCCTCAAGGATCTGTATTGGGCCCATTGTTGTTCGTTATATACATTAATGATCTAGATGATGGGGTGGTGAATTGGATTAGTAAATATGCAGACTATACTAAGATAGGTGGAATAGTGGATAATGAAGAAGGTTTTCAAGGATTGCAGAGGGATTTGGGCTGCTTAGAAAAGTGGGCTGAAAAATGGCAGATGGAATTTAATGCTGATAAGTGTGAGGTGCTTCATTTTGGTAAGAAGAATCAGAATAGGACATATGTGGTAAATGGGAGAGCATTGAGGAATACAGAAGAGCAGAAAGATTTAGGAGTAACGGTACATCGTTCCCTGAAGGTAGAAACTCACGTGAATAGGGTGGTGAAGAAGGCTTTTAGTATGCTGGCCTTTATCAATCATTGTATGGAATATAGGAGTTGGGAGGTGATGTTGAGATTGTATAAGACGTTGGTGCGGCCTAATTTGGAGTTCTGTGTGCAGTTCTGGTCGCCTAATTATAGGAAGGATATAAACAGAGTGGAGAGAGTGCAGAGAAGGTTTACCAGAATGTTGCCTGGGTTTAAGCATCTGGAGTATGGGGAGAGATTGGACAGATTGGGTCTTTATTCTTTGGAGCGTAGAAGGTTGAGAGGGGATTTGATAGAAGTATTTAAGATTATGAAAGGGATAGACAGAATGGATGTGGATAGACTATTTCCGTTAAGAGGAGGAAAGATTAAAACAAGAGGACATGAGTTAAGAATTAAGGGGCAGAGGTTTAGAGGTAACATGAGGGGGAACTTCTTTACTCAGAGAGTGGTAGCTGTGTGGAATGATCTTCCGGGAGAAATAGTGGCGGCGGAGTCAATTGTATTATTTAAGAAAAGGTTGGACAGGTATATGGATGAGAAGAAGATGGAGGGTTATGGGCATTGTGCAGGGAGGTGGGACTAGAAAGGGGTGTTTGGTTCGGTGCGGACTAGAAGGGCCTAATGGCCTGTTTCCGTGCTGTAATTGTTATGTTATATGTTATATGTTATGTTAACTGCAACTATGCCCTCCTTCCCACCTAGAGTCTGTGGCAGAGCTTTTAAACCACCTTTCAGACCGATCGATGGATGTATATTATATTGCACGGCACTGTTCAAAGTCATTAATTTGAAAGGAGATGCCTTTGCAGGAGTCTTGCCTCCAGGAGCTGCAACTGTTGTGTAGGCTGTAGGCCTTAGAGCTGCAGCTCCCCATGATGAAAGTACTTTGCCTTCAGTAATGATCGCACCTGCTGATATGAAACACTGTCCTTCTACCAGCAGAGAACACAATTAATCAGTTTTCCAAGAGACCAGGGCAGGGAAGGGAGGGAGTGTGGTGGGAGTTTCCACAGGAATGTCTGTGCACTGACAACTACAACACTGTTCTTCCCAAGCACGGAGAATGTTCTCAGCCTGATTCTTCTCCAGCATCACGAGTCCCAGGAGCCATCAAGAATCTTTGTCCCCCAGTCATCCTGAGTTGAAAGTCCTCGGTTGAGGGAGTGGACTTGATAACGACCCAATGCCCACTGAGGTCCAGAAATGGTTTTGGCAATCAGCCAGCCACTGCTGCTCCCACTGCCACACTTGGGCACAAAGAACTTGCAAAGCAAAATCTACCTTCCTCTTCTGAAAACAACCACCGCGGGAATGAGGAGGTGCTCCCACACTTTTCAGTGACCTCTGGACTTGCATTTATTAATTTTGAAAACCATAAATTCATAGTTGACGATAGAGCTCACATAGAACTGTCCCTTCCACAGTGTGACCCTTCCTCCGTACTGCCCTTCTGACAGTGTAACCCTTTCACAGTGCTTCTCCTCTAACAGTGTGGTGCTCCCTCAATGCAGTTCCTAAAACAGTACTGCTCCCCTTCTTCCACACCCTTTCCAATCTCATTTCGGGTGCCAAGTCTCGACTTGAAACATCGACAGCTCTTTTTACCCCCATAGACACTCCTTGCCCCACTGAATACCTCCAGCAGGTTGCTTTCAGGCCCACTGTATGAGTGCACTTCTGTCTTTGGAGTGAGCGTAAGTCCTTTGCTTTCTGGCTGGGAGGTGAGCAACTTACAATTTAAAATGTAGGACAATCGTGGTGTCAGGAGACAAACGCCCCAATGTTCCAATTTATCTTGGTGCAGAGAACCCTGTCTGATAGTTGATCCACCAGAGCCACTGCTCTAAACTTTATCTCTTTCTTCTCTGAGATCCACTTTGGCTTTATAAACCAGCGTGATGCACCGTTAACCTCCCATTTCCTCGGTGTTGCTCTTCCTTGCTTCATTTATTTTACTTTGGAGGAGGTTGGCTTTTGTAACACAAGTGACAAACATGCTTTATTGAAGGCAACTCACTCAGGTGAATCGTGGCCCCTGAATCGTTCCCACTCGGAGTTGTAACTGATGTTGGCTGATATAACCCGGTGATTCTTTTTCTCACGGCAGGACGTCCCGAAGTACATCAAAGACCCTGGAAGCCTCAATGAATTGTGGTCATGGCTGTCATGTGGGAACCAGAGCTTTCTTCATTTGTCAAGTTCGAGTTTATTGTCCTGTGTATCGAGATGTAATGATAGAGATTGCATTGCAAGCAGACCAGTTAGACATCTCATACATAGTACAAGTAAGACATAGTTCAGAAGTTCAGAGTTACAGAGAGAGTCCAGTTGGTGGAAAGGAAGCATCATTTTACTGTTCAGGTGTCTGAGAGTGGCAGGAAAGAAATTGCCCTTGAAGCTGCCGGAGTGTGAGCTCACACACGTGAATCTTCTTCCTGACGGGGAGGGGATAGTAGATGAGGAGATGTGGTCCAGATACTTTCAATGGGACACCTATAGAAGCTGCTAAGGATTCCTCCTCTCCTCTCCTTCACTCAACTTCCCCACCACCCCCCCCACCCCACATTTTTATTCAGGTGCCCATCTGTATGTCCTGATGAAGGGTTTAGGCCCAAAAGGCCAACAGCCTTTTACTTCCTCTAGATGCTACGTGAGCTGTTGAGTTTCTCCAGTCCTTTAGTGCACTGGAAGCAATGAGGCTGATGTGCCGAATTTACTCACATTTCTGAGGAAGTATTTACATTTTTAAAAATTTAGATATACAGTAAAGTAACAGGCCATTTTGGCCCATGAGTCTGTGCCACCCAATTTACCTGCACCCCTAATACGTTTTGAATGATGGGAGGAAAACGGAGCCCCGGAGCCCACGCAGACACGGGGAGAATGTACAAACTCATTACAGACAGCATGGGATTTGAACCTGGGTCCCGATCGCTGGCGCTGTAAAGGCATGGCATTAACTGGTATGTCAACTGTGGTGCCCTTCATAGAGAAGATCATTTGGCCCATTGTCCATTGTGGGTCCTGACTGAGTTGCCCCCTTTCCCCCTCTCCTTACTCTCCACGATCTGCTGCATCTTGTGCTCCTGGGAGGTGTCGGTGCGCAGTTTGAACATTCTCCCTGTAATCTTGTGTGTTCCCCTGGCTGCTCTGTAGTGTTGACTGGGCCTCACCACCCAGGTCATGCCCACTTCACATCAGGAGGGAGGTATAGGACCCTGAAGATGAACACTCAGTGGGACAAAAACAGCTTCTTCCCCTCTACCATCATATTTCTGTATGGACAATGAATCATAGACACTACTTCATTTCCTCTTCTTTTGCACTCATTTAAAAAAAATATTTAGCAATATTTGCAACTGTAAAGCCACCACAATACGGTGAATTCCATGCCATGTTCATGACAATAAATTCTGAAATTCTGATTCTGGGTTGCAGGACAATAAACAAATGGAACTGATTGTATTATGAACTCCAGTTTTATCAAAATGGAATTATCACTGTGAGGGATAGTATAGACAAGAAGGACTGAAAGGTCACAGTTAGCATTTAACATTCCACATGCACCAAGCACAATACAAGTCACAGCCCAGTGATAATTAGATACATTGGAAGAACTGAAGGAAAGTTTGTCACAGTCTGTTCCAGAATTCGATACATTTGTAAAGACATTGTGATTTTGCAAAGGGAAAACCATGCTGACCGCTAGAGAGGAAACAGCTCTTTGAAAGCTACTCTGTGGCCAGACATTCTGTGGAATTCAAGGCAAAACATGCTCTGTGGATGACTGGGCCTTTTCGGTAGATTGACCAGTGCCAGGAGGATCTTTCTGGGAAGCAAAGTACTTCATTTTGATGGTGACCAACAGTGGAGGCCCACTTGGAGAGACCGCTTCATTTTAAGTGTGACTAGCAGTGAAGTTTTTTGGAGAGTCAGGTGCTAGGATCTTGGAAGCTTCGTGGAGGCAGCCCAGTTCGAGTCTTGCCTACAAAGGACCAGGAGTGTATGACCACAGCTCGTGTGGATGGACATTTCTTCCAAGGACACACAAGAAGAATTCAGGAGTCTGTAGCAGCCACAACTCCAGACTTCCCATCAGTTCAACATTAATTCTGGGCATCAAATTTCAAAGGCCTACATTTCAATGCCAAATTTAAAAGACTGAACCTTGAAGTAACTTTCTAGATTTTGGCCTGGACTGTAATGGTCTGGGTATATCTCACACACACACACACACACACACACACACACACACACACACACACACACACACACACACACACACACACACACACACACACACACACACACACACACACACACACACACACACACACACACACACCTGCATATAGTTGGGGATAGATTTAGTGTTAAGGATTGTTTAAGAATTAAGACACTAGTTTAAGAGTAAGAAATAAAATTAGTGGTTTATAATTAAACACTGTCTGGTTCAATGTGTATTGCCGTTTGTTATGCGCGGTTCGTAACAATTGTCACATGCAGAATCCAAGGTACAGATGTGCTGAACGACTTGCTTAATGTAAAACATGTAATCAGTAAATTAACTGTAATTAAGACGTGAGAAAGGTGAAAAAGATAATAAATATAAAAGTAAGAGAAGAAAAAATAAATATTAAATATTCACAGTTGGCCGATTGTGTAAAATAAATTGCAGTAGTACTGTGGTTTCCTCTGTTAGGGACATGCACATGTCAAGATTGTTTGTCCCTTATTGTAAGTAGTTTAATAAAGCACTTTGTTCAGTTCACTTGCTAGCCCTTGAAAAGTTCAGTATAAGCTTATTTGTCATGTTATATCTAGTACAGTGAAGGGTTTTTCTGCGAGCAACCTAACAAGTTGTTTCTAACATTTATACGTCCATATGAACAGCAACATTTTTAGGGAATAGGGTTGCGATGAAAAGGGTGGTCAATTAGGACTAACCAATTGCAGCATGAGAGCCCTGTTGTGGGGTTCATTCAGGAGCATGATGGCTGCATGGAAGAAATGGTTTGTGTGCGATTTCACACTTGACCCTTTTCCTTGAAGGAAGAATTTTAAGAATGTTGAGAGGCTCCATCAAATTGTCAGGTAACAATAAGTATTAAGTATGAATAGTTTTCTTGGCAAATTTCCTTCATTAAAACAAAGAAATGCATGAGTTCTTTCAGGAGTTTGGGCAATTAATCACAGGATGATAACAAGAGATTTTTAAATTTCATTTGTTCCAGAGTTTGATTAATCTACCTCTATGGGTCTCCGATCTGAATGTCATCACAGCATCATGCAGTCTGAGTTATCTCTGAGAACTGGCTTCCCTAACTCCTCATTAACAGGTTGGGAGTAAAACAGCCTCTTTAAAAGCTGTGTTACATATGTCACTTTGTTCAATGCACAAACGTGCAACATCAGGGAAGAGTGTGGCACTCTGCAAAGACAATAATTAATTGCCAGCAACCACATGAATTGCCCCTTCAGCTTGTGATTTTGTTCAACTTGATGCATTAATCTAGAATTTAGATCGAGCCCCAGTATGGTAACAAGGGGGCACCACCGGAAAGATGGAGAAAGATGATGATTTTAATGGCAGAAATGGGAATTGAATCAAAAGGAGGTTTTGTATGTGTGGTGTGGGAGTACTCGGGCAGGCTTCTTGTTCAGAAGCTGTCCGCTGCTTGTGAGTAAAGCTCTGCTAGCTCCAACTATGCAGTTCAGGCAATTAGCAGGCAGCTTGCCAGGGTGGATATACTACTATCTTTCACCTAATTTGCTCATTAAATGTTTAACATTGGTGACTCCACTGACCAGTTTAACACTGATTTGCTTGGCATTCGGTTTAATAAAATTTTTAAAAATATTTTTCACACTGTGAACCATATCAATCAAAATACAAACAAAAATTTCCCTCTTAAATATACACAGTGGCATTTTCTCCCCTTTTTTCCCCCTACCTTCCCTCCCCCATTCCTGCCACCCTCCAAACCCATTAAACGTTCAACATATACAATACAATAAAACCATTAAACAATGTCATCACACAATGAAAATAAACAAGAAGATTGTGTCATCTACTTTTACACACTGGATCAAGTCATTTTGTCTTCTTATCATTTTTGGGGGTGGAGGTCCGAGGCAAGTCCTCTCTGTTGTGTTCCATGTACATTTCCCAAATTTGTTCAAATAATGTGACTTTATTTTTTTCAATTATATGTCATTTTTTCCAATGGAATACATTTATTCATTTCCTTGTACCATTGCTGTACTCTTAGGCTCTCTTCTGATTTCCAAGTTGACATTATACATTTTTTTGCTACAGCTAAGGCTATCATAATAAATCTTTTTTGCGCTTCATCCAGTTTGAGGCCTAATTCTTTACTTCTTATATTACTTGGCATTCGGTTTTTGATGATATTTTGGAGACGTCTCAAAAGCTTGGGAGCCTCAGCCTCACCTTCGAGCTCGGGAGGCTTTGGTGGGTTGCCAGGGAGCCAGTTGGTGAACCATCTGGGGATTTCTGTTCATGGCTCTGTTCTCTCATCGTCCAGATAAAGAACTCACACCTCGGACTCTTGCTTTCGACATGGTGCGCTCTAAGGAGGACTAAGTTAGCACAATTTCAATTAACATGAGACTACCCTCTCCTACTGTGGTCTACTATTTATTCAGTGGACTAGTTGGTTTTCATAAATACGTCAGACTCATGTTCTGAAAATCAATGGAAGACGAGAATGTGGTCATGAAACTTGTCCCCAGCTATCACGGTTGGAGAAGACACAGGCAGGGTGGTTCTCAATTTGTAACATGTTTTGTGTGAATAGCATGGATTGTAAATGAATACAGTACTTTGAATTAAGAATAATAAAGACATTGATTTACTGCCAAAAAGGCAACAAAACAAAAGGCATTACTGAGGGAGGGTTGCACTATGGGAGGGGCAGTACTGAGGGAGGGTCTAATTGTGGGAGGGGGTAGTACTGAGGGGGCTTCACACTGTGGGAGGCACTGTACTGAGGGAAGAGGATGAATAGGAGCCTGGCGTATGAGGCGTCATTCACCGGGTGGGTCAGGATGGAGTGAAGGGGCAAGGCTACAGCATCATCTGTAGAATGGTTTCTTCTATGGGTGAATTAAAATGGGTTCAGCATCTATGTGAGATGTGGTAGACATTGAGACCTGTTATTGTCACCCTCATGGGTACTGGGATATTGGTGGCTGTCTTGAACCCTGTGGGAATGATGGACTGCTGCAGTGAGGTGCCCAAGATGTCCACGAAGACTTCTGCGCAATCTTTCAGTACCTGATCAGGCCTCGTCTGGTCCCATTGCCTTGTGTGGATTCACCTTGGATAGGGTTCTCCTCACCTCGACCGCAGCCTTGCAGGGGGCCTATTTAATCGGGGGACATGGAGCTTTCTTCAGCATCATTCTGTTCTTCTCATCAAACCATGCATAGATGTTCAATCTGATGGCAGCAGAAGCAGTCTGTGAGTGAAGCCCCGCTCTCTCCAACTACATTCAAGCAATTAGCTGGCAGTTGGCTAGGGTGGATTTATGCCACAGCAGAACTTTTCTCTTTTGCCTAATTCCCTCATTAAAAGATTAACATTGATTCACTGATTCACCCGATGGTCGGTTGTGAATGACTTTTTGATGTTGTCTCCAAGGCCTGAGAGCCTTGGCCTCACCTTCGAGGAGTTCGGGAGGTTTTGACGATTGCCAGGCAGCCAATTCACAAAGAATTCTGGGATTTTTGTTCATCTCATCATCCAGATAAAGGACTCACATCTCGGACTCTCACTTTGACAACATGGCGAATATGGGATGGTATGCTCTAAGCTAGCATAAATTAAGTTAACATGAGACTTGCCGTCTTCTGATTTGGACAATTGCCTATACAGTGGTCTAGTTTGATTTTCATAAATATGCCAGACCCGTCTTCTGAAAGATATTGGCCCCACAGGAGTCGAAACGGGCCAGCAACTTCAGTGACCCCTGTGGCCAGGAATTCCTTTGTTTCACTGGAGGACGAGGACACAATCATGATACTTGTCCCTAACTACACAGTTGGAAAATGCACAATGCCAATGGTGGCCATTACAGTGAGTGTGAAAATAGAGGGGAAATCCGTAATTTACCTACGAAACGCGAAGGGGATCTAGTCACGTGTTGAGTTGATTCATGGACTCGCCAGCCATCTGTCACATCTTGGGATTGGATGACACCATGTTTCATGGAGATATGGATTGTTCGAAGGTGCAGTCCCTGCTTGCGCACTTGAAGGAATAGCTCCTCAAGCTCTGGCTTCATGTCTGCCCCACACACCTGATCTTTGGGCACCCAGTACAAAGGATGAAGGATTGTCTTCGTCTGTCTGGTACTGGGCCTGGCCAAGCTGGCCATCCATAGGTCCAGGGAGTGGGCAGTTGAGGGTTCAGCAGGGGCTAACTACTCATCTGTCTTCTGAGGACAACTTTGTGCCCATGTATCCCTAGAGGAGCACTCAGTGTTCACGGGCAATTTGGAGGGTTTCAGGAATGGTTGTCTCCCCAAGGTTTTGTCAGTATCGACAGAGATAATATGTTCCAATTTGTAACTCATGTTTTGTCTGAATAGTCTGAATTGTAGACTAATGTAGTACTTGTAACTTTTGGAAAAAGAATGATAAAGGTGTGGTATTGATTTACTGCCAAAAAGGCAACAAAACAAGGAGCTGTACTGATGGAGCATTGCCTTGGATAGCTTGAACCTTCACGCAATGAGAACAGAGGAGCATTTAAAAGCTCAGGGAATACTGAGAAACTTAAGATGGAAAAAAAATCAGACAAACAAACCTGCTCAGAGAGATTTTACAAGAATGAAAAAGAGCTGATTGAGAGAGGCTGAATATTAAAGATAACTTGTCAGCTTGTTTGCAAAAGAAACCTTCTCACTGCACAAAATATTTTGTGACAAATAAACCAATTTTACAAAGGGCAGGCTGAAAGGGCGAAATGGCCAACTCCAGCTTCAGTTTTTAATGGTTTTTTCTGTTGCTCTGTGCAGAGATGATCAGAGCTTGATTTAACAGGACAAACCACATGGCTTGCATTGTTACTGAGTATTGTAGAGACCACTGGTCCAAAAGGTTGAAGAAAATCACTGCCATTGACAAATTAGTTCCCTCCTGTGTGCTGTTTTAATGAAGTGAATCCAACCTTTACAACCTGTTAAATACCATGATGAGGAATCGGTCAGACATGGGAAGAACGTGAGTGACCAAAAAAAATGTTTTGTACAAAAAAATATTTTTGTAGTTAAAAATACAGTGGCATGTTAAACCTGACCGATCCAAGTCAATGTAATAAGGAAAGTGAGAGCAAAGGTGTATTGGTGAAAGGGTTGTCATGGAAATGCTCTTCCCATTTTCCTTGCTACCAATTCTATCTTGCTGTGTACAGTCTCTGAAGCATTCAACTAATATGACACTCCCATTAAAATGATAGTGTGGTGATACAACCACTGGACTGACTGACTGCCTTCGAATGTCTGCATTCCTGCCTGCAGGGGGTGACCCACTGTACCTGCAGGGAGGTAACCTGGGAGGCTGGCTCCATCTACTCCCTGCCAATCATTGGCCCCATCTAAAGGCTCATGCCAGCCCTTGGGTAGGAGTAGAATACATGGAGCCAGAAGGGATACTGAACCTTGTGTGCAAGTTTTAAGCTAATTAAGGCCTGTAGTACAGCCTTCTTAGTTAAAGCATGTTTGTTCGCAATCCATTGCGCCACAGATAGGAACGGACATACTCTGATACTTCAGTTGTTAATATAATTTCTGACAGCACCAGGCATGTTGTCACCACTGAGGGATTATTGTAACCACTCATTAATGCTGGAGGAATTCAGCTGATCTCACAGCATCCATTAGGAGGTAAAGATATATAACCAATGTTTCGGGCCTGAGCCCTTCTTCAAGTTATGAGTAAAGAGCAGGTAGTAGTCTGAATTAAAAGGCTGGAGAGAAGGGAAGAATGGGCTGGGAGTATGGGTGGGGTATGGGTAGTATAGACCAGCAGACAAAAGGTGTTAAATTGGATATGGATGGGAGGAGAGGAGAGAGGAAAAGTTTGAAATGATAGGGAGATAGGGGAGTTTGGCTCTGTGAATGCAGAGCTGGGGAGAAAAGGAGACAGAAGGGGAAAGGGAAGTGAGAGACAGAGCTAGAGGATTTTTGCCCGTACATTTGTGAAAGTGCCAGGAGGTAAATTCATGCTTCCATCATTTGTTGATGAACCTTGTGCTCAAATCTGCTGCAGATTTTGTTGCATCCAGTTTGTAGATTGTATTCCATTTTAAGGGAAACAATTGTACACTGGATATTTATTCTTACTTTATCTAAGGATTTTATTTTAAGACAGATACAGCTTTAGAAATAGCAGTGGCCATCCAATATTTCATACGTTTGAACTGCTAATATGAAGCCCTCACCCTCAATGAGGTACATTTTGCCAATTCAAACTCTGACATGATTTACTTCTCAGTCATCCTTTTTGACAGGAGACAGATTTATGATCAATGGATTTTCCCCAACATTATTTTGTCATTGAAATTGGAATGAGAAATAATTGGGCTCCAAATTTTTGATTTTCAGAATGTATTTCGTTCGTCACAGTGTAGGAAGGATGTACCTGTGATGGAGGGAATGAGAAGGAGATCAAGTTTTCAGGGTCAGCTTTATTGTCACATGTACCAAGGGGCAGTAAGAACATTTCTTTGCAAGCAGCCCAGCTAAATATCTCATACAAAGTATAGCAATTGAGATGCAGCACAGATGTGCAGAAATATAGAGAGAGATCAATTGATGCAGTTGTGAAATTGTTCAAGGATGTAGGTGACATACTGAATTTTGACAAGCTTCCATGGAAGTAAGGACTCTGGAGTACTGTTATGGCTGTCATGTTGGAGTTGGTAGACCAGAACAGCTCACTGGAGATGTTAGAAGTGCAAAAATCTGTAGACACCATGGATAAAGTAAAAACACAAAGCTGGAGAAACTCAGCTGGTCAAACAGCGTCCCTTATAAAGCAAAGGTAATAATACATAACCAATGTTTCGGGCTTGAGCTCTTCGTTAAGATTGATGAAGCCCCAGGAGGTTGAGTCTGTGTGAGCTATGATAGGGCCCCGCGCCAGTGGCCTGAAAGGCTTCTGTGGTTTCTGGAGTTCACTGGGATGTCTTGTTGCCGAGCTTGATGAGATTGAACAGGGGCTGCATGAGGGTGGCTGCTCCTGGGAGGAAATGATGATAAAAGTTCACCATTCCCAGGAACTCCTGGAGACCTTTGATCGTGCTTGGCTTGGGGAACTTTTGGATGGCTTCTACCTTGCCCGGCCGTGGTGGTAGAAACAGAATTCATTGTTCATCTGGGCATTCGTTGCGCTGTGGTTGGGCTGCGGCTACAGGGTGGGGAACCCGGTGGGGGTGCTGAGGCAGCAGCGCCAACAGCGTAGATGGATGGAGCTTAGTTGTGGGTGCAGAAAAGCCTGTCTGCTTCCTTGGCTACTAGTTGTGGGGCGCTGAAATCCATGTCATAAACTGCCAAGGAAACTTGTACCGGCAGCTTGGAAAGGAAGAGGGTCTCAAAAAGGAAATAGTCTGTGTGTCCGTCCACTAGGGCCACCATTTTGTGCACGAGGTTGGAGGGGTTCCTATCACCCAGACTTTGCATATTTAGGAATCGAACGGCATGTTGGATGAGTTTCAGGGAATTGAGGAGGAAACATCAGAATTGTTCATACTTATGATCCATGGGAGGGTTTTCTACGAAGGAGCTTACTTTGGCTGCAGTGGCGGAGTCCAGGGCACTGACTATGTGCCAGAACTTGGTGCCCTCTGAGACAATGCCTCTGATGTGGAACTGTGACTCAGCCAGTTGCAGCAAATTCCTGGGCTGGTTTGCCCAGAAGGGAGGCAAATCTATGCCCACTGCATTGGTTGCAGTCATTGCAACTGTAGTGGTGGCAGCATCCTGCATTCTTCCATGTTCAAGGTGGGTTTCAAAAACATTGGAATCAATGGGGTTACCACTGCAGTGACTGCTACAGCAGTGCTACAGAATCAAGAGACGTCCACATGGTGCGAGTGTGAACCAGTAATTGTTTGAATTCTTCGCACTGCCCACATGGGAGCACCTGCTCCCTGTGACGTGTGCACCAGCTTCCAGAAGTGATGCCAGCACATCGCAGCATCACTCCCTAAATGGTGGTGTGCCATCCGGAAGCAGGGATGTCCCTGGGCAATACATGTCATCAACTGCAGGCTTCTCCTTGGAGAGAAGGGTGACCAAGCCATTTTGAGTTGGACGAGTGGGGCAGTGATTCGGCCTGTCTAACCGCGTGGTCGCTCAGCCCACTACACTATTGATTCTTATTAATCAAAATATTCCTTTTGACCATCATAGTGTTGTATCAGACATAAATAGTTGCTATATTATTGTTTCAGGGAAATTGTACAATAAAATGGCAGTTTTTGGACTAACGTAGATGATGTGGGGGATTTTGAATATATTTTTTCTTCTTTACCAGATTTGAGTTTATACTCTCCCGTGCTAGGTGTGGATTTTATTTGCTGGTTAGATCCTGCTTTGGACTGTTCATCCCCTAACTCTGTCACAATGAGTAAATCCATCTCATTAATTCATATTAAGAAAGAAATCAGATTATGGTTTTGCTGTTGTTTGGCACTTTCTTGAATTGAATATTGGTAATCAATTATCCCCACTGACTCATTTTTGTAATTATCAATGTACAGTATTATTGGATCACGCCCCTGTGGTACTATCCATGACCCCCTCTGGTCTCCCTCCAATAAAAACCCATTGGTGTTTCAATTTGAGTTTACTATCAGATAATGACTGAAATTTATGGAGAAGATAATTTTTTAAATTTAATACAAATACTTTATTAGAAACTTCCAGTTTTGATTGTTTGGGATGATATGGACACTTTTCTCAGAGGACAGCTTATATTTTTATATTGTGAATATAAAAAGGAAGCAAATAAAGAGTGGTTGTAATTAGTTAATCAAATTAAATGAATAGATCAACAATACACTCAAGTTAAAAACCCTGAGTTATATAAAAAATGAGCTGAACTTCAAACTAAATTTGATTTCCTTTCAACATATCCAATTGAAAACCAATAAGAATCAGTTTTATATTCACAGTAAGATTTTATCTAATCATTTGAGAGGTTTTGAAGCCAAATGGGAAATTACAAAAATTTGAATGAATGATGGTAACATTTCTACAGATCATTCCAAGATAAATGATACATTCAGGACATTTTATTCCCGACTTTTCACTTCTGAATTCACAGATAACAGTTTGATGAACAGTGTTTTGGATCAATTAAATATTCCCTCACTTCCTTTGATTAACCAGGCATGATTAGATGAATCTATAATCACAAAAGAGATACTGCTATTTCTTCATTGCAATCTGGGAAATCTCCAGGACCTGATGGGTTTCCTGTGGTGTGTTTAAAATCATTTTCTCAATTGCTTTGAACACATTTAAGTTCTATCTGATGTATTTAAGCAAGGTAATCTTCCAACATTTTTTAATGAATCTCTCATAGTAAAGAAAAGTAAAAATCCAGCTGAGTGTTCCTCCTACAGGCCAATTTCTTTATTAAATGTTGATATTAAAATCTTGGCAAAATTTTGGCCCATAGATTGGAGATTTTTCTACCTTCAATCATTTCTGAAAATCAGACTGTTTTTTATTAAAAACCATTATTCTTATTCTAATAGATGTCACCTATTGGATATTTACTGTCCAGTGATGTTCCTGAATGTACTTAGATGCAGAGAAAGTGTTTTATTGAGTGGAATGGAGATACTTATTTGTGATTCTATAAAATTTAACTTTGGACCATGTTTAATCTCCAACAGGGAAACTGTCAAGTGTATACTTTAAGTCCATTACTTTTTGATTTGGTCATAGAGCCATTAGTGATTGCATTTTGAGAGTGAGGATATTTCAGGGATTTGTAATTTCCCTTTAATGTGGATGACCTTCTGCTTTTCAAATCAAATCCTGACACTTCCTTACTTTCCATGCTATCATTACTTTCTTAATTTAGTTAGTTTTAAGGATATGATTGAATTTGCATAAAAGTGATCTTTTCCCTTTGAAGGGTCCTGCATCAGTTTCCCTTTTAAGGCTGTGATGTGGTGGCACACAACTAGGCAGGCAAACCGGCCCCACTTGTAATCCACACGGCGGGGCAGCCTGCCAAAATTGCACCATTGGGGGTTTCCCCAGCACAGGGCTCAGAAGCCAGCACGGAGGGACCACATGACGCCCGGGTGATGTCAGAGCCCCCAGCGTGGTTCTCAGCCAGGTGTGCGCTGGGAGTACAAGTCCAGCCCAGCAGCCTGAAATAAATCAGTTCTGCTCACTGAGCTCACCCCATCGGGTTGTGTTCTTTCAGTACCAGTGTAGCTGCCACTAGTGAGAAATTAATTTACCCATCTTGGTATTACAGTTGCAAAGAATCATAAGTATATTTTAAAAGAAATTTTCCTTGCTTTATTAAAATGTGTAACAGTCTCTAACACAATGTTCACCCCTTTCTAGATCTCTAGTTGGTTGCATTGGAAGCACTCACCTCCAAGTCCTTGCCCCGGCACATGGTACCTAAAGCTCCTTGGAAAACAGAACGAAAGTTCTGTGAGGACAGAAGAGCTACAAGGCACCGTGCTCATCTTCGCTTGCAAAGAGATGGGACACAAGTTGATTGTATTAATTCTATCAAAATGAATATTTTATTTAATTTTTTATACGTTTTTCAATCTATATCAGTTTTCATTCCCAAATCATTTTTTGATTTGCTTGATTTGGGTACATCATCTTATTTATTGAAGGGGAAGCATCCTCATTTAAATAAAGTCCATCTTCAAAAATTTAAAAGGAACAGAGGTATGGCACTACTTCATTTTATTATTGGTCAGTCAATATACGTAACCTTATGTTTTGGTTACATTTTCATAACCGAGTGGGTTGTTCAGTTTGGGTAGCAATGGAGCTGAATTCTACTAAAAACTTTCCAGCCCAGCACTATTTGGATCCTCACTACCCTTCTCTTTAAATAAACCAATTGACAGTCCAAGTGTTAGGCAGACATTGATAGTTTGGGGTGCAGTTCAGAAAACACTTTCGATTTCATAGTTTTTCTCTTTCAAGTCCTATATTATCCAATAAATTTTTTCATCTTTCTTTATATGATTTTGCTTTTCATGATTGGTACAAATAGGATATTGAACATTTCAAAGATCTTTTATTGAATCTTTTATTTATGTCAATTGAACAGCTTTCTGAAAAGTTCAATTTACCAAACTCTAATTTTTTTCCCCAGATACTGCATTTACAAATCAGACATTTTCTCCAATTTTAGATTCCTAATTTCCCTCAGGCACCTGATGCAAACATTATTTTTGATAGATATATAGATATATATCTATATATTTTTTTTTAAAGTTTACATCTTTCTCACAAAGCTCCAATATCCATAATTTATGATAAGTTGGTAGGTTTAAGACATGCTCCCTTAGTTAAAATTAAAAATGCCTGGGAACAGAATTTAAGCCTTTCAATATGGGACGAGGTTTGGGATTCAATTTTTAAACTGGTTAATGCCACATTTTTATGCACACATCATTGTACATAGGGCTCTTATGTCTAAAGTTAAATGATATCATATCTATTCAGATGTAGATCCTTGCTGTGATAAATGTAAAAGGGAGAGATTTCTCCTTTTTTGGACAAGTCCTAATCTCAAAAGTTATTGGAGAGATGGGTTTCAATCTTTATCCTTAAATTTAGAGCACAATCCTTTGTTTGGCTGCATAACTAAATGATGGGGATCTTTTAAAACTCCAATCAAATGTTGATTCTGCGTCTTGGCCAGGTGTGCGATACTGCTTAGATAGAAGGATGCTGCCTCCATGGCTAATGGAGATTATGTCTTGTTTAAGTCTAGAAAAGATTCATTACTCAATTAGTAATTCAAATACAAGGTTTCAAATGTTGTGGGGACCATTCTTGAATCTTTTCCACAACATCTAGGCACAATAGAAATTGTAAACTTTAGTACTTTGATGTTTAACTCCAGGAAAGAAATGCATTCTTTTTAGCCATACAACAATGGTAAAGACACATCTATCAGTGTTAAAATTGTGATATATTGCTGATGTGCTCTATCTGCCTTTATAACTTGCTGAGCTATGTAATTTATAATTTTTATTGTGCTTGCTATAAATGTTATATATATGCATGTTTATGTGTATAAAATCAATTATAAAAAGAAAGCAAGTCAAGTCAGAGAAATGCAGGGAAACAGGATGAGTTTAGGTAGGAACAACAGCAGGTTGATGGGCCAGTCTCACTGCTATCAATTTTGATTCATTCTCAAAATGTAAGTTATTTTTCACAAGGCTAAAAGTTTAATGCCTTTTGCATGGATTCACTTGTTCAATCTAATTAGAAGGCAGTTATGAAATTATAGATTCATATACAGCATGGAAACAGGCCATTCAGCCCAACTTGACCATACTGACAAATCTAGTCCCATTTACTTGTGTTTTGCTATATCCCTTTAAACCACTGTGGGTCTCAAGCAGCCATTCTCAACCTTTATTCAGCTGTGGGCCCCTTAGGACTCTGCTCAAATTTTATGGGCCCCCTTCCCTGTGAAGCAGTCTAGTTGGTTTCTTCTGTTCATCTCTTCTACGGAAGACAAAAATCATTAAAAAATATGATTTTAGTCACTGGCCTCCTTAAGTGTGCTGTGGCATCCAGGGGATGTTTGACCCCCATCGAGAATGGTCTAGAGTTACATATAGGCTGAATGGGCACAGGTGGTATATATCATTCCTGAGAGAATGCATTCTGCTCATTCCCAGATTTTCATTTCAATAATTTAATTGCTTGATTTTAAATGCCCCAAGCACTGAGTGGGATTCAGACACCCAGTGAATCTTGGTCGCCAGTGCAGGTCTGTCAATTCTATTCCAGTAACCTCATCGCTTTAAACAGAGATTACCTTCTGTTCAAAAGTCAAACTGCCAGAGAAACTCAGCATCTGTGAAGGCATCGACCTCTTCCCCCACAAGCACTGTTTGGCCCACTGAATTACTGCAGCACTTTGATTTTTCCTCCAGATACCAGCATCTGCAGTTTTTTTGTGTCAACCTTCTGATAAATATCCAGAAGAGTGCCATAACATATCTGATGTCCAGATGTTTTGAAATATTCTATATCTGTCGTGCAACAGGAATACAATGCAAATAATTATTCTGCTCTTCTGTCATTTAAGACCACAAGACATAGGAGCAGAAATAGGCTATTCAGCCCATTGAGTCTGCCCCACCATTCAATCATGAGTTGATCCATTTTCCCAGTCTGCCCTGCTACTGACCTTCTCCCCAAAATCTTTGCTGCCCTGGTCAATATCTAGGATGTTGATTCTAAATGAATAAATGTGGAAAACCTGTAAATTAAATTTTGGTTGATATTTAACAACCCACTTACAATTCCTTCCCCCTTGCCTTCTTAAGAGTGTACCAGGTGTTTTTTTTTCCAAAACACACACACCAGGACACCAGACCACAAGAGCTCCGACAGCATCTGTAGACTTTCCCATTTCATCCCCAGATGAGTTTTATAGCCATTATAGCCATCCAGGAATGGATATTCTGAGGTAGCCAGGCCAAATAGTGCATCGATTGTCACATCTGTCCTGTACACAGCAAGCACCAGGAGCTCTTGCAGTCAGGGTGTATCAGAAACCATAACAATGACTTTCTTTCATAGTTTATTGGTCAGCAGTGTTACTTGGATTGAAGGAAGCCCTTCTGGACATTGATGTCAACGTACTAAGAAAATGCTGGTAGGATTGTGTGCATGCATCAGTCTTTCGTTGTTTAAAAAAAAATTCAGGACCTCACCGAGTTTTGTTTTGTACTTCTACACACGCTGAGGACATCTGGTAGTGTTAATACTAGGAAGCAAAGGAGAAACCAATATTTCAGGCCTGAGCCCTTTGTTAAGGTATGTACAGATCTAAAAACTTAATTCCCCTTTACTTCCTAGAGATGTTGTGTGACCTGCTGAGTTTATCCAGCCCTTGTGTATTGCAGTACAATCACAGTCTCTGCAAACATCCCTCTTTAACCCTAGTAGTGGTATGGTATATTTATAGTTGCCCATTCAGAGCCAGCTCTTCAGCGCTTGATGTCCTGCTTTGTGGAAACTGCCAAAATGTTTGGCCTGGAAGTCAGCCTGAAGAAAACTGAGGTCCTCCATCAGCCAGCTCCCCACCATGACTACCAGCCCCCCCACATCTCCATCGGGCACACAAAACTCAAAACGGTCAACCAGTTTACCTATCTCGGCTGCACCATTTCATCAGATGCAAGGATCGACAATGAGATAGACAACAGACTCGCCAAGGCAAATAGCGCCTTTGGAAGACTACACAAAAGAGTCTGGAAAAACAACCAACTGAAAAACCTCAAAGATAAGCGTATACAGAGCCGTTGTCATACCCACACTCCTGTTCGGCTCCGAATCATGGGTCCTCTACCGGCATCACCTACGGCTCCTAGAACGCTTCCACCAGCGTTGTCTCCGCTCCATCCTCAACATCCATTGGAGCACTTTCATCCCTAACGTCGAAGTACTCGAGATGGCAGAGGTCGACAGCATCGAGTCAACGCTGCTGAAGATCCAGCTGCGCTGGATGGGTCACGTCTCCAGAATGGAGGACCATCGCCTTCCCAAGATCGTGTTATATGGCGAGCTCTCCACTGGCCACCGTGACAGAGGTGCACCAAAGAAAAGGTACAAGGACTGCCTAAAGAAATCTCTTGGTGCCTGCCACATTGACCACCGCCAGTGGGCTGATATCGCCTCAAACCGTGCATCTTGGCGCCTCACAGTTTGGCAGGCAGCAACCTCCTTTGAAGAAGACCGCAGAGCCCACCTCACTGACAAAAGGCAAAGGAGGAAAAACCCAACACTCAACCCCAACCAACCAATTTTCCCCTGCAGCCGCTGCAACCGTGTCTGCCTGTCCCGCATCGGACTTGTCAGCCACAAACGAGCCTGCAGCTGACGTGGACTTTTACCCCCTCCATAAATCTTCGTCCGCGAAGCCAAGCCAAAGAAGAGAGTTAAACATGTGGAAATACCCACTAGACAAGTGACCCAACCCCATATTCAGAACTATGTTCTACTCCTACTCCTAAACAAGATTTTTATGTCACATGACTCCAGTTTAGCCTATCATGCTGCTGGATCATAATAGCCAATGACAGAGCTATACAAATACTGCTCAGCTCTATATCCCAACACAGTTGTTCAAGGGGTTTGGGAAGCCTCACTGGTTGGGGAGTGAAAAAAGAGCAAACCCCTTTAGCATTGGACATTGGCTGGCCAGACTGATTAGCCACTGGATGCCCTGTATGCTCTGCACCGCAGCAGGCAGGAGCACGCTACCCAGCCACTGAGATTCTGGTGTCCGAGGTTACCTGGTGTGCAGTTTCCACTGCCAGTTAAACTGTGCTCAGGAGTGTGCAGTGTTTTGCTGAAATCTGTACCCATGCTGATTTTCATGCTGACAAAGTGACATTTTCTTCACATCATTACTGCATTTTAGAACGTGTTGAGAATGAAAGTGCAACAACATCTTTCTTGCCTAAACTGCAAACTAATCTCACACATCAAAAGTACTTTAAACCAGAGTTAATCCAACAAATGCGAGAGGTTCGTTTAAAGTGGTTGGAAATAAGAATTAAAAACCAACTGGACCATTTAATGATTTCATTAAAATGCACTGCCAAAATCACTTCACTTTTAAAAAAAAATGTTTAAGTCTCCTGAAGGTGTGAAAATCCTGCAAAGAGCTAAAACAAAACCACCCCTTTCCCCCCCCCCCCCCAAAGAGTTACACATTCTTGAAATATAGTTGTTACAAGGTACAGCCAGCTCTTAAAGGGACACACCATTCTACTTGGAGTGCTCTTGCAGCTCTCGGGAACATTGCATCTGGATGAATGGGTTCTAGAGTGGAGACTTCATCAAACCACAATCGGAGTCTCCATCACATGATTAATGTTGGAGTACAAAACCATGTCCAATTTCAATGGGATATATATTCATGCATTCTCACTACTCATTTCTGGGTTATATCCAGCTCAGATTGAGGAGATGACATACTCTGGATCTGATCTGAAAGAGGCCCTTACTGTTTCTAGTGTGGATTTATATAGCATTCTTCCCTCAGATTCAGATGTACATACATGACATCTCATACAACCTTTTGCCTGCTGGCAAAGTAGAATTACCACTTATTGGGAGTGGAAAAAACTGTACTCAATGTATGTGTAAACAAATAAAAATGTAAACTAACTGACTGTGCAATACAGAGAGGGGGAAAAAAAATCATAAAGTGCAAAAGTAAAAGCCCTTAAATGAATCCCTGATAGAGTTTGTTGTTGAGTCTGATGGTAGCAGGTGGCAAACCTCAGGAATTTTGTCCTAGAGAGGTAAAGGTACTTTAAAGGAAGCAGAAAAACATTTTGAAAGAACAGGAAATTGAGAGCAGTGGGGTAACTGCACAGAAGGGGAAAATGATCCAGATTCCTAACAAATGGCTTTGATGGCAGAGCTGCCTCCTGCTCTCTTTTCTTGTTAAACTGGAAGAGAGAGGATCTTGTTCAAGTTCAAATTTATTGTCATCTGACTGTACATACACAACCTGACAAAATAGCACATCTCCAGACCATAATGCCCACAAACATGGCAATTCAAAATAATTCTATCAGAATAGAATTTATAGATTTCTAGGGTTGTTCAACAGTCTCATGACCTGCAGGAAGAAGCCATTTTTCATCCTGGGAGAGGATAGGAAAACTGTTTACCAAGTTGGTAAGGGAAGCGAGAACAGTTTCACAGGGATTAGATCGTGGTGTGGATGAAATCAGAGGGCTGTCTGGGAAAATTTCAACAGGTACAATATAAATGCACCATATATGTTGGATATCTTCATTTTATTATTGACATTGCACAAAACTTGAATCTTTTATTGACCCAACAAAAGATAAATGCATGTACAAAATCCTGCCAGTATTTCTTGTACAATTAGCCTCAAGTCTGTGAATATATACTTCCCAAAATCTTTTTGATCTAAATTACAATGTTAGCCATTAAGGAAAACAATCATTGCCCCACCAGGAAAAGAACACCTCATTCACAAGGCTGCTGTTCATCCACTTCAGCTCAGTGTTTAATATGTTGGAGAAGCCGTGCTTGATGGGACTCTCTAAAACTGGATTCTGGACTTCCTAATGGAATGGCCACAGTCTGTCCAACTCGGTACCAGAAATTTGAGCACTGGTGCACCACGGGGCCGTGTGATTGGCCTGCTCCTGTCCACGCTACTGACCCATGACTGCATCACCAGATCCAGCTACAACAGCATCAAAATGTCAGATGACATCATCATTGGCCTCATCTGCAACAACATTGAGTCATACTACAGAGAGGTGCAAGACTAACAATCCAAGTCTCAACTTGGATAAGACAAAGGAGATGATCATGGACTTTTGGAGGACCAGCCTTCATTCTACATCAATAACTCAATAGTGGAGTTCCTTGGAGTTCACTTAACTTGTGACCTATCGTGGACTCACAATAATCTATCCTGCCAACAAACTATGTTATGTCTCATCTTTTACCCCCCCCCCACCCCACCATCATGCCCAAAACAATGGAATCCTGAAACATTTAACTGCCAATCATGCCCCTCCTGCAACTGTTTCACTGATGGCCACATTTCCATGTGTCAATACATGCTCTAAGCTCATCCACCTGACATTGAAATATATACATTTGAAAGAATAATCCCTTTATTCACTCTTGATTACCATTTACTTTTACTGCCTCCTCTCTTTCATTAATTGTAAGAATCTGATTCCTCTCTCCCTTCATATCTACTTGTCCTTCCACCCTAATCTCTAAACTCTTATTCTGATTTTCACCTCCCTGCCAAACTAGTTTAAACTCTCCCCAACAAATCTATCAAACCTGCCTGCCAGGATACTGGTCCCCCTCCAGCTCAGGTGCAGCTCATCTTTTTTTGTAGAGGTCAGACCTCCCCCAGAAGAGTTCCCAATGATCCACAAACCTGAACCCCTGCCCCAACTCTTCAGCCATGCATTCATCCACCACACTTTCCTATTTCTACCCTCTCTAGCACATGGCACAGATAGCAATCCTGAGATTACCACCCTTGAGGTCTTGGATTTTTAAACTTCTTCCCCAACTTCCTATATTCTTCCTGGAGGATCTCATCCCACTTCTATGTCATTGTTCCCCATGTGGACCATGACATCTGGCTGCTAGCCCTCCCCCTCCAGATGTTGTGTACTCTATCAGAGATATCCCTGACTCTGGCACCTGGGAGGTAACATTCCATCCAGGAACCTCAATTTTATCCAGCAAACCTATCTACTTGTCTAACCAACTAGTTTAAACTCCCCTCTTCTTCCCCCCTTCCCTTCTGAATCAGAAGGGGGGCATGTAGCTTTTGCACTGGAGACATGACCACCTCAACTTGCCAAGATATATCTGTTGTTGATGGGAATGGCCACAGAGGTACTCTGCACTGTCTACATCTTCCCCTTCCCTCACTTGACAGTCACCCAGGTGCCTGCCTCCTGAATTATAGGGGTAACTGCCTATCACTACCTCTCTCAAGATCCACAGTTCACCCAACTCCTACTCCAGTTCCCTAACTCAGGTTATAAGAAGCTGCAGCTAGATGCACCTTCTGCAGGTGTAGCCATCAGGGAGAAGTACACTGTCCCAGATTTCTCATCCCACAACCAGAGCAACCCACTGCCCCAGCTGACTCTATTATCTAACTTTAATTAAAGGATTAAACTATCTCACCTGGCCTTTCCTCTCTAGTAGCAAGCTCTTCCTCAGCCTCTACTCACTGAAGTCAAAGCTCCACTTATACACTGGTCTACTCTTTTAGCTACCCCTCCTTTTATTGGTCCCTTCCAATTAACTCAATTACCTAATTACTCACTCCCACAAATCAACTCTTAATTGACTTAACTCTTTGCTCTCTGCGCCCTTTTCAACTATTCAAATCACTGGTACTCACCAATCACTCTTCCATCCCATCTTTCAGCTGCTCCCCTTGGGAAAGAAATACTGGAGTAACAAAGCCAGCGTGACCAGGCTGAGAAACAGCTTCCTCCCATGGTCAGTGAGAATAATGACTGAATAAAGGAACTGCTCACACTAACCATCTGTGACTCTTGTATTTATGAAACAATATTTATTTATTTGTATACATGAATACTTATCCTGCATATGTATTGTTCATCTGTATGTTCATTACGTCTGGTTGTGTGTCAGTGTGCTTTGCACCGAGGACCAGAGAACGCTATTTTATCAGGTTGTACTTGTGCTATTGGATGATAACAAACTTGACTTGACATTGCAGTCTCTGCATTCCAACTTCAAGAGATGCTGGGGGTTAATGTGTATCGGATGGCTAGTTCTCTCCGGCGTTACTGTCATCTTGTCCTTCAGACTGCAGAACAGGCCAAACAAAGGCCATTCCTTTTAATAAACATTAAGTGAATGAAGCAGTGGATTGGAGCCAAAACCTGCAAATGCTTTGATTCTGAAACAAAAACAGACAATGCTGAAACATTCAGCTGGCTAGGCAGTACTTGCAACAAGAATGTTTTCTTGGGTCAACAATCCTTAATGAGAATCAGAAAAGGGAGAAGATATGCATGTACTTGAAGTTGTAAAGAGGCGGTGATAGATCAGTGTCGGTGACAGGGATTGTACACACCTCAAGGATTGCAGTAGCATTGTGGGCTGAAGGGCATCTGCTTGTTCAGTTCAATGTTCCATGTTCTGGAAGTCTAAGTGTCATTCATTCACAGATTCCCCTTTATCCACAACACATTACTTCCCAGGAGAACTTCCTTATATGAAGCGATTGACCATTACAGCACTCTGGCTAAACCCATACCTCTACGATGGGAATATTTCAAGAAGGCAGCTCACCACCACCTTCTCAAGAGCAATTAGGGATGGACAATTAAATGTATTTCAGCCTGTGAGGCTAAAGAACATTAGAACATTTGCACACAAAGCATAGATGCTCTGTCAAACAGTCACATACAAACATTCCAGCATCTGCAACTCCATTCACCAAGTCCATAGTAAACAAAAATGCAGAAATGATGGAGAAAATCATTAGGTCTCACTGCAACCAGAGGAGGTAAAGTTATATAATCGATGTTTCTGGCCTGAGTCATTCTTCAAGGTGTGAGTGAAAAGCAGGCAGGCATCTGAATTTAAAGGCTAGGGGAGAAGGGAAGAAACAGCAGGGAGAAGAGCACAAATCAACAGACAAAAGGTGTCAATTGGAAAAGGAGAGGAGGACAGGAGAGGAAAGGTGAGAATTGATCGGAGGAAGGGGTGGCTCTGGGAATGTAAGAGATGGAGGAAAATGGAAGGAGAAACAGAGACAGAGCTAGAGGAAAGGACAAGTAGGGATAGAAGGGAGTGGGTGTCCACAGGAAACATGAAAAGTCAATCTTAATGTCACCTGGGAGGGAGCCTGGAAGGAAGATGAGGCATTGCTTGGTTTCTCCATTGCAGAAGTGGCATCCTGAACACTGAATACAAACACAAAGTGGGAAGAAAGAGCAAGGAAATGCTGTGCTAAAAGGAATTATATCGCTGAGAATTTTATATCTGACACCAATTATGAGCAATTCTGCTTTGCACATGGATGTAAATTGCAATAGGATGCAATTAGCATAATTTATTACATTCTCAAGCATAAAACTTTGAATTATCATATTTCTAGTGGATAAATGGATGAGACAAATAATAATGTCTGACTTTGTTAGAAAGAATACATTACAGCAATTGATTTTAAAGACCAATATTAGGACAGAATATGCACAGCCAAAGCAATTTTTATTGCTTCTATACAAACGATTGCCTGAGATTCAATCTTTTCTAGTGGAGTTATCCAGTGGTTGATGTCAAGATCTGAGCTCTGATCTGCAAATCAAATGTTTCTGGCTAAAAAAAACTACCAACTTGGGGACCAGGGTTGGAGGAGAACAAAAATGTTTGGAGGATTTTGGGGGTGGGTGAGAGCGATTGTTGTGGGGAAAGGTCGAACACCTAAACAGGACCTTTGACACATTGTGTATGTGGCGTTTATCACCAATAATTGTTTACTGTCATGTCCTGAGACATGGCGAAGAGCTTTGTTTTATGTGATATCCAGGCAAGTCAACCCACGTTTAAGTATGAAGTGAAGCAAAAAACATCTAAAAATGTAAAGTAGGCTGAGTTTCTCCAGCATTGTGTTTTTACCACATTCAAGTACAGCATGCAGTGCAATAATAAAACAGAGAAAAAGGTTCCCATCTATATCCAGAGCTCGGCCTAAAGACCTCAAAGCCAAATAGTCTCAAGTGCTTACCTAAATAATGGTTGTGTTGAGAGTACCTTACTTAATCTCCTCGGTAAAAATAAAATCCTCCTCAGGTTCTATCTGAGTTTCCAAATCCTTATCTGAAATCTATATTCCCTGTGATTATGGTTATCTTTGCTAAGGGGTTTATTTTCCCCTACCTTATCCTAGCTCCTCTTGATCTGGTTTGCCTTCACAGGGTGTATCTCCTCTGCACCGACTCCCCTGCAATCATATCTTTTCTTGAGCATGGTGAAAGGAACTGCAAATAGTGGTGCTTTTGACAGATGTTGAAAAGGTTTTAGCAAAATACTTGATAACAAGTCCTTGCCAGAAGGATAATAAAAAAAACAAAGCTAAGGGAATTTGAACTGCAGTACACAAAAGTGCTGGAGAGATTCAACAAGTCACAAAGCATCCGTAAGAAGTAATTTACATCTCCTGCTGCCCAGAAAATGACCCATCACACCCTGGACACACTCTCTTCTCCCCTCTCCCGATGGGAAAAGGCTCAAGGATGTGAAAATGTGCACCTACAGGCTTAAAGACAGTTTCTTCCCTACAGCTATCAGGCTTCTGAATGAACCCCACAAAAGAGCTCTCATAAAGCCCTTGCTTATTGATAAATGATCTTTTCAGTGTAATTCCACACTCTGCAAATTGTTGTCTTAATACGGCTGTATGAATGGCAGAGATAACCTGGCATTAATTTGTACAGAGGACCCTTTCCCACTGTACTGGGCATTTTTGTACAAACTTATATATGTACTTGATAAGCTTAATTTTCTTTTGGCCACTCTGAAGGCCAATAGCATGCCCTTTTCTAAATTTTAGTCTTAGCCTTGCAACCATGACATCAGCATTGCCACAGCCCCCTCCACTATGGCCGGATCCCGCTGCATGCTTTTCATTCCTGGCAGGCAGACGCGGATACCTCCACCTCCCCTACTGTGGATCCCATTTTTAGAACTGAGCTGAAGTTGTCAGCCCTCGCAGCTAAAACCATCCCCGTACAGTCAGCACAAGAACTCATCGCTCTTTCAGTTCTATTCTTGGAAGCTTCCACCAGCAGTGAACTGGTGTACCTGTTGGCAAAGCTCAACGCCTCATGGAGCAGTGGCAGTGAAAGAATGGAATCCGCCCGTCCTTTCACATTTGAGATTCAAGATTCAAGATTCTTTTATTGTTGTATAACAGTACAGAACATGTAATAGTACAAATTGTAATATTGCATGTAATTGTCTTCTGTCCATTGTAAGACAGACAAATTAGTGTTGCCCAGTGCCCCTTACAATATGAGAGAAAGAGAAGCAACATAGAGCCCCTTCAGAGACTCTTAAGTGTTCATGGATTCTCCTCCACCACTCCCACAGCCTCTGCTGCACAGACTCCTGTTTATGGCTTTCAACCCAAGGATGGCACTTTTCTAAAGGCAACAAAACCCTGGTTGCAAGTCTCACAAAACGAATGAGAGCTAAAATACCTAATTACTACTCTGTCATCAGTTTTTTCCCAGATAATATTGCTACTGATGGCTGAGTTATTGTTCACCACACAACCTGCAACCAAACTACCCACATTAGGTGTGATCTTCCAGTTTCTCGGAATACATACTAACAGGTGAAAATAGCTTGCTGATCTTACAAGGCTAACAGCGGGCGCAATGTTGATTGTTGTCAACTAGGAGTGAGTCACAACTGTCCCCATAGTTTTCCAGCCACGAGGCAGCCTAAGGCAAAAGGCTGTTTGATCCTTTGTGTCCCAGATGCTGGATTCTTTGACCATTAAAGAGTGCTATTAAGTTCCGTCTCATCCATATTAAATTCAAGATCAATTGTAAACAGAAACCTGATTTATAAGACCATAAGACAGGAGCAGAAATATGCTATTCAGCCCCACGAGCCCACCTTGCCATTTAATCATGAGCTGATCCATTTTCCCCCACTCAGCCCCAAGTCCAGCCTTCTCCCCATAACCTTTGATGCCCTGGCTAAACCGATCTCAGACAATTCAGATTTAATAACTTTCTTGTCCTTATTGGTGCTGCGAAATTAATCATATACATCACAAAGTTTTTTGGTATATAAGGTTGATTCTTCACTCTGTAGTCTACCAACTTTGATGTGACACATCTGTAAAAAAGTTACACGAGCTCCAGATTCTTGATACTTCAGATGAATATCTTTGTAATCAAAATGAATTTAATGAAGGCTTATCTGGATTAAAATGTATTAAACATTCAAATCACACTTAATAGTCACTTCTATTCTGCACTGTGTGATTGTCATCAAGTTCTGAGCATTTTCACAATTCAAATGTTGTCTTCATTAATAAATGAAAGTTTTATTTATCCTTTCACCTTGGAAGGCTTTGGACCCTTGTTTATTTATCGACTACAGTTACATTACAATTGCTGCCCGACTGGTTATTATCAACAACATTTATTTTTGATCATTGGGTTTCTTCTATCATTGCGGTCACCTGACCTAGGGTTCCGATCCTTATATAAACTGTAGAACAGTCCAGCGCAGAACAGATCTTTCAGCACACAATGTTCACCAAACTCAAAGCCACTCTGCTGCCGGCATTCTCTGCAAATTCATGTGGCCGTCTAAAAGCTTCAAAAATGGTTCTATCTTATCTAGTTCCACTATTCCCGGCTGCCCGCTCCAGGAACCCACATTCTGTGTGAAAAAAATTAATTCCCCCCCACATCTCATTTAAACTCCCCACCTTGAATTTAAACACGTGTCCTTTAATATGTGACAATTTAACCCTGGAAAATAGCTTCTGACAACCATATCGATGCCTTTCATATTGTTATGAACGTTTTACACAGAGTGGGAATTGCCTGAAATGAGCTGCAGGGATTTTTCTGGTTTTTAATTCTATTCCTCTAGCGATCAACTCTGTTTAAGTGATTCAGAAATTTTCTTAACTCGTACTTCTGGTTTTCACTTCATTGATCGTCTAAGATACCTTTTCTGCCACTGGAAGGTAACTTCTCTTGGGTTACTCATGCTAAAAGCTTGTGATCCTTTTGGCTGAGAGCCTGACTTGAACTCAGAACCTTCAGATGACCACCACTAGCACTACTCTGATGCAAATGCTTGTGGTCACTATGTTCATTGTCAAAGCCATGAGGTTTGACCAGAAGCAGAAAGAGAGATGGAATTCAGGGCAAAGTCATCACATGGCTGAAGACCCAATCACCAATGATATGAAGAATGTGCCAAAGACTAAAAGACCATAAGATATCAGAGCAGAAGTCGGCCATTTAGCCCATCGAGTCTTCTTTACCATGAGCTGATCCATTCTCCCACTCAGCCCCTCTCTCCAGCCTTCTCCCCATAACCTTTGATACCATGAGTGGCCAACACCAAATGACCACCTCAGCCACACGTGGTAGCAAATTCCAGAGTTTCACCACTCTCTGACAGAAGAAATTCCTCTGCATCTCTGTTTTAAATGGGTGGCCTTCAATCCTGAAGTTTTTCCCTCTTGGCTTGAACTCCCCTACCATGGGAAACAACTTTGCCACAACTATCTGTCCAGGCCTTTCAAAATACTAAATGCTTCTATGAGGTCTCCCTCCATTCTTCTGAACTCCAAGGAGTACAGTCCAAGAGCTGTCAAACATTCCTCATATTTCTGTGACTAATTAGCATTGATGGAGATCATTGGTCTCAAATGTCCCTACACTGATACTCATTCCTCATTGTCTCTTAAGTATTTTAAACATACCTTCCTTGACACTTTAATTCTATTTGAGTTTTAAGAATATTTTAGTTTAAAAACAGGGAATGTTTTATTTATTTATCCATACAATGTGACTATCGTAGGACAGGATTAGGTTCCAAACACTAATTGCCCTTGTACTCTGATTGCTTGACCATTTCAGAAAGCCATTGGTCACATTGCAGAGTCCCTGGAGTTGCTCAAACTCCACTAATCTACTACTCTCACTATCAGATCATATTTTTCAGACTATGAGATTTTATTCATACTCCAATACAATTCAAGCTCATTGTCAAGAATGCAATGATAGAAGTTGTTATGTGAGCAAACCTGAAGATACCTCATACATAGTGCAGCAAGTAAGAGACAATGGTGACAGCTTTGAAGCACGTTGGGGCCACGGCGCTTCTCAGGGAGGAGAGGAGTGAATCAGGTCGGCTTTTGCAAGAATCCTGCAGATTCCTGGTCACCACTACTGACGCTTATTTAAATAATTAATCAAGCTTGAAAAGAGAATGATGCTTCATGGACAGACTTGTTCTAATTGAAGTGCTTTAATGTACTCTAATTTCATATTAAAATTGAATAAGGACCAGGAAATTTAATTTCACTGCAATCAATTGAGCAGGGGATTTGAGATATAAATAGCAATATCATTACCTTTCAAGGAAGAATTTAGAAGTAAATTTCCATTACCATATTCTAAAGATTTATTTTGGTAGCTAGGTGGAAAATTTTGAACAATGGATGAATTATTCAACATTAAATTAATGTGTTAAATTTGAGGCCTCTATTTGGTTCACGTTCATGTTAACTGATATTGGGTATAAAAGAAAATCTCCCTTGCTAACAGAGCATTCATTTCTGATTTATGGTAACGCGATCTGCTAATGCCCTACTCCACTTCAAGACCCCTCAGATCGGCCAACTCAGGGTGGATCACGCCTTCGTGATTGCAGCCCCCAAACCGTGGAATATTTCTCCCTCCATCAAATCAGCTTTAACTCTTTTAAATCCAGGCTGAAATTGTATTGCTACTCGCAATTGTTTTGAAGTGATCGTTGTATGTACAATTCTGAACCTCGGGTACCCATTTTATACTGTGCTTTAAATAGCTGCTTCAATTAAGATGTAATTTGTGATCTGTGCATCACTTTGGTTAACGTGAGTTGTTTTAAATGTGCTATATAAATAAACTAAACTATTAATCTAATGGTAAGCACGGATAATTCATCCAAGCATTGCAGCAAATTATGCTGGCACATCGGTTATAAAACTGAAGAACATTTGCAACCATGTCCGCCAAACACTGACTTCATTTTGACTCTAGTTGATGAGTTCCAAAATGAACTTGGAGAACCGCACAGAACAGGTTTAGAAAACGAGGGAAATCGGAAGTGGTTGCATCACCTCGGGAAAGGTTTTCCATCAATTCTACTAGTCTGTATGGAGGTGTCAAAGCACAGGACAGGAAAAGGCTGCAGAGAGTTGTGAAATCTGCCAGCCCCATCATAGGCACCAGCCTTCACTCCATTAAGGATAGCTACAAAAAGCAGTGACTTAACAAAGTAGCTTCTATTCTCAAGGACCCTCATCCACCCAGGCCATGGCCTCCTTACACTGCTGCCATCAGGAAGGATGTTCAAGAGCATGAAGACGAGCACTCAATGGAACAAAAGCAGCTTTCCGCTCCTCTGCCTTCGGATTTCTGAATGCACAATGAACCACAGACAATACCTCACATTCTCTTCTTTTGTATTAACTTAAAAAAAATGTAATTTATAGCAATTTTGTATTTGTAACGCTGCAGCAAAACAATGAATTTCATGACATGTCCATGATAATAAATTCTGATTCTGATCTTTCACTGGATTGTAAACTATGTCAACTTTGAGATTTAATAGCTGACCCTACAGGGTCTACTGCATTGTGCCTTTGAAGTAAAAGGTCTACAGTAAATATTATCTGCTGACAGACTGATGATAAACTCTTAGTTTTCCTTTGAGAATATTTTGAATTGAACTGCTGATGGCAAAACATCCTACTTCTCCACCACATAAAAGCCTTGATTTTCTTGAGCTCCTGTTTGTCTCTGGGTAATAGCCAATAGTTCTATACAGACAACTAATAACTCTTAAAAGCAATTGCTTTGATCTCTTTCTTTTGTAAACAAATTTGATGTTCGTCATTGCTGTAGGACAGATCTTTCACACAGCCTCAAAATGAGTGTCGACTGATTTTCTGCGGTAGTTTTCTGGGTGAAATGAAGCCCTGGTTTAAATACCAGCAGATTGATCAATGGGTCTTAGAGTACTGCAGAATTTGAATTTATTGCTGCAAAATTTGTTGATTTGCAGCGACATTTACAGGTGCAAAAATTACATTTAAAAAATATAAATAAATTGGGGCAAAAAGAAGAGAAAAAGTGAGGTTGATTGTCCATTCAGACGGTGGGGGCAGTGGGGAATAAGCTGTTTTTGTATCATTGGTTGTTCATCTTCAGGCTCCTGTACCTCCTTCCCGATGACAAGAGTGAGAAGAAGGCATGGCCTGGGTGATGTGAGTCCTTGAGGACAGAGGCTGCTTTCTTGAGGCACCTCCTCTTGTAGATGCCCTTAACGGAGTGAAGAACAATGCCCATGATGGCACTGGCTGAGTTCACAACTCTCTGAAGCCTCCTTTGATCCTGTGCATTGGCACCTTCATGCAGACAGTGATGCAATCAGTCTGAATGCTCTCCACGGTACGTCTGTAGAAATTTGCAATAGTCTTTGGCAAATACCAAATCTCCTCAAACTCCTAACGAAGCTAAAACATTGGTGAGCCTCCTACACAATTGCATTGCTATGAAGGCACCAGGATTGATTTTCAGAGAGGTTGACATCCAGAAATTTGAAGTTCTTAATTCTTTCCACTGCTGACCCCTGGATGAGGACTGGTTTGCATTCTCCTGGCTTCCCCTTTCTGAAGTCCATGATCACTTCATTAGTTTTGCTAGCATTCAGTGCAAGGTTATTGTTGGAACACCATTTAACTATCTCACTCCTGTCTGCTTCCTCAATGCCATCTGTGATTCTGCTGATGACTGTAGATGGCATTTGAACTGTGCCTGGCCACCAAGTCATGGGTGCAGAGAGAGTAAAGGTTGGCACTAGATTTGGCAGGTTGATTTTTCTGGTGATGGTCCCTCAACACAGGTAGACGTTTTTGATCAGAAGGAGAATTGAGCATTATGGGGGAATTGACGGGGAAGTGGAGCTGTGTCCACAGTAATTCTCCAACGATCTTCTTAAATTGGCCAGATGGTCGACTCCTGCTCCTATTTTTATGTTTGTTATCTTAACAGGTACATCTCTTGAGAACGCTCAGGAGCAGAGAACCTGTGGTCTGTGGAGGTTCAATGCAAGGCCGATTCATTCTTGTGATCCATTGTCTGCATAACCTTAGACCAATATGGCACAGAAAGAGGCCCTTCATCCTGTGTCGAACACGATGCCCAAGTTAAGCTAAAACTCTACTGTCCCCACAGGATAGGTATCCCTCCTTTGTATTCACGTCAATGTAGAAAGATTCTCCTGTCTAATTTTAGATTCCAAAACCTTGCATACACTTCCTTTTTTTCCCCTTTTGATTGAATTGAGACTTCCTCAACAGTAAGATCACACATGATCCATTGCTCCAATGGACACATGGAAAGGGCTACGTTTAGCTACATCGACTTTATTGAGGTTAGGGTTGAATCTGGGCCATCTGAAAGTTATAGAATTCCAGAGCAGCCCTCAGCTCCAAATGATCAAATGTAATGGCATTTGGAATAGAAGGAGGAGCAGGTCAGAGGGGTCCTCAAGTGAACGGAAAACCAGTATGATGATGACCTCGTGGCAAGGAAATGGAGCAGAAGAGGAGGACGACAGCGAATGAGGCTGAGGAAGTGTCTGGCTGGTCGCTGCAGCAGCTTTGTGGAGAGGTTGGTGAGGCATTCCAGTTCAAGTTTATTTGTCATCTTATTGTACCAGTGCCACTTCACAAAACAGCGTTCTCCGGTCCATGGTGCAGAACAGGACAAAATACTCTTTCAGACATAACACACATATACACAAACCAGTTTACCTATCTCGGCTGCACCATTTCATCAGATGCAAGGATCGACAATGAGATAGACAACAGACTCGCCAAGGCAAATAGCGCCTTTGGAAGACTACACAAAAGAGTCTGGAAAAACAACCAACTGAAAAACCTCACAAAGATAAGCGTATACAGAGCCGTTGTCATACCCACACTCCTGTTCGGCTACGAATCATGGGTCCTCTACCGGCACCACCTACGGCTCCTAGAACGCTTCCACCAGCGTTGTCTCCGCTCCATCCTCAACATCCATTGGAGCGCTCACACCCCTAACGTCGAGGTACTCGAGATGGCAGAGGTCGACAGCATCGAGTCCACGCTGCTGAAGATCCAGCTGCGCTGGATGGGTCACGTCTCCAGAATGGAGGACCATCGCCTTCCCAAGATCGTATTATATGGCGAGCTCTCCACTGGCCACCGTGACAGAGGTGCACCAAAGAAAAGGTACAAGGACTGCCTAAAGAAATCTCTTGGTGCCTGCCACATTGACCACCGCCAGTGGGCTGATAACGCCTCAAACCGTGCATCTTGGCGCCTCACAGTTTGGCGGGCAGCAGCCTCCTTTGAAGAAGACCGCAGAGCCCACCTCACTGACAAAAGGCAAAGGAGGAAAAACCCAACACCCAACCCCAACCAACCAATTTTCCCTTGCAACCGCTGCAATCGTGTCTGCCTGTCCCGCATCGGACTGGTCAGCCACAAACGAGCCTGCAGCTGACGTGGACTTTTTACCCCCTCCATAAATCTTCGTCCGCGAAGCCAAGCCAAAGAACATATACATCTACATATGTTAAATTACATATTATTAATAAATAGTAGAGACACAGAGAATTGTTTTATCCATCATTCAGGAGTTTCACTGCCCATGGGTAAAAGCTGTTGCTCAGGGTGTTTCTGGCTCCGATACTTCTGCATCTTTTTCCCGATGGGAATAGCTGGAAGACGCTGCGTTCATATCCAAATGAGCTAGTCCTCCTGGAGACAACATCGAGTGGCTGCGTCGACGAGCATGGGGCTGATTTTCATCAGCAGGAAGCAGATTCATTATTCAGTCATAATTCCCCACTCCAAAAGAATGAAGGCCTTGATCTTTGGCTTCTCCAATTAGAGAAGTGTAATACAGTGAAGGGAACCAGTTACGCAGACAAATGTCAATCATCTTCAAAGCGCTCTGTGAATTTTGCTTTTCTTCGAGTTTGTTAAGAAGGTGACCTTTTTTTTCTGAGGTCCTAAAGGGGGTCAAATGAGCAAGAGCTGGATGTCGACGGAGCCTTAATTGTAATTGATAATAACCCATGAATCTAATCTCCTTCTGCAGGCATGAAGCATTTGATTTAGGATGCTCATACATATTATGTCAAATCACTAAAATCAAACTGTCAGCATTTCAGGCATGTAATTCAAACATTGTTACAGTGTGTGGTGTGAAGTCAATGAGGGGTATAAATTATACCAGTCTCATTAGTACAGCACCAGCAACGAGGGGAGAAGTGTGGGCAGGCTGAGTTGGGAAAGTTAGTGTTTATCTGAGTGATGTGAAATGATGAGGTGAATTAAATAGATGCTGTTTGCAGTGGGAAGAGGAATATTGACCAATGCTGTCAGTGCAGGGGGTTGGAACAGCTGAGGTGACAGGGCGAGCTGTCGAGATGGATTGTGGACTAGTGCTCCAGACTCGTGAGATGGTCTCTCATGCTGACATAGTGCATAAAGCAGTACAGGAGTAAAACATCAAAGTCTGCAGACAAGATGATTGAAGTAAAAACCCAATGCCGGAGAAACTCAGCAGGTCGAACAGTGTACTTCATGCAGCAAAGATAAAGATACATAACCAACGTTCTGGGCTTGAGCCCTTCATCAAGGTGTGGGCAAATTGTAGGCCGGTGCCCAAACAAAATGATGGGGGGGGGGTAGGGGCAGGGGGAGAGCACAGTCCCACAGTCAGGAGGGCTCATCTCCTTTCACGGAGCCATCTCCCCACCCACTGTGGGCTGGTGTGCCCTCCCTCCCTTATCCAGCTATTACCTCCTGCCTGCAGAACTGTGCTCCTCCCCTACTGCCTCCATCCCCCCCCCCACCATTTTGTCGCGCACCTGCCTACATTTTTCCCACACCTTGATGAAGGGCTCAAGCCCAGAACAATGGTTATGTATCGCTATCTTTGCGCATGAAGTGCTCTGCTTGACCTGATGAGTTTCTTCAGCATTGTGTCTTGATAGAACAGTACAGCACAGGAACAGGCCCTTCAGCACATGTATCTGTGCTGAACAAAATGCCCAATTTAAACTAAAACTCTGCTGCTTGACAATATCCCTCTATTCATGCATCTCTCTCAAAGCTTTTGTTATGTTTGCTATAAAACTCGCTGCACACTTTTCAGATGGAGATCACCACAATAAGCGTTCATGATTTCTTCTGACGAAAGGTCTTCCAGCTGAAACAAGAACACTGATTCTCTTCCCACAGACGCTGCATAACCTGCCAAGCACTTGCAGGATTTTACGCTTTGAGAGTTTAGATTTCAAACATCCGCAGTTCATCCTGAATCTATGGGCAGTGAGCTCTGAGCACCCATGTTCCCAACAATGTCTTGGGGAGATCCTCAAATCCATTGATGAGATAAAGCTTAGATACTCATTAAAAAGAAATTCAGGCTGCTAAGTCGACAGATAATAACGGTTAAGTTTGTGAATCTTTTTCGAGAAGGTAGCAGAACAGAATCTGTAAATGATTTGAAAGAAGAATGAAGTGGTTATTCAAGACAGAGGAGAATTTTAAGATGTGCAACATTGAACGAATGTAAAAATAGCTCAGTGGTGGAGAGATTCATATTCAGAGTACATTCATGACATCACATACAACCCTGAGATTTTTTTCCTGTGGAAGAGGCAGAATTACCGCTCATTGGTAATGCACAGAAAAATGTACACAATGTACAAATGTACACAAATAAAGAAATGTAAACAAACTGACAATGCAGTGTAGAGAAAAAAAATCAATAAAGTGCACAAGTAAATGTCCTTGAATGAACTTGATGTAGAGCAGTCTGATGGTGGAGGGGGGTAGCAGCTGTTCCTGGTGGTGCGAGTCTTGTGGCACCTACACCTCTTTCCTGATGGCAGCAACGAGAACAGAGTGTGTGCTGGGTGGTGTTGATCCTTGATAATTGCTGTTGCTCTTTGATGGCAGCAATCCCTGCAGATGTTCTCGATGTTGGGGAAGGTTTTACACGTGATGTCCTGGGCAGTGCCCACTACTATTTGTATGGATTTTTGCTCAAGGGTATTGGCGTCCTCTTGGCAGAACGCGGTGGAGCTGGTCAGTGCACTTTCAGTCACATGTCTGTCGAAATTTGTCAGGGTTTCTGATGGTCATTTCAAATCTCTGCAAACTCCTGAGGACATAGAGGCACTGATGTGCTTTCTTCACGATGCCATTTTGTGAGTTAAGTCCAGGAAAGATCCTCCGAGATATTGATTCCTAAGAACTTAAATTTGCTAACCCTTTCCAATTTCCTCAGTGTCCATTTAAGAAGTGATCTATCTTGGACATAACTCACAAAATGGCATCGTGAAGAACTTGTCTGGCAAGTTGAACAGCAATGGAACTTCCTTAGAAGGCTGAAGCGACAAGGCTACTGGGTACCATTCTGTCAACCTTTAATCGGAGGTCTCTCAAGAGTGTCCTGGCCTGCTGCATCACAGTGTGGTACGGTTGCTATAGAACACTGGATCGGAGGTCCATAAAAATGGCAGAGAGTATCACTAGGGTTGCCCACCTCTTTTCCATTTTTTAAACTTTATTTAAGATTTTCAAATTACATAGAGATAATACATCCGGCTCTGATAATATTCTTAGATTGATTACGCTGATTAATGCGTCGAGACAGCAACCCAACCAACTAATGGTTGTTGCGCTTGACTCGGAAAAAGCATTTGATTGGGTTGAGTGGAATTTTTTATTTAAAGTGTTAGAAAAATTTAATTTTGGGCCAATTTTTACTGGTTGGGTTAAGGCATTCTATAAAAATCCAGTTGCTAGGGTAGTGACGAATGGCCAAACTTCTTCGTCATTCAATTTAGCATGATTAACACGTCAAGGCTGTCCATTGTCACCAGCCTTATAGAATCATTAGCCCATCCCCTTTTCGATAGGATTCACTGGGATCATTGTTTGAAAAGAGCACCTAAAATCTCTAAGGATGCTTACCATCTCACACACAGCATTTTCCAGCTACTCACATCGGGGAAGAGATACAGACGTATAAGAGGCAGAACCACCAGGCTGAGGAACAGCTTTTTCCCACGGGCTCTGATGCTAAAAAACCTTCCTGTGACTCTACAGTTATTAATAATATTTATTTTAATATATGTATATAGGTTCTGTGTATATGCATTTTTGTCAGCAAATGTGTTATGTTTGTATGTGGATTTGTGCTGTTTTTCACCATGGACTGGAGAACGGCATTACCTTGTGGAATCGGATGACAAATAAACTAGAAATGATTGAGCACTCAACAGAATGATCTCCAGGATGCGAATAATTTAACAAAGTGTGTTACTGCCATCCTTCTCAGATATAGGGACCAATGACATGGGTAGGAAGGGTGAGGAGGGCCTGCAAGGAGAGATCAGCGAGTTAGGCACTGATTGAAGGACAGAACCTCCAGGGTTTTGTGATCTCAGGATTGCTACCCATGCCACATGCTACTGTGGTTAGTGTTGCATCACAGACCAGCAGCAATAGAAATTCACCAAGAGACTGTTAATGTTTTTATTTTAAAACAATTAATAGCTACTAATAATATAACACACTAATTAATTTAACCCCAACTATGCATATGTGTGTGTGTGTGTGTGTGTGTGTGTGTGTGTGTGTGTGTGTGTGTGTGTGTGTGAGTGTGGAGTGTGTGTGTGTGTGTGTGTGTGTGTGTGTGTGTGTGTGTGTGAGTGTGTGTGTGTGACAGAGAGAGTGGATCTGTATGCATGCGTGTGAGTTTTTGTGTGTGTGTGTTTTTGAGAGAGAGAGTGGGTGTGTGTGCATGCGTTCATGAGTCTTTGAGTGTGTGTGTGTGTGTGTGTGTGTGTATGTATGTATGTATGTGTGAGAGAGAGTGGGTGTGTGTGCATGCGTGTGAGTTTTTGAGTGTGTGTGTGTGTGTGTGTGTGTGTGTGTGTGTGTGTGTGTGTGTGTGAGTGAGATACCCAAACCATTACAGATTGGGCACAATTCTGGAAAGTCAGCCAAAGGTTCAGTCTTAGAAATCCTGTGTTGAAACACAGACTCTTAAACTGAAGCACAGAAGTCATCATGAGAGACTGAGTGACCAGATTGCTGAAAAATTATTAATTCTTGTCAGGTTGCTTGCTGAGAAATATCCTTTCGGACAAATGGTTGTTGCATCTCCCCTTTTCCTTGCATAAGGGAAACGAAATGTGTGACTTCCTCTATGCTTCCAAAAACCCTGGCACGGGTCAGTCGAAGTGACCTTTCCTTTGGTCACGGTGGGGTTCAATCATTCCCCTGACAGGGAGAATCAGCCAAATTGTCCACTTCACAAAGAGTCACTCCAGCACTGTGTTCATGCAGTGGCTTCTGATCTCAAAGTGTGCTGTTCCTTTAAATGTCTCTCTAACATGTCTCTCCCCACATGTCCCTGGATAAAGCAACAAATGTCTTCTTGCTTCCTCCAGAGGATAAACTTTGGGCACAGTCTCTACCTGATTGTTTCCACTCAATTCTCTCCGCAGTTGTGAATGGTCAGAGCTGGTTTCTAGCCCTTAAAGCAGCAGTCACTAAATGAAACAGAAGCTTGTCCTATTCCAAATAGGAGGATAATGCAGCTTGACACGTGGCTAAAGATGGTGCAGGAGGGAGGGCTTCAGGTTTGTGGATTATTAGGCTCTCTTCCAGGGAAGGTGGGACCTGTTCTGATGGGATGGCTTGCATCTGAACTGGAGGAGGACTAATATTCTTGTGGGAAGGTTCGCAGGGGAATGGGAACCAGAGTGCCCGAGTAGATAGAGGAGTGGAGGCAGGAAATGATGATGTGAAAAATTGCATGTGCCATTACAAGTCAACCGGTTGATCATGGTGCATCTATTTCAATGTAAGGAGCTTAAAAGGTGGATTGGCTCGTGGAATTATGACATTGTGGCCATTAGTGAAACTTGGTTGCAGGAGGAGCAAGGCTGGCAGCTTAATGTTCCGGCCTTCCATTGCTTTAGTTGTGCTAGAATAGGTGGACGGGATGAAAGGGGGAGGAGTGGCATTGCTCGTCATTGAAAATATCACAGCTGTGCTCTGGCAGGACGGACATGAGGGCTCATCTACTGAGGGTATATGGGTGGAACTGAGGAATGGGAACAGTATAATCACATTCATGGGGTTGTATTATAGGCCACCCAATAGTCAAAGAGAATTGGAAAAGCAAATCTGTAGAAAATAGCAGAAAGATGCACAAAACATGAATGTAAGGAGATTTTAATGTTCCACATATGGACTGAGACTCCCATTCTGTAAAAAGACTGGGTGGCTGGGAGATTGTCAAATGTGTTCAGGAAAGTTTTCTAAATCAATATCAAGCCAACTGGAGGGAGTACAATACAGGATCTCCTATTAGGAAATGAGATAGGACAGGTGACAAAAGTATGTGTAGGGGAATGTTTTGTGTCCAGTGATTTTTGGGTCTATTTAGTTTCAAGTCATTTATGGAGAAGGATGGGTCTGGGCCTTGGGTTGAGATTCTAAATTGGAGAAAGGCAAATTTTGAAGAAATGAGAAGCAAGTCAGCAAGGAAAGTGGAGAATTGTGAGAGTTGAGTTTTTTTTATTTTCATGTCATGCTTAAAGGCAAAGTTATCAGGCATAGGGAACCTTTGATGGATATTGGGGATCTGGTTCAGAAGGTGTATAGCGAGTATAGGCAACATGGACCAAATGAGGCACTTGAGGAGTATAAAATGCAAATAAAAACCTCAAGAAAGAAATGAAGGCTAAAAGAAGACATGAGGTTGCTTTGGCAGACAAAGTGAAGGAAAGTCCTAAAGGTTTCTACAGGTATATTAAGAGCAAAAGGATAGTAAGGGACAGAATTGGTCCCCTTGAGATCAGAGTGGTCAGCAAAAGAGATGGGGGAAATCTCACATGTTTTTTTTTCATCAGTATTCACTCAAGAAATGAGCACAAAGTTGTGGAAAGTAAGGTAGACAAGCAGTGAGATCATAGAACCTATACAAATAAAAGTGGAAGAAATGCTTGCTGCCTTAGAGCAAGTAAGAACATTGGTTTGAAGTAGTTTGTGGAACACGATTTAACAGATCTTTTTATTTAGAGACACAAGTGACTGCAGATGCTGGAATCAGGAGTAAAAGTCAAATTGCAAGAGAATCCCAAGTCCAGGAGAAGGGTCTCAACCCAAAATGTTGTTTGCCCATTTCTCTCCACACATCTTGATTTTTGTTTGTTTGGTTTGTTCAGGTTTATTGTCACATGCTCCAAAATGCAGATATAGAGGTTGTTTGGTGAGCAGTCCAGTAGCTATCTCATACATAGTACAACAACTAAGAAATAGTACGGAAGCACAGAATTACAGCGAGAGATCAGTTGGTCTGGAGCAAAGGCAACCTAATGTTTTTCATGAGGTTCATTCAGAAGCCTGATCACAGTGGGAAAGAAACTGTCCTTGAAATGGCTCCAGATTCTTTGATTTGTTCCAGCTCTTTTGTTACTTTTGTAGGGAAGTTGCAGTTGGAGGTGTGATTCACTTTGGTGATTATCATTGCTTTTATAAAAATAAAGAAATTCATTCTCAGGATCTTACTGCAGCAACAATCCAAAGATTATACTTGGCTAATTATAATATGTTGTAATCAAGATGATGCCTTTCACTGGTGATAAAGTTTGTCTCAACAGCGACTTCCCAGCATTCGAGAAGGATTTGGCGATCCATGCAGCTTAAGTTAATTAACTTTCACTCTTAGGTAGATGCCAACAGATATATAACTAATGTGGACAATTCATTACATGCAAATTATAACCTGTAAAGAATGTCAATAAAGTTTGAAGTACAGAAAAGATGCATTGATCATGATGCTCTTTATCAAATCCAGTTCGACATTCAGCACCAATATCCCCTCTAAATTGATCAACAAACTCCAAGACCTGGGACTCAATACCCCACTGTGTAATTGGATCATGGATTTCCTCAGCTCCAGATCCAAATCAGTGCAGATTGGCAAGAACCTCTCATTCTCAGTCTCGATCAGTACCAGAGCACTGCAGGGATGTGTTCTTAGCCCTCTGCTCTACTTGCTGTACATGTATGACCGTGTGGCTGGATATGATACCACAGTAGAGTGCTGTATAAAAAGGGGCAATGAGTCAGCATGCAGGCAGGAGTTTGAATGGTGTACTAACAACAACCTCTCACACAATGACACCAAAACCAAGGAGCTGATTGTAGTCCTTAGGAAGGAAAAACTGGACGTATACAATGCAGTGATCATTGGGGGATCAGAGGTGAGTGAGTGAGCACATTTAAATTCCTGGGTGTCACTATCTTGGAGGACCTTTCCTGGATCCATCATACTATGAAAGCACATCAGCATCTTTACATCCTCAGGAGTTTGTGGAGGTTTGATATGATGTCGGAAACCCTGGCAAATTTCTATAGATGTGTAGTGGAAAGTGTGCTGACCAGCTGCATCAGGGTCTGGTATGGGGACACCAATGGATAGCCCTGTAAAAGGTAGGGGACACTGCCCAACAGAGTCAGAGGCAAAACTCTCCCCTCCATCCAGAAAATCTACATGGAGGGCTACCATCAGTGAGCAGGAGTGATCATCAAGGATCCACACATTGGCTTTGTCTCATCCAGGTAATATTTACATGCTCTAAATATTTTATTCAAGGTAAGACATAATTTCATTTTAACGATAACCTCTCCACTCTCCACTGTTAGCTTAATTGACTATAGTGTCCCGGGGGTGGGGTGGGGGGAGGGCTTACTGTAGATAGTTACATTTGCTACCTTCCTATCTGCAGAAACTTGTTAATAATCAATGGATTTTTTCTGGAAAATAATAACTAGTGCATCCAATATTTTTATATGTTGTGTCCTTTTGTACTCCAGTCACAAATGATCAGGCTCTCAATTGATTGGGTTTCTCTGCTGCTATTAATTACTCCAGAACTTTAAACAAAAACTATTATATTAAATATATTTAATTTTTTAATTTGGTTTCTCATTCCATAACACTTCTGGAAGGTTATGTGTCCTTGTCTATGAGCCAAAGAATTTGTTCAATGAGAACCAGTACATGATTAAGATCACCTTTGGAACTACCATGAGTTAAGCCCATCTTGATAGATAACCCCTACATCCTTGGAATTAAGGTCGTAGAATTGTGCAGCAGGAACAAGTCCTTCTGCCCAATTTGCCTATGTTGACCATTCTTGACCAATTGCTTCCATTTGGTCCATATACTTTGAAAACCTGTCAATCCATATATCTGTCCAAATATATGTAGAACATAGAACATCACAGCGCAATGTAGGCCTTTTGGCCCATGATGTGTAGGCCCATATATACCTAGCAAAAAAAACCCCAAACCCTTCCTACCTCATAATCCTCTATTTTTCTTTCATCTGTTTTCCTGTTTAAGAGTCTCTTAAACACCCCTATTTTTCCAGCCTCCACCATTACCCCTGGCAAGGGATTCAAGGCACCCACAACTCTCCATGTTTAATAAAAAAAATACCCTGATGTCTCCCCTAAACTTTTATCTCCTCACTTTGTACACACGTCCTCTGGTGTTTCTTTTGATCTTTAAGATGGTTGTGGTTCTTAGAGATGAGTCAGTCCAGCTCAAGGACATTACTGCAAGGTTTCTTCAAGCCAACAACATAGATCCAACTATCTTAAGTTGCTTGGGGTAAAACAGAATTTTGTGGACACTGTGACTGAAGTAAAAACACACAATCAATGACCTTTTATCATTAGGTCAGACATGGAGGTGGTCACTGACAATCACACTGTATCCAATCCCATTCACCAGTCCTCAGTAACTGACACAGACCATGCCGACAATGGAGTAAGACTCAGATAACATTCAGGCAATGAGTGACAAATCACACTCGTATCTAACAATGACAGGCATTTGTCATCTTTAACTTGAGAGAGTCTGACCACCTATTGTCCTCACTGACATCTGCATTCTGTCCTCCCCGCGGCTGGAACTGATTCACAAAAGCAGCAGATCACAAATCTGGACTCTTCTTCACAGAGGACAAAGATCACAGAAATGGCCAGTGAAATCAATGGAGCAGGGAACTGCAGAAGCTGAACTCTGACTGAACAATATCTGGAAAGCAGATAATAAATATATGGGTATTGTGACTGATTGGAAGATTGTGATGCCTCTACAGGAGGCTTTCCTGAAGTTAGGGAGGAAATTGTGCTGCCAGCAGAAAAATTAGCTCGATTCCTCCAGTCACTTGAGATATCTGCATGGAAAGTCAATGTAAGATTGTTTAAGCAGAAGTTGTTGAGATTTACATCAAGAGGGACTTCAGAAAGTGGTACACAATATGACACCTTTCAAGACAGCATACATTTGGAGTTATCAAAACGATGAATGCCATACGAAGCTGCAGGGTGCACTTGTTCTGTTGTGCAGAATGTACTCTCCTTCAGCACTCAGTGTATTGTGTGTGTGCATTGGAGAGAAGCTAAGAGATAATAGTGGCTCAGAGATTATGAGCAGTGGTTATATTTTAAAAGAGGAACATGTTATGCAACCAGTGCTCAATTAACTGTGAACAAATTGCACCACAGGCAAGTCATGAAGGTGGCACATATTTCAAATGGAATGGTTTAATTGTTACCAGACTGAGCAAATCTTAAAAAAGTAAAAACACAGATTGCAGAGGAACTCAGCGGGTCTCACAGTGACAATAGGAGGTAAAGATATATAAATGACGCTTTTGGTCCTGAGCTCTTCCTCAAGGTGGAAGAAGGGCTCAGGCCCAAAATGTCAGTGAGATATATATCTTTACCTCCCATGGAGGTGAGGCCTGCTGAGTTCTTCCAGCATTTGTGCTGAAATTACAATTACAGTGTCTGCAGACTTCTGTGTTTTACTCCTCTCAGAGTAGAACTTCACCATGTGAGAGACATGGGGATTCAGAAGATAAACTGGAGTGTATGCTGGAGAGGATTTTAGATGTGGAAAGTATTGAAAAGTAGCATTTGTGCCGCAGAAATCAACAGGTGAATGTGTGGGGATGAAGGCGTGCTTAAATGTGTGCGTTCGTGAAAGTGAGTGCTCATTACAAAATGAGTCTGGTGACTTTTGTGATCTGCACCTTGTCGATCCTCTCCTGACATTCATTATCATGGCCTCATCATGGCCTGGTATGGGGGCACCGATACCTCTGAGCAAAAAACCCTGTAAAAGGTAGTGGACACAACCCAGTATATCACAGACAAAACTCTCCCCGCTATCAAGAGCATCTACGTGGACCACGGCTGTCAGTGTGCTGCTGCAATCATCAAGGACGCACCACCCAGGACATGCTCTGTTCTTGCTGCTACCATCACGACAGAGATGTAACATATAGTTCAGCATATAAGTTGACCGGTGTATAAGTCAGCCCCAATTTTTCTGGCTGTCCGGGCTTCCAAGGAACACCCCAACATTTTTTTAAAACACCCCAAAGCTTTAAATTAAGTAAAACCTCAGCCTACCAGGCAGGAACAGTGACAGCCCATGGAGCTGGAACGGTGACATTGTACTCCTGGCAGTAGCAGAAACCTCAGGCTATCAAGCAGCAATGGCAACGGCCCATGGAGCTGGAGCACCATCATTGTGCTCCAGTGGGAACAGGAACCTCAGTCTATCAGGAAGGAGTGGTGACGGTGACCTCAGGGTCCCAGATAGGAGCAATTATGGCGGCGCCCACCGGTGAGGAAGTGTCTGAGAGTAGTGGTGCCGGAAGTGGGGAGCTGCTGCCAGCTCCTTACACTCCAGTTGACGCCAATCTTTTCTTTGTGGTGTGTTTAAGGTCTCAAAAGTGTTTCTGGCGTATAAGTTGATCCCTCCTTTTTGAGTATTTTTTTAGGGGTTCACGACTCGACTTGTACATTGAAATATGCGGTAGGTTGCCACAGGACTTGTAGCAGTTGCTACCCCTCTACCATCAGACTCCAAAACAGCAAACTCAATCACATTATGTATTACTGAATATTTATTTATTTTTTCTATTTGCACAGTGAGTTTGTTCGCATTTCTTTCTTAGTTTACATTTCTCTCTTTTGTATACAAATCTTTTCTTGAGAATGGTTTTTGTGCCTTACGATTATTAGAAATACTACATGGCCCGCAGAAAAAAAATCTCTGAGTTGAATGTGATGTCTTGTATGTACTCTGACTTTTCCTGAATCATGCACTTCAACTATATCTCTCACACTAACATTTGCTATTAACACTTGATTATATTGACTTCCCACTGAAGTTTCACCTTTAAGAATTGACACTGCCTGTTGGTTTTATTGAACTATGTGTTTATTTTTGTACTGTCTGCTCTACTATGTGGCAATGTGGAGGTTGACTTGTCTGGATAGAACTCAGAAACAAAGCTTTTCACTGTATCTCAGCACATGTGACAATATATATCCAATGTCATACTGAAATTAGAAAAATAACAAAAAGAAAGTGATCAGTGATTTAGTGATCAGAAATGTGTTGTGTCAAAGCTTTTAAAACTTAACAGGGGAAAATGTTTAGCAGATCAGACACCCTCTGAGAACCAATAGAAGAGGGATGGATAGAAGGAACACCTCTCATTGGACATTCTGAGATAGGAGTAGTTACCAATCCTTTATCGATGAGATACGTTGTAAATGGTGAGACCATGGATCATGTTTGAACAGAATAAGAAATGCAAAATGTCAACAGGCAGGAGTAGCTGCATTTAAAACACCCAGAGAGAGTAAGTTGCCTAAAGTGGGGGAATTTTCTACGATGTCCAGGTGGAAGATGGGGTGCTGCTCCCTGCACTTCTCTTTACCTTTATAGAACATAGGACAGCAAAGTACAGGCCCTTCAGCTCAAAGTGTTATGGCTGTCCAAGGTCAACCTACTCAACATCCTTCGAAGTTCAAATTTATTGACACAGTGCCTACGAGACATCACATACAACCCTGAGATTCTTTTTCCTATGGGCCAGGCAGAATTTCTAATGACCAGTAACTGTAAACTATACCTACCTCTCATCCATAGCCCTCTATTTTTCTTGCACCCATATGCCTATCTAAGGGTCTTTTAAATGCCCCACCATTGTACCAGCCTCCACCACCATGCCTGGAAATGCATTCCAGACACCCTCCACTCTCTGTGTAAAAGAAATGACTCTGATGTCTCCCCTAAATGTTTCTTCACTCACCTTAAATAGATGTTTTAGCCATTGGAGCCCTAGGGAAAAAGTGTTGGCTGCTCACACCATGTAAGCCTCTCATAATCACATACACCTCTGTTGCCTCTCAAACTCCATCACTTTATCATTGTAATTGTGGTCAAGAGGCCATGGAAAGGAAGACTGCATTGGGAGGGTGAAGTGCAGTGACTTCTCAAAGTGACAGGCAATGGTCTGAAACCTACTGTTTGCTGTGAAAGGTATGGCCAAAATGAGAAGGGCAATATGTTGTGGGGAAAGTGATTATATCACCTACAGTGGATTGGACCACATGTTCAGGTACAGTAGCAACAACTATTTCAGTTGTGGCCCTGGTGAAGCAAACCAGTTGGGACTGAAGTGCCAGGGCTCACAATGTCATGAATGGCATTTCTAGTTTTTTCTCCTTTTATTGCCCAGGTGGTGTCCAAAGACACATTTGTGAGATGGTAAAGCGATTCCCTTGGCACTTTAGTACAATACAGTACAGGAACATGCTCTTTCACCCACATGTCTGTGTTGAACATGATGCTCAAGTTCAACTAAATTTGTTCTGCCTGCACATGATCACTTATCCCTATATATATATATATATATATATATATATCCATGTGAATCAATTCGGATGCCTATCTGGAAGCTTCTTAGATGCTATTGTTTTCTCTGCTTCCACTAGTACTCCGTGTACCCACTGCTTTCTCAACACATAGTGTATCTCCCTTAAACATTCTCCCCCTACACACCTCACCCCATTCCCTTCTTCAATGCATGTCTTATAACATGTGACATTTTTACCCTGGGGAAAAGATTGTCTACTCTCTCAATGCCTCTCACGATCTTATAAACCTCTATCAGGAGTCGCCTCAGCCTCTAATGTTCCAGAGAAATATCATAACTCATGGTCCCTAATCCAGGCAGCATCCTGTTCAACCTCTTCTGTACCCTTTCCAAAGCCACCACATCCTTCCTGTAATGGGGTGAGCAGAACCTTGCACAGTAAAGAAGGTGCTTTACATCTGGTTCCTCCCTCCATCGCTTCAGTGCTCAGCTGTTGGGCTCAAATTTTAGGCTGCGGAGTGGCAGGAGGAGACCAGAGGAGCACAGTTGACCTCCAACTAATCTCCCACGGGCTAGCCCCTACTCTGTATGATCTACTGCTGGTTCTATTGATCTTTATTGCAATAATTGTTTCCTGAACAAATCCGCAGTTGTATCAAAGGGAGCATGGAGCAGGTGTAAAGGAAAGTCAACCACCCCTGATTAATGTCCAGTGGTAATGGAATGAGACACAAATGCTGGGTCTGCCCTCTTCCCTTGGGCTTTTATGTGTGCATATAATATGAAAGATTGCTGTCATGGCAGCAAGCACCCTTTTAGCATAATCAAACCATATTTTGTTAATTTAAAGATCTACCTCTGTAAAAACATGAAGCATGATGTCCAAGAAAACAATATTTGCCTTGTTGACCAGGATTAGCACTAATTACATTACAGAAGGAAGCCAAATCTTTGAGCTATTCCAATAGGTTGACTCCATCACCTACGGTGTCTCATCTCAATCAGCTCATTGCTTTGGAAAGGATCGTCCAAACCTGTCAATAAGTAGCATTGCCCTCAAACCTTCTATTCTATTTGTTTTCCAAATATCTAGTTTGTTAGTTTTTTAACTGACAGCCGTGGTCCACGTAGATGCTCTTGAAAAAGTAGAATTGAGTGGGGTAAACATCGGACTTTTGTGCTCTTTGAAGTGTCAGCTCCAAGAAGTTCAGTCAAAATGATCCTTTCACTTGGTTGGCTTATTCGAATTCCTGTGCATGACGTTCAGGCTCAAGAATGCCACTCAGACCTTCCAACGCCTCATGGACTTGTGGGCAAGAACTTGGATTTTGTCTTTATTTATATGGATGATATCCTCGTCGCCTGCAAGGACTGGGTGCAACACAAGGCTGGCTGACTTCGGCCTTACCATCAACACGGCCAAGTGCCAGTTAGGGAAAGAGTTCTCCAGGCGTCACCAGCTGAGCTTGTCTATGCTGAGCTGCTGGCACTACCTGCTGAGTTCGTCAACGCACTTCACAATCCCCAGCGGTCGCTGCATGAACTACTTCCTCACCTCGGGGCATGCTTGGACTTGTTCGAACCCCCACTGCCTCCCAGGCATGGCACCCGCCCGTCTCAAGTTCCCAGCAAACTACTTTCTGCGCAGTTCATTTTCAATTGGCGGAGCCCGACTGCGGCACCTCTGCAGTGACTGTACAAGGGGCCGTACAGGTTTGTGCAGCATTCCAGCTTGACGTTCACGCTAGACATTGGCGGCAGGCAGGAGCTGTTTACCATGGACAGGCTGAAGCCAGCACACCTCGAACCACTGAGTTCGTGGTCATTGCCCAGCCAAGAAGCGAGGCCACCCGGTGAAAAAAGACATTGGCGCCGGTTCTGGGGGGGGGGGAGGTGTGTGGCGGCTCACCACAAGGAAGGCGACTGGCCCCACTTGTAAGCCACGCAGTGGGGCAGCCGGCCAAAATGGCGCCATCGGGGATATCCCTTTCTTCCAGCACGGGGCTCAGAAACCCGCACTGGGGGACCACGTGACGCCTGGGTGACATCAGCACCCTCCAGCGTGGTTCTCAACCAGGTCCGGGTTGGGAGTATAAGTGCAGCCCAACAGCCTGCAATAAACTAGTCTGCTCACTGAGGTCAACCCGTCTGGTTGTGTGTGTTATTGCAGGAGCAGGTGTAGCTGCGCTACAATATAATAAAAATGGTGTGGAGACCTATGTTACACTGAGAAGTAAAAAAAACCTAAAAAAATAATATACCCCCTACTAGCTAAACATAAGCCATCAACTTCCTGATCATAAAAAGGAAGGTAATCAATGGGGTCAAAAAACTAAAAAGTTAACTAATCTTACAAATTTTTTAAATAATTAAGAAAAGAACCTCATGAGGAAACACAATTAAGATTCATTTCAGATGTGGAGCATCTAATTTTTTCCAAAGTCAGACATCCATCCTATCAGACAACCAGTGAGAGGGACAGCATCTTCCCATCTCATTAATATGGCCCTTCTAGTGATAAGAGAGGCAAAAGCAACTACATGGGATTGTGAAGCCATCAAGATCAGACCCGTTGGCCCACTTATTCCAAAAAGAGGAAGAAAAAGATTTGGAGTCAAAGTAATGTTAAGAACTAAAAGACAAGATAAGAAATTTACCTTCCCAAAAATCGGTAAGAGAAGGACATAACCAGAACCTATGATACAGTGAACTTTCTTCAGTTATACATTTATCACATTTAGAAGAAAGATTAGAATAGAATTTGGCCAATTGATGTTCTACTTTAAATTGTACTAATGAGTGTCTTACTCAAAGAGAGGATGAATCCTCTCACTTCAAAATAGTGTCGTTTCAGAAACTAACTGTTGAAAATCTTGTTCCCATAGTTTTTAAACTCTGTCCAGGGAACTATCTCTAGATCTTAACAGTAGTTCATAAAGGACAGTTAACATCCCTCCAATCTTGAATTTGTGCCCTCTTGTCCTAGACTCTCCCATCATGGATAACAACCTTTCTCTATCTAGTTAAGGTAAATGGATTATAATGTGAGAAAATGTGAATCACCCCATTTTTGTAGGAAGCATACTAAGTGGTAAGAGATTGCAGACCTTTGATACAGGAAGATCTGTGCATCTTGCATATGGATTGCTATAACCTAGTCAGTAATTGCAATGATTTTCTATTCAATTTGCATACAATTCCATTGGTGATGAACAAGGTCATTGTTTATTTCTGGGGGAATTGAATGCAAAGATAGGGAGCTTGGGCTCCACTTAAACAGAGGTTGAGACCACATCTAAAGCACTGTGTATGATATTAGCCTTCTTATTTAAGGAAAATTCTCATGCACTGGAGGCAGTTTTCAGAAGGTCTAATTTACTGCTGACGAGAATAGGCAGCTTATCACATGAGCAAAGGTTGGATTGACTGGCTGATATCACCTTGGGCAATCACGGAAAAGCTGGAAGGAGTCAGTGGGACAGGCAGCAGCCATGGAGAGGAATGGTCAGTCAATATTTTAGCTCGGGACACTTTAACAAGACCAGGGGTCCCCAACCAAAGCATTGACTGTGGTTTCTTCCTACGGATGCTTCTGATCCACTGAGTTCTTTAAGCTTCTCTTTTGCTCTCTCAAGTTTTCAGTGTTTGCAGTGCTTGCATGCCTCACAGTTTACATGACTGGTATCTCGAGCAGGCAGGCTATCCATTGAAGCTTAGAGGAGTGAGAAGGGACAACTGAAACATATATGCTCATGTATGTTTTCAAAAATTTAGACATACAGCACAGTAACAAGCCCCTCTTGCCCACGAGACTGTGCTGCTTTAATAAATATGAGATCATTTATATTTACAGTTACCATTGTGCAAGAATAAAAGTGGTGTTACAATAGCGCAAACAGGCCTCATGGTGTTGGAGCAGCGCCTGATCAGTGTAACAAGGTGCTGAAAGGTTATTGCAGGTAAACAAGAATGTGGTTTTGAGGTTCAATTAGGCCAGCTATGATTTGATGTAAAAGGGTTGAGAGGACATTTTTGTTCCAAACTCAACATCACAGAACTGTACAGAACAAAAATGAGGTCTTGGGTCCAAATAATTTAAAAATTCCAGCAAAAGATCTTTATCAAAGTTCTGGAGAGTTAAACAGCTCACATTCCTTATTTCTCTGCTGGTGGGATCCATTACATCACTGAAGCTGACAATACAAAGTGTATGGGATGTTACACCAGGGCAGGCCTTGCATGGTGAATGGAGTGTGTAAAATACTAAAAACCTGCATTATTGCCATATATACAACCCGTCTTCTGGAAGCCACTTTGCTTAATCACACAAAACAGAAGAAAAGCGGGGTTAGCGAATAGCAAGTTCTTTTACAAAAGCCGGCTTCCCAGCACAAAAGATGTGGAACATGTAGTGCAGCAGCGTTGGCATCTCGTGTGATGTAAAACATATGTGCTGGGCAGTGACATTGCTCTGTACACAATAATGCCAGTGGAACAGCAGTTGCTTATACTAGCCGTATTCATATTCTGAATGGAAGCCAATCTTCTGCACATCGTATTCAATTGTTTGAACCATGTGATGCTGCGTTCGCGTGAACGATGCGTTTGTGTAATCAGAAAAACTTTGAAGGAGAAGGTGAAGAGAAGTAGGGAACAGTTTGAGGCAGAAAGGTGCACAGACATTAGATTTGTTTAGGTTTGGAGGCATTTGGTTCTTCCGAGTCAATTCGTACTGGTTTCTGATAGAAGAATGTGGAAGAGAGAAAGAACACATAGACTGGTTTTCTGGAGTAATGTCCTCAACAATTATGATGAAGATGAGTGGCAGTATAATTTTTGTATGTCTTGGAACACTTTTGCCTTTGTATTGGAACTCAATAAGCCCCACCTGAGGTGCAAGTCAACAAACTGGTGACAGCCTCCGGAACCTCGCCTTAGACCCGCCATTGCTTTGTGGTGGCATGCTGCCCTATGTGAATATCGATCCATCAGTTATATTTTTGGTGTTGGCGTCACCACTGTGTTTGTTTTGGTTCACCAGGTGCATTGAGGAGGACCTTTTCTCAGCATTTTGTCAAGCTGTCAAGTAGTCCACAGCTTCAGGAGATGATAGATGGGCTTGCAGAACGGGGGTATCCAAAGTGTGCTGGTGCCATCGATGGCACACATATTCCCATCATCGTCCCAATGACTATGCATTAGCCTACTACAATCGGAAAGGGTGGTGCTCGATTGTTCTTCAAGCTGTTGCTGACCACAATTACTGATAAGGATCTCAGCCTGAGTAACAATTATTTATCTTTACCAATTAAGGTGCATGATGTGTTGACTTAATCACTCAGTCTTTTGTTGTTCCAGCTTCACAGATGTGTACGTGGGTTGGCCTGGCCGCATTCATGATGCTCGAGTTTTAGCCAACTCACCCATCTACAGAAAGGCCGAAAGTCAAGGCAGGTATCTCGTCCCATGTGAGGCAAGTTTAAATACCCCACTGTACAGTAATGTAGGTGTGGATCAAACAATTATAGTGTTTTCTTGTCACATGTAACCATATAGGATACGATGACAATGAAATATATAGATGTTAAACTGAAGGAATGGCTGACTGAATCCATTTCAAATGAAACTTGACAAGTCAAAGGGTCTGGTTCTATCCTGTTATTGTAAAATGGCCACTAGAAAACATCAGTGAATTGATTGTTTGTGATTTCAGAGGTTGCATAAAGTCTTTATACATCTACATTGCTCTGTCCACAGAAATCCAAAACTGATAACGTAGGGGAAAATCCCCCTGCATCTAATCAGAGACCCAGCTTACCCCACCCTCCCCTCAGGAAGTGGCTGATGAAGGGGTTCACTAACCACCACAAACTTGATTAACATCAGCGACGCTTTAACTACTGTTTGAGCTCGACAAGGATGGTGGTAGAAAATGCTTTCAGACGTCTCAAAGGTCGCTGGAGGTGCCTGGCCAAGTGATTTGATATTTGCACCACTTTTGTTTCAGACGTTGTTGTTACCTGTTGTGTTCTACATAATATATGTGAAATTAGCAAGGAGCACATCCTGCTAGAGTGAATCACTGAGCTACCCGCACTCCCTGAGCCTGCCCAAGTGCACAGTCACCAGGCGATCCATGAAGCAATTATGCCCATTCTTTAAACTAAATCTGTAAAGTGATTAAGCCAACAAATAGCATCTTTTAGTAAACGTTTATGGCACGTGTCAGGAATTTATTGTGCACAGACGACATGTAAATAACAATAACAATGAACTGCAAATGACTTTTTACAACTGTGCAAATTAAGAAGACACATTATTACTACGTTCAAAAGTTGTAAGGCACAACACAGTTAAATCACCAACAGCTGGAGGAAGAAGGTGGATTAAATAACTCATATCCATCTGGTCGAGGCTGTTATTGTCTTGTGGTGGTGAAAATGATACTGCCTCTTGTGGTGCAGTAGCGCAGTACCGGGTGAGAGAGTTTGGTAACATGGAGAGGGAGCAGGGCATGAGTGCAACCTTGTCCCACTGAGGTGAGGCCTGATTCTTCACCTCATGCTGAATGTCTTGGAGCATGGTGCCAAAACTATTCATCTGATCTGCGCGCGACTCTCTCTGGGCCTCCTGTGTCACCACCTCCACCTCCTGTACATCTCTCCTCATCCGTTCCTCTTCGTCCCTCTGCCTTTCCAAGCGAAGGCGATCCCTCTCCGCTACATCATGGTCTGTTGACAGTAGCAAATCCTTTATTTCCATTGTAACCACCTGCGTTTTAGTTAATTTCTGATTTTTTTTGGATGCAGCTGGTTTCCTAGACAACAAAACAAGGCAAGTAACTTTAGTGAGATGGATCCTTATGGGAAAACACACTCACAAATACAAATGAGGAATTTGGTGATCATGAACAAAAAATAATTTTTTTACATGGCTGATTGTGAGGTACAGCTTGATTGTTTCCAATGGTGACGTCCGTCTCCAAGTTGTGAACGTCTCTGACAGCACTGGTGCTGGAAGAGGAGGGAGATGCAGCAGGAGTGGTCTTGGTTGGGGGGTGGGGGGTGAAATCTGGATTCTCTAAGTTATTCAGAAGAGTAGCTAGAATTGCACAGTGGCTTGTCCCCCAGATGGAATGGAATAAGTCAAAATAGGGCCAGTCCTGCCACTCCTGCAGTATGACCTGAAGAAAGTTTTTCTGCAGCCTTTACAACTTGGATGTTACTTGCACCTTGCCCCGAGCGAAGCCACGGTGCCTAAATTGTGTAGCCTGCCTTTCGAATATCGGGCCATCTTTCACCATTCATGTTAACTGTCGTTTAATTTCATCCTGTGCTCTGAGTATAAGGAGCCCCTGGAACTCATCACCTCCCCATTTGCCAGACATGTTGAGATCTGAATAAAACCTAACAGTTGGCAAATTCATAGCTGTCAGTTTAATTTAAAATTCTCACATTAATGTCACACACACAGGAATTTCCCATTTAGACATCTAATACTACCTCACTTGGCGGATAAAAAGACGCGTCTGAAATTACCCCTCAATCTGACTTTGTCATGTATATCCGGGGCATAGTAAAGGTGGATTATACCAGGCTTGAATTATCAGTGTAAAAAGGGTTAAAAGACCTTGGGATACAGGTACATTGATCCATAAAAGTGGTAACACAGGTAGACAGGGTGCCGAAAAGGGCATTTGGCACACTTGGTGAGGGCATCGAGTACAGGAGCAGGAACATCATGTTACAATTGGACAAGACATTGGTGAGAGTATCGTGTACAGTTTTGGACACCCAGCTAGGAAGGATAGCATTGAACTGGAAAGAGTCCAGGAAAGATTTGTGAGAAGGTTGCCCGGACTGACAGGGTTGAATTATAAGTAGGGGCTGGATAGGCTGTGACTTTTCTCCCCATAATGTAGGAGGCCAGGGGAGACCTAAACACGGTTTATTCAGGATTCAAGATTATTTTATTGTCATGTAATAAAACAAATGTAATATGGCACAAAATTGTTTGCTGTAGACAGACAAAAATTTGCATTCAGCAGAAATTGCCTGATGTCTCTTTCAGTCAGAGAAAGAGAAGCAAAGAGAGTCCCCCTCAGAGTCACTGAGTATCCATGGATTCGCCTCCAGTCCTCCTGCAGCCTCTGCAGTCACACAAACTTCAGCCCCAACTATCTGCAACCCGAGCTCCAGATCCAAACCTCCAACACAATCATGAGGGGCATAGATTAAATTAATAGCCAGGGCCTTTTTTCCTAGAGTAAAGAAATCTAAACTAGATGCATAGATTTAAGGAGTGGGGGGGGGGGGAGGAAAAGATTTAAACGGGATTTGAGGGGCACCTTCTTCACACAGAGGGTGGTGGGTATGTGGAATGAGCTGCCGGAGGAAATGGTAAAGGCGGGCACACTTGTGACATTGAAAAGATGGGTGTTCAGGTACATGGATAAAAAAGGTTGAGATGGAGTGAATCATGACAGTCTGCAGATGCTGTCATTGTAGCAAGAACACAGAAATGCTGGAGAAACTCAGCCGGTCTCGCAGCATCCATAGGAGGTAAAGATATATAACTAATGTTTCGGGCTTGAACCCTTCATCAAAGTTTGAGCAAAAAGCAGACAGGTACCTGAATAAGTAGTAAAACACAAAAATCTGCAGACACTGTGATTGAAGTAAAAACACAAGGCTGGATAAACTCAGCAGGTTAAGCAGTGTCCTTTATTTAGCAAAGATAAAAGTACATAACCAACGTTTTGGGCTTGAGCCCTTCATCAATTTGTGTGAAAATGTCAGCAGGCATCTGAACAAAAGAGTGGGGAGGGAGGGGTGGTCACAAAGGCAGGAGATGATAGGTGGAGAAGGGAGAGAACAGCAGAAATCAAGGGGAGGAGGGATGGTTGGGTGAAGGGAGGAGGGAAAAGAGGGAGGAGAACTAGAAAGGGGGAGGGAACGTGGGAAGGGAAAAGAGGAGAGCACATTAGCAGAAACTGGAAAAGTCAATGTTACTGCTATCTGGCTGGAGAGTGCCCAGATGGAAAATCAGATGTTGTTTGTCCAATTTGCAGGTGGTCTTGGTGGGACAGTACACAAGGCCATGGACAGACATATGAGTGTGCATGTTTGACCCAGAACTGAAATGGTTGACCACTGGGAGGACTCTGTTACTGGCAGCGAAATCTGCGTCCAGTCTCTCCGATGTCGAGAAGGCCACCAAGGGAGCGCTGGATGCAATAAATCACTCCTCCAGAAACTGGATGCATTGCTGGGAGAGAAGGAAGAATGGTCAGGCTGTGAAGGAATATGGGTCAAATGCAGGCAAAATGAGCCTCATGTAGTCAGTATGCATAGGTTGGGCTGAAGGGTCTGTTACTATGCTGTAGAATTCCGATTCTAAGATCCAGGGTGAACTTTTTGCTTATTGCTGCAATGTCAGAGGGATCATTGTTCAGATGAGAGAGTAAGCCATCGCCCTCGAGAAAAACAATCATCTGAGGAGAATTTGCAGAGATTATTATTCCTCTGGCCAACCCCACCCCATCTACTTAGAACGTGGTTGCCCTGGGAGCTCACGGTGTTGGTTAAGCATCTTCCATTACTCAGTCAAACACAAAAGTCTGCAGATGCTGTGATTGTGGTTAAAAACAAAAAGGCTGGAGGAACTCAGTCAGTCTTTTCACTGACAAAAAAAACCAAGATATATTGCCAAAGTTTCGGGCCTGAGCATTTCTTATTCCTTGAAGAAGGGCTAAGGCCCGAAATGTCGGCAATACATCTTGGTTCTTTTCGATGCTGAAAAGACTGGATGAGTTCCTCCAGTATTTTTTTTTGGCTGCATTTGTAAATGAACCATTTCAGCTCCTAAAAACACGCTTCACTTATGTCCTCCCACCATTAAGAAGAGAACAGAAGATTTCAGCTGAAATAGATTTGTAAGTCGTATTGTATTGGGGGCAATTTTTATATTTCAATGAATACTCCTCAAATCAAAGCACCATGACACCTGACAATAAAGATTTTGATCTGCATTTAAGAATGCAGTTCAAATGATATAAAAGATATAAAATGAGTGTTATTTCCTATATTGGCAACAAGAATATTTCCGTGATCTAAACACATTCACCTTCCTGAGAAATAAAATGGAACCTATTTGCAAATATTCAGAAAGAGTTAATCAATTTATTGCTTAATGACCAAACAAATTATCCCACATGGAGGATAATTACTAAGAAATAGGTTAACAAAAGTAGGAATTGCAAAATGAGATCATGGTCTTTGCACAGTAAAAGTTATTTAATGTTGAGTTAATAGGGAGGAGCTTTGACCTTCATGTATCAGCTTATTTTGGCTGAGGTGTCTATTTGAGATTTAGTCAACGGTGTTTTTTTCAAATGACTATGTTCTTAAGTACAAGGGCTTAATTGTTCCACATAAAAGGTCCTCTCGTGATAACGGACAAGAAATCCAAATGGCGAACAATATAGAACCACATATGATAACAGCCCATTGTTGACGAGCAATTGTTGGGTGCTGCAGTTCAGTTTCCTAGCAGCGGGTAATGATCCAAGTAACTTTTATTAACCATAATGTAGTATCTCATTGGCGGAGACGCCGCCATGACTGCCACAACTGATAAGTCACGGCAACTTGGGTGACTCGGGAGACCAAAAGATGGCTTGCGCTCTTGCCAGGGTGACGTCCGAGACATCTCTGTGACATCTCCAGACAAGGTGACAACCAATTCACCCGTAAGTCGCGGGGACATCTTCTCAGTTGCGGCCACGACTCCATGATATCTCCAGCATTTGCTGCGACATCTCCGTGACATCTCCGGCAGTCACCAATAGGTCGCCATGAGACATTGCTGTGACTTCTCTGTGTCTATATATACCTAGATCTACAACTAGATCTATAATTCGCTTTTCAGACGTCAGACAATCAAGAACTCTCACCATGGACATCTGCAATGAGGCTGTTATGCTGTTGGAGCAGGATCCCTACTTGGAGGATGAGCAGAAGGAGGTGTTGCCCCTTGTGCTGATAGCTCTGGCCATGAACAAGGCAAAGGCCAGGGCTTGGGATAGGGCCAGAAAGAGTGTCAGGAAGGCAAAGACAGTGTGGGTACATGAGTGGCTCCTACAGTGGCAACACCATGGCTGGTACAAGAAGCTGATGAAACACCTGGAAAAGGGGGATGTGAGGTCCTTCAAGAATTTCCTGAGGGTGGATCCAGAGATGTTCATGAAGCTGGTGGTTCACCTAACTCCCAGGATCCAGAAGCAAGACACTAACTTCAGGAAACCCCTGCCTCCTGGTTTGAAGGTTGCCATCACTCTAAGGTTCCTTGCTACAGGAAACTTCAACAAGAGCCTGTCCTATGGCTTCCATGTGGCTCCAAACACCATTATCAGTATTGTCCCAGAGTTGTGCCAAGCCATCTATGATGAGTATCATGAGGAGGCCATCAAGTGTCCATCTACACCAGAGGAGTGGAAGGAAGTGGCCAAGGGTTTTTATGAGAAGTGGAACTTCCATCACGTCCGTGGTGTATTGGATGGGAAGCATGTCAGAATTCTTGAACCTCCAGGGTCAGGCAGTGTCTACCACAACTACAAAGGCTACTTTTCCATCATCATCCTGGCATTGGTAGATGCTGACTATAAGTTCATGTACTTCAACGTGGGGACTCCTGGGGCTGACTCAAATGCTGGCATCTTCAGGGACTGCAGTTTGTTCAAGGCACAGGATGAAGGTCAAGCCAACCTGCCACCTCCTGAACCTTTTCCTGGTGGAGATCAAGATGTCCCCTACTTCTTGGTTGGTGACAATGCATTCGCCATGAGGACATGGATGATGAAGCCCTACTCCAAGCGCCAGATGACCCATGCAGAGGGAATCTTCAACTATAGGCTGTCCAGGTCCAGGCTTATTGTGGAGATGCTTTGGGATCTTGGCAAACAGGTGTGCAGCACTTAATTTTTTTTTCCTGCCACACAGACAGTCATATTTGCCAGATTGTAAACACAGCAAATACAATGACTTCAATTTTACTTCTATTTTTTTTCTTTCCAGATTCAGATGCTTCCACACCATGACAATGATGTGCCCACAGACGGTTAAAAAGGTGGTCCTTGCTGCCTGTACACTCCACAACATGATGACAGACATCAGACTCTCAGCTGACAGAGAGGACCCACACACCCATGAAATGGAGACAGCATAGCAACCAGTTGGAGGGGATGCAGAGAAGAGGAGGTAACATGCCATCTGTTCCCAAGAGCCAGTGAGAGTACCTGACCCAGTACTACTCTGGGTTGGAGCTGTCCCCTGGCAAGACAAGATGGTGGGGCCTCTTCCAATGCAGTACAAGGAACAGCAGCAGCAGGAACAAGTACCAGATGGCGAAGACTTTGACCGGGATGTACCTGTGACTTTGACCAGAAGGCGTCTTGATGATGCCAGCATGCATTCATTCATGTGGTCTTTAAGTCAAGCAGCGTCGCGGAGACTTTGCCACATCTTCGCCACAACGTCACCACAACATCTCCTCAGTCTCCAGCAGGTCTCCCCAGTAACAGACAAAATTAGTCACCGAGACCTGCTGGAGACTGGAAAAAGTCTCCAAATAAAATCGAACATATTTGTATTTCCCACGACTCCCCGGAGAGCCGGCTAGTCTCCAGGAGACGTAGTGGAGACTCGAGTCACCACCAGGTCACCACCTAGTCTCCAGACCAATGAAATAGGCCCTTTACCTTGCTATTAAACTGAGAACAATAGCTTGAAAATCTAAAGTCCCTGCAAACATCAAGGCACCACAATAGAGTTCCACTTACATCAAGGAGGGCAATGCACCATCAATCACTCGTAAGACTATTGTAGTGAAAACAATAGGCTTTTATTCACTTGAGAACTGAGCATATCCCTACTGTTTGGTTGTTCTGCACTGAGTAACAGGGGGCTGTGGAACTTGATGCAGGAGCCTGTGAGGTGGGGCCACAGGGTCAACTGGCCAATAGGTGTGTTTGGCTAGATAATTATACATAACAGAGAGGGTTCAAGAGATGTTCAGTTTTATCAAGGTAAGGAAAATGATTGGACATAGTTTTACTGCAGCATTACAGTACAAATATTGCTACAAATATACATTGAAAAATAAATAAATAAGTGCAAAAATAAGAGAAAGTGTGAGGTGGTCCTATGGTTCACTGTCCATTCAGAATATGGTGGCTGAGGGAAAGAAGCTGTCCTTGTGCTGCTCGTTTGTCTTCAGGCTCCTGTACCTCTGTCCTGATAGTAGCAGTGAGAAGAGGGCATGACCTGGGTGGTGGAGGTCCTTGAGGATAGAGGCTGCATTCTTGACACCGCCTCTTGTAGATGTCCTTGACAGAGTGGAGACTGATGGCTGTGATGGTGATGGTGCTGGCCGAGTTCACAACTCTCTGTAGTTTTTTCTTGTCCTGTGCATTGGCATCTCCATACCAGACAATGATACCACCAGTTAGAATGCTCTCCACAGTACACCTGTAGAAATTTGCAAGAGCTTTTGGTGTCATACCACATCTCCTCCATCTCCTCATGAAGTATAGCTGCTGGCGAGCCTTCTTCATGATTACATTGGCATGGAAGCCCCAGGACAGATCCTCAGAGATGTTGACAGCCAGAAAGTTCTTAATCCATAACACTTGGTGAAGGTAAAACTGAGGACCAATGCTTTGGTCAATTAAGTAACATTCAGGAGCATCTTAGATGGAAGAGGCAGGGTGAGATTTAAGAAGGTAACTGCAAAGTTCAAAGCCTTACATTGAGACCAGGAGATGGGGCAATTCAATCAGGGATGATCAAGAGGCCTCAATTTGAGTTAGTCAGGAATTGTGTCAGATTATCTGGGTGGAGGGAACTGAAGAGATACAGAAGGCTGAAACTGTGGAGGGATTTGGAAACAAGTCTCCAGTGATTCAGGCTGAAACAGTCAATGGGCTGAAACTTCACAAATTCAAGGATTCCTCAAAGTCTGAGATTTTAACAACCAGGCCAACCTTCTCATAAGGAAAACACCAAAGGCTTGTACTGAAAAATAAATTTTGAAGTACTTCTCACTCGGCCTTTTAATTTATGATCTATTCATTAAATAGCAGCTTAATAATGTTTGAATCTGAGATGCAATTTAATCAAAGCTGCAACAATAAAATATAAGCAATTACAGACCAGATGTAATAATAATCTTTGAGTAATTTTCAACTACTTAACAAGTTATTTAATTGGAATAATTTTATTTTTAAATTGTTCCATCAATGTCATGACAGCTTAGCTGATGGTAACACCTTCAGAAAGTCGAGATTCACTGCTTCATTCATTAACACCAAATCACAGGACAGCAGTAATCACTGCAAGCTATGGTTCTGCTGGTGAATTAGATGGCCTATCACTATCATGTGGTTTCTTCCTGAGGAAAGGAATGTACATTGTAGTGGGGATGTAAGTTGTTCCCTCGACGTAACTTGTAATTATTTCCTTTGGTATGTGGCTGCTAATTTTCTGTTTGCGGGAAGAGAAAACCGTAGGAGTGAGCCAAACCACACTCTTCTAGAGAAACTCAGCAGACTGGGTAGTATCAGTAGGAGAAAAAAGAATAGTCCATGTTTGGGGTCAGCACCCTTCATCAAAATGCCCAATAGTAGGGGAATTAAGAGTAATGGGGAACAGGCAAGTAAGTGGAGCGGTGGCCGCAGCCAGATCAGCCATTGATGGCTAAATCCTGCTCTGTTTCTAATGTTCTCCATCTGTCAGGATCTCAACACAAATGAGAGGAACGTGACTTCTCATTTTCGTCTGAGCAGTTTACAACCCAAACAAAAAATGAATTTTACAGTTTCCAGTATCTCAACTCACATTTGATTTTGGATTCCACATATGATTTTTGATCCCTTCCCCTACTCTCTACCAGACCCCCCCTCCCTCATTGTCATCCATCCCGCCCCCTCATTTCATTACCCACACATTCGATCTCCTCTTCCATCTGCCAGCCATCTCTCCCCTAATCTTCTTCAATTCTTATCTTAGCCTTGGGTTTCCATTGTTAAACTTATGTCTTCCATTCTGCCTCTGCCTTTTCTCCTTAACTAACCTTTGATTATGTCTGACTGGAAAACAACCTGCTTGAGGAACTCAGTGGCCAAGCAGCTTTGAAGAAAAATGACTGATATTTTTATCAAGACCCTTCATCAACACTCAAGAGTTTGTTATTCCAGCATCTGCTGTCTCTAGTTCTGGCCAGACTCTTGTCAGTACATTCCAATGTTCATTGTTATAGGCATCATGCAAATTGCAGGATGACACAGGGGACCTAGGCTCAAGATTCAGTGGAGTCGATGGAGGACAGAAATGAGGAGAAACTGCTTTTCCCAGAGAGTAGTGAATCTGAGGATTTCTCCGCCCAAGGAAACTGTAAAGCAGTGGTTCTCAACCTTTTTCTTTCCACTTGCATACCATTTTAAGTTTTCCCTATGCCATAGGTGCTCTGTGATTAGCAAGGGATTGTTTAAGGTGGTATGTAGGTGGAAAGAAAACCACTGTTTTAATCGTACCTAATGGACTCGTTATGTGCAAGGTTTCATAACTCCAAAGGAAATGGACCAATGACAATTTTTCTCAAGCAAAATATTTCAGTAACAATTGGGTCTAGAGCAGTGATCCTCAACCTTCCCTTCCCACTCACACCATCTTATGCAATCCCTTAAGAGCACTTATGGCATGGGGATTACTTAAAGTGGTATGTGAGTGGAAAGAAAAAGGTTGAGAACCACTGCAGCAGAGGCTACCTCATTAAATATATTTAAGACAGATAGATAGTCGGGGAATTAAGGGTTATGGGGAAAAGGCGGCTAAGTGGAGCCTAGTCCTCGGCCAGATCCACCTTTTTGAATGTCGGAGCAGGCTCGACGGGCCGGATGTCTGACTCCTGCTTCAATTTCTTATGGTCTTGCTTAGAATGATTCACAGGGAGAGATAGGAAGCATTGGTAAGGAACAGCTCATGACTAATAAGGAGTTAAGTCTTCCTGCATAAACCTTGCTTTGCAGTGTAAAATTATCAGCCACTGTAAAAAGGCTAACAATGCCTGAATGATTACATTATTCTTGATATTGTAACCTTTTTGTATTTATGCAAATAATTGAAGATTCACAGTTAGCTGACAATATCCGAAATGGGCCAAAATAAGGATGAACCAAAAAGCAAAATATTCACAAAATCCTGTTATCATAAGAGCATAAGTGTAAGAGTTGGTCATGCAGCTTCTCGAGGCTGCCCCTCCAAAGTTAATCTGACCTTGACATTCTATCTGTTCCCCATTGGTTCTGGCCACCTAGTGACAGGAGAGATGTCATTTATCTGAAAAGGGCACAGGAAAGAGTCACTGAAGTGCTACTAGAACTGGCAGACTTAAATTACAAGGGGATGCTGGACTGGCTGGGACTTTTCTCCCTGGATTGTGGGAGGATGAGGCCAGGGGATTTTAATCGAGGTTTTTAAAAATCAACAGGGGCGTAGAAAAATCATGGACATTTGACCCAGAGTACAGGAATCTAAAACTAGAGGGCATAGATTTAAGGGGAAATATTTAAAAGGGAGCGGAGAGGTAACTTTTTTCACGTAGGGGGCACTGGGTGAAGGAACAAACTGTTAGATGAAGTCCAGAACCCGTGGGGATTGGTGGATGCCGGATAAGTGGATTTTCTGGTTTGTTGAGAGTCTGTGATTAACAGCGGGGCACACCATTTTAAACTTCCGCATTGTCATTTATTTATTTATTTTACGTGATTTTATATTTTTGCTGATTGCTTGAGGCTGCCAGCTGCTTGAATTCCGGATAACAGGGATTTTACCGTTGCACAATTGCCACATTTAAAAGATATTTTGTTACATGGATAAGAATGTTTTAGAGGGATTTGGGCCAGATGCAAACAAAAGACAGTTCATTGTCATACGCACAAGTACAATATACAGATGCAATGAAAATTTTATTTTCTGCAGCTACACAGATTCATAAAAGAGACTAACAAACTGTAAGTATAAATTAAATTAATGCAGAAGAGAAATAAAGGATAATAAACACAAAAGGGAAGATAAAAGTTCACAGTTGCAGTTAGTGGAAGAAGATACGATGTTACAAAACTGCAGACAGATTCTGTGGTGGGCCCAGAGTAATCAGGGGTAGGATAATATGGAGAAGTTCACGAACCTGATAACTGTCTGAAGTATTATGCTTAAAAGACATTTGGATACGAACATGAATCAGAAAGGTTCAGAGGCGTAAGGGCCAAACACAAGCCAATAGGACATGTTTGGTCAGCCTGGGTAAGGTGGGCTGAAGGGCTTGTTTCTGTGCTGTCAAACTCCATGACTCTATTTTTTGTTCCTCTATCAGTGGAGCACTTTGGAATATCCCAAGGAGGTGAAAAGTGCTCTGTGTGGATCTGTTCTTATGTTTGCCTGCTGATCAACTTTCAGAAAAGTGTTTTGCAAACCAACTTTGAAATTTGGGCCAATCATACCAGCCACACATAATCTTGTCGATTGTGCTCTCCTTGTGAAATCAGAAGCAATCACACCGTGCTTTGCATTTTAATGGTTTTATCATGTTCTGCACACATGAGCAATGGCAAATTTCTGCCTCTCTTCTCAGTCCATCCTCTTCACAGCACAATAACTCTGCTTGGAAATCTGGATGGGCTGAAATCACAGAAGGTCTTGCAGAATCCTGTCAAAGCTCTGCACTCTGCTGGACTCTCATTTCAATGCCTGAAGTGCTGAAGTTATTTTTAATTGGTATGGAACAGAGCTGTTAACATTTAAATTGCTCACAATCTACAATTGGCAGTCCAGTTAGAAAGCCTTGGAGACCCAAGGTTTCTATTTTGAACTTGTAACTCTGACTGATTCTGTTTTACTATTGTGGCATCATTTTTTATTTTTATTTTTTGTTTTTCACACTATGAACCATATTGACCAAAATACACATAAACATTTCCCTCTTGAATGTACACAGTGTCATTTTCTCCCCTTTTTCCCCCTCCCTTCCCTCCCTCCTTCCCACCCCCCTCCCCACCCACTAAACATTCAACATATATGATACATTAAACCCATTAAACAATGTCATCACACAATGAAAATAAACAAGAAAATTGTGTCATCTACTTTTACCCACTGGGTCGGTTCCTTTCGTCTTCTTCTCATTCTATCTTTTTAAGGGGTGGAGGTCCGTGGTGGGACTTCACTGTTGTGTTCCATGTACGGTTCCCAAATTTGTTCGAATACTGTGATGATATTTCTTAAATTATATTTTATTTTTTCCAATGGAATACATTTATTCATTTCTATGTATCATTGCTGTATTCTCAGGCTATTTTCTGATTTCCAGGTTGACATTATACATTTTTTTGCTACAGCTAAGGCTATCATAATAAATCTTTTTTGTGCTCCATCCATATCGAGTCCAAGTTCTTTACTTCTTATATTACTTAGAAGAAAGATCTCTAGATTTTTTGATATGTTGCTTTTTGTGATTTTATTTAATACCTGATTTAGATCTTTCCAAAACTTTTCCACTTTCTCACATGCCCAAATTGCATGTACTGTTGTTCCCATTTCCTTCGTACAGCGAAAACTGTACTGTTGGGTCCCATTTATTTAACTTTTGTGGCGTGTTATATAGCCTGTGTAACCAATTATATTGTATCATGCGTAACCTCGTGTTTATTGTCTTTCTCATAGTTCCGCAGCATAGCTTTTCCCATGTTTCATTCTTTATCTTTATGTTTAGATCGTGTTCCCACTTTTATTTCGGTTTATAGCTATTTCATCATTTTCCTTATCTTGCAGTTTGATGTACATCTTTGTTATAAATCTTTTAATTATCATTGTGTCTTTAATCACATATTCAAAACTGCTTCCTTCTGGTAACCTCAGCCTATTTCCTAATTTGCCCTTCAAGTAGGTTTTCAGTTGGTGGTATGCAAACATTATACTATGAGTTATACCATATTTGTACGTCATTTGTTCAAAAGATAATAATTTATTTCCCGAAAAACAATTTTCTATTCTTTTGATCCCTTTTCTCTCCCATTCTTGAAAGGAAAGGTTATCTATTGTGGAAGGGATTAGTTGATTTTGCATCAATATTAATTTTGGTAGTTGATAATTTGTTTTTTTCCTTTCTACGTGAATCTTCTTCCAAATGTTGAGCAGATGGTGCAGTACTGGTGAATTCCTATGTTGCACCAGCTTTTCATCCCACTTATATAGTATATGTTCAGGTATCTTCTCCCTTATTTTATCTAGCTCTAATCTGGTCCAATCTGGTTTTTCCCTTGTTTGATAAAAATCTGTTAGGAATCTTAATTGTGCTGCTCTATAATAATTCTTAAAGTTTGGTAGCTGTAAGCGCCCTTGTTTGTACCATTCTGTTAATTTATCTAGCACTATCCTCGTTTTTCCCCCTTTCCAATAATAAGAATTTCCTTATTATTTTCTTTAGCTCCTTGAAGAATTTCTCTGTTAGGTGAATTGGTAACGATTGAAATAGGTATTGTATCCTTGGGAAGATATTAATTTTAATGCAATTTTCCCTTCCTATCAGTGTTAGTGGTAAATATTTCCAATGTTCTAAGTCATCTTGTAATTTCTTCATTAATGGCTGATAATTTAGTTTGTATAGATGGCCTAGATTATTATTTAGTTGAATACCTAGGTATCGGATTGCTTGTGTTTGCCATTTAAATGGAGATTCTTTCTTAAACTTTGTGAAATCCGCATTATTCATCGGTATCACTTCACTTTTATTTGGGTTGATCTTGTACCCCGATACTTCTCCATATTCTTTCAATTTCTTATGCAATTCTTTTATTGATATTTCTGGTTCTGTTAAGTATACTATGTCGTCATCTGCAAACAGACTGATTTTATATTCCTTTTCTTTTATTTTTATCCCTCTTATTTTATTTTCTGTTCTTATCAGTTCTGCCAAGGGTTCTATAGCTAACTCGAACAGTGGACATCCCTGCCTAGTTGACCTGCTTAATTTAAATTGGTTTGATATATATCCATTTACTGTCACCTTCACCAATGGTCCCTTATATAATGCTTTAGTCCAATTAATATATTTCTCTGGTAGGTTGAACCTCTGTAGTACTTTGAATAAATAATTACATTCTACTCTGTCAAAGGCTTTCTCTGCATCTAAGGCAACCACCCCTCTCCTTTCAGAAGATTCACAAGAGTGAGATAATGCACACCCAGATTTAAGGTTAGTTTCTTTCCCACTGTGAACAGACTCCTGAATGAAACTCCTGCCAGTAACATTATGCTGCCTTTGGTCCACATTGACTAATCTCTGACTGTAACTGAACTTTTATTCTCTCTTTCTTGTTATCCTCTGTATGAGATGTATCTGGTTTTCCTGAAAAACAACCTCTATCACTGCATCTTGTTCTAGGAGACAATTAGCTTTAACTTAAACTTCAGTACACGAGACAAAAATCAATGGGTTCTGATGAACCCACTCTTCCCTTTCTCACATGTGTGCAGTAATCTCCCCTTTAAACACTATATCTAAGATTCGGTCATTCATGAAACATAGGAGCAGAATTGGGAAATTTGGCCCGTTGAGTCTATTCTGATGTTCAGATCATGGTTGATTTACTTTTCCTTAGCCCAATTTTCCCATAACCATTGATCCCCTTTCTGAGCAAGAACCTATCAATCTCTGCTTTAAATCTACCCAATAACTTGGCAACAAATTCCACAGATTCAGCTCCTCCGGATGAGGAAATATTTCCTCATCTCTGTTTTAATTCTTTTATTCTGAGGCTGTGCACTCAAGTCCCAGACCCCAACTACTGGAAGCATCTTCTCCATGCCCACTCCATCCAGACCTTTTCTATATTCAATCGGTTTCAATGAGATCCACCCTCATCCTTCTAAACTAGTCAGTACAGGCGCAGAACCATCAAATGCTCCTCACTCATTAACCCACTCATCTCCAAGATCATTCTTTTTTTTAAATAACTATTTATTCATTCAACAAGGTTATTAAATACAGTAAAAAAAGTACATATTATGAACACAAAAAGTTTTAAATATAAAAAAGAAAAAAAAAGAAAAAGAAAGAACCCCCCCTCCCCCTCTCAGCCAGTTCTCTTTAGGAGAGCCAAAGAAAAAAAGAACTGAAATATATTTACTAAAATCTAATCAAAATGTAAATATTCTGAATATAAAGACCACTTATTAAGAAAAAAAGAATAATTATCATGTAAAACATACGTGATTTTTTCCATTACCAAACAAGTTTTCATCTCATTATGCCATCTATTAATATCAATCACATTAGCATTTTTCCATGTACTTGCTATACATTTTGTTGCTACAGATAAACTAAATATACAAAAGCAATCTGAAATTTGTCTAATCCCAAATCTTTCAAAGGCTTCGACTCACCCAACAAAAATATTGTCGGGTCTAGAAGTATTTTAATCTTATATAAATGTTCCAAAAACAATTGAATTGCTTTCCAAAAAGATTGTATATGTACACATAACCAAACAGCATGAAAAAAAGTTCCAACCGAATTACCACATCTAAAACAAGAGTCTGATTCACTAAAACCATATTTTTAAAAACTTTTCAGGTATATAACGGTGTTAAAGTCAATAATTTACCCTTAGAACCTATCATTCTATTTTTTCTCATCCATAACTTCATTAAATACTTTAGTATAGGCACATTATATTGTTATAATAAATTTAAATTCCACTGAAACAAAAATTGATGTATTTCAAATTCAAAAATATTCACCATCTCAATTTTAGCCCAACTAGGGGGCTGTTGCAAATCCATTAAAGAACTAATAAATTTAAATTGAGCTGCCTCATAATAATTTTGAAATAGTGGTAAGCGTAATCCCCCTAATGCATATTTCTAGGTTAGCTTATTCAAAGCTACTCTTGGAAATTTACCCTTCTATAAAAATTCCCTAACCATTTTATTTAAATCTCGAAAAAATTCTTATTAAGTAAACATGGAATTGACTGAAACAAATATTGTATACGTGGAAAGATATTCATTTTAATTGTATTTATCCTTCCAATTACATTTATAGGAAGATCCTTCCACTTAATCAAATCAGCTTTGATCTTTTTCATTAACAGTACATAATTTAATTTATATAAAGACTGTTATTCAACATCCACAGTTATACCCAAATATTTAATTTGATCAGTCCACTTCAAATTAATAATATTCTTATAAACTGAATAATCTCCTTTACCTATCGGTAAAATTTCACTTTTTTCCCAGTTAACTTTATATTCGGACAAAGATCCATATTGTGTTAAAAATTCCTTCAAATGTAAAAGTGACTGAGCTGGGTTTGTTAAATACACCAGTACATAGTCAGCAAATAGATTAATTTTATACTCCTCATCTAAAACTCTCATACCTTTGTAGAGCTCATCGAAAGAACCAAACACTTGTTGATCCAAACCAAGGCTTTTATTAGCAAAAGACAGGAGCTCTTCACGGGTGGCCGACCAGTCCGGAATGATCCGACCTGGCTAGGGACACAACCCTTTAAGGCCCAGACAGTAGGCGTGGCTAAGCTCTCAGCCAATCACTGTAAGCTCAGTCATTACATACTCTAGATACTGTAACTATATACATTGGTGATAGGTCTGTACTATCACATTCACCCCTTCTTGGAGAACTGACCCTGGGGTGGAAGGGCTGAAGAGGGAGAAGGGAAGTAAAAAAAAATGAGGGAGAGAATGAAAGGAAGGGGTAGGTTAAGGACTGTAGCGGTCAGGTAGTCTGACCATCCGGCGTGACCGCCGTGGTGCCGGGATTGGGGTTGCTGGAGTGGTGTCGCCAGCGGGCTCATCGGGTGCGACCGCTTCTTCGCTCAATTCCCCAGCCATGTTGTCGGCAGGGTGGCCTGGGTCATTGGGGTGCTGTTGGTCCTTCTGTTCTGGCACGGGCCTGGGGAATAAAGAGTTGGGGAAGGTTGGGTTGGGGGGGTTGCTGGGCCTAACGCATCCTGAGCTAGGTCCCGCACTGAAACAGTGTCTTCCCGCCCGTCTGGGAACTCAACGTAGGCGTAATGCGGGTTCGCGTGGAGTAGAGTCACTCGGTTGACCAAGGGGTCGTTCTTTGAGTGCCGGACGTGGCATCGCAAAAGGACGGGGCCAGGGACGGTGAGCCATGCTGGTACAGTGGTTTCTGATTCAGATTTCCTCGGGAAAAGGAACATCCTTTCGTGGGGGATGGCATTTGTTGCGGTACATAGGAGGGAGCTGATGGAGTGTAAGGCACTAGTGAGAACCTCCTGCCAGTGAGAGGTGGGGAGACCTTTAGACCGGAGAGCCAGTGTAACCGCTCTCCAGATGGTGGCATTCTCCCTCTCGACCTGGCCGTTACCGCATGGGTTATAGCTGGTGGTCCTGCTTGAAGCGATACCACACTCCAGAAGGGACTGTTGCAGCTCTGCACTCATGAATGAGGACCCCCTATCACTGTGGATGGAATTGGGGTACCCGAAAATGGCTAAGATACTGTGAAGGGCCTGTATCGCTGAGATGGCGGTGGTGTCTGGGCAGGGCACAGCGAACGGGAAGCGGGAGTACTCGTCGATGGCCGTAAGGATGTAGTTATTGCAGTTGGTTGATGGTAGGGACCCCTTAAAATCTACGCTAAGATGCTCGAAGGGGCAGGTGGCTTTGATAACGTGGGAATTCCCTGGACGGAAGAAGTGGGGCTTGCATTTAGCGCACACCGAACAGGCTCGGGTCATGGAGCGAATCTCTTCGACTGTGTAGGGTAGGTTGCGCGCCATCTCAAAGTGGGCAAACCTAGTGACCCCTGGATGACAGAGCGCCTCATGGAGTTTCTGTAGTCTGTCCATCTGTACGCTGGCGCACATCCCCCTGGAGAGCGCGTCAGGTGTATCGTTGAGCTTACCAGGCCGGTACAGGATGTCATAGTTAAAGGTGGAGAGTTCGATTCTCCATCTGGCAATTTTGTCGTTTTTTATCTTACCACGCTGGGTGTTGCTGAACATGAAGGAGACTGCGCGTTGATCAGTCAACAGTGTAAAGTGCCTCCCAGCAAGGTAATGTCTCCAACGACGCACCGCTTCAACTATGGCCTGGGCCTCCTTCTCGACCGAGGAGTGTCTACTCTCTGGACCTGGAGGGTTCTGGAGAAGAAGGCTACAGGCCGATCGGCCTGGTTCAAAGTGGCTGCCAGGGCGAAGTCAGATGCATCGCTCTCGACTTGAAACAGGACAGATTCATTGATCGTGTGCAGCGTTGCAGCGGCGATGTCGGATTTGATTAGATCGAAAGCCGCTCTGGCTTCGGTCGAGAGGGGAAAGGAGGTGGTCTTGATAAGAGGACGCGCCTTGTCGGCGTAGTGTGGAACCCATTGGGCGTAATATGAGAAAAAGCCCAGGCAGCGTTTGAGCGCTTTCTGGGTATGGGGGCGGGGGGGTAAGTCCATTAGGGGACGCATGCGGTCAGGATCTGGCATCACTACCCCGTTCTCCACCACGCAACCTAGAATCGCGAGTCGTGTGGTCCGGAAGACACACTTGTCAAAATTGTAGGTCAGGTCCAGCCGACCGGCAGTTTGAAGAAATTTGTCTAGGTTGGCGTCGTGCTCCTGTGTGTCATGGCTGCAGATGGTGACATTGTCCAGATTTGGGAAGGTAGCGGTTAGCCTGTTCTGGTTCACCATCCAGTCCATTTCCCGCTGGAAGACCGCGACACCATTCGTGACCCCGAATGGTACCCAGAGAAATTGATACAGCCGCCCATTCGCTTCGAAGGCCGTGAATGGTCAGTCCTCACAGCGGATCGGGAGTTGGTGATAGGCCGAACGTAGGTCAATGGTGGAGAATATGAGGCATTGGGCGATCTGGTTCACCACATCCGTGATGCGTGGCAGGGGGTACGCATCCAGGAGCATGAAGCGGTTAATGGTCTGGCTATAGTCAACCACCATCCGTAGCTTTTCCCCGTTCTTGACAACCACCACCTGGGCCCTCCAGGGGCTTGAACTGGGTTCAATGATGCCCTCATCCAGCAATCTACACACCTCACTCCTAATGAATTGCCTGTTTTCGTAACTATATTGCCGACTATTGGTGGCCACAGGCTTCCAGCCAGGGCTGAGGTTTGCGAAGAGTGCTGGCGGGGCAATCCGGAGTGTGGAAAGGCCACAGGAGTGGCCCCGGGGCACGGGGGCAGGTTGCTTGGGTGCTTCAGGGGTGGGGCAATGGCAGACTGAGAGGGGGGCGTGGGCTCCCCCAAAATGTAGGGACACCGTTCGAAACTGACACTGAAAGTCTAATCCCAGCAACACTGGGGCGCACATTTGGGGAAGGATGAATAATTTGAAGTGGGTGACCGTTATGCCCTGTACTTCCAGCGTAGTGATGCAATACCCCTTTATCCCGGTCGAGTGCGACCTCATCGCTAATGAGATCCTCTGGGTAGTGGGGATAATGTCAAGTCCGCAACGGAGGGCCAGATCTGGCCGGATAAAACTGTCAGTTGACCCAGAGTCAAATAAGCAATTGGTGTAGTGTCCATGCTCTTTAAACAGATCCATTGCTTTAGTGAGGGGATGAGAGCATTGCTGATTTAGTGTTATAGAAGCAGCCACTGATCCTGTTGACAGGGGAGTTCCGCGTGTTGACGTCACGCAACGGGATGACGTCATAGATGCAGTCAGCGCTGGAGGAGCAGGTTGGAGGTACTCCCGAGGTGCTGTTGTGGCGGTGTCGGTGAAGAAACGGTAAGTAGTGGGGGTTGTTGCTTGCGGTTGGTGGTGGGTAGGTCGTCGGTCGCGGCGGTCGGGCCCCAGCAGTCGTCAGCGATGGACGCTGGGGCGAATACCTGGTTGGCTGCAGCGAGTCCCCAGTCGGTCGCGGTGGCCGCACCGGCAGCGGCGTGGGCAGCGGCAGCAGGGGAGCAGGCAGTGGTAGCGGTAGCATCGTCTCCGGGGGTGGCTGTGGTGGTGGCAGCGTCAGCAACAGCGGTAGCATCGGCCCTGAGGGTGGTCGTGGCCGTGGCAATAGCGGGCTCTACAGTCGGGACCGAGGCCAGGTCGAGTGTTCCGCACGGGGGCGAGAGGCGGGCCAACATCATGTTTGCGAGGGTGGGCTGCCCTTTCCGGGTTTGGCGTCTCCGTGACGTCAGGCATTGCCGTGCAGGGGAGCCCTCGCTCTCATTGGATGAGAGCTCTGGGGAAGAAGAGTTTGAATGGGATAGTGGCGGGTGGGCTTCACACGAGGCACTGTGTTTGCCGGTCGCCATTTTAGACCTACAGACTGCAGCAAAGTGGCTGTTTTTAAGGCATTTCTGGCACCTGACTTTTCTTGCTGGGCACTGGGACCTGCTGTGCTTGTCCCTCCCGCAGAAATAACATTTTGGGTTTGCAGGGGGCAGCGTAGCAGCAGCTGACAGGCCGTCAGTATATCGGGGGGTGGGTGGTAGGGTAGAAGGGCACTCTACTCACATCAGAACGTGGGGTCCAGTCCCTAGAGAACTTGTTTGACTTTAAGGCTGCATCCTCCATTGTGATTGCAATCCGGGCCACGTCCTCTAGTTTTTTTACCCCTTGTTCGAGCAAGCGCAGCCTCACTTCGTTCGATCGGAGCCCGGCCACATAGGCATCCCGGACGAGATTGTTTGTGATCTCGGCAGCAGTTTTGTCCACACAGTTACAGTCCTTGCCCAACGCCTTTACTACTTGTAAATATGCTCTGCTGGACTCGCCGGGCTGTTGCTTCCTCGACGCAAGCACGAGCCGGGTATGAACTCTGTTCATTGGTTGATCGTACAGTTCTTTCAGTACCTTTATGGCTGCGGTGTAAGTGGTCTCATCCTGGATGTTCTCGTAGACTCTCAAGGACACCATAGACAGTAATGCTGTTAGACGCTGGTTATCCTCCTCCACCTCAATGAGCCTTAGGAAGTTTTCAAAGTTCAACAGCCAGAACTTAAAGGCTTTGAAGGCTGTAGCTGACTGTGGGTCGATGACAAGTTTTTCTGGCCGAGTCAGACGCTCCATCCCTTTTAAAAAAATTCTTTTTGCTAATAAAATTGTAGAGCTCGTCGAAAGAACCAAAGACTTGTTGATCCAAACCAAAGCTTTTATTAGCAAAAGACAGGAGCTCTTCACAGGTGGCCGACCAGTCCGGAATGATCCGACCTGGCTAGGGGCACAACCTTTTAAGGCCCAGACAGTAGGCGTGGCTAAGCTCTCAGCCAATCGCTATAAGCACAGTCATTACATACTCTAGATACTGTAACTATATACATTGGTGATAGGTCTGTACTATCACAACCTTGTATCTGTGTATTTTGTTGTATCAACTGTGCTAAAGGTTCAATTACTAACACAAACAAAGCTGGAGACAAAGGACAACCTTGTCGAGTTGAATGAGCTAATTTAAAAGGTTCCGAGATCTGACCATTTGTCAGTACTCTGGCTATTCGTTTATTGTATAAAGCTTTAATCCAACCAATAAAAGAAGGACCAAACTTAAATTTCTCTAAGACTTTAAATAAAAAGTTCCACTCAACTCTGTCAAAACCCTTTTCTGCATCAAGAGATATCACCATCGGATGGTCAGGGCACCGTCGATATTTATTATTCAAACTAATCACTCAAAGAATATTATCTGAAGCATATCTATTCTTTATGAAACCTGTTTGATCGACATGTATCAACTTAGGTAAAAATTTAGCCAATCGATTCGCTTATACTTTAGCTATTATTTTATAGTCTACATTTAACAAAAAAATTGGTCTATATAAAGACATCTTTAATGGATATCTATCCTTCTTAGGAATTACAGTAATTAAGGCACTAGAGCATGATTCAGGTAGATCATAATGTTCCTTAATCTGTCGTAACACATCTCCAAACATTGTAGATAAATCATCAAAAAATACCTTATAAAATTCAACCGAAAACCCGTCATCACCAGGTGATTTTCCATTCAGCATTTCCAACATAGCCGATTTAATTTCTAAATCAGTAAAAGGAGCCTCCAGCTCCAATATGTCTTCTTCTCCTAGTACCAGTAATTTCAACACCGATAAAAAGGAGTCAATCAATCCGCTCTCCTGTCTTTCCTCAGAAGTATATAATTTCTTATAAAATGAATGAAACTCTTTATTAATCTCACGAGGTTTGTAAGTAACAGTCGAATTTCATCTGACTGCATTAATAACCCTTGATACCTGTTCTTGTAGGTACCTTATGCGCTTTCTCACCCCATTCATAATACCGTTGTTTAGATCTATTAATCAAGCATTCAAATTGATAAGTTTGCAACGTATTGTATTTAAATTTCCATCTAGACAACTCTATCTTCTGATTTTCTGTCACACCTCTCTGAAATTCCTTTTCTAATTCATCAATCTGTTTCTCTTATTCAAGGCTCTCGGTCAGATAATTCTTTTTAACCTTAGAAGTATAACTAATTATTTGACCTCTCAAGTAAGCTTTCATAGCATCCCACAATATAAATTTACTATGAATGGAGTTAACATTTTCTTCCAAAAAGAGATTAATTTGTTTTTTAAAAAATTTAATAAATTCCACTTTTTTTTAACATCGTATTAAATCTCCAACGAGAAGCTGCACGAACTTCTTCAGAACTTTCATAAGTAAAATACAACAAAGAATGATCTGAAATTACCCTACTTTTATATTCTGCCTGCAGTATTTTCCCCTGTAAATGTGCTGATACTAAAAAAAATCAATTCCGGAAAAAGATTCATGTCTAAATGAATAAAAAGAGAAATCCTTCTCTGTTGGGTTAAAACGTCGCCAAATGTCCACTAAATTAAAATCTTTCATCAAAGCTCGAATTTGAATTGCCATTTTAGATTTTTTTAACATTTTTTGGAGATTTATCTAATAAAGGTTCCAACACACAGTTGAAATCTCCTCCAACCAATAACATTTTCATTAGCTTGTCCCAGAAGCAGAAATGCATCCGAAATAAATGCTTCATCATCCACATTCGGTGCATAAATGTTAAGTAAAGTCCAAAATTCATTAAAAATTTTACAATTCAACTTAAGAATACGTCCTGCATTCATTTCCATTGATTGTAATTCAAAAGATAAACTTTTATGTATTAAAATTGCTACTCCCTTAGCTTTGGAGTTCAATGAAGAAGAAAAAACATGTCCAACCCAGTCCCTCTTCAATTTCATACTTACTTTTTCATTCAAATGTGTCTCCTGTAAAAAAGCAATATCAATTTTCATCTTTTTAATGTAAGCCAAAACTCGCTTACACTTGATCAAGTTGTTTAATCCCTGAACGTTAAAGGTAGCAAATTTCAAATTTGACATACCTAATACAATTGCGAAATACCAAAAATAATCACAAAATTAATAATAACAAAGAAAAAAAAGAGATTTTTTTAATATAGGACCCTCAAATTAAAATATATAGGCCCTCCAAATAAAAAATAATATTCATTAATAAGAGAAAAGAAAAACAAAAAAAACTCCCTAAAATAACTGGGTGTGGATTACCCACTAGTGACTGATGACTAACAAAGAAGTTAGTGCAGTCCCCTCCTCCCCAGCCAGCCAATTAAAAATATCAACATATCACAAAAAAATCAGCCTTGAGATTCCAGTCCAGATGGTGAACTCATTTCAAGAGTAGATTAACTCTTTCCATTCCCGTTCTTTCCATTTCTGCCATATTTCCCATTTCCAAGACCATCAGATTTTCTTTTAGGAGATAATGGTGGACTTCTTTGTCCTCTGACATCCAGTAACGAATTAGCAAAAACCATTGCATCATGCTCACTCTCAAAGAATTGAGACTGATAGTTTCCATAAAACACTTTCATCATAGCAGGATAACGAAAAGCAAATTTGTAACCTTTACGCCATAAAACATCTTTAACTGGATTAAATTCACGTCGGCATCTGATGATATCTTGACTCAAATCAAGGTAGAAGAAAACTCTTTTATTCTGAACCATCATTGGAGCTTGCCTTTGTCTTGCATTTTGAACTGCAAGTCGAAGAATTGTCTCTCTGTCCAAACAATTCAAACAACGAACTATCACAGCTCTTGGGGGTTGACCAGGTAGGGGTGTTCTTCTTAAAGCTCTATGTGCTCTTTCCAATACCAATCCATCAGGAAAAGACTCTTCCGCCAACATCTGGGGAATCCAATTTTAAAAAATTTGACAGGATCTTGACCTTCTATACCTTCTGGCAGACCCATAATTTTCACATTATTTCTCCTGCTTTGATTTTCCAAATAGTCCATTTTTTTTGTTAATTCTCTTTCCAGGGCTCCTAAATCTTTAACTGATTTTTCCACCTTTACTATTGTTTTTGTATTGGATTGTACCTGTTGTTTACATTCAGAAAAAGAAGCTTCAAATTTTTAAAAGTTTTCCCGATTTTCTTTAACTTCTGCCTTAACCACAGTTAGGTCTGAAATTATATTAGTATTCATTTGAACCAGCTGGTTCAATTGACCAGTAATAACATCCAAATAAGAAACAATACCTTCAAGCATCATGTAACCAGGCTGAGGTGCAATTTGAAATGCAGGATCCGATTCCATAAGTTGTAACTCACTTTCTTCCAGCTCTTCTTCCATTTCCTGTGCAGTGGTAGAGTAAGGTAAGTCTTCTTCTTGTTCTTCAAAAGGCAGCAGTCTAGTCGTTTTGTTGTGAGTTTGGACACCCTACAACGACCCCCCTGACTTCCTCAGGGGGTCGTCACTGCTGTCTCCCCCGCAGACCATTTTTTAATAGAATTACGGAGTTCTCCGTAATTAATGGCACCACCCAAGCCCACAGTCGGTGTAGACTGCGTGTCTACCATCAAAATACTCTTTCTCCGCGCTCCCGTCTCTTCCAACGGGGGTGTTTGTTGTAACAAACCTCCAGGCTCATGCCCAATTTCTCGGGAGTGCACTCCTTTCTCCGCAGAACGGGTCGAACCAGTGCCATCTTGAGATTGGTGAGTAGCTGTTACCTTAACTTTTGTCCCCACCTGCGATTGTTGAAGCTTGGGGATCGCTGAAAATGCATCCGAGGCTATTTCAAGTCGTTTAGGCCCCAATTCTTCTGCACTTCGAAACTGTATTTTCTTTTGTAACTGAGGCTTAGTTTTTTTTGCATTAGCAGCCATAATGGCTCACCAAAATATCAAACTGAAAATTAAAGTTTTAAAATTAAAAATAAAGGGTTAAAAAACGGGCACTTAAAAGTCTGACCAGAGAGGGCAGGGATTACGCATCTAGTCTCTACTCCATCTTGCCACGCCCCCTCCAAGATCATTCTTGTAAACGTCCTCCAATGCCAAACTTAGATATGGGAAGCAAACGACCTACAATACATCAAATATTCATGTGCACCATTGCCATCCCACCATGATGCATTTTAAAATCGTAAGAGCCTCTGCATCATCTTTGCTTGTTCTGTAACCTTGGATCTGTGCACTCAGGCTCAGCGTAAAGTGTCCAACGTTTGCAGCCAGCTTCCAACTGAGTTTGGCACTGATACTGCAGTGAGTATTACTGGAGAGATTGCTAAGGTTGGCTAATTGATCAAAAATTCCGAAGTAACTCCCTGAATTAATTAGGTGCACCTGTTCCCTGGTAAACAGCTGAGCTCCATCTCCGCGAGTTATCATTGAGTGTCATGCCAAATTCTCGTGGGATTTATGCCACACATGTTGCTTGCAAATGCAATCCCAGCGGGACTTTTCCGATTGAATAAAGCTTTATCTCTGAAGTTATATCTTTCTCAAATTGCCTTTTATTTACACGTGTTCCTACCCCTTGGGAGTCCTTCATTATTTAGTTTCACCATTTAAAACAAATGGAATAAAACCTTTTGAAGTTGAATCCTCATGTAAATAGATGCACTCAATACATATTATACAAATGCAAAATACTGTCAGAATCAGAATCTGATTCTCAGAATCAGAATTTATTGACATGAACATGTCACAAAATTCATTACTTTGTGGCAACTTTTCGGGTGCAAATATTGCTATAAATTACATGTAAAAATAGTGTAAAAGAAGAGGAAAGTGAAGTAGTGTCTGTGGCTCACTCTCCATTCAGAAATCTGATGGCAGAGAGGAAGAAGTTGTTTTTGTCCCACTGGGTGTTCATCTTCAGGCTCCTGCATCTCCTTCCCAATGGTAGCAGTGGGAAGAGGGCATGGTCTGGGTGATGAGGGTCCTTGAGGATAGAGGCTGCTTTCTTAAGACACCACCTCTTGTAGATGTCCTCAATGGAGTGAAGAGTGATGCCCATGCTGGTGTTGGCCGAGTTCACAACTCTCTGTCATCTTTTCCTTTCCAGTGAATTGGTGCATCGGCACCTCCATAACGGACAGTGATGCAACCAGTCAGAATGCTCTCCACCTGTAGAAGTTTGCAAGTGTTTGGTGACATACAAAATCTCAAACTCCTCACAAAGTATAGCTGCTAGTGAGACCATGGGAATCCAGCTTGCTGACCAGCACTGAGGCGATGATGGTATTGAACGTTGAACATCGATAATGGAAATCTGAGTTAGAGAAAATACACCAAACACTCAGCAGATCAGGCAATATCCATGGATGGAGATGGCCAATACCATTTCAGGTTGGTACGTTTCCTTCATATCTGAGTAAAGAATAGATTTTATGATGTAGAGAAAGTGAGGAAAGAACAAGATTTAAACTCTGTGATCGGATGAAAAGAAACAAGGGCAGTCAAGTTCATGTGTATTATCATCTGACTGTACATATACAACCAGGCAAAACAGAGTTTCTCCATACATCATAATTACATATAAACATACAGGTATAATATACAATAAATATATAAATATTTTAGAATAATTTTCTTGGTTAAAGGATGCAGTTAATCAATCTCTAAGCCTGCAAGAGTTTCGTGGTTTCAACAAATTAGAGGTGTAAATTCCAAATATTATCTGAAATTATTTGGAAGTCATGTGGAATAAAATTAAATGGTGGAAGTGCTGATTTTCAAAAAATTGTTGATCTTGTGCTTGAGACTGGAAGGCAATAACATGCCTTGTCTGAAGGCGAGGTGCTGGTCATTGAGCTCACCTGGACCCTTTTGGAACAGTGCAAGAGGCTGAAGTCACAGGTCAGAGCAGGTGTTGGTGAATAATTAAAGGATACAAATATTTCATTATATTCAGCATGCCCATGGAAGGTAAATTAGCCCAAAAGAAGTTAATGAAAGGAATTACCGTAAATACTATTGATATCGATGGAAAGGACTATCATCCTTTTTGAGGATTTCTGACAGAAACCCATGAGGAGGTTTGGCTTTGTACCTGCTGACAGAGCTGCTCTTTGTGAACAAAAGAGGAAATTGAACAGAGCGACCACCCTTAATCTCAAGGCTTGGCTCTGCTCAAAATCAACCTTTTGGCTATTTGCATTTTGGTTTTTTAATCAACTAATTTCTAAAGAGTGTGATGAACATTTACATAGTACATCTCTGAGCTCTTTACCTATTGAACATCTGTATAAAATAGTAGCATCCCATTTTCATTTCATCCAGATATTGTGTAAAGTAGGCAGGTGAAAGGGTAATTATGCAAATTTAAACAGGTACACAAATGGAAAAAATGTTTCAAAGGATATGAGCCAATGCAGGCAAATAATATATTTATTACTTATGTATTTATTGTCTGTTTTAAATGAATTTACTTAACATAAGTTTTTGTTTTACAAAGCATCTGTTCAGACGCAGCAAGTGGGTGTCTACGTGCATTGTACACAGACAATAGACTCATTATCAAATGGAGCATCTTCACTCCGTCTGCACCAGTGACAGAGACCTCCCAGTAGCCAACCATTTCAATTCCGTGTCACACTCCCACACTTACATTTCTGTCTATGGCCTTATGTACCAACCCACCAAGACCACCCGAAATTGAAGGAACTACACCTGGTTTTCCATCTGGATCCTCTCCAGCCAGATAGCACTGACATCAATTTTTCTGGTTTCTGCTAACCTGCTCTCCTCTTCCCCTTCCCTTCTCCCCTCCCCCTTTCCAGTTCTCCTCCATCCCTTCCCTTTCCCTTCACCCACCTATCCTTCCTCCCCTTGATCGCTGCGGTCCCCTCCCTCCCTCCTCCACCTTTCACCTCCTGGCTTTGTGACCACCCTCCTCACTTTACTCTTTTGCTTAGATGCCTGCCAACATTTTTCTATACCTAATGAAGGGCTCAAGACTAAAACATCACTTATGTATTTTTACCTTTGCTATGTAAAGGACACAGTTTTACCTGCTGAGTTTCTCCAGCATTTACTTCAACCACGGTGTCTACAGATTTTTGTGTTTTATATCAAATGGGGCTCGCTTAGATAGGCAACTTGGTCAGCATGGAGGAGTTGGGCTGAAGGGCCTGTTTCCATGCTGTATAAATTTGACTGTGACTGAATTTTACACACTGTATTTTAATATTCTAACATAATGTTCATGCAAGTTTCATGAACATTTAATTTCACTAATTTATTTTAGGCGAAAACTATATGTGGACAGCTGTAAATCCCCTGCATGAATGTGTTTGTAAGTCACTTGTTATTTTAATCATGACTGCAGCTTAAAGTTTATCTTCTTCTGAGGATAATGTAAGATTTCAGCATGTTTGAGGTGTAAATGCAGAATATTACCAAAGGAAATATCTGGAATAAAATCGAAAAAATTTGATCTTATGGGTTGTCTGCGACATTCCTTGACTGAAGGTAATGCTGATCATTGAGCTTTCCTGGGCCTTGAAACAGTGCAAGGGGTCAGAGCAGGAGCCAGTGCTTAAGGAAAGGAGGTAGATCACAAAGTATGTTGATTGCACCAAGGCGAGGCAAAGCAATCCAAAAGTAAAGTGACAGAAATTGAATGCAACCAGATATTGTTTGCAACAACCATTTTCCTTTTGTCCATTCTGTGAATTTATGGTTCAGAAGGTTGATCAAGCAAGGGGTTTTCTCTTTGGAATGAGAAGTGACTTAATAGATTATGAGAGTCATAGAGAGGGTGGATAGCTATCACCTTCATTCCTGGGCAATACTAGCAACATCAGAGGACGTCTGTACAAGGTGAGGGGAGGAAAATTTTGGGGAGACATCAGGGGTAATTCTTTTATATAGAGCATGCTGGGTGCCTGGAATGCATTGAGGTGGTAGAGACTGGAACAATGGTGACATTTAAAATACTCTTGGCACATGGATGTAAGAAAAATGGAGGGAGGGAAGGGTTATATTTGTTATGGAGTAGGTTTACATTGTGGGCTGAAGGGCCCATCTATGCTGTAATGTTGTGCATTCTATGTTCAAAGTTCATACAACTTAATTCAAATCAGAGGAAAGTTCAATGAAGATTTCAAAATCAACTTAATTCAGAATTGACTGGAAAAAAGAACACAGACTCTACACTTAGGATATCCCATAATTGTTTATGCAGAAGGAAACACATCTTAATGTGTCATTACTGTAACTAATAGAGTAATCTCTTTGCAGATATTTCCTCTGTAGTTTGCCCCCAGCATGAAAGTGAGCATTGGAAATGGGGGAAACAGTTGATCAGGAAAAATAAGACAGGCTCATTGTTAGAATGGTTGATGACAGGTCATTGGCTTTGAGGTGTCAGATTAAGTAATTTGGTTAACGGGTGACATGTTTAGCGTCATGGTTAGTGCAAAGCAATTACAGCACCAGCGACTTGGGTTCGAATCCGACCCTGTCTGTTTGTACGTTCTTCCCATGTTTGCATGGGTTTCCTCCCACATTTCTAAAATATACAGGGGTTGTGGGATACTTGGACGGGACGGGCTAGTGGTCCAGAAGGGCTTGTTACTGAGCCGCACGTTGAAATGAAGTTAAAATTAGAACTCCAAGAAGTAATACTCTGCATGACGCCGAAAAATATCAGGCAAATCCTTTTATTCTTGGAAGAAAAAAAGAGTTGCGTGGTTTTGCTTATTAAAGGGGAATTTTGTTCTCAAATGTGACAACAGCATTCACCAAAAAGATTGTAAAATCCTTTGGGGTTTCATAAAGTAATGAAAAGCCCAAGATAAATGAAAGAGCTTTTCTGTACAAACACATGGGAAGGAAAGTGATGGATTGGATTATCTTGAAACCTTGTAATACTATATCCAAGAGATACTTCTTTGGTCAACTGTTGAGATGCTGTAGCAGTTGAAGTGTTGATCTAAGGCAGCCTTCAGTGTAATACCAAATTAAAGGATAAATCTATTTGGAACGTGTTCCGGTATGTCTCAGGGAACTGCACTACTGAAAACATCTTCAATAGGAGAAATGATCATTTCCAGATGCAGCTTACCTGTACATAGATTATTCCACAAATGTAGATTTATTTGTGGCAAATACCTGGTGCATTGAGAAGGGTTCTTCTGCGAGCAGACCAACAGGTTATCTCTTGCACTCATACGGCCTTGTAAGGAGCACAAATGACAGAGTGCAGATTACAATGAAAAGGAAGATCATTAGAAACAAGCAAAGGCTGCACGAGAGCAGCGTTGTGGGGGTCATTCAGGAGCCTGATGATTGCAGGGAAGAAAATGTCTTCATGGCTGCTCATGTGCACCTTATCACTCTTGACCCTTTTCCATGATGGGAGTGTGTCTGGGGATAAATGGGTCCTTCAGTATTCTGGCTGCTCTTCCTAGGCAGAGGGAGATGCAGATGGAATCCGTGGAGGGGTGATAGCAGGGGGGGGAGGGGGGGGGTTTACATTAAAGCACTCATCCAAATAGAATTTAGTTTCTGCAAAGTAAAAGAAATGACTTGTTGAGCAGTGAAGGCTCGCCACTAGAAACTACATCCCTTCATCCTACATCCCTTCATCCAATGGCAGCATAGGATGAAGGTGAAGGGATGAAAATAAAAGAAATAAAACTATCAATGTTGAAATAAATATATTTCATTTAAGTGAAATCTGATCAGCGATAGGAAATCCATATTCAAAACTATGTCTGATTTTTTTTAGGGAAAACCTTTTAATGTTTTTCTGTAAGCCCTGCGTCTAACCAACTACAAAGATCGTCTGAAGCTAATCCGAAGGGACGTTACTTCTTGGAGTTGACACTTTGCCTTGTATCTTATCAATGATAAGATTCAAAGATTGCCACAGAGCTATCAGGAAACTTTGTTTCCATCAAAGCTCATTTCCATGACGTGGCCTCAAAGGAGGAAATGAGAGCTATTTTGAACACCTTCAAAATATACGGTACTTTCCTTGCCATTGGAAATAAAGTGAGGAAATGGGAAAAATCAGCAAAATTGCGACAATCATAGACAGAATCCAGTGGGATTGCTGTCAGTAAATCAATGGTCTGCTACAATGAAGGGTTTCCACATGGCATCTGAAAGGAGAATCTCAGCTTCACTGACAGAAAAAAAATCAACTCTTTCTTTCACGACCCCAGGATTCTCCAAAGTGCGTCACATTGTCAGACTATATTCAAATTGCAATCATCGTTCAGCCTCACTTGATGGAAGTTCTGGCTTGAAGCGTCAACCATTCTTGCTGGTCAACTTGCTGAGTTCCTCTGAATGTAGTACCTTATGGACTGGTTGGGCCATTTAGCCTGTTTCTAGAGTGATATATTCATGCAGTTTGGAAACCCATTCTTTGCCCCAACAAGTCTGTCTTAACTACAAGCACTCCTTCTTATCAGTTCCCCACTAACCTGCAAACTGGAGGGATTTTACAGTGGCCATTAATCCACCAACCTGTGTTCCTTTGTGACGTGAAAGCAAAGTGAACCATGCAGAGGGAATCCAGGTGGTCACAGGGAGAAGGTGGCAGTTCAGGCCAGGGGATCCTAAAGATCAGGACTGATCTGGAACTTGGCACAGCAGGCTGGTTAAATCACCGCTGTGCCAGAAGTGAAACACGAAAGTCTGTAGACATCGTGGTTTCATTTTCTGCATTGATTTAACCATAAATTTGGCCACTTTATTCTTTTTGCTAATCTTTTGTCCAGTTTTATCCAACTTTGAGTCCAAATTAAGGTTAAAATCCCCTCCTATCAATATATTTCCCTGCTTATCTACAATCTTCAAAAAAATATCTTGCATAAACTTTTGATCCTCTTCATTAGGTGCATATATATTGACCAAATTCCAGAATTCTGAATATATTGGACACTTTATCATTACATAGCTCCCTGCTGGATCTATTATTTCCTCCTCTATTTTGATTGGTACATTTTTATTGATTAATATAGCTACACCACTGGCTTTTGAATTATATGATTCTACCCAGTCTCTCCTTAATTTATTATGTTCCACTTCAGTTAGATGCATTTCTTGTACAAATGCTATATCTATTTTTTCTTTTTTCAGTAAATTTAATAGCCTCTTCCTTTTAATTTGGTTATGTATTCCATTAATATTTATAGTCATTATAGTTCAATACGGCCATCTCATACTCTGTTTACACCTCATTTCTGCTTCCTCACCACCACAATGACACACTCCCATCATGGAAAAGGGTCAAGAGTGATAAGGTGCACATGAGCAGCCACAAAGATATTTTCTTCCCTGCAATCATCAGGCTCTTGAATGACCCCCACAACGCTGCTCTCGTGCAGTCTTTGCTTGTTGCTATTGATCTTCCTTTTCATTGTAATCCTGCACTCTGTAAATTGTGCTCCTTACACGGCCTTGTGAGTGCAAGAGATAACCTGTTGGACTGCTCACAGAAGAACCCTTCTCAATGAACCAGGTATTTGCTACAAAATTTTCCCCATTTTCATCTCTCAGTTTTCCCTTTTTGAACTCAATGTATGACAACACTTCTAAAACATAAAATACTTCAACAACTCTCACATCTAAAATTCCCTTAACACCAAGTGTCCCTCCCCCCTCTGATTTGCCCCTTGTCCCTTGCCAGCCAACCACAACTCTCCTCTCCATTTGGATTGCGAATCCGTTCGCAAGCGTCAACTGATTTCGCAGTGACTGCTATTCTCTTCCACCCAACCCCCTCCAGAAAAGACTTTTATCTTCACATTTAACAAAGCTCACCCTCTTTTCTTATTGTTCCCCTCCTTTTTTTTTCTCCCCCTTACTTCCCTTCTTTAGTTCTTACTTACACATTATTTTTACATCTTTATATGTAGTTTGTTGTCGTTCTTCATTCTTGTTACATCTCTTCATCTCTCCTTCTGTTCTGCAGGCATTCTGCAAATTCTCGTGCTTTCTCCAGATCTGAGAACAGTCTGTTTTGCTCTCCCGGGATAAATATTTTAAGCACCGTTGGATATCCTAACATAAATTTATTGCCTTTCTTCCATAGGATCGGTTTTGCTGTGTTAAACTCCTTTCTCTTCTTTAGTTCAAGACTTATGTCTAGGAAAAAAAATATTTTTTGACCCTTGTATTCCAATGGATTTTTGTCTTCTCTAATTTTATTCCTTGCTCTCTCCAATATATTTTCTCTTGTCGTGTATCTCATAAATTCTACTAAAATGGATCTTGGTTTTTGTTGTGACTGTGGTTTCGGGGCTAGTGTTCTGTGTGCCCTTTCTATTTCCATTCCTTCCTGTATTTCTGGCATTTCCAGGACCTTCGGGATCCATTCTTTTATAAATTCTTTCATATTTGTGCCTTCTTCATCTTCCTTTAGGCCCACTATCTTTATGTTGTTTCGCCTACTATAATTTTCCAACATTCAATTTTCTGAGCTAACAACTCTTGTGACTCTTTAACTTTTTTTACTCTGTCTTCTAAATTTCTTCTTAGGTCATTCACTTCCATTTCTACAGGCATTTCTCATTCTTCCACATTTTTCCACTTTTTCTTCTGTACTTTTCATTTTTCTTTTCACTTCACTAAATTCTAATGTCAACTATTCTTTTAATGCTTTCTTTTGTTCTTGAAATTTTAAAAAATCTATATACTGTCCATCTATTTTACCTTCTATTCCTCTGTGCAGAGCTTGGTCGTCATCGTCATCGTCGTCGTCGTCGTCGTCTTCTTCTTCTTCTTCTTCTTCTTCTTCTTCTTCTTCTTCTTCTTCTTCTTCTTCTTCTTCTTCTTCTACTTCTTCTTCTTCGTCTGCACCTGTGTTTGTGTCTTTTACTTCTCTTCCTTGTATCTGTATCTCTTCTGACTTTCTTGGTGAGCTGCTTGCCTCAGTTTGCTGGGTGTTTTTTTTGCATAGCTTCTTGCTGTTGGACCTCTTCTTCTGGGCTAGTTATCTGTTGGGCTTCCTGTAGCTGTTTTTCTTTCCTATCACTCCCCTTTCTTTCGCTTTCCACTTCTTCCATCTGAGAACCCTGCTGTCGGGCATCTCTCAGCTTGTCGCACTGTACAAGTTCACTCCTCAGCTGGGCCCCCCTCCCGTCGGAGTTTTCTTTTTCCTTAGTGTGCGCATTGCGCACTTCTGTTTGGCTCAGTGAGCCATTTTTGCAGTCCCACGGTCGGGAAGTCGCGACTCTGCAGGGTCGCCACTAACCTCGGGGAGTAGGCTCCTCTCTCCACAGTGGCTCCCTGCCGCTTCATGCAGGTAAGACCTCCTTTCTCTTTTGGCATCTTTTCCTCTTTTTTTCCTATTGTTTTTGCTTTTTCTTTCTTGCGTGCCATTTTCTTTCTTTTCTCCACACCTTTATCTTTTATTTGTTGTGTTTTGTGTTTCTTGAACTTTGTGTTTTCTTCACTTTATTTCTTCTTTTCTGGAGAGGTCTGGTATTCTCCTACCGGCCACTACTCCATCACGTGACTCCTCCTGTAGACATCGTGGTTGAAGTAAAAACACAATGCTGGAGAAACTCAGCAGGTCAAACAGTGTCCTTTAGAAAGCAAAGATAAAAAATACGTAACTGACTGAGCCCTTCCACAAGCCATGGAAAAATGTCACCAGGTCTCCAATTAAAAAGTGCTATCCTTACGTGGGCTAATTTATATTGAGGTGCAAAATTGAAGTAAGGACAGACTAGAGATTGGGTCAGTAAAGCTACATTGGGCTGTATGTATCTCTGAAATACATTCCAATTTGCCATATGTGAGAAGCTCCCACAAGAGTAATGGGTTTATTGTCATATACTACAATATATAATGTAGATAGGCACTAAAATTCAATCTTGCTGCAGGTGAACAGGAACTTTGTTAAAAAGTAACTCCAATAGTATTCATTAAATTAAAAGAGATAATAAATATGGAAAATAGATGCTATTTACAGTACCATCATGGGCGGCATGGTTGGCTTAGCGATTAGCACGATGCCTTTACAGCGCCAGCCATCGAGCCCAGGGTTCGAATCCTGCGCTGTCTGCAAGGAGGTTGTACATTCTCTCTGTGTCTGTGTCGGTTTTCCCTGAGGGTTCTGGTTTGCTCCCACTGTTCAAAATGTACCTGGGAGTTGTAGGTTAATTGGATGTAATTGGGCAGTATGCTCTCGTGGGCTGAAGTGGCCTGTTACTGTGCTGTATGTCTAAATTAAATTAAAGAAAAATAGAGATGGGACAATAGTGCAGACAGTCCTTTTGTGTCAGAGCAGTCCCTGAATAGTGTAGCATGTTCGAGCTCATGTTTAAGTTTACTTATCATCTATTTGTATCAGTATAAACTGGCAAAACAGCATTCTCTGGTCTTTGGTGCAACACACTCCAAACAAGCATAATACACACACAGACAAACAAGACATATGCACAGAACGTACATTCAAACCCAAAAATAAATAAATAAAAGTGTTAATTAAATAGTAGAGTCATGGAATGTTTGTTTAAGCAGTTTAACAGTCATTCTGCAGTCTCATTGCCCGTGGCAAGAAGTTGTTTCTCATCCTGGTGGTTCTGGCTCTGAAATTCCTGTCTCTCTTTCCCGACTGGAGTAGCTGGAAGATGCTGCATGCGGTGGGGAGGAGGGAGTGAGTGTTGGGGTATAGAGGGCATCAGTGCCTTCGGCCTGAAGGCAGCAACGAGAATAGGTGGTGGGGTCCTTTGTCAGCTGCCTTCTTGAGGCAGTACCTCACACAGGTGCATTCAATAGATGGGAGATTGGAGCCTGTGGTGAGCTTGGTTAGGTTTGTTATCTTTCATAACAGGCAAGGCTAAAAGAAGAGACAAAATAAACTGAAAGCATACTTGGATGGTATGAATTTACAGAACTCTGATACAGGATTCGAGCTCAAAGTAATGACTACTCTTGAAAGCTTCATTATTGACTGCAAAACATGGTGAGGTATCTTCAGGTTTTAAGAGATGCTGTTAAAAAATTGGTGTCTTCCTATTTCTCTTCTCTGATGTGGAATTTAATATCTACAGATCTGCACAAATGGAAAATGACTTGAGAAGTTAGTAAATTCATCCCTCTATACAGTCACTGTTAGGAAACAGGTGAATACAAAACAGCTGATTTTTTTATTGAAATGCTTATTGTCACATAGTGAGAAATACTGATAAACTAGAAAAAAAAGAGTTGTGATGGGTCCTTATATAATCATAAAACCATATAACAATTTACATTACAGAAACAGGCCATATCGGCCCTTCTAGTCCACATCGATTTATGTGAAACACCACTAGTTCCACCTACCCAGTCCCTTGCCCTTAACCCTCCAACCCCCTCACATCCATGTACTCATCTAACCTCCTCTTAAATTATAGAATTGACCCTGCCGCAACTACCTCTTTCGGAAGATCATTCCTTCAGTATGTTGTCTGCCCTTCATAGGCATCAAGAAGTGTAGGCGTGTTTACTGGAGGGGAGGGAGGTTCGCGTGATGTCCTGAGCTTCCTTTACAACTTTCTGTAGCTTCCACTATCCCTCAACAACTTCTATAGGTGCACCATCCAGAGCAGACTTGTTGGATGCATTGCAGCGTAGGATGGGAGCTGTTCCACCCAAGATCGGAAGACATTGCAGAAGGTACATCACTTCCCTCCCCTCCATGGACTTCCAACTGCCACAGAAAGGCAACCAACACACTGAAGGATCCCTCATTCTGAGACTCCTCCCTCCTTCTGCAGAGGGTAAGATTAAACATCAACAGGTTTAAAGACAGCTTCTTCCCTGCAGCCATTAAGCTCCTGAATGAATCTCATGACAGTGATCTGATGCTGCCCTTCCTATGTTTCAACTGATCTTTTCACTGTAATATTCCACACTGTAATGTGCTCTTACTTTTCTACTTTGTACTGCTGTAGGCATGTTGGAGTAATGGACATCACTAGGGGGGTGTGGGGGATGCAGACTGCACTGGATGACACCGTCAGAAGGGGTGACACCAAAATGAATAACGTAGTTTCATCTGCATGTGCTACAAGGTCAGTGCCGCCAACACCACCCCCTACCCTGGTCAGCGCCACTGCCACACTCTACCCCCACCCTCCCCAGGTCAGCCCTCCCTGCTCAGTGGCATCGCCGCCACCTCAGTCAGCACCATCTACTGCCACCCTCCCCTCCAGTCAGCACCGCCACCCCATCACCCTGGTCAGTGCCGCCACTACCAGCACCCTCCAGTCAGTTCCGCCTCCACCCCACACCCACCCCCCGTTGGTTAGCGATGCTGCCACCACCCTCCCAAGTCAGCACTGCCACCCCATCACCCTGGTCAGTGCTGCTGCTACCACCAATCCCGGTCAGTGCCGTCGCTGCTGCCACCCTTGGGCGGGGTGACACCATGAGTTACCGCATCGGGTGACACCAACCCTAGTGACGTCACTGGTTGGAGCTGATTTGCAGAATGAGTCCTTCTCACTGTACCAGAAAAATCTTTGTTCAGTGTGCTCTTCAGGCAAGTCATCCCATACTTCATTACAATGCTGCAAAATTAAATAAAAGTGCTGAGTATTGTGTCCAGTTTTGGTCACCTAACTATAGGAAATATCAAAATCAGAATTTATTGTCATGAACATATCACAAAATTTCTTGTTTTGCTGCAGCATTAGAGATGCAAACTTTTATATAAATCACCTGACAAAATAAATTTAAAATAGTGCAAGAAAAAGTCAATGTTAAGGCAGTGTCTGAAGTTCACTGTTCATTCAGGAACCTGATGACAGAGGGAAAGATGTTGTCTTTGTCAAGTCAAGTCAACTTTATTGTTATAGCATTCTTTTTTTTAAATTTTTTTTTAAATTTTTTATTTTTCACACCATAAATCGCATTAACCATGATACACACTTTTTCCTTTTCACACATATACAGTGCCATTTTCTCCCCCCCCCTCCCTCCTCCCATCTCACCCTCCCTACCTCCCCCCTCCCGTCCATTTAAGGTATAAACTCTAGGATACATTAAACCAGTCAGACAATGTTGTCATTCAATAAAAATACACCAGAAATTCCACTGAGTCCATTCTTTTCATTTCCTTTTCCTTCCGTTAACTTAGGTAGTGATTGTCCCCGGTAGGTTTTCGCTATTGTGCTTAATGTAAGGCTCCCATATTTGTTCGAATATTTCAATATTATTTCTTAAACTATATGTTATTTTTTCTAATGGAATACATTTATGCATGCAAAACATGGAGACACACAACTAGACATCACACAGATGCAGACAAGTAATGCATATGCAGGACAAGTATTTAATCGATACAAATAAATAAATATTATTTCATGAATGAGTCTTGAATGGTCAGTGTGAGCAGCTCCTTTGGTCGTTCAGCAGTCTCACTGCTCATGGGAAGAAGCTGTTCCTAAGCCTGGGTGGTGCTGGCCCTGTATCTCTTCCCCATTGGGAACAGCTGAAAGATGCTGTGTGCAGCATGGAAGGGGTCCTCAATGATTTTGCGTGCTCATTTCAGTCATCGATCCCATCGATGATGGGGGTGGGGAGGGAGTGGGAGGAGACTCCGGTGATCGTCTCCGCCACTCTTATGGACCTCCGGATTGACCTCCGACCCATTTCTCTGCAGTAATCATACCACACTGTGATGCAGCTAGTCAAAACGCTCTTGATAGAGCTCCTATGGAAGGCTGACATGATGGTGGCTGATATCCTTGCCAGCTTCAGTCTTCTCAAGAAGTGCTGTGGCATCTTCCTGAAAAGTGAGGAGATGTTGTGTATCCACAATGGGTCACAAATTAAGAAAACACCAAGGAACGTGGTGATGGGTAGTGGAGGGTGGTCGTTCCTGGTCTCCTGAAATTCACAATCATCTCCTTCATCTTGCCCTCATTGAGACTCAGGTTGTTCCTCTCACACCAGTTCATGAGATTTTCCACCTCCTCTCTGCAGTGTGACTCATCCTCATTGCTGATGAGACCAACCACTGTTGTGTCATCTGCAAACTCAATGACACTGTTAGAGCTGGATCTGGCGATGGAGTCGTGGGTCAAAACTGTGAACAGAAGCTGGTTGAGCACACAGTTCTGAAGTGTGCCAGTGCTCAGCGTGACAGTGTTTGACGTTCTGCTATCGACCTGGATAGACTGTGATATTTCCGTTAGGAAGTCCAGTTTCAGAGAGGGTGTTAAGTCCTAGCGAGGACAGCTTCTCCACCAGCCTCTGGGGAATGAATGATTGCATTAAATGTCAAGCTGGGGTATGAGGTGTGGTTCTCCATGTGGGTCAAGACAGAGTGAAGGGACAAGGTTATTGCATTGTTTCTTCTACAGATGGCTTCAAATTGGTCCAGCGTCTCTGGGAGGTGTGCTTTGATGCATTCTACCACTAGATGCTCAAAGCTTTTCATAATGGTGCAGGTCCACCATTATGCCACTTCATTATGCTTCTCATGCTGGCGAGTGCTCATCTTCAGGCTCCTGTATCTTTTTGCTGATTGTAGCAGTGTGAAGAGGACATGGCCTGCGTGGTTGGAGTCCCTGAGGATAGAAGCTGGTTTCTTAAGACACTGCCTTTTGTAGATGTCCTTGATGGAGTGAAAACTGGTGCCCTTAATGTTGCAGGCTGAGCTAACAACTCTTGGGAGTTTTTCTAGACAGTGATGTAACCAGCTAGAATGTTCACCATGGTACATCTGTAGAAGCTTTTGAGAGTCTTCTCACAAAGTATAGCCCTGGTGAACTTTCTGCATGATTGCATTGTCATGGAGGTTCCAGGATAGATCCTAGGATATCAATAAAATTGAAAGAGTACAGAGATTTACCAGGATGTTGCTTAGACTTCAGGAACTGAGTGACAGGGAACATAGGAACATAGGAACATAGGAAGTAGGAACAGGAGTAGGCCAAAAATGGCCCATCGAGCCTGCCCCGCCATTCAATACGATCATGGCTGATCTAATTTATGACCTAACTCCACCTACCTGCCATCTCCCCATATCCCCTAATTCCTCTATCATGTAAAAATTTATCTAACCAAATTTTAAATATGTTTAATGAGGCAGCCTCAACCACTTCCCTGGTTAGAGAATTCCAAACATTCACTACTCTCTGGGAAAAACTATTTTTCCTCATCTCTGTCCTAAATCTACTCCCCCGAATCTTGAGACTGTGTCCTCTCGTTTTAGTTTCCCCAGCCAGCTCAAAAAACCTTCCTACATCTATCCTATCCATACCCTTCATAATCCTATATGTTTCTATAAGATCTCCTCTCATTCTTCTGAACTCGAGCGAATACAATCCTAGATGATTTAATCTTTCATCATAAGTCAACCCCTTCATCCCAGGGATCAACCTAGTAAACCTCCTCTGGACCGCCTCCAAAGCCAGTATATCCTTTCTCAAATATGGAGACCAGAACTGGACACAGTACTCCAGGTGCGGTCTCACCAGTACCTTATACAGTTGCAACATTACCTCCCTACTCCTGAATTCAATTCCTCTAGCGATGAAGGCCAACATTCCATTTGCCTTCTTAATAACCTGCTGTACCTGCAACCTTACTTTTTGCGATTCATGCACAAGCACTCCCAAGTCCCTCTGCACAATAGCATGCTGTAGCTTTTCACCCTTTAAATAATATTCAGCTCTTTTATTTTTCTTGCCAAAGTGGATAACCTCACACTTACTAACATTGTTCTCCATCTGCCAGACCTTTGCCCACTCATCCAGCTTAACTATATCCCTCTGCAGACTCTCACATCCTCATTACAATTTGCTCTTCCACTCAATTTGGTGTCATCCGCAAACTTGGCTACACCACATTTTGTCCCCTCCTCCAAGTCATCAATGTAAATGATGAACAGTTGTGGGCCTAACACTGACCCCTGCGGCACCCCACTTACCACTCTCTGCCAACCTGAAAAACTCCCATTTATCCCGACTCTCTGCCTCCTGTGAGAAAGGTTAAACAGGTTAGGATATTTTTCTCTTGAGCGCAGAAGAATAAGATGAGATTTGATAGAAGTATTTAAAATTATGAGGAATACAGACAGAGTAAATGTAGGTAGGCTTTTTCCACTGAAGGTAGTTTAGACGCAAATTAGAGGACTTGGGCTAAGGGTGAAAGGGGAAATATTTAGTCGGAACATGAGGGGGAATTTCTTCACACAGGAAGTGGTGAGTGTGTGGAATGAGCTGCCAGCCGAAGTGATGAAGGTGGGTTCAATTTTAACATTTAAGAAGAATTTGGACAGGTACATGGATGGGAGGCATATGGAGGGCTATGGACTGGGTGCAGGTCAGTGGGACCAGGCAGAAGAATAGTTTTGCACAGATTAGAAGGGCCAAAGGTCCTATTTTTGTGCTGTAGTTTACGGTTCTTTTGCTGTCTGTACCTACCTTTGATAAAGGAAAGTTATAGTAATTTATTCACTTTAAAAATGTGGGCCGATTTTCCTTCTGCTTTAAATGTGAAGCAATAATACTCTTAAGTAGTGTGTTAGTCATGGGGAGATCTACTTCATTGATTTGACAGTGTAAGGAAGCAAAATTAGCACAGTCTATACTCCAGCATTGACTCTCCGTTGTTATTTAAATCTTTTGCATTTTTGAGCTCAGAAGCATCTCCAAGCTAAATCCCAAAGCTGCCTATCCTGCCTTCACCACTTCATCAAACTGATTCAGAATCCAAGAGACAGATGAACAGAAACCGTGTGATGTGAAAGTTAAGGAAGCTGGTGAGTTTGCAGACACTGTGATTGTAGTTAATACACAAAAATACAGGAGGAGCTCAGCAGATCACGTGGCGTGCATTGGAGGCAAATCAATGTTTCAGGACTGAGCCCTTTGACAAGGTATCTTGAGTTTCTCCAGCTCTATTGTGTGTTTAGTTATGATCATAGCATCTGTAGGCTTTCGTATCTCACTTCATCTGGTTGCTCCATTGCAAAATCTCTTCGAGGGATGCCCACCCTTAAGAAGTTCTCCTCCTATTTAATGTCCCAAATAATACCTTTTTTGCTATTATCAAGTTAAGGCTTTCTTAGTTGATAAATTAAGTCCTAGTTTGATTTACCTAGACAGAATGAATTAGAATTATTGATTTGTAAGGGCAGTCTGAATAAGCTTATTTCAGTGATGTATAAACTGCTTCAAAAAGAAGCTCCTAAATTAGGAATACATAAATCAAGATTAAGATTGGAAGTTGATTTAAATAGACAAATAGATTGGTTGCAATTAAGTAAAGAAAATATGATGAAAATTGTTAATGTTAGGTTCAATATAATTTTTTGCATCAATTATACTTAACTCATCAAAAAAATTTTAAAAATTGAATCCCACATGATCAGATATATGCTTTAGATGTGGTCAGGAAGTTGGTTCCTATTTGCATCCTGCTTGGAAGTGTCCAAGGGTAAAACCTTTTTGGTTAGACACATAGATCCTTAGGATGGGGTGTACACCCCACCGGTGGTGCATGGGAATATTTTGGTGGGGCGTAGGGCTTAAGAATATTTTAGTGGGGCATAGGAATATTTTGGGAAATAATTAAAAAGTTGGTTTAAAAAAAAATAAACTCATTATGTGGGTGTGAAAGATATGACTTGGCAAGACTGTCAGTAAAACACAATCCTGGTAACTTCCAAGTAAAATCACTGTTCTTTGTGTTTTTGTAACATGTGTTTTGCTCTTCTGACATTTCTCTGTTGTTTCTCTTATTTTAACTGTTGTTATCCTTGGTTAACATTATAATTATATTTTTTCTGACCAGTCTTATTATCATCCATTCCAAATTACCTGACTGGTGATGAGGATTCCAAATTATCTCAACAATCATGTCTCCGTCCCCTTTATCTTTTCAGTTCAGTAGTGAGTGAGATCCGTATCTATATGTATCTTTGTGCACTAGCGTATTGATGGGGCGGGGGGTGTTCTGAGGGGGATGGCAAAATCGAAAAAAAATAGGGACCCCAGACAGTAAAGCATGAGGCTAGCACAGTTTTGATGTACTCTGTGAGAAAAAAAATGGCAGAAACCACCCTAAATTTTTTCATTTTTTTTAGGGTCAGTATTTTTCCTTTGATTCGATCATTACTGATTCGGTTGCTGCCCGCCGAACTGTGAGGCGCCAAGATCCACGGTTTGAGGCGATATCAGCCCACTGGCGGTGGTCAATGTGGCAGGCACCAAGTGATTTCTTCAGGCAGTCCTTGTACCTCTTCTTTGGTGCACCTCTGTCATGGTGGCCAGTGGAGAGCTCGCCATATAACACGATCTTGGGAAGGCGGTGGTCCTCCATTCTGGAGATGTGACCTACCCAGTGCAGTTGGATCTTCAGCAGCGTGGATTCGATGCTGTCGGCCTCTGCCATCTCGAGTACTTTGATGTTAGGGATGAAGTCGCTCCAATGAATGTTGAGGATGGAGTGAAGACAATGCTGGTGGAAGCGTTCTAGGAGCTGTAGGTGATGCCGATAGGACCCATGATTCGGAGCCGAACAGGAGTGTGGGTATGACAAAGGCTCTGTATACGCTAATCTTTGTGAGGTTTTTCAGTTGGTTGTTTTTCCAGACTCTTTTGTGTAGTCTTCGAAAAGCGCTATTTGCCTTGGCGAGTCTGTTGTCTATCTCGTTGTCGATCCTTGCATCCGATGAAATGGTGCAGCCGAGATAGGTAAATTGGTTGACCGTTTTGAGTTTTGTGTGCCCGATGGAGATGTGGGGGGGCTGGTAGTCATGGTGGGGAGCTGGCTGATGGAGGACCTCAGTTTACTTCAGGCTGACTTCCAGGCCAAACATTTTGGCAGTTTCCGCAAAACAGGACGTCAAGCGCTGAAGAGCTGGCTCTGAATGGGCAACTAAAGCGGCATCGTCTGCAAAGAGTAGTTCAATGACAAGTTGCTCTTGTGTCTTAGTGTGAGCTTGCAGGCACCTCAGATTGAAGAGACTGCCATCCGTGCGGTACCGGATGTAAACAGCGTCTTCATTGTTGAGGTCTTTCATGGCTTGGTTCAGCATGTACCTTTTTGCCTATTATGCCAACAGACTTTGACAAATGAATCAATGAAAGCAGGCCGTCTTGAAGCTCATTTGACGGTAAAACAACCTAACCATGTCATTTCGATTGAAATATTTTAAATTATTGAAAGAGAAGTATGAAAATAGATCAAAAATCACTTCATTATTTGCTGTGCAAACTACAGCCCTGAATCGTACCCTTGAAGCTAACTGTGAAATTTCTCTGCTGATGGCAAAACATGGGAAGAATCATATGATTAGGGAGGAATTGATTAAATCTGCAATATCATTGTTTCTCAAAACAGTTCTTCAAAAAGATGACAAAGATGTCTGAGCAATGTCATTGACTAATAGTACTGATATCCCCTGCCCAGACATGACCACCACCACGCTCATTAGGGCACTGCACAACTTGTTCACCCTATTCAGGTACCCATCATATGTCCACAATGACCTTGTTCATGAGTGACAAGCTGTGCCTATACCTGCTGGTCAGAGGTATTGTCATCAGCTGGACTACTAGTTATAATCCCTGAGGGAACAGCCAGGTAGAGAGAGAGAGAACTCCACTGTGAGGAAGGCCATCCTCCTTGCCCTTAAGTCCAGGGGCTGCCTGTCTCTCACTGGCAGGAGGTCCTTCCTGAAATGCTCCACGCAATTACGTCACTCCTATGTACTGCCATCAATGCTACCTCTCACGAACAAATTTTCTCCTTCCCCAGGAAGTCCACATCAGGGATTACCCTTCCACCCTGGTTGATGTCCCCAGGGCCAGTCCTGCTACGGAAGCACATGAGGATCCAAAAAACTGACCCGCTGGTTGTTTGGGTTCATATCGGTCCCACAGGTTAAGAACCAAACCATGGTGGAGTTACAAAATACACTTTTATTTTGGGGATAAAAGAAGAAACAGTGGGGTTGATTTGTCAAGTAAACCTTTACACACACACACACACACACACACACACACACACACACACACACACACACACACACACACACACACACACACACACACACACACACACACACACACACACACACACACACAATGATCAGGGAAAAAAAAATCACTAAGCTGCTTCACCACCCCTCAACTCAGTGTAGGCTACAAGGGACACTAAATGCTCCCAACTCTTTTAACAGTGCACATCTTACCCACAGTTCCTCCAGCACCCTTCCACATTTCTAGGCCTGGAGTGAAGCAGGGTGGTCCCAAGCTGGCAAAGAGGGAGAACAAAGAGCACATGGCACCTTTACACTGCAGGAGGGACAAGCCCACATCATTTACTGGGGCCAATAGCTCAGTGGTAGGAGGGTTAATCTAATCATCTGAGGAGCATACCCACCAAACTGCACCCTCCCCTCCCATGGACACACACTAAATACCATGGCACCCTAGCCCTGCTCCCGCCCCAGTCACTCTGGTCGAGCCACAATGCCCCCAGCAGGTCGACACAGCGCTGGAGGTCTAGGATGAAACAATGGTCCTAGCTACAGCAGAGCAACCGAATCTCTGCCAGTTGCAACAGAAAACCAGGCCACTGGACAGACATAACCTCAAAGACCTTTGTAAGACTTTGTGCACCACGTTACCCCACCGGACAAAAAAAAAAACAAGGGGTGAATGTGGAGAACTGCTGTACACTCATTAATCCGGCTTTAACCCATCCTATCATTGTACCCATGGCTCCTCCCTCTTCACCTTGTATAGAGGCTTCAACACCATAACCCCTCCCCAAAAAGTTTGGGTCACAGCACAGGTTGACCTTCAAGTTTATTGTAAATAAAAGTCTATAATTCCGTAACTCTAGTCTTTTGAGTTATTGATAATGTATCACTAATTTCTTAAGATTTTTTTGCACGCTATATTCCTTAAGAACCTCATTTATTCCCTGCCGTCTCTACCTATTGGACTCATCCACCAAACCAAATTCCCAATATCCCTTGAAAACCAAGGCTCCCTATATTTTCTAACCTTTCCTTTAATCCTCACAGGGACATCTGGACTCTGTCCTCTCAAAGTTTCCCCTTTGAATATCCTCTATTTGTCTGTTGCATTCTTCCCAGAAAATAATTGATCCCAATCCACACCTTCTAAATCCTTTCTCATCTCCTTGAAATTAGCCCTTGTTCCAATCAAGAAACTCAACCTTAGGCCCAGTCCTATCCTTCTCCATAATTAACCTAAAACTAATAGTATTATGATTACGAGAAGTGTTCCCCGAGTCAACCCTCTGTCACCTGACCTATCTCACTCCCTAATAGGAGATCCGATACTGCCCCTTCTCTCGTTGGTTCTTCTCTGTATTGATAGTGTGTCTATGCATGCGCGCGTGCACACACGTGCACACACACACTTTCTCTCTTTCTCTCTCTCTGAAAGGATTTGAAACCATTGACAAGACAGCATCCTTACACTATGTGTATGCTTGTCCTTGTACTCCTGCAGTGGATTAAACATCTGTGACAAATTGCATTGTTGAGAAGCAGGCACACATAAAACCTAGCCACCAAAAGTACCTCAAGCTGACACAAACACATTGAGAGAGGGAGAGAGAGAGAGAGAGAGAGAGAGGGGGAAGAGAGAGAGAGGGAAGAGAGAGAGAGAGAGAGAGAGAGAGAGAGAGAGAGAGAAAACAGAATGTTCTTGCTTAAAGATATACTTCACTCTGTTACATGTAAAAAGCAATGTGGTAAAGTATACATATTTAGCTATCAACACCTGTGCATTTAGTCTAATAACAGTTTTCAGAATCTCTTCATTGTCTTTGGAGCTTTGCCATTGAATCTACTTTTAGACTGTTTGTGTCTTGATTCGAACACAAAGAGTGTTCTGTTCTTCTGGCAGAATTGCTTCGCTCCCAGATCCAACTTCATGACTGAGTGATCACTTCTCAGCTTGGTTCAGCCCTTTATAAGATCATTTGATCAACCTGAGCATTGGATTTTCTCAGCACTTGCTTCTGCAGAATCTTGGTTGTTATGCTGACCTACCACAGGCTTTCTTTGCTTGAACTTGCATTGTCTCTGATCACTGATTAGGGCAGCCATGATTAATGCGGTGGCTATTACAGCGCCAGCAACACGGGGTTGAATCCAGTGCTGTATGTAAGGAGGTTGTATGTTCTCCCCATGTCTCTGGTTTCCTCATTTCCAAAATGTATGGGGATTGCAGGTTAATTGGGACATTTGGGCTGCACAGGCTCGTGGGCCAGAAAGACTTTACTGTGTCTAAATTGTAAAAAGTAATTTCCAAAATGATTGGGGATTGCAGGTTAATTGGGACATTTGGGCTGCACAGGCTCGTGGGCCAGAAAGACTATACTGTGTCTAAATTATAAAAAGTCAGCTGAAGTAACATCTTTCACTCAACTGTTTCTGTTCAATTCGAGAAACCAGCTTTGGTCAAACAAGATTCAAGCACATTTCAAATCTTCTCTTTATTCTGTAGCTCTGTAGATCCAAAGGAAATTTCTTGACATATTACATTTCTGTTTTATTTCTTGACAATAAATAATATCTGATTTGATTGACTGTTCAGTTCTATCTATGTTGATCCAGTGGCAAGACACAGGCCAAACTATGTTTCATGCTGGGGTTTGAAAGTCCCTGCAACGTTCTAACTGACCACTCTGCATAATGATAAATGACATGAAGGAACCAGGGCATGTTTCACACTCTTCATTTTCATTAGGGTTTGCATTGTCAGAGTGAGTTCTTCCACAAAGCCACGACGTACATACTTAGACATTAATTTGGCTCTTTTCTGATGTAGAAAGTATATACCTTCATGTATTTAACTCTGAGGCCAGGTCCCACTGGAAATGACATGGTTAGAAAAATAAGCAAATTATCTCTGTGAAACGTATGTCTTTGACCTAAACCCTGACTATTTATAATCATTAGTCTGAATTTGTTGCTGTTAAGCATTCCATTTGCAAAGAAATGTTTTTTTTAAATTTAGATTTGATTCGTCATCAAAGTAACATGTGAATTAGATTCAAACGACTGTTCTATTGCCCTGCATCTGATTTCCTCTGATGCTGGAGTGAATAACTGAGGGAGAGAACATATGCTGATTAAAAACTCTCTCTTATTTATGCCTCATAATTTTATTTCAATTCAGTTGGCAAAGAATTCCTCGCCTTCCACTTACAGTAATTAAAATAAGTCTGGAAGAATAATAGATATTTGGCAATTTGACAAAATATCACCATTGTAGCATGGAAAAAATGGTGGCGCTGCTGGAACAGTTGTAATGGCAGTGTTGGTGTGGTCCCAGAAGAGTGGAGACATAGAAGGGTTCAACCGCCCACTCCTAATGCCAGCGGCTCCATACAGGTTTTAAATGGCTTGTTAAAGGAGCAACAAAATGCTGCATCTACAGGGTCTGTGTTCAGCAGTGGCCACAAGGGGTTGCAAACTCCGGGGGAACAGGGGACTAGCACAATGCACCAAAAACGAGGAGAACACTCCCCCCCCCCCACCCCGCCCCCATTGAGAAGGAGAAGCAGATGAGGTGAGCCTATAGGACGGTGTCTACAGCATCGAGGGGCTGAGGGACCCACGCAGGCTGGAGGCTGCAGGAGACAGGTGTCAGAGCCAAAAGATTTGAGAGGGTGCTGAGGGCAAGTAGAGCTCCTGAAGACTTCCTGCTTGTATCAGAGGTTTGGATCTTGAGCTCAAGTTGCCGATGGTTCAAATGCGAGTCTGTGCAGCCGCATTGGCTGCAGGAGGGCTGGATATGAACCCGCGGACTCAGTGTCTCTGGAGGGACTTTCTTTTGCTTCTTATTCTCTCGTACTGTACGGGGCACTGGGTGACAGTGATGGCAACTGTTTGTCTCCCTCATGGCAAGCAGAAGACAATTTTGAGTAATATTGCATGTTTTGAATTTATTACATGACAATAAAGGTATCTTGAATCTTGAATAACATGAGGAAGAATGTTCTCTTAAAGTTGTCTCTCGGAGGCCCTGCAGCGGTAGCTGAAAGCTACACACCAGGGGATCAAGCTGCCTACCCCCCTTGGCTGGAGACTGCTGCATCTGATGAGGAGCCACAATCTGTGCTGTCAGTCCCCTGGAAAACGTCATGCAGAAGGGGTATTCACGTCCTCAACCCCTTCTCTCTTCAAGAGTAGCAGCTGTGGCTTGGTGGGCAATGCTGTGTCCTACTTTGAACATTCCTGGGTTCAAGACTCCCCTTGGGGAATTGAGCTCGCAAAACCTGGCTGGCATTTCAGTGCCATACTAAGGAAATCCTTGACTATGAAAGGAGTCGCTGCTTAGATGGAACACCAAGGGCAGCAAATCCACCCCCTTGGAAAGGTGTAAAGTAACCCATGGCAGTATTTGAGAAAGAAAAGGAGAATTATCCTCAGTGTTCTGACCAGTATTGTGGCCTCAAAATGACAAGTAGGTCTTTACCACATTTATGATCCCATGGTGTGTAGGCTGGAAACTACAACAGTGAACTTGCAGCTTCAGTAACCTGGGTTCAAACCTTGGTCTCCTGTGCTGTCTATGTGGAGTCTGCAGGTTCTTTTTATGATTGTTTTCTTTGGTTTCTTCCCATATTACTATATACGAGTGGGAAGTATTTAGAACAATGTTTTTTTTCCAATCTTTTCTTTCCATTTACATATCACCTTAAGTCATTCCTTAACTCTGAACTCTGAACTCTGAACTCTGAAAAGAAAACCGTGATTAAAGCCAATGAAAAATTCTGGAGAGATGTTGGAATGCAGTAGGAATGTCTTTACATGGGCAACACTGAAAACAAGTTCAGACAAGGGAAAGCTATTTAGGTGCACATGGAAAAGGAATGAAAGGGAAGAGTCTCAATGCAAGGTGTAAACACCTGACAAGTCTCGATAAGGGGTTTACTCCAGAATATTTGAGCCTGTTGTAAAGAATGAATGCCCGAAAACAATTCTCCCAACTTCCATCCAGAACCACCACAGAATATTTAAATAAACTGAGTCAGAGTATAATTCATCAGTGGTGCAGAGCATTGCAGTTGGTAACATGAAATCTCAGCAGCTGGAAATTTGCATCAAAGGCTTGAGAGCGTGTAAGTACCGGTACTCTGTCCCAAGTTGTTTCTTAGACAGCAAAAAGTTAGGTAAACAAATTTTGATTTCTCTGGCCAAGAATTTCCCCTTTTCTTTCAATGTTCTGTTCATGATTCCCTTGGAATATTTAGCTACAGAACTTTAAATATGAATTGGATCTACAGCTAGGGACACGCGTCTTTCGTTTGCTGAAAAAGTTCAAATTCCAATGTTTTATTAATAAGATTGCTTTCCATGAGAGAGCAAAGAAGATTTGTGTTTTTATTTTCATATGCAGATCAATTTGGATTGAAGAAATAATAGCATTGAACTTCATCTTTAACGTAATGGTGGCTTCAGTGCACATAAAAGTGGAAACAACTTTCAACTCTGTTTTGTTTTAAGATATATTTAGTGAATAAATACTTCAGAAAGGCGTAGTCTGTCATAGCTCATCAGCACCAGGACAGAGTTTAATGTCAAGAAGGATATTGGCTGGATTTTCATCATGAAGCTTATTAAGACGAGGAGTGAAATGGAAAGAAATAGAATAAAGAATGCTTGAAAAGATAAATGGTCATTGGGAATAATGATGAGCAAAAAAGGCTTATTTAAATAATAAATATTATTAATGTTCATTATTTTTTTTTCCAGAGACTGCAGAGTACTTCAGTCATTATAGTAATCATGGAAATTATGCTTAGATCCTCATATACAGAGCAGAGATGTTCACCACATCTGGCTAATGGTTAAGATTCCAGAGATGATCTGGAATAAATCTATGTAATCCAATAAGTGAGTTCATTTCAACTGCAAGTTGATTAACTGGATAGCTATGTAAATTCTTTCATGAAATAGATATCCCAGTGGATGCAGTCAATCAGTGTGATGGGTTACATTAGCTTCAGGTTAACTGTCGGCAGAAGTCACATCGCTGAAATGTCCAATCCAATTAGGCAGCAGTTCAGTTTTAGATAGCAAGACGGGTGAATCATTGGGCTGATGTGAGTGAAAATATTTATCCCATTTGATTCTCCTTCACCAGCAAAATGATAACCTCATCCATGACTCTGAGATCTTCAATCACGAAGGGAGATAATCGATTGCCACAGGGAGGCCTTTGGTCATCATTTTGCAACTCTTGGTGGGTGTCAGAGAACAGAATATTACAGCATAATACCAAGCCCTTCAGCCCACAATGTTGCACCAGCCTATGGAAATCTACTCCACCACAATGTAATTTTTACCTCCCTTACATCCATAACTTTCTATTTTGTATGTCCCCATTGTATCAGCCTCCACCACCCCCAGCAATACGTTCCCCTAAACTTTTATCCACTCTCCTTAATCAGATGTCCTCTGGTATTTGCTACTGTCACCCCAGGAAAAAGGTGTTGGCCATCCACTTTATTGAAACCCCTGATAATCTTCTACATCTCTGGTAAATCTCCTCTGCACCTTCTCCAAATCATCTCTATCCTTCCTTAATGAAGTGACCAGAACTGAATGCAATACTCTGTGCAGTCTAACCAGAGTTTTAGACAGCAGGGGAATAATATTTAGCTCTGAAGACTTGCAGTTATCACAGTTATTAAGAAGGCAGCCAATATCATAAAGGACTCTGGCCACAACCTCTTGTTACTACGGAGGCTCTGATAGCTCTGTGGTTAGAACACTGGCCTTGTAAACCAGGGGTTCTGAGTTCATTCCTTGATGGGGCCTCATTTCTGTGAGGGGCACTGGACAAAAGTAGAACTCTCTGACTTCCTTATGGAAGTCAAAGAATTTTACATTCTAAATGTACTATTGCGTGACAATAATCTTTATCTTTATCTTTAAGCAGAAGGTACAGAAGCCTGAAGACAAGCTCCTCTAGGTTCAAGAATAGTTTCCTTCCAACAATTATCACACTCTTGAACCTCCCTTTGTTACTCTACTTAGGAACGGCTCCAACACCACAGGACTGTCTCCACTATTAAGGCATCTTTTTTGCACTAGGATCAACATGCATATTTATAACCGATCAGGCATGAATACATGGGGCTGATTGTCTTTCTAAAATTACATAGTTTTGTTTGCTTGTTCTATTGCAGTAAGCCAGACTTTCAATACATATGTACATGGTACAATGTATATAACAATAAATTCATTCTCATTGTCAGTGATGGTGACTTCCTTTGTTCAACACATAAAGAGCTGGAGGAATGCAACAGTTCAGCCATCTTCCTTGGAGGGAAATTGATGGACAAAATTCTGCCCTGAAACCTTTCATCAGGATGGATTGCAGGGATTGAGCCTGTGACAGACAGTAGGGTTGGGCTTTTCCTATGACGGTCAGCAGGGAGTGGTTTTCTACATGACAGACTGCAGGGATGGGCTTTCCCTATGACGGACAGCAGGGAGGGGTTTTCTACATGACAGACTGCAGGGATGGGCTTTCCCTATGACGGACAGCAGGGCAGAAGTTTCCCTGTGATCGACAGCAGGGTGGGACTTTCCTTCTGATAAATATAATGACCTCTCTGCAATCACCAAATGCAACAGGACTCCTTATTTGAAATGGTTATGATTGCAGTGTGCTTAATATTTCCTGCTCTATCCTCCTGATCTTAGATGTCAAGTCAAGTCAAGTTTAATTCTCATCTGATTGCACAAGTACATCACGATGCAACAGTGCTCTCCGGTCTTCAGTGCAAAACTTGCAGACTCACATCCAGACATAACACACATATGTAGAAAAAATACATAGGCAGGATAAATATTTCATCTATACAAATAAATAAATTGATATTGCTTCATGAATATAAAAGTCTCAGGTGGTCATTGTGAGCAAGTCTGTTGGTTGTTCAGCATTCTCGCTGCCCGTGGGAAGAAGCTGTTCCTCAGCCTGTTGGTGTTGCCTCTGTTACTCCTGTATCTCTTCCCTGATGGGAGCAGTTGACAGATGCTGTGCACAGGGTGGAAAGAGTCCTCGATGATTTTGCAGGGGCTCTTCAAACAGCGATCTCGGTAGATCATGTCGATGGGGCAGGAGGGAGACATCAATGATATTCTCTGCCAATCTTAAGGACCTGTGGATTGACCTCCGATCCATTTCTCTGCAGCAACTGTACCACACTGTGATGCAGCCGGCCAGGACACTCTTGATAGATCTCCTGTATAAGGTTGACATGATGGTGGCCAGAAGCCTTGCCCATTTCAGTCTTCTCAGGAGGTTCATTCGCTGTTACTCCATCCTGCAAGTGAAGAGTTGTTGAGTGTCCATGATAGGTCACTATTTAAGTGAATTTCATGGAACTTGGTGCTTTCCACTCTCTACTACAGAGGGAGGAGGGTGGTTGTTCCTGATCCTCCTGAACTCCAGGATAATCTCCTCCATCTTGCCTACATTGAGAGGCAGGTTGTTACTCTCGCACCATTTCACGAGATTTTCCACCTCTAAACTGCAGTGAGACACTTTATTGTTGCTGATGAGGCCCAACTACTGTTGGTCTGCAAATCTGATGACACTATTGGAGCTGGATCTGGTGATGCAGCCATGCATCAGTAGCCGAGCACACAGCCCTGAGGTGCTCAATGTTCTGCTACTGACCTGGAAAGACTGTTGTCTTTCTGTTTGGAAGACCAGAATCCAGTAATGGAAAGAGGTGTTAAGTTTCAGTGAACAGCCTCTGGGCAATGATTGTGTTAAATGCCGAGCTGAAGTCAATGAATAGCACCCTGATGTATGAGGCGTTCTTCTCCAGGTGGGTCAGGATGGAGTGAAAGGATAAGGCTTTATCATTGTCTGTAGAACAGCTTCTTCCATACATTAATTGAAATGGGTCCAGAGTCTCTGGGAGGTGTGCTTTGATGTGTTCCACCACCAGATGCTCAAAACCTTTTTTTAATAGTAAAGTCATTAAGCATTTACAAACTGGGGCTGCTCGGGTCCCATGTATCCTACCCGAAAAGCAGGCCCCTGCAGCCATAAATTGCCCAGTCAAACAACGATCAGCCAATTTAACAGTGCTCCTGCCTCTTCAGTGATACAGTGAGTGATGAGTCATGCACTCACCGTGTCGCCAGAATCCCCACAGGGATTTGAGGGGGGCACTTTTGAGGCAAGTGCAGAGTTGGAATGCTGTTGGAGCTGGGAGAGGAATGCAGTGTTTAGGATGGGCGAGGAACACGGAGTCAGGGCTGGGGGAGAATGTTGTCGAGGTTGAGGGGGCAACATTGTTGGGCTGCCAGGCAAACGCTGTCAGGCCGCTGGGGAGAGGAGTGTGCCAGCGGGGAATAAAGTAGGCCGACAGGGAGCGGAGTTAGGGCAAGAGCAATGGCTGTCTTTCTTACCCATAATCTCCCCATGCTGCTGGAACCACTCTGGTGTTTCAGTGGTATGGAAGATTATGGGTAAGGAAGACAGCCATTGAGTGCAAGCCCTGATGCCATTTTATACTCGGGCAGCCATGATCGCTTACAAATTAACCAGCAGTAGCTACACGGTGCATGTACACGGGTAGACAATCCATCTCTGAGATGATTTGCCTACCCGTGCAGTTTCTTAAAAAATTGCACCCATCATTTGGCCTGTGCACGGATAGAAAACCTGCCATATGGCAGGTTAAACTCATGTTACAATCCAATTTGTAAACCCCTATCGAGTCCAGTTATTGTTACCCTCTTAGGTATCGGGATGATGGTGGCTGTCTTGAACCCTGCATGATCGATGGACTGTGGCAGTGAGGTGTTGAAGATGTCCGTGAAGACCTCATCAATTGGTCTTCACCGTCCTTCAGTACCCGACCAGGTATGTTTTGTGGTCCCTCTGTTTCCCCTCACCTCAGCTGTGGCTATTGTAAGGTAAAACATCATGAGATGGGAATGTACAGGGCTGTAACAAGATGCAAATGCATCCTTGTACTTACAAGATAAGAGAGACATTGATGGATTGAGAGGCAGGAAGCTAGCAGGGAAAGGATAGCAACAGTTTTAGTCATTGGACAAGTAATGATATGATGATGTTCTAAGCATGTATCCAAGGGTATAAAAAATCACCATTTTGCTGATAACGGCAGAATGCATTCTCCGACTAACTTTGTTAGTCGCAAGTGTTACAATCCGGTAATAAAGAACAAAGAACCCTGATTTCGACTCAGCCTGGTGTTTGTCTCACTCATTCATGAACAAAGCAGACCTAACACTATGCAGGGGGCCTGTTCATCAGGGGGACATGGAGCTTTCTTTGGCACCATCCTGTTCTTCTTTTCAAACCTTGCACAGAAGGTTCTCTGTCTGTCTGGAAGGGTTATCATGATCTTTTATAGTCTCGATCACTTGCCATATGCACCTTGTGTCGCTGGCATCACACAGCTGTCTGTGGATCTTCTGTGCATACCCCCACTTTGCCTTCCAGATTTCTCGGAAGAATTCAGCCCTGGCCGATCTTAGTGCCATCCTATCCCCTTTTCTGAAGACAGCATCACGAGCTCTGAGACGGTCTTGGACCTCTGCATCCAACCATGATTTCTGGTTAGCCCTGGTTGTGATGCATTTGATCTTGGTGACATCCTCAATGCACTTGCTGATATAGCCAGTCACTGAGCTTGTGTAAATGACTATTGTAGTTGGTCATCTCCCTGAAACAGTTGCAGAATGTGGTGTTAAAGCAGTCTTGCAGCTCTGCGGGTGCCTCCCCTAGCCAAACCCTAATTTCGCTGTGAACTGACCTCATTTGCTCTGCCAGTGCTGTGTACACCAGGGTTAGCAGGGCAGATATGTGACATGAGTAACCAAGGTGGGGGCACGGTGCAGGCTTGTACGCACCAGGGACATTGGTGTACACCCTATTCAGGGTGTTCTCTCCTCTGGTGGCGAAGTTCACATGCTGCTGACACCGTGGTAAGGCCATTTTAAGGTTGGCGTGATTAAAGTTGCCAGCAACATTCATATCACCATCAGGGTGGGATGCCTGGGCTTCACAGATGGCATTGTAAAGCTCCTCCCTGGCATCACCCTCATTAGCCGAAGGCAGAATGTAGGCGGCAGCAATCAGCATGGTCGAGAATTCTGAGAAAATGTGGGAGATGAGGTTGTGAATGCATGGCTGACACCCCTCACTGCCTCGTTTTAGGATGGAAGCTATTGCGGGTTAATGGGCAAAACAAAGATGTTGATTCAATAATTATTCAATGAATAAAAATGTTCAACCATTTTTCTTGATTCTGGGCATGTTGGTTCACAACTCATTTTCTCTGAATTGCAGAATGCTGAGTGGTAATTAATATATCACGAGGAATCGTGTTTAAAACCTTTCACTGATTGTTCAACCAGAAAAATAATAAGTTGCATGTTCTCTCATCAGCTAGAATAAGAAACATCATGAACATTCATCTCCAGCAGAAACTGAACAAGCTGGTAACCACAACACAGCCTGCAAAATGGTCACCCCTTCATCAAGGCAGGTTCCAAATCGAGGCATCAACCATTCTTTTCCCCTCCCTCATGATGCTCGACCCAATGAGCTCCTTCAGCAGATTGATTTTTCCTCCAGATTCCAGCGTCTGCAGCCTCTTATCTCCCTCACTGATTCACCAATCATCAATGAGCCAGCTTGTTTCAACTCTCCTGGGAGCACAGAGTGGAGCACCCTTCCTATGGTTTCAAGTGCTCCTTCTATTATTATACAATGATGTATTAAAATGTGATATACTTTAACTTCTGCCTGCTGGAAGGACCGCAAAAAAAGGAATCACCATGAGCATTGCCTGGTGCCCTTAACAATGAGAGAAAGAGAAGCAAAAGAGAGTTCTCTTCAGTGACACTGAGTTGATTCACCTCTAGCACTTACGCAGCCTCTGCAGCCTCACAGAATCCTGTTCAATCTGTTGGCTATCCAAGCTCCAGATCCACACTTCCAGCATGATCAGGAAACCTTCAATGCCCGAGGCCCTTCAGGAGCCCTTCTTGCCCTCAGCACATTCTATAATCCCGGCTCTGATGCCTGATTTCCCCCGACCAAGTCTCCAGCGGCCCATGGCCCGTGTGGGTCCCTGGTCCCTAACTATGCTTTGATTAAGAGGTTTAAAGTTCCCAGAAGGCAGGTCCTACATCGGCAGAAAGTTCAGCTGCTCCTGCGTCTGCTTCTACGTCGAATGTAGCTGGAGATCCCGTGGCAACATCTTCGAGGAGAGCCTCAAGAGTCCAGCATGTCAGAGTCAATGTTTAGATCTCAAACAGCGCCATGGAAGCACTCAACACTTTAGCCTTCCATGGTAGGAATTTCCTTGAGCCGATCTGCAGAGAAACTGAGGATTGGGGTGTTGAAATGGTAAAGTCTGTAATTTTCAAGCTGATTGGCAATTATTTTGATATAAATGTGCTTGAGTGTTGCTAAATGAGAGGACTCTGGATTTCAGCATCAGGCACAGATTTGGAGCAATAATCTGGAGACCCACAGGAGACTGAAGACACTGGAATCTGGAGAAAACAAGCAAACTGCTTGAGAAACTCATCAGTGGGAGAAAAGGAATGGTATCCATTATTTTTTAAATTTTAATTTTAGTAACACAGCACGGTAGAAGTCTTTTCCTTCTCATGAAACCCGTGCTGCCAAATTCCACCCAATTAAACAACCAACCCCTGTATGATTTGAAGGGTGGGGAGGAAGCCAGTGAACCCAGGGAAAACCCACGCAGGTCACGGGAAGAACATACAAACTCCTTGCAGACAGCACGGGTCTCAAACCCAGATCGCTGGAACTGTAATAGTGTTGCGCGGGAAGCTTCATGTAGAAAAGAGCTTGACAAAAGGTGCAACATGTGTGTGGCATGGGATATTCATCTCTAGTTCCCAGACCACTCGCAGCTTGGCTCTAAACTAAACACCCTTCACAGATTACAGCTTCAAGACAAAGCAGGTCAGTTGCAGCCCTGGTCACCACACTTCTGGCTAATGAACAGAGGGGGAGAAAAATGCTCAAGTTTGATTTGCAAATATCATCCTGCTCTCGTGTCCAATACTGACATCCTGGAAATACTCAACAGGTTGGCCACCAGATATAAAGACTGAAGAAGAGCAGCATGGTTGGCGTAACAGTCAATGCAACGCCTTTGCAGCACCAATGATCGGGACCGGACCGGGATTCGAATCCTGCGCTGTTTGTAAGGAGTTTGTACGCTCTGCCCTCATCTGCGTGGGCATTCTCCAGGGGCTCAGGTTTCCTCCCACCATTCAAAAGTTTCAGAGTGTAGGTTAATGGGGTGTAAATTGGGGGTCCCCGACGAAATAGCCTCTTACCATGCTGTGTGTATGTCTAAATTTTAAAATAATTAAGAGCAATGTTTAAGATTGATGGCTTTTTATTAATGTTACTTCAGCTTTCCAGCATCAGTAGTTTTGAGAGGGATGGAATGTAAAAGCAAGGATGTAACGTTGAAGTTTTATAAGGCATTAGTCCGTCCATATTTGGAGTATTTTGAGCAGTTTTGGGGTCCTTATCAAAGGAAGGATAAATTGGCATTGGGGAGGATTCAGTGAAGGTTCATGAGAAGGATCCATGGGATGAAGAAGTTATTATATGAGCAGTGTTTTAATGCCTCTGTAGATAAATTTTAAATTATTAAATATAGACATAAAATATGCTATCAGGCCCTTTTGGCCCATGAGCTTGTGACCCCACAACCCCTGATATGTTTTGAACAGGGGGAGGAAACTGCAGCACCCGGAAGAAACCCATGCAGACACGGGGAGAATGTACAAACTCCTCACAGACAGCACTGGATGGCCAGACAACATTAGTGCTTATCAAAGAGGTCGCTGAGAATGAGGTGCTGCTGGGAAAATGTCACGTTTTACGCCTCAAGCAATAAAGTCAGGTTCATTGCACTTGCTGAGTCTGTTGACAGATCAATATATTTTTGCCCATTAAATTGAGCTGCTGAGTGACAAAGGCTGCTGTGATTTTACAATACACATGACAAACCTTCATATCGTCAGACTCCCCTTTATTGAATCCATTCACAATCATACTCACGGTGGAATCGCAGGACAGTTGATAAGTCGACTGATGTCTTTATCATCAGAAAACAGGCTGCGCTTTTGGTAAAGAGTTGTCCTCATCAGCAGACTGCTGGGTGTCTCTCAAAGGACTCTTGTTAACTCCTGATTGTCACAACAAAAGATCCCTGCCACTGATTAATTGGCACTGCAGATATTGACAAATTAAACAGGGAGCTGGCAGGAACCCTGGAATTCGATACCATCGAAACACAATTGGTTGGAAATAGTTACCTTACAGATTTCAGTAATTAATGATTGAGCACAAATTGTAAAGATTATCAAGTGTCTGGTCTATGAGATCTTGATGCACTTATGGACTTGATGAGTAGCAGTCAACTTCAAGCAGGGACATTGTGAGTTCAAGTCCCATCTGGAGGCTTGAACGCACTGCTTACACTGACCTCCAGGGCAGTCTTTACACTATCCTGCCTCAACTCTTCAATGTTCAGAACACTGGGGGAACCAACCAGTACAATGAAGACTATGACTGAGCAAACTGCCTGTACAGCCCTGAGTGAGTTTAATTTTAAGTTTAGGTAAACAAGAAGTCTTCAGGTGCAGTGGTCTGGTACATAGCATCATCGGAAAGTTAAAGCAAGTCAACGTTTTAACCTTGGGGTTCTCTTTTAAGCTAATTTTCACATTACAACTTGCACAATGAGAAGAGTTCTTTAGCAAGGTTAACTATAACATTCAGACAGCTGTATAAATTAGAAGAGCACAATTTACAGAGTTTCAATGAAAAAGCAGAGCTCAATTAGTATCAGGCAAGGGCAGCATGGAAGAACTGTTGTGGAGTTCATTCAGGAGCCTGGCAGCTGCAGGGATGAAACTGCTTCTAAATTGATTGGTGCACGCTTTCATACTCTCGAGCCTTCCCCCTGATGGGCCCTTCAATATGTTCCCTTTCCTGGGAAGTGCGAGCTGCTGATGGAGTTCATGGAGGGGAGGGAATTTTGCGTGCTGTTCTGAGTTACATTCACCTGCAGTTTGCTCTGATTTTGAGCTGTGAGGCATCCAGCCAGTCCAGTTTTGGTGACGCACCTGTAGAAATTGTTGAAGGTCGAGAGGGACATACCGAAGTTCTTTTTTCTTCTAAGAAAGTAGAGGCAAGGGCTTCTGTGTTGGAGATGCTATTTCTTTTCGCAGGAGGCAGTCAATTAAAGTTTTGCCTGCTCGCTTGGGTGGGAGCAATAGATTGGGGAAATGTTTGACAATGTTTGGGGAAAGGTTATCCTTATGCCCAGCTCAATGTAACCCTTCAATTGATGGAGAGAAACACAGCTAACAAAACAGCTGAGATATTATTACTGATGAAATGTGAATAGATTTTGCAGCCAGGCACATCACAGCAACTTGCATTTATATTGCACTGGAGAAGATACATTTACAGACAAATGGTTAGGGTTCGGGTTAGGGTAAAGAAACAGAATGGGTAACAGGAGAGATGAAAGGCACAGATTTGAAGCATTGAAAGGTACCATAGTGGAACAATTTAGGGTGGTATTTCCAGAGTCAGGAATCTTGCTGGATGGACCACTTAAAACCGAGATCAGAAATGAAGGAACATCAAAGACTCATATCAGAGTAAGTGTTTATTTTAGTGAAGTTTGTTGAGGGACAAATGCCAACCCAAGGTGCAAGATAATGCAAAGGGATATTTTCAACTGATGTTTGCAGGCCGCCTAATTCTGGAAGGGGTGTACTCTCGGTGTAATCCTACACCATGTGTTCAGATTCTAGGGTGGGTGGGGTTTAACCTTGATACTGCTGATACAGATGTGAGCATTTCCACCAAATAAATGTATTCTCCTTCGAGCTCAGAGAGCCCGAGCCTTGCAAGTGAATACCTCTTTAAAACATAGTTTCCTGCTATAAATCACATCCACGATACCTCGTGTAAAATATGATTCTCCAGTGGTAATGCAGAACATTGGCATGTGTCCATCAAGTTAACGTATTCATTTCACAGTAGACCTCAAATCACTCCCTGGATACGAAATGACAAGCTGTGAATTTCTTCCCATTTATCCGCTGCTAATGCCATGTCAGTTGTCAGGAGAAAAATGATCTTGCTGTAGAAACAAACTCAGTTCAATACTGCTGTCCATCCCCTCCTAATCCTACCCACATAGAAAAGCTGAGACTCAGACAGTACCTGCCTTGCTTCTCACTCATACTATTTTTGAGATTTGTGTGTCTCTTGGGACTTGAGCAAAAATATCTGTTTCAATAATAAGGGGGGAGGGGCTGGTAGATGAGTGGTCTCTGCCCCCATACACAAAAATGCCAGAGAAACTCAGCAGGCCACGAGATGTTCTTTATGTAGCAAGGTTAAGTAACCAACATCATACCTGCTGATTTCTAATGGTGCTTCAAGCTCATCTACCTTGTTTCATTCACTGCGTGCATTTACATACAACACCTGTCCTGTGTTCGCCAACCTTCTCACATGTGTCTCCATGTGGACTGAGATTAAATTGTTATCCCTTTCTAAACTTTCTGTCTTAGTTTTTGTTTTGGAAGTTAAGTAACCTATCCTGTCCTTCTTCCCTTTAGTTTTACCCACACTTTTCCAGTCTGTTGACCTTATGCCTCCCCCCTCCCCCCCATCTAGTTTAAAGCCTTTTCCACAGCTTTGGTGATGTGATTCACTAGGACCCTGGCCTTAGCATGGTTCAGGTGGAGCTGTTCCATTGGAACTGTTCCCTCCTTCCCCAATACTGGTGCCAATACCCCCTAAATTCAAACCCACTCTCCCACCATTTAACTCTCTAATCTTATCGACCCAGTGCCAATTTGCATGTGGCTCAGATAGTCATCATCTTACCTTTTTGGTTTTGCTTTGTAATTCAGTCCCCAGCTGTTCAAATTCTCTTCCATTGTTCAACCTACATCATTGGCACAACTAATAGATCTTTCCCCTCCCTCTCCACGTTCCTCGGCAGATCAGACAAGATATTCCCAACCCAGGGAAGAGGCAGGCAAGATAGCCTTTGGGGCTCTCCATTCTTGTGACAGAGAATTGTGTCTATTCCCCTGACTAAACGATCTCAGGTTACCACTACACATTTCTCTTTTCAACACCCACTTGAATGGTTCCCTGGACCTCAGTGCTTACCGTCAGCTTGCTCACCCTTACCTAGATGTCCAACACCTCTTCCTTCTTTACACAAATTATCCCCTTATGCTCACCCACGTTTCCCATCTCCTAGCACAGATTATCCCTTTAATCCTTCAGCGGACCGATTCTTTCCCTAGTTACATTTTCGATCGTGATCTATACATGGAATATCTTGGGATTCTCTTGAATCTTACTTGTCAAAGTAATTTCAAGCTTCTTTACTGTCCTCCTCATTTCATTCTTTGTTTTCCCCTACACTCTGTATTCCTAAGGAATCTTCCTCAGTAACAGTGGTTGAATCTTTGAGCATGAAAAACACGAATTGAGAAATGGATAAATAAATAAAAAGTTTTCAAAATAAATCAATCATATTTTATTCAGAAAGCTGGCCTGCAGTACCCATTGATAAGCAACATAACGATTTAATCCTTTGATGAGGGATTTTGGGCACTCAGATTCAGAAGGTTTGGAGACAGATCAATGAAAGGGTGAAATTTCAATTGGATTGTGGAGCGGACTCAGTGTGGCGAATGGTCAACTCCTGCTATCATATCCTCAGCATCTCTCGCTGTCCAGGAAAGGCAGCCGACAGAGTGAAGGACCCATCACACCCTGGACACACTCTCTTCTCCCTCCTTCCAGCGGGAAGAAGTCTGAAGCGTGTGCGAGTGTGCACTGACAGGCTTAGAGATAGTTTCTTTGTTGTACCCCTGACGCTCCTGAATAAACCCCACAACAGTCCTTGCCTGGTGCTAATTGATCTTCCTTTTGATTGTAATCCCACACTCTGTAAATTGTGCACTGCACAAAAGTGCTGGAGGAACTCGGCAGCAAATGCAACATCCAGGGAATGCGATAGGCAGTTTCGGCCCTGAGCCCTTCTTCAGGTAAATTGTGCTCTTTTCAAATCGGTGTGAACAATAGAGATTAACTGCTCACAGAAGAACCCTCTCACTGTGAACATAGAACAGTATAGCACAGGAAGAGGCCCTTTTGCCTACATATCTGCGCTATGAACGAGACAATGTAAACTTCACTTTTTACAAATTTGTCTTCCTCTACGATTATTGTATTCTTTAAAATTAAATTTTACATTTAGACATGCAGCACGGTAACAGGCCCAAAAGTCCGTGGTGCCTAAATATCCCAGTTAAGCTACAACTCCCGCACGTTTTGGAGGGTAAGAGAAAATCAGAGCACTCGGAGGAAACCCACGAAGAATGTTCAAACTCCTGAAAGACAGCACCGGATTTGAACCCAGGTTGCTGGTGGTGCAATAGAGTCACACTACACTGACCATGCCACCCCAGCTGAAAAACAATTCATAAGTAACGTTATTTAAATAAATGTGAACTTGTTAAACAAATGCTAAAAAAATTGGATCTTAAATTCGTCAGTTGACTTATCTCCTTCCCTAGTTAATTCACAATGGCACTGGAGTGTGGCAACATTTTGTCACTTTCCCCTGGCACAGACTCGACTTGTGCACAGAACAATTGTTTTACCTTTCCCATCTTGTTCTGTGGGAATGTCAGACTATTCTTTGAACTTTGGACTTACTGAAAGCACTTCACCCTGCACCTTTATTTTATTTCTGCACTCCCTGCTGTTACTCATTGTGCAAAGGAACACAGTAGGTTGAGCAACATTAATGGGAAAGAGAGAATGGTGAAGGCTCTATGGGCTGGAACTCTTCATCCAGACTGTGAGTGCAGAGGGAAGGTAGTAGAATGAGGACAGGGTGGAAGGGGTTGACCAGGAGATTGGTGAAGCAGGGAGGGGTGAAGAATGGGGCAGTTGATTGGCAGGTGCCAATCAAAGAAGGAGAGAGAGGGAGAGAGAGAAAATCCAAATCCAAATCCAAATCAGAATCAGGATTAATTGTCATGAACAAGTCATGAAATTCGGAGTTTTTGCGGCAGCGTCAGAGAGCAAACATTCATATTCTAGCCACCTTATGACATTACTATAAAAAATGAAATAAAATAAAAAATAACAATAATAGTTCATAGAAAGTAAGGCTGTGCCTTTGATTCATCGATCATTCAGGAATCTGATGGCAGTGGGGAAGACACTGTCCTTGTGCCGCTGAGTGCTCGTTTTAGGCTCCTGTACCTTTTTTCTGATGGTAGGAGAATGAAGAGGGCATGGCCTGGGTGGTGGGGGTCCTTGAGTGTAAAGGCTACTTTTTTAAGACATCACCTCATGTGGATGTCCTTGATGAGGTTAAGTCTGGTGCCTGTGAAGCCGCAGACTGAGTTAACAACCCTCTGGAGTTTATTCTTCTCCTGAGAGTTGGCGCCAACACACCAGGCAGAGATGCAACCAGCCAGAATGCTCTCCACAGTACACCTGTAGAAGTTTACGAGAATCTTTGGTGACATACCGTACCTCCTCTCACACCTCACAAAGTATAGAGGGAGAAGTGGGGGGGGGGAGGAAGAGAGAGAGCGAGAGAGAGAGAGAGAGAGAGAGAGAGAGAGAGAGAGAGAGAGAGAGAGAAAAGCAAGATATCGAAGAGGTCAAGTGGATGAAGATGGATGGGTTAGACAGCAAGGAGTGGGTGATCAGTGGAAACAAAAGCTGCTGGTGATAAGAAGGGAAGTTTGACCTTCCTGGATAGCATGCAGAATAAAGTTCTTCGCTATATCTTAGTCTGTGAGACAACAAGCAATTCAATTCAATCTGTAGTTTCCCCTGATTTGTAATGCCCCCTCAGTTTCAGAGTGATTTCAGCAAGGCGGTGCCCCAAGAAAGGAGCTTTTACCCTCAAGGATACTCAACACCCAGACCATGCCCACACTGCTACCATCAGGAAAGAGGTACAGAAGCCTGAAGATGAACACATGACATAAAAACAGATTCCTCCTCTCTGTCATCAGATTTCTGAGTGAACAATGAACCACAGAAACGACCTCAACTTGTCTCCAGAATGGAGGACCATCGCCTTCCCAAGATCGTGTTATATGGCGAGCTCTCCACTGGCCACCGTGACAGAGGTGCACCAAAGAAAAGGTACAAGGACTGCCTAAAGAAATCTCTTGGTGCCTGCCACATTGACCACCGCCAGTGGGCTGATAACGCCTCAAACCGTGCATCTTGGCCCCTCACAGTTTGGCGGGCAGTAACCTCCTTTGAAGAAGACCGCAGAGCCCACCTCACTGACAAAAGGCAAAGGAGGAAAAACCCAACACCCAACCCCAACCAACCAATTTTCCCCTGCAACCGCTGCAATCGTGTCTGCCTGTCCCGCATCGGACTTGTCAGCCACAAACGAGCCTGCAGCTGACGTGGACTTTTTACCCCCTCCATAAATCTTCGTCCGCGAAGCCAAGCCAAAGAAAACTGCAAAACAACAAAATTTGTGATGTGTTCATGACAATAAATTCTGATTTTGATTCTGGCATGCTGAGGGGTTACGGCAGGGTGGATGTAGAGCGGAAATCAAATCAACTTTATTGTCATCTAATTGTACATGTACAACCTGATGAAACAGCGTTCTCCAGTTCTGAATATCTAAATTGTCTCATGGGACAAATTAGAGCTAAGTATTATTCTTTAGAAAGTGTCAACCACTGAAGACAATGAGACAACTTCCCTTCATACCAAGTATTGTGTGTCTTTGGAACTTTCCCCCTCAAAGATGGGAGGTGACTGTAAACAGACTGGAATGCAGCTCTGAATTTAGAAATGCAGCAGCGATGACTGGTTCCAGCGACAAAGGAGGCTGTTTGGCCCATCATGTCTATCGCCCTATTCTTTTGCATTGATCTTTCTGAGTGGCTGAGGGACAACTGCAACCCATTGAAGCATCAGAATGTGAGGTGACAAAGATGTGTTATCAGTAACCTTGGGGAACAAGGGGAAGAATGGCTGTGTGAGTGTGACGCAGTGAAATATGAGCAAGAAACAACAGAACGACTGAGAAGCACAAAAGATCAAATTGAGGCACTTTTACTGGAGAAACAGAAGGAAGAGAAAGGTTACATTAAGAAGTCAAAAAAAGAGAATAATTAAAAAAATGATTTTTTTTCATCTTCATCAACAATTAAATGCTTGCAGTCAAAACACTGAAGAGTTGGTGAATTTCTGGCAAATATGTAAAATGCATTTAAATAGAGCCATTAACATATTTTTTCAGAAAATCCCGAAGGAAATTATTTTCTTTTGAAATGTAGTGTGTGCTGCATCGCATTTAACCTGGGAACCAGTTTGCTTTCAGCAATATTACAGTCTAATATCACCAGGGGGTGATAATCTGTCTCGAGAAATGTTCATTGTTGATTAAATATTGGACAGGGATTTTAACTCTTTTGGAAGAAAGCACTGTGTAAGCGTTTACATCCTCCTGAGTGATTATGGAAGAACCATGATTGACATCTTGTTGCCAGACATTGTAATTTCCACACAGACATGTCTGTCCTCCTCTTCATCCATTACCAGAGGAAGTTAAATGTAAGTTTCAAATTTAGATATACAGCGTGGTACCAGGCCCTTCTGGCCCATGTGCCGTGTGGTCCTATTATACCGGATTGGCCTACAACCCTTCTATAATTTTGAAAGGTGGGAGGAAACTGGAACACGCGGAGGAAATCAACGCAAACGCGGAGAGAATGTACATAATCATACAGACAGCGGCAGATTCCAACACCGGTTGCTGGCGCTGTAACAGAGTTGGGTTAACCATTGCACTAACTCTTATGTTAACCGTGCTGCCCAACTTGTGGAAGTTGAGGAACAGCACATAATTTTCTTCCTTGTCAGACTTCTGCACAATGGCATGAATATCAAATTTTCTAAATTTCAGGTCACACCCCCCCCTCCCCACCTGCCCCCTCCCCTGCTGCCCATCCTCATCCACATCTGGTTCCACAATTTCCTTGCCTTCTTTAGAAGAGGAGTAGAGCTGAGTGGGTAAAATAGGTCAGCTCATGATGGAATGGCAGAGATGGGATGAATGGCCTATTTCTGCTCCTATATCTTATAGTCTTACTCCTATTTTAACTATTTTCTGTAACCTTCCACCCCCCCCCCCCCAATCTATAGTCTCTCGCTCTACTTATCTCCATCTCTCACCTTCTGTCCAGTGTCCCATCATCTCTTAGTCCTTTCACCCTCGCCTCCACTCCCCCACCCCCACTTTCTGCTTGTTCTCTCCCTTTCCTGATTTTGGTCTCAATAAAGAAACCTTAAGCACTGACAGACCATTTATCTCCATGGATACTGCCCGATGTTCACACAAGATTGCAGCATCTGTAGGTCTTATGTTTCTCCACTTGACATCTTGTCCGGACCAACGCGTCTAACTTTGCAGCACTCTCTCAGTAAGGCAGTGGATTAGAAGCCTACATAATTCTGAATGCAAAGTACTCTTGCAAGATATGGCGAAAGTCTCAAGAGGCGGCCAACAAGATTAAACGGTGAGAATTCATCCCATTTCCTTTAAAATCAATGCCTTCCCAAATTACGTGACAAAAACTGACTGAGCAAAGAATTGAGAAAAAAGGGAGGGACCATATTGGACCTACAGACACAGATTAGCTCTGTCATTGAATGAAGTATTGACCTGCATTACCTCCCTCCATAAACCCATATCCCTTCACACTTTCAGTTCATGAAAAGTTATCAATTTCAGATAGCACAGGAACAAATAATTTGCATCCATCAATTTTTCTGGAAGGAAGTTTCAGATTTTGGATGAAAGGTCATTATTCTTGTCAAGTCTCCATAGATGCTGTCAGTTTTGGTTTCTCATTTCAATGTCTTAACTTCAAAAGTATTTCCTGATTTTATTCCAAGAAGCCTTAGGTGTTATTTTTTGAATTTACCCCCCCCCCCCCCTCCTTAGTCATTGATTTTTAAATGAGTGAAAAGGCTTTTGTTTTCCCTCCAATATCAATAAATGTTACCCACGTCACAATTTTGAGAGCAGGGATGTGATGCTGAAACTTAATAAGCCACTGTGAGACCTCATTTGGAGTATTGTGAGCAGGTTTGGGCTCCTCATTTAAGAAAAGATGTGCTGATCTTGGAGAGGGATCAAAGGAGGTTTGTTAGAATGATTCTGGAAATGATAGGGTTATCATGTGAGGTTCTATTGACCTGTTTTCACTGGAATCTAGAAGAATGAGAAGTGGGGTGGGGGGGGGGATCACATTGAAGCATTTTGCATGTTAAAAGGTGTGTGATGCACGATCAATTGCACAAAGACTGAAGTTGCCAAAATTAAGGCTTTTATTTTCAATAGACGGACAACATCCCCATGTTGGTCGCTCACACTGACCCGGACTCGAACTGGGGGCAGGCTTGTGGCATGACAGCTTTTATGAGGAAGAAATCGAGGAGTCACGAGTCGGCCGGTGAGAGCAGGTCATCCAGGAAAGGTCATGTCATTTACATATGACGAATATGTACAATAATGGTTTCACCACAGTGTGGACAGAGTAGGTGTAGAAAAGTTGTTTCCCATGGTGGGAGAGTCTAGGACAATGGGCACAATTTCAAGATTGAAGGACATCCACTTAGAACAGAGGTGCAGAAGAATTTCTTTAGCCAGAGGATGGTAAATATTGTGGAATTTCTTGCCACAGGTTGTTGTGGAGGCCAAGTCACTGGGTGCATTTAAGGCAGAGATTGATAGGTTCTTGATTAGCCAGGGCATCAAAGGTTATGGGGAGAAGTCCTGGCAGTGAGGCTGAGTGGGAAAATGGATCAGCTCATGATTAAATGGTGGGGCTGAAAAATCTATTTCTGCTCCTATGTCTTATGGTCTTATGGACTCCTACTTTAATTTAATTTCAATTTTAATTTAGACATACAGCATAATAAAAGGCCCTTGTGGCCTATGAACCTGTGTCGTCTAAATACCCCCATCAATCTACAACCCCCATACGTTTTGAAGGATGGGAGGAAACTTGATCACCCAGAGGAAGCCCTCACATACACGGGGAGAACATTCAAACAGCGGCGGATTCTAACCGTGATGGGGTGCCTGAGTACCTTTCCTACATAGTCAATGGTGACTCCAAATGGTAACTCACTGGTACCATGATACAGATGGGCAATCCATCTTGTCCTGATGCAGGGTCTCGATGCAGAAAATCAACTCTCCTTTCCTCTCAGTGGATGCTTCTTGACCCACTGAGTTCCTCTAGATTCCACATTTCCTGTGTCTCCGATAATGCGCCTTGGCCTGGTTAATTACCGCTACATCATCAGTATAAAAAATAGCAATGTTTCCTGCAGGCAATAATTGTAAGGATGCTGCGCAGGCCACGATACTGTGTTTATGTGTATCAAGAATGATTTCAAATGTGTTATTACTGAATGTCAACACATATTTAATGCATGTGATTGCCTTGAGCTATAAGTGATAAATCCTCTGGGGATTCAGTAATGAAGCACTTTTAAAGTACGGAATATGCGTGCTTTTAATTTGAAAATTTGGTCCTTTTGAAGTGTACACTTTCAGAAAGTCTCCCATTCTCCTTTGATGTCAAGACTTTAGATAGAGGGCTTGAAAAGGTGGTTATCCAGTGACTGTACTGCCTTCAAACTCAAACCATCAGATTAATTCCTTTTGATATTTTAATGTTTCGCTTAACTGAAATGAGCTGCAACATTTCTTTGCAAGTATAAATACTTATGTGGTAATACTTCCACATCAGGCTGGCAAGTATTGCCCAATGAGTAGTGTTATGTGATAAGTCCATCAGGAGCGAAAAGTAAAGCCAGATTCAGATCAGATCAGATATTGTATTTTATTGACAGAAATGTGATATTACATGAAACTGCCTTTAGTCTGCCATATGGCAGATAAAGATTCACCGTTATCATTTAGCATTGCCTGGCTCCCCTTACAGTCAGAGAAAGAGAAGCAAAAGAGAGACCCCCAGAGTCACTAAGAGTCCATGGATTCACTTCTAGCACTCCCGCAGGCTCTGCATCCACACAGAATCCAGTCCAAACCACTGGCAGCCCAAGCCCAGATCTAAACCTCCAACACAATGAGGAAGCCTTCATCTGCCAAGGCCATTTGAGAGCCCTTCTTTCCCTCAGCATCCTCTCGAATCCTGGTTCTGATACCTGGTTCTCATGAACTAATCTCCAGCAGCCTACAGCTCAGTGTGATTTCCTCATCCGGAAGTCAACAACAGCTCGCTGCCTACGTGCGTCCTTCAGCTGCAAAGCCCCTCACTGATCCAATATCTTTGGTCACCATCTTTAGGGTAATCTCCTCCACTCCTCCTTCTCAATGGGTGTAATACTGGCTGGTTGCTTCCCTGGAGTCTGCAACCCCTCTAGGCCGCCACTGAACAAAGGCACTGCCAATTTGGTCCCAGACTCCATAGGATTGTAAATAAAACACCGTTGGCTCCTTTAACAGGCCATTTAAAGCCTGTATGGAACCATCAGCATTAGAAGTGCGGAGGTAAGACACTGAGGGGGAGCACTGTGTCTCTGCTCCCTGCTTCCCCGGGGTCCACACCAGCGGCAGTGCTGCTGTTACAGCAACTCTGGCAGTACCACCATTTATCAAGCAGCATGTCCTTTCTCTCAGGAGGTTTCAAACTGTCCCATCCAACACATCCTTAGATACAGAATCATACAGCACTTAACTTTCTTGCATTGTTTGCAAATAATCTAGAAGAAAAATAGAGTTAGAAAGTTAATCTACTCTGCAATAAATAAAGTAAAGAAATACAGCTGATTTTTCAGTATAAATATTTACATATGCATTTTGCTCATCCATATAGTAAATTAACACGAGGCATCTTTGCACAAATAGCCATCATTTATTAATCCTTAGATGCAACTTAGCCAAAATCATAAAACAGCATCCTTGCTGCTTGCTGCGATTTAGGTTCTATTGTGCAGTCAGAAGAGGTGACAAAGCATAAATCTGGGCTTTCTGTAACCTTGCAATAATAATTGAGTGGCATCATTGGATTGATGCAGGAATGCTGCCAAGTTGAGGGTTGGAAGGTGAAGAAGATTTTTCTTGCTCCAAAGAATGGAAGGTAAGAAATGAGATTCAGTCAAAGTAGATGTTCTGTGTTTGCATCCAATCACATGGATCATTTTTGCAATCCCATGGACATGTCATCTAAGTTCATGGGATCCAACTATAAAGTAAACCCTACATGTTGGGTGTAAGTTTCCACTCTGTATTCCCAATGAATAGCTGCAATACCCACTGTGGATCTCTGAAGGGACCCTCTTCTGCTTCTCTTTCTCTGACTGAGACGGACGCAGAGGCAATTTCTGCTGATGGCGAATCTTTGTGTGCCTTACGGCAGACTAAATGCAATTATGTGTAATATTGCATTTGTTTAATTATATGATAATAAAATAACCTTGAATTTTGATCTGTGGGCAGTTTGAATCAGTGCAGATTGAAAATCGAATGAAGCATAAAAATTTGCAGACGCTGAGATGGAAGGAAAAACACAGAACTGCTGGAGGAACTCAGCAGGTCTCAGAGCCCTCCTAGGAAGTAGAGATATATTACTGACGTTTCAGGACTGAGCAAGGGGTCAAGGTAAAAGCAAAATGCAGGCAGGCATCTTAATTAAAGGCTTGAGATTAAGGCGGAAGAATGGGAGGGGGAGGAGTCCAGAACTGACACCCAAAATGAGTTAATTGGATATGATAAAAGGAAAGGTAAGAATTGATTTTGGCTCTGAAAGGAGACAGAGGGAAAAGAGTAGAGAGACCAAGGTGTTAGAAAGGAGATGGGGGTGGGGGGGGGGGAGGGGGTGTGGTCCCATGGAAACTGGAGAAATCGATGTTAGTGCCATCCAGTTGGAGGGTGCCCAGGCGGAAGATGAAGTGTTATTCTTCCAAACTGTGAGTGGTTGAGTCCTGGTCCATTCTGGTCTTGAGGGCTCCTTCAGTGAACCCAGTGACATTGAGTTGAGGAAAAGATCCATAGATGATAGAACAGAATTTCCTGCTCCTCTGGGATTGTGGGAAAATTAAAGTACTGAGGACCAATGTGGGAAATGTGTCAACAGTCCATCTATTTAAAGACCGTCAGGATCTGTCTTGCTGTCTTTTCCTTCGTGCCATTAGTCAAGGAATGACAGGGAGGAAAAGGAAGGGGGAGCAAGTATATTCCCAATGCACAGGTCAAGGTTAAAATGCTGGGACTACACACCAGCCGAACCCTGACAGATTTCTATCTGCGTTTTTGTCAGATGCCTGCAATGTTAACGTATTACATTTACAACAATGGACTGAAGCAGGCCAGACTACCGGTCACCATCCAGTCAAGTTTCTACAGGAGCTCTATTGAAAGTGTCTTGTCTGGCTGCGCCGCAGCGTGGTATGGTTGCTGTAGAGCATCAGATCAGAGGTCAATCCACAGAACCATCAGAGCGGCAGAGAGGATCACTGGAGTCTCCCTCCCCTCCGTCAATATGATCTACTAGGACCGCTCTCTGATCAGGCCTTGCAAAATCATTGAGGGTCCCTACCACCCCACAGGCAGCATCTTCCAGCCACTCCTGTCAGGAAGGAGGTAAAGGAGTATGACCGACAGGATCACCAGGCTGAGAAACAGCTTTATCCTATGGCAGTGAGGATGCCCGACAACTGATGAACTTCTCTTACAAATCCTCCGAGGCTCTACTATTTATTTAACAAAATGTTTATTTATTTCTATACACGTACAGACATAACGCATATGTATTGCTTGCCTGGCATGTTTTTGCACCCAAGACCGGGGAACCCAGTTTTGTCAGGTGGTACTTGTAAATTGGATAGTGATAATACTTGAAGTTGAGCTTGAACATGAACAAGTTATGCAGCAGGTAATTACTCATCATTTCTTAATGTTTAAAAGTAGTTCCCAGAAGCCCAATATATAATTCCAAATTGTTTATATCAGCAGAGAATCCATTCCCTTATTTTTTTCATCTGTATCAATTCCTTGTACCTAACTTAATTTTAATATGATCCCTGAAGGTAGGAGTGGATGTGGATAGGTGGCAAAAAAGGCCTTTAGTATGCTTGCCTATATAAATCAGTGCATAGAATATAGGAGTTGGGAAGTAATGATGAAACTGTACAAGGCATTGGTGAGGCCAAATTTAGAGTATTATGTGCAGTTCTGGTCACCGATTTATAGGAAGGATATTAACAAGATAGAGAGAATGCAGAGAAGATTTACAAAAATGTTGTCTGGGTTTCAGCATCTGGAATACAAGGAAAGATTGAGCAAATTAGGTCTTTATTCCTTGGAACGTAGAAGGCTGAGAGGGGATTTGATAGAGGTGTTTAAGATAATGAGAGGGATAGATAGAGTCGATATGGAAAGGCTTTTCCCATTGAGAGTAGGAGAGATGAATACAAGAGGTCATGGGTTGAGAGTTGATGGGCAAAGGTTTAGGAGTAACATGAGGGGGAACTTCTTTACGCAGAGAGTGGTTACTGTGTGGAATGGGCTTTCGGGAAAGGTGGTGGAGGCAGGGTCAATTTTGTCATTTAAGAAAGAGTTGGATAATTATATGGATGGGAGGGGGATGGAGGGATATGGGCAGAGTGCTGGTAAGTGGGATTAGAGGAGGGTACTTGGATCAGTGCAGACTAGAAGAGTCAAATTGGCCTGTTTCCGTGCTGTAATTGTTATATGGTTATATGTGATCCTTCAAGTTAAAACTGAAAACAAGAAGAAGTCAAAAAGAAAAACACACACAATGCTGGAGAAACTCAGCAGGCCAAGCAGTGTATTTTATGTAGGAAAGAGACAGGTACAGAACCAATTTTTCTGGCTTGAGCCCTTCATTAATGTGTGGAAAAATGTAGGCAGGCAACTGAATAAAATAGTAGGATGAAAAGGGATGGGGGCGGGGTTTGGAAGGAGCATGGTCCCAAAGGTAAGAGGTAATAGGTGGAGAAGGGTGGAAGGGCAGAGCAGCAAGCAGGGGGAGGAGGGATAACTCGGTGAATAAAGAGGGAAGGGGGTGAAGAGCTAAGGGACAAAAACAACAAAAGGAAAGGGAAGGGAGGGAGAAGGGAGTGTGGGTTAACAGAAACTGGAGAAGTTGATGTTAATGTCATCTGGCTGGAGAGTCCCCAGATGGAAAATCAAGTGTTGTTCCTTCAGTTTACAGGTGGTCATGGTGGGATAGTACATGAGGCCATGGACAGACATGTGAGTATGGGAGTGGGATGCAGCATTGAAATGTTTGGCCACTTGGAGATCCCTGTCCCTGATGTGGATAGAGCGAAGGTGCTCAGTGAAGTGATCTCTGATGGGACAAAGATGGAAAGGGTTCCTGAGAGTCCATACTTCAGAAGACCTCTCCTGGAGCCAACATATTGAGGCTACTGTGAAGAAGGCACACCAACATGTATACATAGAGGTCCTGAGGACATTTGGCAGATCGCCAAATATTCTACCAACCTCTACAGATGCCTTGTGAAAAGTATACTGACTGGTTGCATCTTGGCCTGGTTTGTTGTTTCAAGTGCCCAGCAATGCATAGGCTGCAAAAGGCAGCAAACATCTCCAGATCCATCACAGACTCTGACCCATCTAATGACTACATCTATGTGAGGTACTGCCTCAAGTGTGGTAAATTCATCCTTGAACTGGGAGTGTAATATATCTGGATGTCAAATTTGTTAAAACTAAACATATTATATTCCCGTGTCAGTGTCATTTATTCAGATAGTTGTTCATATGAGGCCATTTGGCCCAGAATTTCCATGGTAGACACATTTAAGGGTTAGCATGTTGATCACACTTCCCAGGTGAGGGTCCAAGGAGCTGAAGTTAAAGCTTCACACCCAGGTGCTTCCTAAATGAGATGAATCTCCTTGCCTCCATCACACATCAGAGAAGCTACCATGAAATCTCTTCTCCTCATCTCTCCTTGATTCATTCTGGGATGACTTTAAATCCTCATCTTCTGCCAAAGGAAATATCTCTGTTAAGGTTAAGTTTATTATCATTCCACTGAATATAGACAACCAGATGAATCAGCGTTTCCCTGTACTGCAATGCACACACATACATACATAATACACAGCATCTAATAATCGTATATCCACTAAAAATATTATATAAAATACAAATGGATAAATATTTTTGGGATAATTCACTCATTTCATTTATGTGATCCAAGCTTACAGGATATTTCCATCAATTTCAAAACCTGGCAGGCCTGATTTTGATGCTTTTGAACCACCTTCCTGATGGTAATGGGTCAAATATACTGTGTAATGGATGGAAAGGGTCCTCAGTAATTCTATTAAAGCTCGGCAATTTCATCATTTCAGGAAAGGGAGATCCCAATGATCATCTTGGCTCTTCTGATGAACCTCTGTATAGACTTTCAGTCTGACGGTTTGCAACTACTGTCCCACACAATGATGTCCCACACAATACCCTCTCAATTGTGCTCCTATAAAACATTGTCAAGATTACCTTGCCCTCCTCAACCTCCTTAGGAAGTGTAGGTGCTCTTGTGCTTCTTACATTACTTGGGAGGCTTCTTAAATAACTTTGAGATGCAAGATTCAAATAACAAAAGAGACTTTACTTACTGATGCCTTCCACCATCTCAGGAAATGGTTCACACACACTCATATGCATAAACATACGCTGCACAGTGCTGCACTACAGTTACTACAGTGAAAAGGGTGTATTCTTCTGCCGTTACAAAATAGTTCAGATTATCTTGACTATATTACAGGTGCTTTCCTGACTAATGAGGATGTTTTGTGGATCCAGCGTGGATTGTCATGGTCATATACTTGCCTGCACTGGGAGCAGTGCCGGTTGCCACTGATAACGCATGCGTTAGGCAAGGCGCGGGCGTAATAGCGTGCATTCACAGGTTAGTTCAGAAGGCTGTTTACGTGTGGCAGAGGGGTCGGGCTGGGTGGCGTTTGGTGGGACGAAGAATTCATTGTTGTGTCTGAGTGGAATAAGAGAGTCGACTCTATATTGTCCAGAAAAAAAAAACCGAGCGAGTACAGCTACAAGGTCATCTCTTAAAAGTACGCCAAAGAATTCTGTGCTCTTCACTCCTTCCACGACAGGACAATTGATGTGCTGTGGGGAGCGTGTGATTTTCATCTTCTTGAAATCCACAATCATTTCCTTTGTCTTGCCCACATTGAGACCAAGGTTGTTGTTCTTGCTCCATTTTATAAGTCTTCCAACCTCCTCATTGTTGCCGATGAGGCCGGCCAACTACTGTTGTATCATCCGAAAACTTGACAATTCTGTTAGGGCTGAAGCTTGTCGTGCAGTGGTGAGTCAGCCGCATGAGCCCTGAGGTCCACCTGAGCTTAATGTGATGAGTCATGCGATTTTGCTGCCAACGCTCTCAACTCCTCTCAGAAATTTATTTGCCCAAGTTACATTTCTCCTTATTTCAAAAGAAGAAAATGTTTGATCATTTCTCCTCTGACTATTGTGTGGAAGAAAGTTCAATGAGCTGTTGTCCATCAGCCAGAGATGAAACTTGGAGCTGCATTCAGATTCCACAATTCATAGATATGAGTGATACTAGGTTTCAAGTGTAGAAGGTCATGCAATGACCTAATGATGACACAGGTGTGCAGAGAGTTGAGTCAATGGATTGCAGTTCCAGTGACGCAGGTTTAATCCTGACCACACAGTTTACAAGTTCTCCCTGGGACCACGTCGGGCTCCACTGAGTTCTCCCATTTACTCCCACGTCCAAAATAAGACTGGGCTTTTCAGCTAATTGGCCAGGGTTGCTCCAGGTTTGCAGATGAGTGGCAGAATCTGAGGGAGATGACAAAAGTGTGGGAAAAATAAAATGAAGGGTTGCTGGAGGCTTGGTAAGCAGAACCATCTGTTTCTGTAACTGTATGATGTTATCAGAGACACCAATCCATCAGTGAAGGTGTAGATGGGAATGTTGATCTGATGCTGAAATAGGTGTTGGTGAAAACACAGAGGTAAATCGTGAATAGCACCGTCTTACTGAAGAGAGCAGAAAAGTGTCCTTTGAATTAACCCGGAGAGGAGCTCGAGATTGAATCCTGGAGCAGAAATGTCAGTGCTGAATCATCTCAGTGAAAATAGTTGTCCCCAGTTTATCTTTCCTCATTCTGCAAGAAAGGCACCTTTCAAAGATTTTGGCATTTTCCATTCATTAATGTCAGACCAAAAACACATGGATTATCAGAGATGTGGTAGATTAGTGATGGGACGTGGATCTGACTCTGAACTCACAATCAGAGTTCTGCACCATTAACCCAAAGTCTCGGGTGAGCATAGCAGTTAGCATAATGCCGTTATAGTGCCAGCGACCCAGATTCAAATCTGGTTTAGTCTGTAAGGAGTTTGTTGAATATGTTTTCCAGTGTCTGCGCGATTTTTGCCCAGATGCTCCTGTTTCCTCCTACCATTCAAAGTGTACTGGGTTGGAGGATAATTGGGTGCAATTGGCCAGCATGGGTTTAAATGGCTAGATCAGTGGTGGCTGTGAAATTTTAATTCAAGTAATTAATATGCATTTGGAATTAGGGCATTGATATTAACAAAAAAAGAACATAGATAGGTTGACTTGCCTGGACAGCACACTAAACAAAATCTATCATTGGTTTATGTGCCAATGAATTCCATTAAAAAAAACAAACCATTTTATTTACCTACATCCAGCAGTGAAGGAAATCCACCTTATTTAGCCTGGCCAACAAATGACTCCAGACTCATCAATGTTGTTGACGCTGAATTTGCCTCAGGAAGGCCAACCAGGTGTGAGCAATAACTGACCATACCTGCACCAGGCACATCTTGTGTAGAGATATAAATCTGCTTGCCTGACCGAAGGTTGGAAGAACATCTGGGAACAGTGAATTGAAGTAAACAAGGGAATTGAACTCTGGAGCAACACCCAAGGTTCTGAAGGAACTCATTCATCCATGGACAGGCAATAGACGGTCAACGTTTCAGACTGAAAGCCCTCTATCAGGAAGAGGAAGACACAGATGAACACCTAATGGAAGGGCAAGGAGGGAGAGGAGATCAGGTGGGCAGCAGATTGGTGAGTACTGGTTGGGAGGGGCGAAGATAGGAAGAAGGAAGGGAAGGGGAACTGGAGGAAGGAAGGTGTGGATTAGAGGAACAAAGGGAAGGGAAGGGAAGAGAAAGAGGATTGGGGCCAGAGAGATGGGAAAGCAAGGGGAGTGAGGAAGCTCCCAGAAATTGAAAGTCGATATTAACGCTTTCCGGTTGCAGACTGCTGAGATAGAATACTTCTTTAAAATATTTAAATTTTACTTACAGCTTGGTAGAAGCCGATTATGACTCATGAGCTCCTGCCGCCCAATTACACCCAAATCCATCTTCAACCCCCATACACTTTTGGAGAAAGCGAGTGAACCTGGAGGAAACCCATGCAGACATAGGGAGAATATACAAACTCCACACTGGCAGTGCTGGATTGAACCTGGGTCGCACTGCAATCACGTCGCGCTAACCCCTACACTAACCATGCCGCCTTTATCAGGTGCTGTTCTTCCAAGTTACGTGTGGTTTCAATCTGGTAATAGGAGGCCCTGGCATACATGTCAGTATGCGAATGGGGTGTGGAATTGAAATGGTTGGCACTGGGAGGTTGTCATGGACAGAGGATTTCCCAGTGAGTGTCTAGTCTTCCTGAGAGTAGAGGAGGCCACACTGGGAGCACCGGACGCAGTAGATGGATGACTCCCGCAAATTCACTGGTGAAGTATTGCCTCCCTTTCAAGGACTGCTTATGGTGTGAATTGGAGAGTTATAAGTTTAAAAGAATAAGTGCTGGGCAGGGAGGGGCGATTTGTAGGAAATGCTACAGATGTCACCTCTTGAAATAATAAGTATTTAATCCACAGTAAATTGTATTTTGAAAACTAATTTTCCTCTTCCTAGCAACGCAAAGAAATTGAATCACTTGGTCTGCGTATTGTGTGCTGCTGCTATGATACTGCAGAACAACCACGTGACCAGTTCTCCTGCTCTTTAATTCTCCCACATCATGGTCTATGGAGAAGGAGGCTCTCTGATTTTGCTTCCTCTCTCTTTGAACCTATAGATGCCATCTTTCTTTCTAATAATTCAGAATGTGAATTAAAAATGCATACTGGAGGGATTTCAATGAAAGAGCTTGTGTTGCCTTGGGTAGAAACTGCTTTCCATCATGGGAAACCACCACTCTTGATCATCGCTGAGAACAACATGCATTTATTCCCTTTCTGTTTCATTATTGCAGCTCCCCTGTCATTCATCCCTTCTCGGCCAGGGAACATCAAGAAACCTTCTCCATTATGCTGCCTGTGATGTCCTGCAGATGAATCTCAGTGTGGTGGTGGTGGTGTGGATCATTCAGACCCATTGTCAGCCTATGCTTCCAAAACACTCTGCTTTAAACTTTCCATTCATCCTCTGACTGAATATGAGGCAGCTTGGAATCAAAATCACTAACAGCACAGTTCTTAATCGGTGCTCAGAAGAAGGCCCTGCTTGGTCTTTGACAGAGGTCTCGCATTCTGTTCCCCTGACCTGCTCCATTCCTGCAGCCCTGCCACTTACCCAGCCTGTTCGCATCTCTCTCTAAAGGTGCACATTTATGTAGATGTATACAGACAGAAAAAGGCCTTTTGGGCTCAACTCATTCATTCTGAGCAAATTGCCAAATGGGACCTGCCCCATTTATATAGAAGCATCGTCAACGAGGGCAGGAGGCCAATCAGCCATTCAAGGCTGCTCCACCATTCAATACGATCATATCTGATCAGGTGGTCTCCATCTCCTCTGGATCCCTTTTGCCAGAAGGGCCACATCCAACTCCCTTCTCTATATATCTAACAAACCGGCCTCGACAATGTTCTGCGGTAGGGAGTTCCACAAGTTCACAATTCCCTAAGTGAAGAAGTTTCTCCACGTCTAGAAGTTTCTCCACGTCTCAGTCCTAAATGGCTTGCCTTTCTTCCTAGACTGTGACCCTTGTTCTAGACTTTCCCAACATCTGGAACATTCCTTCTGCATCTGACCTGTCCATTCCTGTCAGTATTTTATGTCTCAATATGATCCCCTCTTATTCTTCTAAATCCCACTGAGTATAACCATGGACTATTTGGTCTTTTTTCATCTGACAGTCCTGCCGTCCCAGTCTGGTGAACTTTTGCTGCTCACTCTAAATACAAAGAAAGTCCTTCTTCAGATTAGGAGATCAAATCTGTCCACAATATTGAAGGTGTGGCCTCACCAAGAGCCTATACAACTGCAGTCAGAACTCCCTGCTTCCATATTCAGTAATATCGTGATATAGGCTAACTTTCTTTCTTCATCACCTGCTGAACCTGCATTCCAGCCTTCAGTGACTGGTATACCGTGACTATTCAGATATTAATCTGCCTGTCTGTTATTGGCACCAAAGTGGAGAACCTTCCATTTATCCACATTAGACACTTTCTGGATCTGTCCAAGTCATACTGCAGCTTCTTAGAAACTCCCTAACAGCTCCCACTGCCACCCAGCTCAGTGCCTTCAGCAATTTAGAGATATTATAAACAATTCCTTTGTCAAGATCATAAATATGTATACCATATATTAATGTTATGAGACAGTATTTTCCATGCATAAAGCCATGCTGACTGTTCCCATCAGTCCTTACCATTCCAAATTTCAGTAAATTCTACCTCTCAGAATCCAGCAACTTTTCCAGTATCTGGATCATTAGCTTGTAGCTCCTTTGTTCCTGCAGCCCTTGTTATATAAAAACACAATGTTAGCCACCATCCCATGTTCCGATGCCACACCCATGGATATTTCAATGTTTGGTCAACAACTGGAGTCAGGGTTGAAGGAAGGTCCTCTGGACAGAGTGAAGAAACATGATGGTGGGCTCCTGAAGGTATGACAGAAAGATCCTTGACTAAATAAACACTGAAAAAAATATCTTGATCCAATTTCTGATCTCCCTCCAGTGGTTGCAAGAGACAAGAATATTTGCCGATATCCATCCACTGGCTTGGCATATATAAAATTAGCCTGTGTTTTATGACTGATGATAGCAAATTGTAGAAATTTACAACACAAAATGAGGCAATTTGGCCCATTGTGACCATTCCAGCCCAAATTAGACCTTTGATTAACCCCACTTTCATGTACCAGTCTATGTTCCTGCAGGTGAATTCTTTTCGAGGTCAAAAGTATCTGTTAAATGTGATGAGGGCTTCTGTGTCCATCACATATACAGTCCGTGAACTCCATCTTTCCATCTCCCATTGAGCCACACTCTCCTCTGATCCTTTTGCAAAGGCAAATCAGTCATTACCATTCCTGTATTCCCTGTTGATAAAAAGTACTCTCCTTTCTGTCCTTAACCAACTTATTATCCCATCACAGACTCATATAAATGTAATTTCATGGATGAGGCTATTCTGCCTATTGCCTTTGTTCCAGCTCTATGCATGAACATTCCAGTTTGTCCACTCCACCACATTAGACAGCATTATTGGAGAGCAATAGACTATCGATGTTTCAAGTAGAAAATCCATAATCAGGAATAGACTAAGGCAGAAACCCAAATAAAAAGGTGGGGTGGAAAGGCTAAAGAGTGTGAAATTGTGGACCAACTGGTTTCCAAACAGTTTCCTCTCTGCAGACCTCAGACTCCTGAATGAACCCCACAACAGTGCTCACATGGTGCCCTTGCTTGGTGCTAATTGATCTTTCTTCTCATGATAACCCTGCGCTCAACAAGTCACGTTCTTCACACAGCTGCAGGAATATTGGGGATCATTTGTTAGCCTGCTCGCAGAAGAATCTTTCAGGCTTTTCTCGGCATTTAACAGACAAATAAATGTTATTTTTGCTTTAGTCTTCAACAGTCCTGCTCTTTCTCTCACCATCCTCTTCCTATTTGTTTGCCAGTGGCTACACCCTTCAAACCAAGAGCACGGCCAGCTTAGTGGTTAGTGCTCGCTATTACAGCATCAGCCACTCAGGCTCGAATCCAGCGCTGTCTTCAAGCAGTTTGTACCTTCTCCCATGTCTGCTTGGGTTTTCTCAAGGTGTTTCAGTTTCCTCCCACTATTCAAAACTTATGGGGGTTGTGGGGTATTTGGGTGGCATGGGCTCATGGGCAGGAAGGGCCGGTTACCATGCTATATGTATAAATGTATCCCAGTAATTAAAAAAAAAGCAACAATTTAATCCCCCAAAAAACTACTGGAGTTGCATTTAACAAAAAAAAGGAGTATAAACTCCACCAGTATTCACCGATTTTCATTGGTGTGTCTAGTTCAATCTCTAGGGGTGCTTTTTAAATTTTTTTCCCGTTTAGGAGCAGAAAATTATTTGTTTAGTAGGCTGATAGTTCAGGTAAAGGACTGACTGAGCATTTGCCAAGTACTCCCAGATGGTTTGATGATCTGGGACATCATTCCTAACTCCAAGACTGGTGTAAACTAACTTCACAAGCAGATATGAGCGGTGCATATTTATACACGAGTTCTTACTCTGTGGGACAAGTGCTCGATTTGACATTCTCCTGCGTTCCTTCCATCCCCTTCTTCTCTCTTTTTTGCCTTTCAGGAACAAGAGACTAATTGTTGGACCTTTCTGAAGATGAAAGCTGATAATGAGCTCCTAATGCCTGAAGTTATCACACACATAGTGTTGTTAACATCATTAAAATTATTTTGGGGCTTTCCATCTGGAATGCACACACTGAGAGTTCAGGAAGGGCAATCTCCATAATGTTCTGCTGGCATGAGCGGAGAAAAAAAAATTCAGTTGAGTGAAAATTATATGATGCTGTACAGTATAAAACTCAAAGGGGAAATGGTGCTGGGAATTCAATCTGTAATGAAGAAATTTAGTGGTTGCATAAACTGGATTGCTGTCGGCAACAACAGCGGGTCTCCGAGAAAGCATTGCATCCTTACACCCATCAGGTTAAAGCACAGTAGAAGCCAAATGAAAGCAATGAATGTCCATTCCTTCACATCAGAAGGAATCGATTCCTCCCATTCCCATGCCAACATATCTGCCCATGTTCTCAAGCAATGTCAGATTGAGACCACCTGCGAATTGAAGGAACATCTCATATTCTGTCTGGGCACCCTCCAACTGGGTGACATGAACACTGATTTCCCTGATTTCTGTTAGTTCCCCCCCCCCCACCCCTTATCGCTCCCTATGTTTCCTCTCCTCTAGCTCTGTCTCTCTCTCTTTCTGTCTCTTTCCCCTTCCCCCTCTCTCCTTTTCCTTAGCTCTGCTTCCACAAAGCCAAATTCCCCCACCTACCTCTTTGTTCCTGTCCACCTATCCTTAAGCAATGAGCACCTTTTGCATGTTGGTCTGTACTCCTCCCTCTGCCCTTCCTTTTCTTCTCCCCAGCCTTTTAATTCAGATGCCTGCCTGCTTTATGCTCACACCTTGAAGAAAGGCTCAGGCCTGAAACGTCGGTTATGTGTCTTTACTTTCGATTGGCACTACGAGACCGGCTGATTTCCTCCACCATTTATGTGTTTTTCACATCAGAAGGTACACCCTCACATTTAAGTCTGGTACTAGGCACTGAGGGGCTGGGACTGATGGGGGGAGTAATCCAAGATGGGCACATTAGAGACAAGGGCATCTCATAAAATAAATGGGTAACACAGTAATGGGTGTAGGTATGAAAATAACACCAAGAAAGTGAAAAGACTTTTCACTCTTTTCCCATTGCATACAGTATATTTTTCTTATTATGAATAAAGTTTAATTTTGGAAAACAAATAAACACAAAGGAGACCCCAGACGATGGAATCCGGAGCATGAAACAATCTTCTGGAGGAGCTCAGAGGGTCGAGCATCATCTGTGGGAGAAAAATAATGCTTGGTATTTTGGATCTGAAACATTGATGAATCTACATACTTCAGCACAAAAAAAAAGCCCAAAACGAAAATCAATCACAGAGGAGAACTGTGTTTTAATCTGTTTTAATGAACATTAATACATAGCTGTTATTAGCAATTTAAATGTCATGAAAAGGAATTTTAATGGTAAGTAAATTTCAGGCAAATGGCACCATTCTAATTCCTCTACCGTAGCAACAAGTCTACACTGGATGCCATCTCACTGGCTCTTCACAAAGCCCTGGAACACCTGGACAGCAAAGATGCATACATCACGATGCTCTTTATCAACTACAGTTCAGCATTTAACGCCATCATCCCCTCAAAACTAATCAGCAAACTCCAAGACCTGGCACTCAACACCCCACTGTGTAATTGGATCCTGGATTTCCTAATCTTCAGTCCACAATCAGTGAAGATCAGTAAGAACATCTCCTCCACCGTCTCCATCAGTACCAGAGTCGTCCCCTGCGTTCTCAGCCCCCTGTTCTACTCGCTCTACAACTTTGACTGTGTGGCTCAGTTCAATAACAGTATCTACAAATTCGCTGATGATACCACAGTAGTGGGTGTATAAAAAGGGGTGATGAGTCAGCACACAGGAAGGAGATTGAAAACTTGGTTGAATAGTACACCCACAACAACCTCACACTCAATGTCACCAAAACCATGGAGCTGTTTCTTGACTTCAGGCAGGGGAAATCAGAGGTGTACAATCCAGTGATCATTGAGGTGAACGAATTTAGGATTCACTATCTCGGAGGATCTTTCTGGACCCAACACACTAATGGCTTAGTGAAGAAAGCACATCAGTGCCTCAGGAGTTTCAAAGGTTTGGTATGACATTGCAAATCCTGGCAAATTTCTACAGATGTCTGGTGGAAAGTGGGTTGACTGGCTGCATCGGGGTCTGGTATGGGGACACCAATACCCCTGAGTATAAAGGCCTACTAAAGGTAGTGGACAGAGCCTAGGACATCAGAGGCAAAACCCACCACAAGGGCATCTACAGGGAACGCTGCTGTTAGAGAGCAGCAGGATCAAGGATCCACACCAGCTAGCACACACTCTGATCTCACTGCTATCATAAGGAAAGAGGTCTAGGTCCCACAGGACGTGCACCTTCGGGTTCAGGAACAGCTGCTCCTCCTCCACCATCAGACTCCTCAACAACAAATTCAATCAGGGATTCATTTAAGGACTCTTACTTTTGCACTTTATTGTTTTTTCCCTCTCTGTATTGCACTTTTTTTTTACATTTCTTCATTTGTTTACATATGTGGGCTGTGCACTTTTGTTTTTGCACTACCAACAAGTGATAATTCTGCCTTGCTGCAGGAAAAAAAGAATCTCAGGCTTGTACAGTATGTGATGTCATGTGTTTACTGTTAAAATAAATCTGTATTCTGAAATCTCATATCATTTGCTGCTCCAGTCTACCTTGCTTTGAATGTCTGAAAAATTCTAGAGTCAGTTCAGTTATTACCTGGATTAAATTTATCTTGCATTTATTTATTTTTCAATCACTGATTGGACTTTACGTGGTTTATTACCTGTTCAAATCTAGACAGCCAACTTTGGGAATGATGTCAAGGCCTTGAGAGGGTATGATTGAGAGTTATGGATGGTGCTGTAGAGTGAAGCTGGGACTGTCTTCATCAAAGGAGAGAAAATGAGCTCAAGATTTCTTTCAGGTTAATTTTTGACAGAAGATGTAAATTTAAATTTTGACATTTATTGTAAGTAATTCACAAGATCCTTCCCCTACGAGCCTGTGGCAGCCAAATGCACCAATTAACCTTCAATCCCCATACGTTTTGAAGGGTGGGAAGGAACCAGAGCACCCAGGGAAAACCCATGCAGACATCGGGAAAACGTACAAACTCTTTACAGATAGCGCCAGATTTGAACCCAGGTCAATGGCAGTGTAATAATACTGCCCTTTTGTAAGGGGAGAAACCTTCCAGTGTTGAACATTTGGGAGACCGATGACACAGATTCAAGAGAGTTGGAAAAAAAAAAATTCCTTAAACATTGTTCATCTTTCCCGGTATAGACAAATGTGCTGGAGAAACTCAGTAGGTAATACTCCATCCATAGGAAGGGATGCTGCGTGACCTGCTGAGTTTCTCCAGCACACTTGTGTATTGGACTTAACACCAGAATTCTTGTTCAACTTCATCTTTCTTGCTACATGTTTCCAACATAGTATTGTTGCCTTGAACCTCATACACCATCTTCCTCTATTGACCTCACATATTCTGGATAATTACAACACTTACACCCGGGGTCAATCTCAACCCCCAATGCTTTATATTGTGGGGAAAGAATTTTGAGGGCTATACCAAATGAAGAAGATACGGATTTTGCTAATGTGGTAACAGGGAACCTAAATCAGGACGAAGAGTAGAGCTGTAGAACACAGCAGTGACAGATTCCACGTTTCAGGAACCCAATGATCGATGTTATAACATGTACCCTTTGCTGCTAATAGGAAAGTAGATTTAGTGTAAGTAACTTACAATCATAACATGCACCAGTGTTGTAAACAGAAAATTAGACCCATTGTTAACTAAGTGAAACTTACTGACAAATTAGCATCCTATCTGTAATCAACCTTTATCTTGCAAGTAACTAGATCTTTGTAAATTGAATTCTGTAATCAAAACAGCAAAACAAAGTTCATCAAGTTTCTGTAATTGAGTCTATTCACGGTATTAATCCTGTGCCAAAATCATGTTCAGGAGACCAGCTTTGACTGGTCTTCTAATGCACATCATTTTTAATTAATCGCCCCTTGTTTTGAACATCAACTCCGTGTGGCTTTTCTATTTTTCTCCTACGCATTCTCACCTTCCTCACACTTCCTAAAGATGGCAAGTTGGCAAATTAACAGACCTCTGTAAACTACCCCAAGTTTGTGGGTGACAGGCAGAATCGGAGGGGATTTGATGGGAATGCAGGGAGAATAATTTGCAGGGAATGGAATTGCTGGAGTTACTCCTCAACCATGATGAAGCTGACGCAGCAAAACAACCTCTTTGGCTTCATAGAAACACAGAATTTTAGCAAACTACAGCACAGAAAAAAAGGCCCTTTGGCCATTTTAGTCTGTGCCAAACTATTATTTTGCCTCGTCTCACTGATCTGCACCCAGGCCATATCCTTCAATACTCATACCATTAATGACCTGCCCAATTTTTAAAAAAATGTTAAACTCGAGCCTGCATTTACCAGTTCAACTGGCAGCTCTTCTCATACTCCCATCACTCCCTGCATGAAGAAGTTCCCCAAATGGTCTCTGTAAACCTTTCCCCCTTCACATCTCCTCTAATTTTTAATCTCTCTTAACCTCAGTGGAAAAAGCCTGCTTGCATTTACTCCATCTATGCACATCATAACATCCTCTATTAAATCTCACCTGTACATCTATGGTCCAGTGAATAAAGTCCTAATGTTTCACCTTTCCCTGTAACACAGTTCCTTATGTCCTGGCAACATCCTTGGTCCAGTGAATAAAGTCCTAATGTTTCACCTTTCCCTGTAACACAGTTCCTTATGTCCTGGCAACATCCTTGGTCCAGTGAATAAAGTCCTAATGTTTCACCTTTCCCTGTAACACAGTTCCTTATGTCCTGGCAACATCCTTGGTCCAGTGAATAAAGTCCTAATGTTTCACCTTTCCCTGTAACACAGTTCCTTATGTCCTGGCAACATCCTTGGTCCAGTGAATAAAGTCCTAATGTTTCACCTTTCCCTGTAACACAGTTCCTTATGTCCTGGCAACATCCTTGGTCCAGTGAATAAAGTCCTAATGTTTCACCTTTCCCTGTAACACAGTTCCTTATGTCCTGGCAACATCCTTCTCAGCACCCTTATTGATATTTTTTGTGTAGCAGGTGGGAAGCTCTGACTGCAGCAGTGAGAGTATGAAAATCTCCATGAACATTGCAGCTAGTTGGTGTGCACAGATTTTCAGTAACTTGGCAGCTACACTATCAGGGCCCGATGCCCTACAAGGGTTCACCCTTTTAAATGATGTACTGATGCCATCTTCAGAGACAGATATCACAGCCTTTGCAGGCATTGTTGAGTTTTCCTTCTCAAAGTGGGCAAAGAAGATATTCAACTCATTGGGTAATGAAGCATCACAGCCATCTATGGTGTTTACCCTTACTTTGCAGGTTGTAATGGTCTGCACTCCCTGCCATAGCTGGCATGTATCTGTCTCTGTCTCTAGTTTCCAGGAATTGCTTCTTTGTTGCAGAGACAGCCTTCTGAATTTTTGTAGAGATCTGGATCCTTGGCCTTAAATTCTCTTGATCTCGCCCTCAGCTGGTTGCGAATCATCTAGTTCATCCAAGGTTTCTAGTTGGGGAACTCCTGGTATGTGTGTGTAGGCGCAGCCTTGTCCATGCAGAACTTCACCTCCAGCGCTCCCGCAGCCTCTGCAGCCACACAGACTTCAGTTCGCTTCATCGACAACCCAAGCTCCAGATCCAAACCTCCGACATGATCAGAAATCCTTCAGCACCCAAAGCCCTTTGGGAGCTCTTCTTGCCCTCAGCACCATCTCAGATCCCAGAGCCCACCTCCAATACCAGTGTCCAGTGTACCCCGACCGCAAGTCACCTGCAGCCAGTGTGTGTCCCTCAGCCAGTGAGATCCTCGCTCATTTGCTGCCAAAGTCACCTCTGCTGTAAGGTCCTTCAGCCGCTGAGACCCTTGCTGGTCCGCTGTCATGGTCACTGTCCTGTAGGTCATCTCCACTGCTTCTTCTTCACAACGGGTGATGTTCTCACCACTTCTGGTGCTCTGCTCTGGTCTGCTGCTCCTTCTGGGTCTGAACATTTTGAGGACAGACCCTATGGATGCAGGATTTTACTTACAAACACCATCGGCTCCTTTAACAGGCTGAGTGAAGCCTGTACAGAGCTGTTGGCATTCGGACTGGGTGGTTGAAACCGACAGAGCAGCAGGTGTCTTCTCTCACCACTCTCATGGTTCCATACCAATGACATTGTTTCCATTATAGCGAGCAACAAGGAGGTCTCACGAGACTTGGCCTTGGTGGCTGCCATGTTTTATTTGCCATTGTATAATTGAGAGCCAACAGAAGGACGATGTAGGAGGGCAACCAGTCGTGGAAGAAACAGGTTCGTTGTATGCCCAGAATAGCACTCAGCGGGGAGGGAGCTGCCACGCACCGCTGCCCGGAGTGACCCCATGAGATGGCTCCAATGAGCTCCAGCAGTACTGCATCTCTGATAGATATCCATGAATAAGTTGGCCGGCACAGATTTTTTAATACTCGGTGAGGTACTACATCTGGGTCAGATGCTTTCCTTGGATTCACTCTCACGTCATTCTCCTATACGGACAGGATGGGATCATCAGGGGATGTGGGGGTGTGAAGGGGAATTTCTTTTGTTTTACTGTCATCAAATCAGGCTTAGAAAGTGTTGAGATCCTCTGGGAGCGAAACTTTGCCGTCTGCTACTTTACCGGATTTGGTTTTGTGATAAGTTATGGCATTGAGAGCCAAGTCTAATAGAAATTGTTCTGAAGGGAGTCTTAGGTTTTTCTGTGACTCCCAGATCTTGTTTCATCCTTCATTGCTTTTTCAAAATGAAAACACACTGCTTGATAATTTTACTTACACTGTTAAAACTTCTTGAAAGAACTAGTTACACACGTGGTACCTGGAACACAGTCTATTTTGCACATTTGTTGTTCTAGCTGAGAGGCACAAATGGACAATTCCTTTTGATTTAGTGGTGATCTACTGTGAACAGAGTACAATTTGTCCATAAATAATTGAAAATGATTAATTCCATGAACTTCTCTCACTGAATCACCTTAAGATTAAGGCAACGCCAAATTATCACATCAGATTTAAGTCCAAGCATTACGTTCGCCCCCTCACTAGCAAATGCTACAAGGTTCTGTTTCAAGTAGAAGTCATCAAACCCATGGTTCGTGAGAAAGATCAATAGATGCTTAGCAATAGTTGTAGCTTTTTGATCAGACAGTTCAATCAGATCTAAAAACGTAAGATGGGGATCTCCTTCCTCATCACTTTCACATATCAAATAAACTATTAGGATGGTCTTAATCCTCAGGCTTGTTGATTCATCAATAAGAACAGAAATTTTCCCATTTATCTACTTGAAATACTGGCAAATTTTCTTTTTCATATTAATGGCTATGTGATTAATTACCTCTGTAGCGCTCGTGTGGGAATGCAGTCCAAATTCCAATGACGATATCAGTTTTGTTTTGTGATCAGTGTATATGGCCTGTCATTCTGAGCTAAATAATATGCAAAACAAAACATTGAACAAGTTGCCTTCAGTTGCAAAGCATTCATGGTGTCACATAATTTTCCGAGAGCATCTTCACTTGCTCTATTTTCAACACACTGCAGCAGGGTGAGCCTTGATAGTTTGTGATCAACAATTTTTTTCTGAGAGTCTTCAAGCGTGCACTTGTATCGGCTCCATAAATGAATACTTGGTATATCTGCCATTCATTTGACAAATTCAAACCCTGAAAAGTGAAAAGTGTCCAGATTGCTTATGTTTGCACATAGTTTACACCCAAGTTTATCATCCTTGAAATCTAACCAGAGAAATCAGAACTGCATTTGGACCTGGTTAGAAAATTTGAACTAGAAACAAGTGAACCCCAGCTTTTGTCACCATCAGTCTCTTGTGCTCCTGCTGCTTTGGTAAAGTAGCTGACACAATCACTCTTCACCCTCCTCCCATCAGGAAGAGATGAACAAGTCTGAGATCACACACCACCAGATTCAAGGATAGTTTTTCCCTGCCATTATCAGACTCCTGAACGACTAAAATACTTTTGACTTTGCTCTGTTCTAACTAATCTCTCTCTGTAACTCTGCACTCTGTGCCTTGTTTATACTGATGCACTCTGTATAGGTTGACTAGTTGAGCTGCTCGTAAAATAAACTTTCTCACTGTACTTCAGTGCATGTAACAGTAAATTTGTATATTAATTTTCACACAAGGAAGCCCAGGTTCCTTTAAATACCAACACCTTTTAATTTGTCACTAGCTAAAATTACTTTTCTATTTTTAACAATTGAAGTAGATGACTTCATATTTTTCCACATTATATCCCATCTGCTCTTCATGTTTCATTCAGGGCTTTATATCCTGAAGCCTATCTGCATCCTTATCTTAGCTCACACCTGTACCCAGTTTTGTAACATCAGCAATCTTTTTTTAAAACTAGACTGATCTCCTCATTGAAATCATTGGTACAGTTTGCAACTACCTGGACCTCCAATACTCATTTCCCTTCTAATAAATTCACCTTGACTTAACCCAAACCTATCACTGTTTTTCAAATGCCATATTCTTTCTTTGGCTTGGCTTCGCGGACGAAGATTTATGGAGGGGTCAGCTGCAGGTTCGTTTGTGGCTGACAAGTCCGATGCGGGACAGGCAGACACGGTTGCAGCGGTTGCAGGGGAAAATTGGTTGGTTGGGGTTGGGTGCAGGCTCTAGTAATTTTTTCACTAAAATAAAACCTGTAGAATCCACTTTCTGATTGTTTGGAGACCATGATGGTTTGGTATCTGTTTCACTGGTTGCCAGATACAGGGCTCCCTTAAACAAATCAGATCCTTTGTCCCAGGGCTCTCTGTTCCCACACACCCTTTAACACTCTAGAGCCTGGCTCCTGCATGCTCTTTACAAACTAGGGATCCAATGTCCAACTCCATTGACCTTACAAGGCCTTGTTTCCGGCACTCTCTTTAAATTTACACGATTACCTTACTGCTGTTCCTTTCACTGATGTTCACTGGAAACTCTGCTTTCCTGCTGTGGAACATCTAAAAAAGTAATTAAAAATGTGTTGGAATATTAATTAGTAATTACATTCAGTTGTCTGCCAGTACCCAAATTGCCAGATTAAGAGTACTCCTGCACTGACATCAAACCAATTTGCACACTTCTCTGAATTTTCTCTCCTGCTTTGCTTCAAGAGAAGGCTCAAGGGGTCAAATGGCCTAATTATATTTCTTAAATTCTGTTCCGTAATTTTCTAAGAATCACAGTAGCACAATTGGGTTCCATTGATCCCTGTCTAAATGAACACCACCCCCCCTCCCCATCAACTTCTAAAGAATTCAATCAATTTTCTTGCTAAACACAATCCACTGGAAGAACCCAGCGGGTGAGGCAGCATCAGAAAGAGAAGAAAAATTGTAGACGATTCCACTAGGTTCTCTTCGATATTTCATCAGTCTCCATAAAGGGTTTCCACTCCAAACGTGGATCATGGCTAACCCGAATGAAATGTTGCTTTTCTTTCCATTTACGCGACCCGACCAGCTGAAAGTCTCCTGCATCCCGCTTCGTCTGCTCCCGGCCCCATGGACGTTTCCCAGTTGGAAGAGATCAAAACGTTCACATTGTACCTGTCAGGCGTCATGAGAAAAAAAGGATAAGGATTCTTTCACGGCTCCCAGCACTGGTGCCGGATCTCAGAACTACGGGGCTGCGTGGGGATCGGTGAGGCTCTACAGCCCTGTCCTCGCCTCGAATGCACTTGCTCGACGCTTCAGTCGTCGCTCGCGGGATCATTCCCTCAGGTCAACTTGTTCCCGCTTCTGGCCCCGTTGCCCACCTTCACGGCTCCGCAGTGCCCTCCCACCTCTGGTCGGGCCCACTGTTCTTCCGCCTGTGTGAAGACCGGCACTGCATGGTGTGACCCACTGCAGCCATCAACGACAAAGGAATCTGATACGTCCTGTGACAGGACACACCAGGCTACTCACGAATACCTCGTCCCTTTCGGTGTGACATCGTTGCCTGGCGACTAGAGGAGACATTGAGGAGACAAGATTGGTGGCGTCACAAATGGGAGGCAGAAGACGTTAGTGATCCAGGGAGATGTAAGTGACCCGGGGCGACAGTGGAACCACAAAGGAGCAGGGAGAATAATTTGGCTGCCATGGCATCCATGTGCTCCTGTGTTAAATTCCCCACTACAGTAGTTAAAATTCCCCGCTCTTTGCCTCGGTGCTCCAATGAGCTCTGGCAACACTGCACCCAACAGCTCCATCTTTTCTTTTCTAAGTAAATATTTGACTGGAGTAAGTAAGAATTTCAATCATGGTACTTTGTTCAATTTGAAGTTCAAATTTATTATCTGATTCTACATCTACATAAACCTGCACAACCTGGCAAAACAGCCTGCATCCAAACCATAGTCCACACACTGCACACCCACAGACACCCAATATATCCTACGCACAAATGACATATATACCTAGCGAACCAAAATAAATATATATAAAACTGAATTATGAGTTTCTATGATTGTTCAACCTTCTCACTGCCTGTGGGAAGAACCTGTTTCCTAGCCTGGCAGTCCTGCTGTTTACATTTCTCTACCTCTTCCTTGAAGGTAGTGTCTTAAAAATACTGCGGCCAGGATGGTAACACCACTCCCTGCAGATGTCATCGATAGAGGGAAGGGAGACCCCTGTGATCTTCTCAGCAGTTATAATCACCCTCCGAACTGACATCTGATTTGATGCTTTGCAGCTACCATACCACATTATGATGCAGCCAGACAGCACACTCGCTATTGTGGTCCTGTAGAATGTTGTTAGGATGGTAGCCAGTAGCCTTACCCTCCTCAACCTCCTTAGGAAGAGTAGGGACTGCTGCACTTTCCTTACTAATGAGGAGGTGTTGTGGAGTTCAGGATAGATTGTCCTTAAAATGGATGCCAAGGAACTTTGAGTTTCCCACTCTCTCTCCAATGGCGCCATACAATATTGTATAATGCATAGGACAATAAGCTCATCATTACGTTCCATAGGGTATAACGATCGAAATAATATTCCATGTTGGATTGCACCAATGTCATGTAACATTTCAGGAAGGATGTAAAGGATCTAGAGAAGGTGCAGAAGATATTTGTCAGAATATTTCCATGAATGAGAGATTTTAATACAAAGATTTTAATGAAATAATCTGGGGTATGTTCTCCTTGGATCAAAGAAGATTGAGCAGAGATAAGATCACTCGAGCATGGGTAAGCATTTCTTCTGCTCCTAAGGCCCTTTGCATTGTAGTTCCCTCTCTGAACCTCCCCACAGGATCACTGCTGGTTCAGGTAAGATAAGTTCATTAGTGAAGGGTTCAATGATTCAAACTCCTTGGAAAAAGTACAGAAGGTGACAGTATGTTTATTTTTATGTGACGCAGTTATGATCTGGGACATAAAGATGTTGGAAACGGAAGCAGTTTGAGTTCCAAAAAGGAAATTAGATCACCAATTGAGTTAAATTAATTTTTAGGGATTCTGGGGAAGGGCAGGGATAGGAATGATGTGATCTGTGAGCAGCCAACATGGACTTGTTGACCCAAGTAGCCTCCTCCCATCCTTTGCCTGTGTTTCTTACCTGTTTGACGAGATCCCGAGATGTTTCGACAGGGCTGGGAGTGGCTCGATAATGATAAACAAGCTGCTATGGTTGTGTGAGATCATCTGGACAGGCAAAAGAGTTATTGTCAGTTTTCACTTGTTAGTGTGCTCATAATTTAGGAAACAGGCAATTATTAATGTAATCACATTTAGTGGAAAATGCAGCATAAATCACTATCCTTAATATGTGGTGTTAAAAACATGATGGAAATATAATTAGGACCATAAGGTTTTATAGCTTTTTAAAATAACAAATGATAGATGTATGATTTAGAGAAAAGAGTTGCACCATTTCCAAAAAGAGGGAATGGAAATGACAACACTGATGTTTACAACAGCTATAGAGAGATCAGTGAGTGTTTCCTGAATGAGCATCAAGCCCTCATGAGAAATGGGAATGATTTATTATCAAGGACGTCTGGAATTACTCCGTATTTTTGGCAATTCCGTGTGTTTCCGAGGAAGCAGGTAAAAATGAGAGTACTCAATCAAATGGAAATATCTTCTACTTTAATCTTCCTGCAGTATTTTAATCAAAAGAATGGAAGATAAATGTGACTGCGACTGTGTCTGTGATGTAATTCTCTCTGGATCCATGTGCATGGACAGTCACCCTAAGTTTATGAATTCATGCTGATTGTGACCAGCAATCCAGTGGAACTGTATTCAAATCCCACCCGGATCATTTGAAAACTTATATTCAGTTAAAATAAATGAAAACTGGTGATGTGCTTTGCACAATTTCACAAGCTGTCAGGAAAGTCAGAGCATATAAACAATTTAGAAACAAAACCTTGCAGAACGATGCAGTACAAATACATATGTATGCTGCACTTCAATCCATTTATAAATGGTCACTAAAAAAAATGGAAAGGTAAAAAAAGCAGAAGCTGGAGATCAGAAAAAAAAACAGGAAAAACTCAGCTGATCCGATAACATCAGTGCAGTTCCGCAACACATCAAAATGCCAAACTCTTCGGCCTCCGCCTCTGTTTCCAAGCCCGCTTCTTCAGTAAGGATTCTTTGCCCCTTACTGAGGACCCTTTCTCACACCGCAAGCCTTCTCCATCATGATTGGATTCCCCATTATGGCCTTGTGCCCATTTGGGATCGCTTTATTTCTGGCTCTCAAGGTGAGTCACAGCAACAACCTTGCACTCAACATGAGCAAAACCAAGGGGCTGATTGTGAACTTCAGGAGGAAATTAGGAGAACATGAATCGGTCCTCATCGAGGGGTCGTGTCTTCATGTTGATGCAATCATGAAGAAGGCTCGCCAGCGGCTATACTTCATGAGGAGTTTGAGGAGATTTGGTATGTCACCCAAGACTCTTGTAAATTTATACAAGTCTGCCGTGGAGAACATTCTGACTAGTTGAATGGAGGTGCCAATGCATGGGACAGGAAAAGACTACAGAGAGTTGTTACTTGGCCAGTACCATCACGGGTTATCAGTCTTCACTCTATTAAGGACATTTGTTGTGTTCAGGAATAGGTTTGATGGGTTCAAAGAAAATGAAAACTGGGCACGTGTTATCAACAACCAGTGGGCTTTATTTACGCACAGGGGAATTTACGAATGGGCACACACTCATACAGACTAAAGTTCACAGCACACAGGCACAATATACCCAGAAATGAGGGTTTAACTTCTTCAGCACCCACCACCCACAGGCACGGTATACCATATAACTTACGAATATATACACATGAACCTGATCTCCAGGGTTGCTGCTGCTCAGGATCTGGGATGGGCCCACTGAGTCGGCCCTCCGGAGCTACCAATGGCTCGCAGCTGAGAGTTCAGCTATAATCCCAACTAACAAACATATACACAGCAATAATACACAAATAACTACACACAGGTGTGAATAAATCATTGCTAAATAATCTCAACTCCTGATTGGGAACACGAGGGTTAAACAGACAATACCATTAACTTTCTTTATCTCTAATAGGCATAGCATACTAAAATACTGTAAATTAATTACAACTAATAAGTATATCAAATGAACCTGGTCTCCAGCATTACCCATGGCTCAGGATCCTGGATGAGCCCATTGCAATCGGCCCTCCAGAGCTGTCCGTGGCCTGCAGCTTGGAGTTCAGTGTTGATCTCCATGCAGCAGTAGCAAACAAAGGGAGGGAGAACAGAGCCTGCATGCGCTCAGCTTTTTTAATGCAAGACCTGTTCATGTGACCTGTGAGGACCAATCATTCATCAACCTCACCTGTGGGCAGATCTAACTCTTGATTGGCTGGTGAGGTGACTTCCAACTAAGGTCCAGCCAGAAAGGCCACGTTATTCTCACAATCCACATTCCCACTAGGTTCCAGATGATGCTCCACAATCCACACTACAACACCTAGAAGAGGCAGTGGCTCAAGGAAGAAACCTCTATCCTCAATGGCTTTCACCACCCAGATCATGGCTTCTTCACAGGAAGGAGGTACAGGAGCCTGAAGATGAACACCCAGTGGCACAAGGACAGCTTCTTGCCCTCCACCTTCAGATTTCTGAACAGACGATGAACAACAGATACTTCCTCACATTCTCCTATTTTTTGCACTATTTAATTATGTTGAAATGTAATTTATAACAATTTCTGCACCTCTAAATGCTGCTGTTAAACTACGACAATAAATTTTGATTCTGATTCTGGATCTAGGTCTGACCAACAGTCTTCAACTTTTCTCTCCACAGATGCTGCCAGGTCTGATGAATGTTTCCATGTATTCCTGCATTCATTGTGGCATAAGAATGGGAATAGTTCACCAGTGTCCTTCAGAACAGGAGCTCCTTCCAAGTCAGTTTATATCTTTAGACCCATGACTGATCCACCTCAGAATTCAAGTTGAATTTCAAGTTTATAACAAAATTTTCAACAACCATTTGCTGAAACTACATGGGATTCTGTTTTGAAATGTGACCACTAATCTTCATTTTGTGTTAGGCACTCGCTAATTCAATTTAAATAGCCCATCAGGCCCACTTTTCTAAGGTTCAGTTAGCAAAATTTTATCCTAATATTTCCTCCAAATGTGATAATTCCTAACTGAGAAGGTACCCTTGTATTGTTTGTTTTGTCTATGTCCTTCTCTCTTTAATTTTTGGCAAGGGGTACTTTCCACTTTATCATTAGTTCTTAATATCAATTTGACTCCTAGCCCTTTCATTGCTGGTTTTGGAGTGAGTCGAGCCAATGGATTTAATCCTGACAATCCAATGTAGTGGCTTTTGCTTCCCTCATTGCTAGAAGGGCCATTTTACTGAGACGGAAAGATGCTGTCCCTCCCATTCATACTCAGTGGTTGTCAGATGTGATGGCATGTTTGTCTCTAGGGGAAAAAAATAGGTGTTCTACCACTGCAATGAATCTTTACTTTCTTTCTTTTTGGGATTCTTTTCTCAATTATTTTGAAAGTTTGTAGATCTATTATTTTTGGTCTTGTTTTTTTCCTCTCATGACTCAATAAATATTACTATCAGTAGTGGTCTATTTAATTTGGCCAGTAACTCTCATAGGGTGGGGTTTGACTTTTACATTAGGACCATATGATTTTTTTCTTATTTTCTTTTCATTTAATAGCATGGGTTCATATGTACCTTGTTCAGTTATTTGATACTTGTAATTTGATATTAATCTACTTTATCATTATCATCACATGTACCTAAGTATTTTGTATATGTTAAAACCAATAAAAAGATTGAAAAAGAAAGAATTTTATTATTATCATCTAATTGTATGAATGCAATGGGATGCAACAGTGTTTTTTGGTCCTTGGTGTAAAAACATGTATGGACATGGCACACATATTTACAAGCATAAATAAATATTATTAAATTAATAGTAGAGTCTCGGAGGATCAGTTCATCAGTCGTTCAGCCGTCTCACTGCCTATGTGAAGAAACTGTTTCTCAGCCTATTGATTCTGGCTCTGATTCTCCCATGTCATGGGATGTACCACACATCCTTGTCTCCAGTGAGTATAGGACAGAGGGAACATAACAGGACAGGAACATCTGTCAGGGTCCAGTACAGGACAATAGGCATACATTGGGAAAATTAGACTGATAATATCTAGTATCTCAGAATCACTACACTTCCTTTCCATAATTTTAAAACTATAGCCAATATTAAGATGGTTTTATTATCATCCAAGCCAAGAGATCTAAGTTAGCAGATGGGGAAGCATCACAATCCACGATGCATTGCATTCAAATCTAAATCCTGCAACAATGTTAACCTGTGAAATTGAGGTTTTATTGTCCCTACTTACACTGTGAAGTTTACATTGCCGAGAATCTTCTGGATTGGTAGTTTAATGACTTGGTTTCATGCTTCCTTAAAGCATATCTTATGAGAGTTTATCAAATGTACATTTCATTGTTCGATGAAAACAGATTGGGGGAAATGTTAACTTTTGGTGCTGTGAGTAAGTAATTCTGAGAGGAGCAATGGCCTTGGCAAGTGGGGAGAAACAACTTTTGCCTTGGGGGGTAATGATCTTGGCATAGGAGGGGGAACATTTTTGGTATGGATGGTGTAATGGTATTGCACTAACACTCTTAGTGCTGGTAATATAAAAGTCTTGATGAAGGGTTAATGACCTTGGCAAAGGAAGTACCATCTTTGGTAGGGATAATGACCTTGGAACAGGAGGTACCATCCTTGGTGTATGGGAAAAGACCATGGCACGGGAGGTACCATGCTTGGTGTAGGGGTAATGACCTTGTCATGGGAGGTACCATCCCTGGTGTAAGGGGTGAAAGATTTGCCTTTGACTTTGCCACATTTGCAGTTTGTTTAAGCATGGATGGTGGATAAATTGTTGGATAGAGTTCTGAGTGACAAGATATATGAGAATCTGGATTGTCATGGGCTGATTAAGGATAGTCAGATGGTCTTTTGCATGGTAGGTCATGTTTAATGAATCTTGAAGAGTTTTTTGAGGAGGTTACCAGGAATGAAAATGAGTGAAAGGCTGTAGATGTTGTCTACATGAACTTTAGTAAAGCCTTTGACAAGGTCCCACATGGGTTATTAGTTCAGAAGGTTCAGACACTGGGTATTCAAGAAGAGGTTGTAAACTGGATTCAAAGTTGGCTATGTGGAAGAAGGCAGAGGTTGATAGTGGATGGTTGCTCCTCAGATTGGAGGCCTGGTGTGCCTCAGGGATCTGTGTTTGGACCATTGTTGTTTGTTGTATATATCAATGATCTGGATGACAATGTGAGAAATTGGATCATAATTTTTGCTGATGTCACAAAAATAGGAGATGTTGTGGACAATGAGGAAGATTTTTGAAGCTTGCAGAGGGATCTGGACCAGCTGAGAGAATGGGCCAAAATTGCAGATGGAGTTTAATGCAGACAAGTGTGATGTGATGTATTTTGGAAGGGCAACTCAAGGTAGGAGATAGACAGATAATGATAGAACACTGAGGAGTGTAGAGGAGCAGAGAGATCTGGGCATGCAAATACATTATTCCCTGAAGGTGGCATTGCGTGGGGACAGGATTGTAAAGAAAACTTTTGGTATCCTAGCTTTTATAAATCAAAGTATTGAGTTTAGGAGTTGGATGTAATGCTGAAATTGCTTAAGACATTGGTGAGATCAAATTTGGAATATTGTGTGCAGTTCTGTGCGCCTAACTACAGGAAAGATATCAATAAGATTAAAAGAGGGTAGAGAAGATTTCCTAAGATGTTGCCCGGTCTAAAGAGTTGAATTTCAGGGAAAGATTAAACAGGTTAGGACTTTATTCCTTGGAGTGAAAAAGAATGAGGGGAGATTTGATAGATGTTTACAAGATTTTGAGAGGTATAGACAGAATGGATGCAAATTGACTTTTTCTACTTAGATTGGGGAAGATAAAAACAAGAGGTCATAGTTTTAAACTGAAGGGGGAAAGGTTTAGGGGGAACATTATGGGAAAGTTCTTGGGAGTATGGAATGAGCTGCCATTTGATGTGGTGAATATGGGCTCAATCGTATGTTTTAAGAATAAATTGGTTATGTAGATGGATGGGAAAGTCCTGGAGTGTTATGGAATGGGAGCAGGTCAGTGGGACGAGGGCAATGATGGTCAGCACAGACTATAGGGACCAAATGGCCTGTTTTCTGTGCTCTAGTGTTCTGTGGATTTTTTTTTGTCAGTGTATCTTGATAATTCATTAAATAAATTTATGAAAAATGTTAAATATATTTAAGACATTTAGATTTTGCATAGTAGGGAATTTAGTAACAGACAGCAAAGCTTAACTCCCAGATGGCAAAATGCCTTCTCTCCATAATTTGACCATTATCACCACTGCACATTGCCATTTTCCCTGATGATCCTCTCCTGTCTATATCTGAGGATTACATGTGGGCTGCCTTAAGGAGAGTGAATTGGAGGAAAGCATCCAGTCCAGATGGAGTACCTGGCCGAGTATTAAAAAGCAAGTGTCAATCACGTGGGTGTCCAAGAAAAGTGTGGTAACATGTTTAAATGACTATCGACCAGTGGCTTTCATTTCAATAGTGATTGAAATATTTTGATGTTCAAAATTCTGAGTGGCAACATGGTTCTGTTCCAATATTCCTATCATAGCAACATGACTTTGCGGAATGCCATCTCATTTACTCCACACAAAGCCCTGGAACACCTGAACAGCAAAGATGCATTCATCAGAATGGTCTTAACTACTGTTCAGCATTTAACACCATTATCCCCTCAAAATTGATCAGCAAACTACAAAGCCTGGGAGTCAACACCTCAATGTAGATCCTGGAATTCTTCACCTCCAGACGACAATCAGTGAAGGTTGATACCAACATCTCCTCTTCAATCCCCATCAGTAACAGATGTGTTCTAAGCCCCCTGCTCCACACCTATGACTGTGTGGCTCAGTTTGAGAACAGCACCGTCAACAAATTCGCTGACAATGCCAATGGTGGATTGTATAAAATGTAGCAGTGTGTCAGCATACAGGAGGAAGATTAAAAACTTGGCTGAATGGTGCACTAACAACAACTTGCATTTAATGTCACCAAAAATAAGGAGCTGATTGTTGACTTTAGGAAGGGAAAACCAGTGATCACTAGGGGATCAGAGGTTCTTGGCAATCACCATCTTGGAAGATATTTCCTAGCCCCAACATACCAATAACATTGTGAAGATGCCACATCAACACCTCTACTTCCTCAGGAATTTGCAGAGGTTTGGTATGACATCACAAATCCTAGCAAATTTCTACCGATGTGTGGTGGAAATTGTGCATCACGATCTGGTGTAGGGACACCAATACCCCTGAGTGGAAAGCCCAGAAAAAGGTAGTGGACACAGCCCAGGATATCACAGCCCCAACATCGAGCACATCTACAGGGGTCGCTGCCGTCGGAGAGCAGCAGCAATCATCAAAGACACACAACATGAAGCACACACACGGTTCTCACTGCTGCCATCAGGAAAGAGGTGTAGGTGCCATAAGACTCACACCATCAGGTTTAGGAACAGCTGATCCCCCTCCACCAGCAGACTCCTCAATGACAAACTCAATTAAGAACTTATTTCGGACTCTTACTTTTGCACTTTATTGATTTTTTTTCTCTCTCTCTGCATTGCACAGTCAGTTAGTTTACATTTCTTTATTTGTTTACATGTGTACATTGAGTACAATTTATTTTGTACGAATTATTTTTTAAAATAAATCTTGTATTTATGGAATTGTAATTTATAGGAAATCTGCACCTTGTTATGTACAATGTTGCTGTTGCAAAACTGAAAATGCATGACACGTATTTATGAAATTAAACCTGATCCCGATTCTTATTCTGGTTAAAAAAAAACGCAGTTCTGTCCACTGATAACATTTTCAAGGGCACAATTTACCATATTATTGTCAGTTTAGAACAGCCCAGCATTTCAGTTGATGAAGCTCACATTTCAAGAGCCAACAGATCCACAGCTGAATCATGTAACAAAGCAGACAGAACCATTTCTAGTTCAGCAGTTCATTCAGTCATGAGAGAACTGGAATGGTATAGTATTTATAAAGAAACACCAACCACCGAGAACAGATTTTCCAGTCAAGATACTGATTAACAAACCCGGGCTTTGATGTGCAAATGAATGCAATCACAGCCGGTCTGATAATGAATTTACATAATTGTTCAAGCAAGATTATGCAGGCACCATTAATGGCAAATGGCATCAAACTAAGAACTTTCCCTCAGGATTTTTCAGTCATTGGGGGAATGTTCAAGTTCAAATTTATTTGTCATCTGATTGTACCAACAAAACTTGATGGAACAGCATTCTCCAGTCCACGGTGCAGAACGTGTGTATAGACATAACACACATGCATACGATACATGTACACATTACATATGCTAAAATAAATATTCCTCATAAATAGTAGAGTCACGGAGGGTTGTTTAGCAGTCATTCAGCGTTCTCACTGCCCGTGGGAAGAAGCTGTTCCTCAGCCTGGTGGTTCTGGATCTGATACATCTATGTCTCTTTCCTGCTGGGAGCAGCAGAGAGATGCTGTGTACCACAGCAGTGATCCTTTGTTATTCTATTGCATGGCAATGAGGAAACAAAAGGGGTACAGGACGCAGTACTTTGCTTGAGGATCAGAACCATTGCTTGAGGACCAACTTTTTCCCTTGATGAACATTAATTATTCCAGCAGGATTTTGAACACAAAATTAATTGCTGTTACTTCAACTCTGACCACCTTCTGGCAACGTAATATGGCTGATCGGGTCGTTTTTAATCAATCGCAACCTAAAAAACTGAGACAATTCACTCTAATGGAAGTTATGTGGGGAAAAAGTACAATAATAAAATTTATTTTTCAACCTGCATATTTTTTTTTGTCCCACCCACAGATGAAGTGACCTTGCATTACAAAATAAATTGCAATATGGGCTGCTTTCAAGGAAAGTCAACCCCCTCTCCACCATCCACCCAAAATTTGGGGCTCCCTGCACCATCAAAGCAGAATTCCTGGAACTATCAAGAGACTGAGAATTTCAAAGCAGTTGGTGGGTCCAACGGTAGACTCTTGTTTACAATGCTTTAAAGACATTTAGGCAGGTGCATGGGTTGGAAAGTGTGTAAACCACTGTGTAATTGTCTGGCGTCAAGCCCACCTATTAGCCGATTGTACCTGTGGCCCCTCCCCACAGGCTCCTGTATAAAGATGGCTGTTCCACGGCCCCCTCCACACAACCGAACAGAATAGATGTGCTGTTGTTCTTAAGTGAATAAAAGCCCATTGGTTTCTCAACAACAGTCTTTCGAGTAATTGATGGTGCATCAGAAAAGTTTACAGGGATTTGAGCCAAACACAGGAAGGTGTGGTTGGCTAAGAGAGGTGACTTGGTCACCATGGGCTGGATGAGCCAAAAGGCCTGCTTCCATCCTTTAACTCCATGATATGTCTTGCCATTTATGCCAAGGAATCAAAGCTCAAATCCTGACTGGATCCAACCTGCCACATGATACAACACCCCAATGTTTTTATAGTGGTGACACAGCAAAGATTTAGCACAGGGCTGGCAAGGTTCTTTTCTCATGCTATTTCATTTCCTGTAATGGTCTAAATTTTAAATTTAAATTTAGATAAACAGCACAGCAGCAGGACATTTCAGCCCACAAGTCCGTTCCACCCAATTTACACTCTATTAACCTACACCCCTGGTACATTTTGAACAGTGGGAGGAAACTGGACCCCCTGGGGAAAACCCACATAGATACGGGGAGAACGTAAAAACTCCTTACAGACAGTGCGGGATTCAAACCCTAGTCCTGATCACTGGCGCTGTAAAGGTGTTGAGCTAACCGCTACGCCAATTCAATTTCTTCTTACATTTTTTTCAAATTATTAATTTCAATATTAATAGCTCTCAACACTAAACGTCAGCCACTTTTAAACATCCCTAAAGCACACACAAAACTTTCACGATAAAACACATTCGAGGAGAAAGGAGGCAATTAAATTGGTTGCTTTTATGATGCTGGCACAAACAGATAAAATATAGGAAATGGAGAAGCCTGGGAGATAACCCCCACACAGTAGCGGACCAGCGAGGGGCTTGTCGGCTGACTGACTCATAACAGGCTGCAGTCTGCATGAGATCACTTTGTGAGAACCAGGGATCGGGACCGGGATTTCGGAGGTTCGTATCTGGGAGCTCGGATTTGCCAGTGGATTGGATGGGAGTCTGTGTGGCTGCAGAGGCAGCAGGAGTGCAGGAGGTGAATTCATGGACACTCAGTGACTCATGCAAAAGATGATGAATTTTATGTATTTTTATTACATTTTGTGTATTAGACAACAACAATAAAGGAATCTTGATAGCAAGGGTACAAATATCTATATATCATTTGTCTGTAGGTGTGTTATGCTTGTATACACGTGTTTTACACTGTCCTGATTCGTAGAATGGAGAACGCTGTTTCATTGGGTTGCACTAGTACAATTGGATGACAAAGAAACTTGAACTTGATGGATGCTTCCTTCAAACCAGCCAACCTGCTCTGATTGGCCAGTACTGTACAGTTCTGTGAATGCTGTACTTTACAAAATCATTTGGGGGTGTGATGGACCTGTGTTGTCATAAGATTGTGACAATACACTTGTAAGGAGGTGTGGAAGCCGACTCTAGTTTAATGCATATCATTTCCTCACTTCTTACCACCAGATCTGGAAAAGCCCTGAGCCGATGGCAATAGTTTGTCTGCTTTTCACTGTTCTCTCTTAAACACAGAGATCTCCAGTGAATATGATCGAATATGTGTCATGGTCATACAGTTTAAGGAGCAGGTTTTCCTTGTGTGTTTTCTCTGAAAGAGCTTGTTCTTTCTCTCTCTCTCTCTCTCTCTCTCTCTCTCTCTTTCTCTCTCTCTCTCTCTCTCTCACTCTCTCTTTCTCTCTTTCTCACTCTCTCTCTCTCTCTCTCTCTCTCTCTCTCTCTCTCTCTCTCTCTCGCTCTCTCCCCTCCGATGTCCAAGGTAGACGTGGATTGGAGGATTTCTGGTTTCTAAAAGTTCAGACTTTGACAGTTCTAAGGAACTGAGGACAAATGAGACCATTTCCTTGGAGGTTCCATGGAGATGGGCCAAATGTCCTCCAACAACTGTAAATAAATGTCTGGGAGGTTGACTATAGCTTTGGTTACAGCACATTATTACGAGGGGAGATAATATATTTCCTTACATCTACTGATACCAATGCATTATTTTAATTATAGTGAGATCTGAGGGAATGAATATACAACTAAAGATCAATTTTGCTCAATATAATTGGGATATATTTTCATCATCTTATAGACTATTGAGTATTGAGAGCAAATCTGATTATTAATTAAATCCCATCAAAGGAAAGCATAAATTCACATCCAGCGCATGTAACTCTGGAGCTCATTTCCCATGTTTGAGACAAATCGTGTCAAATTTGTTCTGCCTCATCAAGTTGGTTGGTTTTTGAGCAAATAAAGTCACTGGAGTAACCCAGTCCGTCAGTCAGCATCCACGGGTAGAAATGGTCAGTCAAGATTTTGGGATGGGATCTTTTATCACGACTGAAATAGAATAGGTGAAATTACAAACATAAACACACACAAACACACATGCACATGTTCACACATATGCATGCACATACACACGTACATACGTATATACAAACACACATACACACTCTCTCCTAGGAACATGAAGGTACTAATTCTCTCCACCTTCATCCCAGAATTGTAGACAGGTGTGTGATCCCTCAGCCTTGCCTCCATAAATCAACATGGTCCTGGTGATGTTGAGAGTAAGATTGTTGTTCTGGCATCAGCCAATCAGTAGGTGTTTTTATGGAGGGCTTGTGCTTCGCGGCCAACTCCATTCATGGAGAAAATTTTTAACTTACCTTTTTATAGAGCACTCCTAAAAGGCTGCTCCAGCACCTCGAAGCGCCCTCTGGAGTTGCTATAGGCGGGGTGACTGTTGCCATGGCACTGCCCATCATAAGTACATGGCGAGCAATGGCTGACTTTGTTACCCATGATTCCCCACGCAGTTGGAATCCCTCTGGGAAACACAGAGCAGTTCCAGCTGTGTGGGGGATTATGGGTAAAAAAGTTGGCCATTGATCATTTTCACAATATTTATATTTCCCTCTCACTCTTGGTTGTGGATATTAAAAATCATTAGTGAAAATAGTCATCACGGGTGTGGCCCACCACCGCATCTTCGTGACCCCAGCTCCGTCATCCTGATCTGCCGCAACTGGGAGATTGAGAAGGACGAGGGAGCAGAGCAGCAAGTCCGGGGCCCTGAAGGTGCGGCCACACCACTGATGACCATTCCGCAATACTCTGTCTTCCACACGAGCTGTGGTCATAATACTCCTGGTTCTTTCGTAGGCAAGACTCGAACTGGGCGGCCTCCACGAAGCTTCCAAGACCCTTCACTGTTAGTCACACTTAAAATGAAGCACCTTGCTTCCCAAAAAGATCCTCCTGGAACAGGTCAATCCACCAAAAAAGCCCAGTCGTTCACAGAGCATGCTTTGCTCTGATTTCCACACAAATGTCTGGCCACAAGAGCTGCTTCAAAGAGCTGTTTCCTCTCCAGCCGTCAACGTAGTTCTCCCTTGCAAAATCACAATGTTTTTGCAAATGTATTGAATTCTGGAACAGACTGTGACAGACCTTCCAATGTATCGGATTATTGTTAGGCTGTGACTTGTGTTGTGCTTGGTTCATGTGTGAAATGTTAACTGTGACCATTCAGTCCCTTCTGTCTATGCTATCCCTTACAGTGATAATCCCATTTTACTGAAACAGGAGTTCGTAATAGTACCAGGATGAAATGGAATGGTTGGGAAAGAATTGCAAACTCCAACACCATCGTGTGAATAAAAAAAAACAACAAAGAAAAAGAAAGGAAGGAAAAGAAGGAAAGCCCTTTCAGAGACAGGGAGTGGATGGGGATCAGACTTCCTGCTCTGATGTAGCTCCCTCTGGAGTGTCTGACCAGCAAAGGGAAATTTGGAAAATCCTGCTGCAGTTTCTGAGATTCATTTTGAACCTATGTTCCAAAGAAGAGAGTTTGGGCAGATGGAATGGGATCTCACTTTAGGTCAGAGCATCCCCATTTCCACACATGCCAAGGTGTGGCCATTCTCTGAAATGCTGCCTACGAATCTCTGGCTAAAGGTGGGACATATTTTCCATGGAACCCAACGATCAGGATTACTCCTTCTGTTGAGGTGACAATGGAGCTGAGGTCAGAGTTCAGCCATGAGTTTGATGATAAATGGAACAAGGGTGAAGGGCCAAACAGTCTATTCCTGCTCTTGTTCCTCATGTGAGATTGGCCCCGCATTGCTGCTGTGCCCTCAGTGTGGTGAGGTTCCATCCGAGCCATAGATCCTGGGCCAGTACTCCTCTGAGGTAGTCTTCTGCTTCCAGCTAGTTCAGTGTCAGGTTCTCTGAGAAGGGAACATCCGATGGTGAAGGGAACACCACCGAGGCCACACTGAGATGTTAGGCCAATGAAATAAATGACAGCAGCAATGATTGCTATCTCTCTCCCTAAAACCAAATGGCTTCCAATGGCATCAAAAGAATGAAGTGCAAATTCTTGGGCAACAAATGGATCACATGGACACAGGCTGCTGCAAAATAAATAAAGCTGAAGACTCAGACTACAACTGCTGCGGACAATAAACTTGAATGTTTTCGTGCCAGGAATTCACACATAAATCCAGAGAAGGTCTGTCTGACAAATAACTGCAGTGAGAGATGGGAAGTTGGAAGATCCCGAGCAGTATTTGTGCTCAATGAAACCAAATTAAAACACATTAAATGGCTCAGACAGGCATCACGTAGAAAACGTAGAATATGAATTTCCTCAATAATTATGATCTGGCAAAAATACTTCCCTCAAGGATCATTAAATCACTGAGATCATTGTCAAAAAATGGAATTGTTATTCCTGCTCCTTAACCCAGTACACTTCAACATTGATGGGAGAGTAGCATTAGTATTCTTATATTACAAGAGCATAAGAACCTAGAGCAGAAATGGGCTCTTCAGCCCATCAAGTCAGCCTCGTCATTCAATCACGAGTTGATCTATTTTCCCAATCAGCCCCATCGCCCAGCCTTCTCTGCATAACTTTTGATGCCTTGGCTAATCAAGAACCCATCAATCTCTCCCTTAAATACACCCAATGACTCGGCCTCCACAACCACCTGTGGCAACAAATTGTACAGATTTACCATCCTCTGGCTGAAGAAATTCCTCCGCAACTCTATTCAAAGTGGATGCCCTTCAATCCAATTGTCCTTGATCTCCCACCATGGAAAACAACTTTTCTACATCCACACTGAATGATATACAAGTCAAACTTGGGGCTGATGTGATTTGGCTCTGGATCGATAATGGCCCTTCATCTTCGTAGATTCATAGAGTCACACAACTTCAGCCCATCTCGTCCATGCCAGCCACATTGGCATTCTGGGCTAGTCACGTTTGCTCAATGTCCTCTCAACCCTTTGTGTCCATACGTCTGTTCAAATTTCTTTTGAATGACATAATTGTGTTTGCTCTGTGACTTTCTCTGGCAGCTTGTTCCATACCTGGCCTTCCTCTGAGCTAGAAAGTTGTCTCTCACTCCCTCTTAAGTCTCTCCCCTCTCATCTTGAGCCTCTGACCTTTAGTTCTAGGGCCAAGAGAATTCACCGGAATTCTTGCTTTGAAAGGGAGTGCATACAGTTTGTCTGTTTATCTACACTTTACACAGTTAGTGCATCTCTACATTATACTTATATACTCTCTGGATGGGGAAAAAAATTCAATCCACGGAGGTGCAGAGACCTGGGCGTCTTTCTGCAGTGTAATTGAAAAGTTAATGCCCAGGTAGGATTGGTAGTGAAGAAGGCAAATGCTAGGCAAGCATTCATTTCAAGAAGTATAGTGTATAAGAGTAGAGAAGTGTTAATGAGGCTCTATGGGGCACTGGTGATACCCATTTGGAGTAACTGTGTACAGTTTTGAGCCCCCTATCTTAGAAGAGGGGTGATGTTGTTGGAGAGAGTGCAGAGGAGATTTACCAGGATGATTCCTGGAATACAGGGGTTAGAGTATGGGGAGCGTTTGGCAGCTCTTGGGTTGTACTCATTGGAGTATAGGAGATTGGCGGGGGGGCGGGGGGATGGGATCTCACACAGACATTTCGAATATTGAAAGGCTTTTGATGGGAAAGGGATCATAGCCTTAAAATTAGAAGTTATCCAATTAAAACAGAGAGGAGGAAGAACTACTTTAGTCAGAGGGTCATGGATCTGTGGAACTCACTGCAGTACAAAGCAGTGGAGGCCGGATCATTAGGGGTATTTAAACAGGAAATGGATAGGTATCTCATTAGTAAGGGTATCAGTGGATATGGGAAAAAGGCTGGAAATTGGAACTAGGGATGAGCTTAGTTTAGCTTAGTGCATAGCCACAGAACAGACCCAATGGGCCTAGTGATCTGCCTCTGTCCCTTTATCTTGTGATCTTGTGATTAGGCCCTTCCGGCCCACGAGCCCATGCGAGCCAAATACCTCAATATACCTACACCCCCTATATGTTTTGAAGGGTGGGAGCAAACTGGTGCACCCAGAGGAAACCCACACAGACACGGGAAGAATGCACTTCAGACAGTGCTGGATATGAACCCGGGTCACTGGAGCTGGAATAATGTGTTAACCGCTCCGCTAACTGTGCGGCCCATCTTCACATCAAGGTTATGATTCCTTTATTGTCATGTAATAAAACAGATGTAATCGTGCACTGAATTTGCTTTGGTCTGCCATGAGGAAGACAGATTCTCCATCAGTGGAAGTTGCCCGGTGACTCTTAAAGTCAGAGAAAGGGAAGCAGAGTCACCGACATGTAGCTCCTTCTCAGTTCCGGGTTAAGGTCCTCAACTGGAATCTTTCTTTTCACACAGATGTGGTCCAAACTGCCTGTTTTCTCTTCAAACTTGAGTTATTTACAGCATTTAAATCCTGTCACAGAGAATGGTTTCTCATGTCGGGCAGCTGAGTTTGTCAGCAACTAGGTTTCTTATCCAGGCCCCTTGAAAATAAACATTTGTCACTGCATTTTTGATACATTGGGTCATAGAATCTTACAATACAGAAAAAGCCCAGCTTATCTACGCCGACAAACTTTAGTCCCACTTGTCCACAAGCGCCCCCTCCCATCATGTATATATTTATCTGTGGTTTTTGTCTGGCAGCTCGTTCCATGTGTCCACCACCATCTGAGTGAAAAACGGTGCCCTCATTGTCCCTTCTAAATTTCCAATCTTCATGGTGCTTTCTCAAAAAGGATCTGGGGGAGGGGCCCAGAGGTGATCAAACAGAAGGTGGAGAAGAGGAGAGGAAGATAGAGGGAGAGACCACAAGGAAGTGGGGGGGGGGGGGGTGGGGGAGGGGGGGGGCGAAGGAATGTGAGAGAGAAAATTTTACAGAAGTGGTGAAAGAAGAAATGGAATTAGTAGTATCAGGTGTTTATGATTAGGCTTAAGGTAGTACAGGGAGGTTCAAGTGCCTGTTCTTGAAGCCAGGCTTCTGAAGGTAGCAGGAAGTTGTGATCAGGTGATGGGGTCCCTTAATGATGTTGAATATAGACGTGATCTATCTCACACTCATGAATCTTCTTTCTGAAGAGAGGACAGTGAAGTGAGCGTGGCCAAGGTGGGATGAGCCCTTCGATATAGTTTGGCGACTACTGTTCCTTCTTAGACATACTTCTTAAAATGGAGGGGAGCCACTAACGATGGTTAGGACCATGACACTTCTCTCAGGAGATCTAGCAGCCATCTCCACACCATGAACAATTGATGCTTCTGTCTCCAGGTGCAAAGACTTACTAATTGCAATGTTCTCAACTCCTGGCTCATAATCAGTGAAGAAAGTAGAAGACCATAACAATATCTTAAACAGGTGGCAGCTCTCACAATCCTCCAGAGAGTCTATCAGCATATAACCTTCAAATGATATTGGTAGTGGAGTAAATCCTCTGGCAATGCAGAAGTGAGTTAAAGATTATGGAGGTTGATCTCCCGATATGATCACAATTAGACGAAAGAAAATCTCTATAATGTACATTAACAGCATTTTTATTATAAGCAATGAAAAACAGCGATTATCTTTCTGAGTTTCCCTGGTAAACAAAGCCCTCAGGATCTGCATTTATCTTGTTTTGTCTGAATATAGTCCATTACACAGAGTGAATCAGAGATTAGGGCACTTGAATAGAGTCTCCATTTAGCCGCAGTACATCTGTAACCACATGAGAGAAACAAATATTGATTAGTCATCCATCAGAATTCTTATTTCAGCAATTTCTCAGGAAATTGCCTGCAGCTTTTCCACTGGAGTAATGTAACTATTTTTATAGACAAGAAGATGATGGAGTTGAGAGAGTTGGAGTTGAGGAACATCCAGTGCAGTGGCCCTTAGTGGCCAGGATTCATAACTTCAGTGTGACAGTTGACAGTGAAATTGAATGGAAGCAAAACTCTACGGAGCAGAGCCAGCAAATGATGGAGGATAGATGGGACTGGGACATTGAGTCTTTGGACATTTACGGAACCAGACTGAAGGGGAATATGGAGTAAACGCCAACTGACAAATGACAAAACATTTATAGAATGTACATGGAAGAGATCAACACAGGATCAGACCCTTCAGCCCACATATCTGTGCTGAACATGATCCCAAATCAAACTAAAACTCGGCTGCTTGTACTTTATTTTTAATAAAAGAAAATTTAGACATACAGCACGATTACGGATTATTTTGTCCCACAAGTCCATTTTACACCCCATTAACCTACACCCCTAGAGGAAACCGGAGGAAACCCATGCAGACATGCGCAGAATGTACAAACTTCTTACAGACAGGATTCAAACTCAGGTCCAATCCCAATCACTGGCGCTCTAAAGGCGTTGCGCTAACTGCTACGCCAACCATGTCAACATAATCCCCCTATCCCCTTTATATTCATGTATCCATCGAGGAGTATCTATTGCATCTGCTTCCACTGCTGCTCCAGGCAGCCCATTCCAGGCACCCACCACTCTCTGTACCTTCCCTTACATTTCCTCACCCTTACCTTAAAAGTGTGCCACATTTGCCCAAGGAAAATGATTCTGAATTTCACCCTATCAAAATGTCTCATCATCAGATCTACCCTCAGCCTCTAAACTCTAGAGAAAACAACCCAAGTTTGTCCAACCTCACACCCACCAAACCAGGCAACATCCTGGTAACAGAAACGTGAAAGCAAATGATGATGGATTATTGAGCAGACAAAAATATGCTGGTGGTACTCCACAGGGCAAACAATATCTGCCAGTAGAAATGGTCAGTAAATGTTTCGGGTTGGTACCCATCATCAAGGCAGTCTGGCAAATGTTTTCTGTATTCTTACCAAAGCTGCCACATCCTTCCTGTAATGGTACAACCAGATTTGCATGCAGGATTCCAAGTGTGGCCTGGTCAACATTTTATTTTGCTGCATTTAAAGCAAGACTCACGGACAGGTAGTTCATATTCCATCTGAGCTGTGTTGATGGTTAAGAACTCTGGACACAAAGATTGCTGCTCTGGGCTTCAATCCTAATCCATAACCTAATATCAACACATTATTTTCTCACCTGCCAGAGAAAATCACTGGCTTCCCATCGTTGCCCTGAGATACTGCATGATCAATGAACAGCCAAGACCCTCTGCTTATACATGAAGACTACTTTTTATGAAGGTACTTTGACAATATGGCAGTCAACATGAAGATGGAATGGATAAAGGTCGACATAGGGCCCATGACAAGCAGAAATTAACATCAAGGTCTGGATGGCCTGAGGTTGATCTGACTCTGTGGCGCCCTGAGATTATCTCACACATTTCTGTTGAACTCTGAGCTCGCTTTTAAATTTTAAATTTTAAAATTTAAAATTTAAATTTAGGCATATAGCATGGTAACAGGCCATTTCGGCCCATGAGTCCTTGAAGTGAAATTATACCCAATTAACCTTCAACCACCGGTACTTGTCAAATGGTGGGAGAAAACCAGAGCCCCTGGGGAAAACCCACGTAGACATGGGAAAAATGTACAAACTCCTTACAGACAGTGCGAGATTCGAACCCCCCAATTGCTACGCTGTAAAAGCATTGCACTAACCGATATGTCAACCATGCCATCCCATATTTGTCTTGGATAATGAACTTCCAGTCATATTCTTGCAACTGAAACATGACATTGACCTGTTACATGTTCTGTGCTATTACATGACAATAAAGGAATCTTGAGTATCAAGTTCTACTGTTGAATGGACAATATGAATGGAGCATATGGTAGTGACATGGTCCATTGCTTGCTTCTCATTTTACTCGCTTGACGCTGTCTACTGATTGGAGTTTTGCCACTCCATGGAAGGATTTCAGTTACACTGAAATGAAACAATAAATTCAAATTGTTAAAACTTTGTTTCTTCCTCCAGAATTTGCCTTGAACCCCTCTGGACAATTCTGCCTTCTTTGGGAATCTACCAGGACTTGAAACCGACAGAGGATTTTGACTGCCTCTCTGCAAGTGGATCTCTGACCTGCTGATTAACAGTCATTGAGGATTGGCGACAACACCACCGTCACAATAATCCTGAATGCCAGTGGGTACTCAGACCCTGCGACTCTCTTGAAATGCTCAACCCTCGCTACTCCAAATCCATCGACACATTTTCAGATGATACAACCATAGTTGGCCGAATCTCAAATAATCATGAGATGAAGGAGGCAAAGAATCTGGGGACATGGTTTCTGGGCAACATATCCTCCCTCCAAGTCAGCAAAATGAAGGAAATGATCGCTGACTTCAGGAAGCAGGATAGAGAGCAGGGTACCACCTCTGTCTCGATCAACATTATTGAAGAGGAGATAGTGGAGATCTTTGCTGATTTGAGGAGTAAATATCAACATGAAATTCACTAACATCTCTAGTTTTTTTTGAAGACTAAGGAAGTTTGGCATGTTTCCCCTGTCCCTCAACAACTTCCACAGGTGCATCATCGAAAGCAGACCTGCGGGGTGTATCACAGTGAGGGACAGGACAAGATTGGAAAAGCAGCAGAAGGCTCCATCTACATCTTTCCACTGTCTGGGAAAGGCATCCAACATACTGAAGGGCTCATCACAGCCTGGATACCATCTTATCCCTCCCATTGGGGAGAAATTTCAAGAGTGTGAAAGCATGCACCGACAGACTGAAAGAAAGTTTCTTATCCGCAACCATCAGGTTCTTAAATGAACTCCATAATTGTGCTCTCATGCTAAACTTATTTGGTGTTGATTTATCTTCCTTTCATAGCAGTCCCACACTCTGTAAATTGTGCTCTTTACATGGTTAGAGATATACTGCTTCTCACTTGTTAGAATTCTGCTTGCTAAGCAAGGTATAATATGACAATTACATTTGAAACCTTACCTGCCCCAGTCCAACTATGTTGTCCAGCAATAACCTGTCTTGATCCACCAACATGTCTTTCCTCAGAAGTCTAAGGAAATTCGGCATGTTTCCAGTGCCCCTTAACCATTTTTATCGATGCACCACGATTGGATGCACAGCCGCTTGGGACGGGAATTGCTCCGCCCAAGACCACAGAAGACTGCAGAGTTGCGAACACAGCTCAGGCCATCACACAAACCAACCACCCTTCCATCGACTTCATCTTCACCTCCGTGGTCTCAAGCACTGCCAGACTGAGACCACCCACAATTTGGAGGAACTCCTCCTATTCTGTCTGGGTACCCTACCCCAGGAGGGCATTAGCATCCACCTTCGGGTTCCATTAGCCCCTGCCCTCCACCCATATATCCTTTCCTTTTGCTCGGCCACTTTCTTTTTCCCTCTGTCCCCTTGCAGTCACAGAGCCAACCCCTCCCCTGATCAATTCTCACCTTTCCTCCTCTCTCCTGTCCTCCCATCCATGTCCAATTAACACCCATTGTCTATTGGTTTGTCTTCCTCCTCCTGCTCTTTCCTTTTCCGCAGCCTTTTAACTCGGGCGCCTGCCTTCTTTTTGCTCGTACCTTGGAGAAGAGCTCAGGCCCGAAATGTTGGTTTTATATTTTTACATCCTATGGATGCTGTGAGATCTGCTGAGTTCCTCCAGAATTTCTGTGTTTACACTTCCGCCACCCCCCCCCCACCCCACCGCTCACCACTCCCCTGCCACCTGGCTGGGCAGAAGATACACGAGTTTGAACAGACGCAGCTCCAGATTCGAGGAGAGTTTCTCCCTTGCTGTTATCCAACTCTTGACCAGATCTCCCACTAGTGAAAGATTTCCATGTAGACAATACACTTTAGGTATATGACACCATATCCTATACTTTATTTTCTTATACCCCTGTTGTACCCCATCAAGGTTGACTAACCCAGAGAGCGCTCCAAACCAAGTTGCTGTTCTCAAGCATTACCTCAAACTTCATTTCGTTCAGCAACCAACAGAATTTGAAAATGTTAACTTAACTGGCCATTGTGTTCATCACAAATAGTCTGAATCTCCACAATGCCCAATATTAGTAGAGCGTCATTTTCATTCAAGATCTTTAAAATGTTCATTTAATGAAATAAATAATTGCCAAAGTTAATCATGGATTAAAATGGGAAAGGAAAGTCTACAATTATAAAGTTCAAGACCATGGGCTGGTTGACAGGCAACAGGTATTTATCATAGTCTGTTCATTGTTACAGTGCTTTAGCACCAAAAACCATGTGCATGATGACCTAGAAGTGTGGCCTGATAATATCTCTCTGAGATTGGTTGAGTGATAATCATTGATATAGAAGAATTAGTGGGAAGAACTCACCAACCTTTATATTTAGACCACAAGGTCCTTTGCATTCCACAGGAAAACCCTTTGATTTACTGGGGCCATTAGAACTTCCTTGGTTCTTGATCAACTGCAGAACACTTAAGTTGTTAGATTTGAACCCACAACTTTGTAAAACCACAGAAATGCTAGAGGAACTCAGCAGAACACACAACATCCATAGGAGGTAAAGATATATAACTGAAGGCCTTACATAAAGCAAAAAAAAAGTAAAGGTGGAGATTTTCCACTCACGTTGGAAAAACTTAACTTCATGAATGCTCCCCGACCAGCTCCAAAGTGTCAACTCCAATCCCTCTCCAAGGTAGTGTCAGCGGTGGAGCACTCTGCCATGCATCATGAATGTATTGCCGCTGCAAACGGCTGTCTAGGGGTGGCCTGTTGATGTCATGGTGACGCCATCAGCCCACGACCCACCTCACTTTTCTGTCTCCCATTCACTCACCCTTTTCCCTCTATGACCCCCTCAGGGCAGGAGCAGCCAACGGAGGCTGTCAGGGCAAAGGCAGCTGATGGGGTCATCAGGGCAAGGGCAGCTGGTGGGGGCTGTCAGGGCAGGGGTAGCCAGTGGGGACCATCAGGGCAGCAAGGGGTGGCTAGGTCAGGCTGTGACAGCCCTGCTGGCCGCACCAGCCTTTGGCACCTCACTGGGCCTCATCAGCCTTTGGGACCGATCGTCTGTCTCAGTGGCTCAATACATGGCAGAGGAATAGCCGTCTACCCTACCCATAAACCCCCACGCAGCTGGGACCATTCTTGGAAATGCAGACTGGTTCCAGCTGCATGGGGGATAATGGGTAACGAAGTCGGCCATTGCTCAGTGTCATGACACCAGTAGTCATACCTCCTGAATGCCATATCAATGCCCCACCCATCTCCAGGCTGAAAAGGGACATCAGAGCTGGCTTTTCTGGGCCTGCATTGAAAGGTAAGAAGTACCTTTTCATTCAGATTTTAGCCGGCCTGCATGTGGAGGCCGACTATGAAAAGGCCTCAACAATTCAGGCCTAAGCCCTTCCTCAGACAAAAGGTATTGCTTGGAATGATAAGAGGGAAGAAAATAGAAAAGGTACAAAACATTTGTTGCATATCTTTACCTCCTCTGGATGCTATGAGACCTTCTGAGATCCTCCAGCATTTCTGTGTATTTACTACAATCACAGGATCTGTAGACTTTTTAGTGTTTCATTCCAGAACTTTGTAAACATTTCCCCAATGGCTTGAAATCAATAACCAGAGGGCAGAGGTTTATGATTGAGAGTAGAACATTTAGAGGGGCTATAGATATCATATTTTTTCACCCAGCAGATAGTTGGAATGTGGAATAAACTGTCTTGGGAGATGGTGGAGGCAGAGGCCCTCAAACAGTAAACATGTATCTGAACAAAAGTATTTTATTTGCCATTGAAGATTATAGAGCAAGTGCTGGCAAATAGGATCAGTAGAGATTGATCCTTAGTGGGCCAAAGAGCATCTAAAAGAGAAAAAGAAGGTGGTTGATGTTTTTGATCAGAACCCTTCATCAGGACTGAAACAAAGGATGTTCTTTCTCTCCCTCAGATGCTGATTGACCCATTGAATTCTCCAGCAGACTGTGCTTTTGCTCCTGCAGTCACTCGTATGTCTCTAGATAAGTCCTTCATTGTCAGTAGAGAGAGGGTGAAGAAAATGGGTTAATCCAAAGAGAGGGCACCACTGCCTGGAATAGGAACTCTCACTTTACACAGTGCTTGGATGTGTACTTGGTGGGCTGTGACCTGTGGGACTATGAATCAAGAACTATGAAATGGTATTAAACAAAACCCCTCCATTGTTGCTGGCCTTTCAGTATTGTAAACTGATCCTTTGGTGGTCCCGAAGTAGTTTGTAGGTAGGGTTAGGCATCTGATAGCTCTCAAATCAAAACTGTTCTTGAACCTAGGGGTGCTGGTTTCTGTACCTTCTGCTCAAAGGGAGCAGTGAGAAGAGGATGTGATCAGCGTGATGGGGATCCTTTACAATGTTGGCTGATTTCTTGAGGCAACGTCTTACATAGATGCCGGAGCCCCGATGGACTTACATAGATGCTGGAGCCCCTGATGGACTTAGCTAGGTTCGAGGCATGTGATCATGACATTAAATTCTGATTCTGATTCATTTTGCCATTTTCTGCAGCCTTTTTGAGTTCCTGGGCACTTGATCACAGGCCATGATGCAACCAGTCAGTCTACTTTCCACTGCATACTTGTAACATTGAACATTGGACAACATGCCAAATTTCCTTAAACATCTTAGAAAGTGCAGGCATTAATGTGCCTTCTTCATAGTTGCATGAGTATGCTGACTCCAGGAGAGACCATCTGATATGTTAACTCCCAGGACCCCTCTCCACCACAGACCCATCAATGAAGATTGATTTGTGGTGTGTTGTCTTGTAAATACTGGCATTCCTTGTGCCTCAGTGTATGCTGAAGTAACCATTCATCATTCCCCCAAAACTCTGTGAGAGCTAGGTCTTCCTTCTCATTCTTCTGTGTGGAGGGAAGGTGCCAGCACTAGTTGCCTTTGTTTCTACTATTGCTCCTCTCTTGTCTTCACCCTGTGGAACGCATCTTCTCCCACCTGATCTCTTCCTTTTCTTCCCCCTTGTCTGGCACCTGCCAATCTGCTGCCTCTTCATCCAACTCCAACCCTCACCCTCCCCATCTGTCTGCCATCCTTCACTCCTGGTTCACCAATCCCCTTGAAGCCCATGTCTCACCCCTCCACCCTGTTCCTCATTATACCAGTGATCGCCCTTCTGCCGTCTCAGTCTTGATTTAGGATTCGACCATTTGTTTTTCCCACGAATGCTGCTCGATTTGCTGAGTTCCTTCAGAAAATTGTTTTTTTGGACTAGAATCCAGCAGGTCCTTGTTTCCCCAACGGTTTTCTTTTTTGTTAAATTTAGACATTGTATGTCTATTCACCACTGGACTTATTAACGGCTATCCTATACTGATGCCCTCTAGACTTGATCTCCACCACAAAAGAAGCTTTTCTCCATTTACATTCAGTCAAGCCATTTTGCAATTCTTAAGGTGCCCAAGCCTATGCAGGTTTCCCGAGGGACCTGGGATCACCTTTGTGAATCTGGTGAGTTGCCACATCAAACTGTGGTGATTCTCCTTGAAGATGTCATTGTTGAAACCTCACAGAGGAAGGCTTGATAACCAGCACAGGGAGGTGACATCCATACCCTGGGAAGACGTACAATGGGCCGGGGTGGGTGTGTGAGCAGTCAAGGAAGAATTTGTATCCCAATCTGAATCACTCAAAGGAACAGAATGTGAGCGTTCAGATCCATTTATAGGCAAAATCAATTTCCTGATTCCACAGGGAGGGTCCAAGATTGAGAAAGGTAATTACCGATCCGCTCCGGAACTGGCTTGCCGCCAGTTGGGCAAGCTGACTGAAGCAGTCTGCTTGTTTTATGACTATTGTTAAGTTTTACAGTGCTATAAATTACATGGTGCAGACTCAAGGGATTATCTTCACCTCCTGACCCTTAGCCTATCAAGTGACATGAGGCTCCAGTGACAGAACATAGCACCACAGGAACACTCGAAGCAATAGAGTGCACAAAGGTTAGCGCCACATGAACATTACTGCTGCTTCCTCTTGCTTCAAACTTTGCTCATTCAGCATGCATGGAACAGATAATGCACCCCCAGACATCAATACTCATTCAGGGAAGAAGATGGATTTGTGCTGGGCAATATTAAAAGCCTTCTCTGCTGAGCTTTTATTGCATTACTGTTTATTAGACCACAGGGTCTGTAAAACAAAACATTACTTTCCAGGTCTTTGCCAAATGATTTGAGATTTTCCTTCCATTCACTCCCTTCTACATGACATCGGATCACCCTTCCATTAGTATTCCAACAACTAAAACGACTTTCATCTAAGCAAGAAGAGTTAACAAGAGAAACTGCAGATGCTGGGCTGACTGCAGTAGACAAACCCTAACCCTAATGCTGGAGAAACTCAGCAAGTCATGCAGCATTCAGAGGAAGTAAAGAGTAACTGAAGTTTCAGGCCTCAGGCCTTCAACAGGAATATATGGCTCATTAAATGTCTTTGACTGTTACGAGCCCAAAGGACCCCAAAACCCAGCAGCCATAGACATTCACCAAGACAAGTAGTTACTTAAACAAAAGTTGGTTTTAATCAACTTTAAACATGAAAATAGAATCAAGCTTTAACTTATCTCTATACTTAACTAACCCAAATTAATCCCCTTCTAATTCTAAGCGCACGTGTATGTAATATGTGTGTAAATTTATGAAAAGTTCTTTGGTTCACAGTTCAATCTCACTTCTCCTTCTTCCAAGTTCTCTGGATGCAGGCAATTCTTATACTGTGCACAGAATTTAACATGTATAAAGTTCACCAGGCTTTGGTGCTCGCAAGGTAAATGTTTACCTCTCAGGAAGGTCCTTGTAGGGTTTGCAGAGAGAGATTTGTTGTTCCAGGATTTCCACAACTGAGGTACCACCATTAGTCACCTCAATGTCTCACTGATGAAACTTGCCCCATCAGGGTTTTCCAGATGGTAACCTCTTTCTTCAGGCTACCACCACAGAGTTCCTTTCTGTTCCTCTTATTCCAAGAGAAACATCAGACAGATAGCACTTCCAGCCATCCACTGCTCTGGAACTTTCTGTTTCCAACCAGCTCTTCTTGGCTTGCACTGTTCAGCTCCTTCCAGTGTCAGACACACAAACTGAGGGGGCTTGTCTTCTCTACACCCCCCCCCCTCTCTCTCTCTGTCTCCAACTGCCAACTGCCAGAAAGCCCATGTGACTCTCTCACTTGCAAAAACTCCCACCATCTTCAGCAAACAACAGGAGTTCTCCTCTCTTGGTCAAGCTGTGGTCTTAGATAAACAAAACCCAGGTGTGACCTTTCTGAGAGCACTTTGCAAAAAGGTACTTGTAGCCAGTTTGTCTCCTCCAATGATTCATTTCATGACATCATTTCAATTAGCACCTACTTGTGAAATGTGCAAAAAAGTCTCCAAAGATCCTGCAATGTTACTGAATATGAATTCTTCAGTGTTTCAAATAAGATCTGTTTTAAAATGTGTGTGTGTATTTAACCCACTCATCTTACCAAATTCTCCCATTACAAAAACACATAGATTTTTTTGCATGGTAGGGGAATTAAGGGTTATGGGGAAAAGGTGGAGCCAAGTCTACAGCCAGATCAGCTACGATGGGCGACTCCTGCTCCTGCTCTGATGTTGATAGGAAATACTGTCTCCAGATGGAACAGATTGCATTTCAAGGACAATGGAGATACAATGTAAGGACCTTGTCTTCAGAGAGAACATGAGTGGTAGCCACATGCACATCTGGTGACTGACTAACCCAGGAAACGAGCAACACTGCTGTGAACTTTAATACACAAAATTGCTGGAGGAACTCAGCGGGTCATGCAGCATCCACAGGATGTAAAGCGTTACCAACATAACACTCTTGATGTCAGGCCCAAAATGTCTTGATTGAATGTGTTCTGATGAAGGGTTCCAGTCCAATACATCGACCATTCATTTTCTCCCTCTTAATCTGACCCGCTGAATCCCTCTGGAGGATTAGTTGTTGCTTGCATATTCCAGCGTTTGCAGTCTTTTGTCTCTCCTATATACCACAACAGCTTGTCAAAACTCCTCAGGATTCTGTATGTTTAAATGTGCTATTTGCATTTTAAATCCCAGCGATATAAACCTACTTCTTCAACCTTTCCTTATTAGATACTCAGCTTCCCACAGATGTAGCTTTCCTGCTGAGTTTTTCCAGCATTTTCCGCTTTTATTTCAGCTTTCCAGTACCTGCTGCTTTTCATCTTAATTTTTCAGCAAGTTCCAACAGTCATAGATCCCTGAGTAAACAGATCTCTTTCTGTATCAGAATTCTTATCTTGTGTTTTATAACTCTAATTCCTCCAGCTGCCAGGTCCTCTAAGCTGTGCACATGTGTGCGCGCATACCTGTTCTGCAACCAGCACGCAAAAGCTTAGTTACCTAAAATAATGTAGTAATTAATAATTATACTTACCGAAAATAATCTCATGGCAAATTATTTCTGTAAACTAGGGCACACATACGTTTGTCACAGAGAAAAAATTGTACAGTGTCAGATTTTTGTGCAGACCGATGACTGAAAATTAGAAGAAGCCTTGCCTCCATCCTTCCAATGAAGCAGTGTCTTATCTTGTCAAGTACTACAAGAGCACTGTGTCTTCTAACCTGATAACTACAACTTAATGCCTAATTTTAATAATGTGGAAATTAAAAATTCAAGTTGAATGTGATTTGGAATTGGATAACAAACCATTTCCACTCTTACTCCCCCGGACCAACTACCTTATTTAGCATGGTCTCACAGCTGAATTAATCAGACTGCTTTTCAATTAGGGTGAAATAATAATGTGAAAACTCCCACATTTTGCAGATTGAAATTATTCTCAAGATTGCAGCATTGGGTGCAAAGCATGGTAACATCGTTGATCAGAGAGACTATCTGGAGGTAAATATATTTCTTTTGCAAGATTGTTGAAATATCCAATCTTTGGATAAGCATCTCTTCACGAGAAATTGGAAACAAGCAATTCTCTGAGGACAAGCAAGAAATGCATTTGAACAACAGATGTTGCAATTTAACTTGCTGGAAATTCCAGTGGAGAAAATGCAAGTTTACAATATAACGAGCGAATAAAATAATCTACTGTGAGAGATACGTGTTAAGCGAAATAAGGAGTTTATTCAGAGACTAATGGATATGCAGAAAGACACTCGATACACCACAGTGCTGGAGAAACTCAGCAGGTCATGCAGCATCCAGAGGACATAAAAGGCCTAAGCCTTTTTATTCCTGCCTGAAACATTAGTTACCCTTTACTTCCTATTGATGCTGCGTGATCTGCTGAGTTTTTCCAGCAAATTTGTATATTCAAGTTCAAGCTTGTTTATTTATCATCTGATTGTACCTGTGTAACCTGGCAAAACAGCATTCTCTGGTCCACAGTGCAAAATAGTGTAAACATACATACAGACATAACACACATACAGACATAACACATTATACAGACATAACACACATACAGACAACACATATACAGACATAACACACATACAGACATAACACATATATAGACATAACACACATACAGTCATAGCACATATACAGACATAACACACATACAGACATAACACATGATACAGACATAAAACACCTACAAGTACAGTGCACATATAAATATATTTAAAATAAATATTAGAATGTATAGAGTTCCAGAGAGTTTTAACAGTTCATCAGTCATTCAGTAGTCTCACTGCCTGTGGGAAGAAGCTGTTCCTCAGGCCCATGGCTCTCCACTGATACTTCTACATCTCTTTCTTTACCAGAGTACCTGCATGCAGGGTGATAGGAGTCCTCACTGATTGTACAAGCCTTCTTTAAACAACAATCCCGGTAGGTAAATCACGTTGAGGGGAAGAGGGGGTGAAGAGAGACCTCTCGATTGCAGATTTTCTGTTTAACTAGAAAGTCATTCACCATATTTTAACAATTGCCTACTGGATATAGGCCTTGGTCCCTTGAGGAAGATTTTTTTTGCCTCTTGAGGTTTGAAGCTTCAACTCCTATTCAAAATCACAAAAATTGGGAAGCTTCCTGGAAACACTCTGATGGTAAGGCAGAGTCTATGAAAATAGAAAGAGAATAAATGTTTCAGGCAAGGGATTCTTCAACACTAAGAGGGGTCTTCTCTCTTCGAGCCATTGAATCTTCAAAGATGCACAAGTAAATTATCCCTAAATCTATGCTTACCTTTATTTTTCACAACTCGTTAGCAGGTGGCTGTTTGTAGAAGTTGCCTTCTTGTGGATTATCCACTATATCGGATCTACAGTGGCTTCAACTTCTCTTTGTGTCCGTTTTCCATAACTCTTAATTCGAGATTCAAGATTCCTTTATTGTCATGTAATAGTGCAGAACATGTAATATTACATGAAATTGCCTTCTGCCTGACGTCAGTGAAAGAGTTACCATTAGTACTCCCTGGTGCCTCTTACAGTAAGAGAGAAAGAGAAGCTAAAGAGAGTCCCTTCAGAGACATTGAGTGTCCATGGATTCACCTGCAGTGCTCCTTCAGCCTTTGCAGCCACACTGTCTCCTGTTCAATCCATGGGCAACCTGAGCCTCCGATCCAAGCCTCCGATTTGATTAGGAAGCCTCCAGTGCCTGAGACCCTTCGGTAGCCTTTCTTGCCCTTAGCACCCTGTTCCAGTATGTGGTTCCCGTGAGCTGGTCTCCACCAGCCTGCAGCCTGTGTGGGACCCATAGCTGCTGAGCTCCTCGCAGGTCCTCTGCTGTGATCACCACCCAGCAAGGCCGTCTTTTCTGCTTCTACTTCTTAACAGGGGTTTTCTCCTCGTTTCCTCTATCTCCTCATTATCCATCATGACCTAATGGTCTGGATACCACCACTCTCAGACACAGAGAATTCCAGAGATTCAGAGATTACATTTCGACCCACCTCACTTAGAAATGACAGGATTCTTATTTTGCATCTGTGCTAACAAATTGCCCTCCTGAAGACTTAGATACAATGAGGGAGTCTTCCTCAAGGATTCCAATCTAAAACAACAACAACTCCTTCTCTCCCACAGATGCTGCTCGAACCCTTAAGTTCTTCTAGCAGCTATCCAAAACTGTCGATACACCACACTGTGAATACTGCATGTGAATCTTGTACCCCCTCCCCAGGACCATTACTGGAAGGATGTGGAAACTTTGGAGAAGGTACAGAAGGGATTTACCAGGTGTTTGCCTGGTTTAATGAGCATGAGCTCAGAGGTTGGACAAACTTGGGTTATTTTCTCTGGAGTTTTGGCTCATTAAGCTTCCCGATCTCATAATTATACGTGGAGAGTTTGATTCTCCACTGCATGATCTTATTATATTTTTTATTTTACCCCGCTGCTTGTTTTTAAACATAAACACACTGGCCCTCTGGTCCATCTGCAGGGTAAATGGTCTACCAACCAAATAGGGCCTCCTGGAATGGGCTGGCATGAGTAATGATGGAAGCAGATACAATAACAGCGTTTTACTAGAGTGACACATGAATGTGCAGGGAATAGAGGGACACATCATCTACAAGCAGCAAAAACTGAGTTGAAATTGGGCATCATGTTCTGCGCAGACGTATGGGCTGAAGGGCCTGAGCTGCACAGTTCTATGTTCTACAATTGTATTTTTTTTCTTGTGGGAGAAAAGCTTGTGGTCCATTCATTTTACATACAGCTAACTTAATAAAACAGAAGTTGAACATTAATTTATTTGATCAGGTTTGTCTGAACAGGTCATTTCCATGGAGAGAATTAAATACACAGTGCTGATTGTCTGACTGTTGAGTTAAAGATCACACTCACTTGTGTATCCCAGTGAATCCATATTCATTCCTCAATAGTGTGCCAGTAACATTCCCACTGACTCTAGAAGATACTTCATGAGATTCTTGTTAATATTTATACCAGGAAATGTTGTAATGCCTAAGACAGCTTGTTAATGTGATTTAAAGAATTAAATTATTCATAAAAGGGTATCAAAAAAGGAAAGTGATTTCAGATTTATTGTCAGAGGACATACATGACATCACATACAATGCTGAGATTCCTTTTTCCTATGGGTGAGTCACAATTACACTAATTGGTTGTGCAAAAAATAAACTGTACACAGCATTAAACATGTAAAGCACTGTAAACAGATAACGAGTGCAAACAAACTGACTGTGCAATACAGAAAAAACAAAAAGAAAATGAATACATTTCACAAGTAAGAGTCCTTAAATGAGTATCTGATTGAGTTTGTCATTGAGGAGTCTGAACCTGGTGGTGCGAGTCTTGAAACACCTTTACCTTTTTCCTGATGGCAGCAGCGAGAACAGAGCATGTGCTGGATGGTGAGGGTCTTTGATGATTGCTGCTGCTCTTCGACGGCAGCTTTCCCTGTAGATGTACTCAGTAGTGGGGAGGGTTTTGCCTGTGATGTCCTGGGCTGCGTCCACAACCTTTTGAAGGGCTTTTCACTCAGGGGTATTGATATTTCCATACTAGACCATGATACAGCTGGTCAACACACTTTCCACCACACCTCTGTAGAAATTTGCCAGGGATTCTGATGTCATACCAAACCTCCACAAACTCCTGAGGAAGTAGAGGCGCTGACGTGCTTTCTTTATGATCCCATTGGTGTGTTGGATCCAAAAAGACCCTCTGAGATAATGACTCTCAAGAACTTAAATTTGCTCACGCTCTGATCCCCCAAAGATCACTTGATTATACACCTCTGGCTTTCCTTTCCTGAAGTCAACAATCATCTCCTTAGTTTAGGTGACATTGAGTGCAAGGTTGTTGTTGGTGCACCATTCAACCAAGTTTTCAATCTCCCTCCTGTGTACTGACTCATCTCCTTCCTTTACACAACCCACTAGCATGATATCGTCGGCAAATTTGTAGATGGTGTTGTTGTCGTACTGATCCACAGAGTCGTAGGTGTAAAGTGAGTGGAGCAGGGGGCTGAGAACACAGCTTTCATTGATGAAAGGATTTGGTAGAAAAGATGGAGAGAGGAATTCTCACTAGGGGGTGGGGAGGTTCAGAGGTAGGGATTTAACCTACCAATTAGAGTCAAGCTGCTCAGGAATATTGTCAGGAAACAGTGTTTCCCTTATACAGTCCACTCCATAATGTTTTGGACAAAGACACCTTTTCCTTTTCTTAGCCCCGTGCTCCAGTTTTACTTTTGTAATCAAACAATTCACATGTGATTAAAGTGCACATTCCAGATTTTATTCATGGTTATTTGTATACATTTTGGTTTGACCATGTAGAAATTACAGCACCTTTTATGCATAAGTCCCTGGATTTCAGGGCACCATAATATTTGGGACATTGCAGTGGTATGTATTTTAAAGTTGTCATGTTTAGTATTTTGTTGCGTATCCCTTTCATGCAGTGACTGCTTGAATCTGTGATTCATTGACACCACCAGGTGCTGAGTATGTTCTCTGGTGATGCTCTGCCAGGCCTCTACTGCAGCCAACTTCAGCTCCTGTTTGCTTCGGGGGCTCATCTCTTTAGGTTTTCTCTTCAGCATATGGAATGAATGCTCATTTGGATTTAGATCGGGTGACTGACTTTTCAGTGTTTAGCTTTGAAAAATTCCTTTGTTGCTTTTGCAATATATTGAGCATCATTATCTTGCTGTAGGATGAAGCACCATCCGATGTATTTGGAGGAATTTGCTGGAACCTGAGCAAATAAGATGTTTCTATACATCTCAGAATTCATTTTGCTACTGGCATCAGCAGTTACATCATCAATGAAGATAAATACGCCAGTCTGTGGCAGCTGAACATGCCCAGGCCATCACACCCCCCACCACTATGTTTCACAGATGAGGTGGTATACATTTGATCTTGGGCAGTTCACTTCTGCCTCCACACTTTGTTCTTGCCATCACTCTGATGCAGGTTAATCTTGGTCTCATCTGTCCACAAGATCTTTTTCCAAAATTCTGAAGGTTCTCTTAAATATTTCTTGGCAAACTGTGATCTGGCCATTCTGTTTCTCTGGTTAACTGGTGGTTTACATCTTGCAGTATGGCCTATGTATTTCTTTTCCTGATGCCTTCTGCAAACAGTAGTCATTGACAAATCTACACCTGCCTTCTGAAGAGCGTTTCTGATCTATTGGACAGGCATTGGGGGATTTTTCTTCATTATGAGGTGAATTCTTCTGTCGTCAGCAGAGGGCTGACGAGTCCCTTTGGGATTATTGAACTCACCAGTGAGCTCTTTCTTCCTAATGATGTCGCAAATCATTGATTTTGGTAATTCTAAGGTTTTGGGCGTCGTCTCTTACTGTTTTATTCATGTTTTTCAGACTCATAATGCCTTCTTTGACTTTCATTGGCACAACTCTGGTCCTCATGTAGAAAAATGGCAACCATTGTCTCCAAAGGTGATGAAAAGCTTAGAAGCAAGTCTAATTCTCTTATATCTACACCAATGAAGCAATTAAACATATCTGACTACTCACAAACACCTGTGAAGCCAAATGTCCCACTAACAGGCCATTTCGGCCCATGAGCCTGTACTGGCCAATTACACTCAATTAATCTACAAACTTCAGTACATTTCAAATGGTGGGAGAAAACCAGAGCCACCAGAGGAAACTCACACCAGCATGAGGAGAACGTACAAACTCCTTACAGACAGCACGGGATTCGAACCCAAGTCTTGGTTGCTGGCGCTGTAATGTCATTGCGCTAACTCCTATGACAACCATGCTGCTCAACTAAGTATATAAAGGTAATTTCTACATGTTCAAACCAAAATGTGTACAAATAACTGTTAATAAAATCTGGAATGTGCACTTTAATCACATGTGAATTGTTAGATTACAAATTTAAAACTGTGGAGCACAGGGGCAAATGAAGGAAAAAATCTTAGTATCAAACAATATGGAGGGCAATGTATGTGGTAAATGCTGGTGTATCCCAGAAAACCACTGATGTAACAGCTCATTTGAAAGCTTCACAACTGAACTCAGCAGAGTTGCCTTCGGGGAAGGTTACGAAGCATATAAAGCCTTGATGTCAGTATCAGTCAACAGAAGGGAGAGGTTCCATGTTGAGACCTTCAGACTTAGGATCAGAAATAGGTTATTCAGCCCATTGAGTCTACTCTGCCATTCAATCATGAGCTGATCCATTTGTCCACTCAGCCCCACTGCCCGGCCTTCTCACCATAACTTTGATGCCCTGACTAATCAAGAAACTATCAATCTGCCTTAAATACACCCGATGACTTGGATTCCACAACCACTGTAGCAAAAAAATCCACAGATTTACCACTGGCTGGATGAAGAAATTTCTCCACGTCTCTGTTTTAAATATGCATATTTCAATCCTGAAGTTGTGCTATCTTGTCCTAGACTTTCCCACTCTCCAAAATTTTCAACATCTACTCTGTCCATGCCTTTCAACATTCAAAATGTTTCATGAAATCCCCCCTCATCTTCCAAATTCCAATGAATACAGGCCAAGAGCTGCTAATGCTCCTTGTGTGAAACTCCTTCTATTCCCAGAATCATCCTAACGAGCCTCTTTTGAATCCTCTCCAATGTCAGCACATCCTTTCTTAAATGAGGTGTGCAAAATTGCTCACATTACTCTAAGTGTGGACTCATCAGTGCCCTATGAGCATCTCCTCCCTGCTCTTATATCCTATTCCTCTTGAAATGAATGCCAGCATTGCATTTGCCTTCTTCACCACGGTCTTAACCTGCAAGTTTACATTCAGACTCTCCTGTTCAAGGATTTCCAGATCCGTTTGCATCCAGGTATTTTCAATTTTCTCCCCATTTAAAAAATAATCTGTTCATTTATTTTTCTTGACCAAAGTGCATGACCATACACTTTCTGACACTATATTTCATTTGCCACTTCTAGACCAATTCTCTTAATATGTCTCAGTCCTTCTGCAGCCTCCGAGTTTCCTCAACACTACCTTCTCCTGAAGGAGTCATGTGATGGAGTAGTGGCCGGTAGGAGAATACCAGCCCACTCCAGAAAAAATGGAAAAAAGTAAAGAAAAAGCAAAGCCACAGACACACAAACCACAACAAATAAAAAAATAAAGGTGTGGAGGAAATGGCACCAAAGAAAGAAAAGCCAAAAACAATGGGAAGAAAAGAAGGAAAGACGTCGGAAGAGAAAGGTGAAGGCTTTACCTGTACGAAGAAGCAGAGACCCGGCGTGGAAAGAGGAGCCCACTCCCTGAGGTCAGAGGAAACTCCGAAGGGTCACGACCCACCGAGCGCAGGACTACAAGGATGGCTCACGTAGCCAAACAGAGGTGCGCAACCACGCATGCGCAATGCGCATGACAAAGACAACACCGACGGGAGGGGGGACCAGCTGTGGAGTGGTACTCCACAGCTTGAACAGCTGAGTAAGACCCGACAGCAGGGTTCCCAGCGGGAAGATACAGGAAATAACGGGAACGAGAGGGAGGAAAATGAAAAAAGGAAATCAGAGACAGATGACCAGCCCAGAGGAAGAGGACCAACATCAAGACACCATTAATTAAAAAAAAATACCCAGCAAACTGAGATAAACAGCCCAAAAAGAAAGTCAGAAGAGACACAGATACAAAGAAGAGAGGTAGAGGACACAGGTCCTGGAGTGGACTCAGGGGAAGAGGAGGGAGAATATCAAGCTCTGCTCAGAGAAATAGAAGATAAAGGGAATGGACTGTACATAGATAGAACATTTTTTGAAGAATATATGGAAGCAGTAAAAGAATGGCAGACACAAGAATTTAATGAAATAAAAAGAAGAATAAAAGGTACAGAAGAAAAAGTGAGTAGATTAGAGATGGTCATGACAGAAATAGGGAAAAGAGTAGACAAGGTGGAAGAACGAGAAACAGCGATAGAAATGGAAGTGGACGACTTAAAAAGGAAATTGGAAGAATCTGATAAAAAAGTTAAAGAAACACAGGAGTTGTTAGCTCAGAAGATGGATATAATGGAAAACTATAATAGGAGAAACAATATAAAGATAGTGGGCCTTAAGGAAGATGAAGAAGGCAAAGATATGAAAGAATTTATAAAAGAATGCCAGAATTACAGGAAGGAATGGAAATAGAAAGGGCACATGGAACATTAACCCCTAAACCACAGCCACAACAAAAACCAAGATCCATTCTAGTAAAATTCCTGAGATATACAAGAGAAAATATATTGGAGAAGGCAATGAAAAAAATAAGAGAAGACAAAAAGCCACTGGTATACAAAGGTCCAAATTTTTTTTTTTTCCCAGACAAAAGTTTTGAGCTCCTGAAGAAGGGGAAGGAGTTTAACGCAGCAAAATTGATCCTATGGAAGAAAGGCGATAAATTTATGTTAAGATATCCAGCGGTGCTTAAAATAGTTATCCCGGGGCAGCAAAGCAGAGTGTTCTCGGATCCGGAGAAAGCACGAGAATTTGCAGAATGCCTGCAAAACAGACAGAGAGATGAAGAGATGTAATAAGAACAAAGAATGATGACAAACTTCATATAAAGAAGAAGAATAAAGTATAAGTAAGAACTAAGAAGGGGAAGAAAGGGAAGAAAGGAAGTAAGGGGAGAATTAAGAGAGTAAGCTTTGTTATATGTGAAGCTAAAAGTCTTTTCTGGAGGGGGCTGGGTGGGGGGGAATAACAGTCACTGCGAAATCAGTTGATGCTTGCGAGCGGGTTCGCAATCCAAATGGAGAGGGGAGATGTGGTTGCTCAACAAGGGACAAGGGACAACTCAGAGAGGGGGGAAGACATTTGGGGTTAAGGGAGTTTTAGATGTGGGAATAGTGGAAATATTTTATGCTTTAGAAGTGTTGTCTTACAGTGTGTTAAAAAAAAGACAGAAATGGATAAGAAGGAAAGGTGGTGATGAAGAAACGGAAAAGAAAGGTAAATAAAGTATGAAATGGCTATGTTGAACTATATGACTATAAATATTAACAGAATACATAACCAAATCAAAAGGAAGAGGCTGTTAAATTTACTGAAGAAAGAAAAAATTGATATAGCATTCATGCAGGAAACACATCTAACTGAAGTGGAACATAATAAATTAAGGAGAGACTGGGTAGGGCACGTAATGGCAGCATCATATAATTCAAAAGCCAGAGGAGTAGATATATTAATCAATAAAAATGTACCAATCAAAATAAAGGAGGAAATAATAGATCCAGCAGGGAGGTATGTAATGATGAATTTTGGAATTTGGTCAGTGTATATGCACCTAATGAAGAAGATCAAAAATTTATGCAAGATATCTTTTTGAAGATTGCAGATACGCAGGGGAATATACTGATAGGAGGGGACTTTATCCTTAATTTGGACTCAAAGATGGATAAAACTGGAAAAAAAGACTAGCAGAAAGAACAAAGTAACCACATTTATGGTTAAATTGATGCAGGAAATGCAACATTTGGATATATGGAGGAGACAACACCCAAAGGAGAAGGAATACTCATTTTATTCGGGAAGACATAAAACATATTCAAGGATAGACCTGTTCCTGTTTTCAGCCCACATCCAAGGGAGAGTTAGGAAAACGGAATATAAAGCTAGATTGTAATCGGATCACTCACCTCTGTTATTGGCAATAGAGCTGGAGGACATCCCACCGAGAATGTATAGATGGAGATTAAACTCCATGCTACTTAAAAGACAGGATTTTAGAGAATTAATTGAGCGACAAATTAAAATGTACTTTGAAATAAATATGGAATTAGTGAAAGATAAGTTTATACTATGGGATGCAATGAACGCGTTCATCAGAGGGCAGATAATAAGTTATTTAACTAAGATGAAGAAGGACTACAATCGGGAAATAGAACAGCTGGAAAGGGAAATAGCAAGTACAGAAAAAGAATTAGCAACAAGGGAAGATACAACAAAAAGAAGAGAATTGGCAGACAAAAAAATAAAATATGAAACACTACAAACATACAAGGTGGAGAAGAACATAATGAAGACAAAACAGAAGTATTATGAGCTAGGAGAAAAAAAAAACTAGTTTGGCAGCTTAAGACAGAACAAACTAAAAGAACGGTATTGGCATTAAGGAAAAAGGACAAACAAATTACATATAACCCAATAGAGATCAATGAAAACTTCAAGGAATTCTACGAGCAACTATATCGAATTGAGAACGAAGGGAAAGAAGACAAAATAGACGAATTTCTAGCTAAAATTGAACATCCGAAATTGCAAAAAGAGGAGCAAAATAAATTAATAAAATCATTTGAAATAGAGGAATTACAGGATATATTAAAAAAAATTACCGAACAATAAAACGCCGGGAGAGGATAGACTCCCAATAGAATTCTATAAAACATTTAAAGACTTATTAATTCCTCCTCTCCTGGAAGTCATGAACCAGATTGAAGAAACACAAAACATGCCAGATTCATGCAAAACAGCAATAATTACAGTAATACCAAAGACGGGGAAAGATCCACTAACACCAGCATCGTATAGACCAATATCTCTACTTAACACAGATTATAAGATAATAGCTAAACTATTAGCAAATAGATTGGCTGACTGTGTACCAAAAATAGTAAAACTAGATCAAACTGGATTTATTAAGAAAAGACGAACAACGGACAATATCTGTAAGTTCATTAACTTAATCCATGCAGTACAAGGAAACAAGATGCCAACGGTGGCGGTTGTCTTAGATGCAGAGAAAGCCTTTGACAGAGTAGAATGTAATTATTTATTCAAAGTACTACAGAGGTTCAACCTACCAGAGAAATATATTAATTGGATTAAAGCATTATATAAGGGACAATTGGCGAAGGTGACAGTAAATGGATATATATCAAATCAATTTAAATTAAGCAGATCAACTAGGCAGGGATGTCCACTATCTCCCTCACTGTTTGCGTTAGCTATAGAACCACTGGCAGAATTGATAAGAACAGAAAATAAAATAAGAGGGATAAAAATAAAAGAGAAGGAATATAAAATAAGTCTATTTGCAGATGATGTCATAGTATACTTAACAGAACCAGAAATATCAAGAAAAGAATTACATAAGAAATTGAAGGAATATGGAGAAGAATCAGGGTACAAGATCAATGCAAATAAAAGTGAAGTGATGCCAATGAATAATGTGGATTTCACAAAGTTTAAGAAAGAATCACCATTTAGATGGTAAACACAAGCAATTCGATACCTAGGTATACAACTAGATAATAATCTAAGCCATCTATACAAACTAAATTATCAGCCATTAATGAAGAAATTACAAGATGACTTAGAGCATTGGAAAGACTTACCACTAACACTGATAGGAAGGGTAAGTTGTATTAAAATGAATATCTTCCCAAGGATACAATACCTATTTAAATCATTACCAATTCACCTAACAGAGAAATTCTTCAAGGAGCTAAAGAAAATAATAAGGAAATTCTTATGGAAAGGGGGGAAACTGAGGATAGCGCTAGATAAATTAACAGAATGGTACAAACAAGGGGGCTTAAAGCTACCAAACTTTAAGAATTATTATAGAGCAGCACAATTAAGATACCTATCAGATTTTTATCAAACAAGGAAAAAACCAGATTGGACCAGATTAGAGCTATATAAAATAGGGGAGAAGGTACCTGAACATATACTATATAAATAGGATGAAAAGCTGGTACAACATAGGAATTCACCAGTACTGCACCATCTGCTCAACATTTGGAAGAAGATTCATGTAGAAAGGAATAAAACAAATTATCAACTACCAAAATTAATGTTGACGCAAAATCAACTAATCCCCTTCACAATAGATAACCTTTCTTTTAGAGAATGGGAGAGAAAAGGGATCAAAAGAATAGAAAATTGCTTTTTGGGAAATCATTTATTATCTTTTGAACAAATGAAGGACAAATATGGTATAACTCATGGTACAATGTTTGAATACCACCAACTGAAAACCTACTTGAAGGACAAATTGGGAAGCAGACTGAGGTTACCAGAAGGAAGCAATTTTGAATATGTGATTACAGACACAATGATAATTAAAAGATTTATAACAAACATGTACATCAAACTGCAAGAGAAAGAGAATGAGGAAACAAGCTGTAAACCTAAACAAAAATGGGAACAAGATCTAAACATAAAGATAAAGAATGAAACATGGGAAAAGCTATGCTCCGGAACTCTGAGAAATACAATAAACACGAGGTTACACATGATACAATATAATTGGTTACACAGGTTATACACCACACCCCAAAAGTTAAATAAATGGGACCCAACATTATCAGACAGATGTTTTCGCTGAAGAGAGGAAACGGGAACAGTACATGCAATTTGGGCATGTGAGAAAGTGGAAAAGTTTTGGGAAGATCTAAACCAGGTATTAAATAAAATCACAAAAAGCAACATACCAAAAAATCGAGAGATCTTTCTTCTAAGTAATATAAGAAGTAAAGAACTTCGTCTCGATTTGGATGGAACACAAAAGATTTTTTATGATAGCCTTAGCTGTAGCAAAAAATGTATTATGTCAACCTGGAAATTAGAAGATAGCCTGAGAATACAACAATGGTACAGAGAAATGAATAAATGTATTCCACTGGAAAAAATAACATCACAGTATTCGAACAAATTTGGGAACCGTACATGGAACACAATAGAGAAGTCCTACCGCGGACCTCCACCACCTAAAATGACAGAATGAGATGAAGACCAAATGAACTGACCCAGTGTGTAAAAGTAGAAGACACAAATTTCTTGTTTATTTTCATTGTGTGACAACATTGTTTAATGTATCATATATGTTGAACGTTGAGTGAGTGGGGAGGGGGGGGGGTGAAGGAAGGAAGAAAGGGAGGGGGGAAAAGGGGAGAAAATGACACTGTGTATATTCAAGAGCGAAATGTTTGTGTGTATTTTGGTCAGTATGGTTCATAGTGTGAAAAATAAAAAAATTTAAAAAAAACACTACCTTCTCCTCCACCTACTTTCATATTCTCTGCCAACTTGGCCACGAAGCCATTCATTCCATAATCCAAATCATTAATATGCAACATCAAAAGAAGCGGCCTCAACACTGACCCCTGTGGAACACCGCTAGCAAATGACAGCAAATCAGAATATGATGGTTGTGTTCCAACTCTCTGCTTCTGACTAATCAGCCAATGCTCTATCCCAGTGGCTCTCAACATTTTTCTTTCCACTTCCATACCACTTTAAGTAATCCCTACACCATCAGTGCTCTGTGATAAGTGAGGGATTGCTTAAGGTGGTATGGTGAGTGGGAAGCAAAGGTTGAGAACCACTGCTCTAGACCCAATTGTTACTGAAATATTTTGCTTGAGAAATATTTTCATTGCCCCATTTCCTTTGGAGTTCTGAAACCGTTCACATAATGAGTCAATTAGGGATGATTAAAACAGTGGTTTTCAACCTTTTTCTTTCCACCCACACACTATCTTAAGCAATCCCTTACTAATCACAGAGCACCTATGGCATTGGGAATACAAAGTGGCATGTGAGTAGAAAGAAAAAGATTGAGACCACTGATCTATCCATGCTTTTAAGTTTCCTCATATACCTTGGGCTCTTATCTTGTTCATTAACCTTGTGTGCAGCACCTTGTCAAATACCTTCTGAAAAAAACAAATGCACAACATCTCCCTTATCCAGCCTGCTTGTCACCTCCTTAGAGAATTCCATTAGGTTTGTAAGGCAAAATTTTCCCTTCACGAAACCATGCTGGCCCTGGCCTATCCTGTCATATGCTCCGAAGTACTCCATTACCTCAACCTTTACAATCAACCCCAACATCTTTCCAGCCTCTGACATCAGGCTAACTGGTCTATAATTTCCTTTCTGCTACCTCCCTCCCTTATTTCCAATTTTTCAGCCCTCCAGTTTTCAAACATCCTATACCCTATCAACTCTGAGTGCCTCCCAAGCTCCTTTCCCCCTTTATATCTGTCATTTCACCCCTTGGCCTTTGTAGCTTTGACCTGAAACACTGATTGACCATTGCTGCCCATGGGGGCTATCTGACCTGTGGAGTCTCTGAAGCAATTATCTCCCCAATGTTCCAGCATCTACGGTTTTTATATTTTTCATCTGCTGTATTTCATTCAAGTGCACACTTCTCTGAGCACGAGGGGAAGCCCAGACTCTCTGAAAATTGCCAGCAAGTAATCCCAAGAATATTAATGAGGAATTCTTTCATCAGATCTCTGCAGAGATTGCCAGTCAGCTCCTTGAACTGTGCCCAAGCACCCAACCATTTCTCCATCTCAGCCTGGAGAAGGAATCCAAAGTCAATCTTAGTTTGATTGGCAGCAAATAAACCTAATTTACAGGATATGATCACTGCAACTTATGGAGTTAACAAGAGAAATATTCCTGGCATACAGAGGGAACATGGACACACAGTTTAATTTAAAATATGACCACGTAGCTGAACAAACTTCCACTGATCGAAACAATGAATCTGCTGAAGGAACTCAGTAGGTCAAACAGCATCAATGGGAGAGAAAGAATGGTTAGATGAAACTTTGCATCAAGATGGGCCTGAATATACTGGAAAAGTGAATCCTGCAGACTGATGGTTTTTTGCTCCAGATTCCAACATCTGCAGTTTCTTGCATTTCTCTGTGTTGACTGGCTTCTCTCTTCACCCCTGTTTCCATTCAGTCAAGCACCATCAGCATTTCCAGTTGGGAGGGTACTGGTGAGGGCACACCTGGAGAATTGGATGCAGTTCTGGTCTCCTTATTTGAGAAAGGAGATATTGGCTTTGGAGGTGTTGCGCATGAATTTCACCATGTTGATTCTGGAAGGGAAGGGTCAATCATATAAGAAGAGATTGAGTATTCTGAAATGATACTCATGAAAATTTAAAAGGGATCTTACAGAGACTAATAAAATTATTAAAGAAGGGATGTCAGCAGCGTTCAGGCACCAGGTTTAAAAAGGTCAGCTCCTTTCCATCTACTTTAATTGCTATGTGAGGAGGCAGTGAGAGATTAGTTGATAAGGGCTGTGTTCAATTGGGACAATTGATTAGGGCTGGAAAGCAATTGAGTTAACAGGTAGAGAGTAATAAAAGGAGGGACAGCTATTGGAGCAGCCAGATTGAGGAAGCATTTTTCTCCTTAAGATTCCTTAATTGATTGTGATTATTGCAAGAATTGTTATGGAGCTAGAGTTCGGGTAGTTTAATGTTCTCATTGCAGGATGTGGAAAGTTGGGGGAGTACCTGATATCGACACCTGCAAGAGGTGCACCCAGCTGTGGGGCACCTAGTGAGGGAACTGGAGCTGGATGAATTCAGGATCATTTGGGAAGTAGAGATTGTGATAGATAGGAAGAAGTCACCCAAAAGTGGAGGGAGGAAGGCAGCTGGGTGACTGTCAGAAGAGAAAGAGAGGTTCAGGCTAGTAATAGGTATACTGTTTTGGATAATGTTGGTGGAGATGACCTACATTGTAGTGGTTGACTCTCTGAGACTGGTCCCTCTTCTCAGCAGGGAAGAGAGGAATTTAGTTGTGATAGGGGATTTGATAGTAAGGGGACAGACAAGAGTCTCTGGGGGAGAGGTTGATTATTGTGGGTGGCTTATTGCCTCACTCTGTGATCTCCTGGATTGTAGGTTCCTGATTCCTGAAAGGGAAGGTGAGCAACTACATGTCAGAGTCCATGTAGGGACTAATGATGTGGGCGTGAAGGGTAAGGAGGTCTTGGTAGGAGAGTTCAGGGAGTTGGGAGTAAAGTTGAAGGAGAGAGCCTCCAGGGTTGTAATCTCAGAATTGCTTCTTGTGCCACGTGCTAGTGAGGCAAGAAATGCAAAGATAATTCAGCATAATGTGTGGCTAAAGGGATGGTGCAGGAGGGAGGGGGTCAGGTTTCTGAATAATTTGACTCTCTTCCAGGGAAGGTGGGACCTGATCCACTGGGATAGTTTGCATGTGAACTGGAGGGGACTGACATCCTTGTGGGTAGTTTTGCTTGTGTTCCTTTGGGGTGGGGGGGTTGTTTAAACTACATTTGCTTGGGGGGGGTTGTTTAAACTACATTTGCTTGGGGGGGTTGTTTAAACTACATTTGCTTGGGGGGGGTTGTTTAAACTACATTTGCTTGGGGGGGGTTGTTTAAACTACATTTGCTTGGGGAGGGTTGTTTAAACTACATTTGCTTGGGGGGGGGTTGTTTAAACTACATTTGCTTGGGGGGGGTTGTTTAAACTACATTTGCTTGGGGGGGGGTTGTTTAAACTACATTTGCTGTGGGGGGACGCTCCAGCGACGCTGGCCGGGGGGGACGCTCCAGCGACGCTGGCCGGGGGGGGACGCTCCAGCGACGCTGGCCGGGGGGGACGCTCCAGCGACGCTGGCCGGGGGGGACGCTCCAGCGACGCTGGCCGGGGGGGACGCTCCAGCGACGCTGGCCGGGGGGGACGCTCCAGCGACGCTGGCCGGGGGGGACGCTCCAGCGACGCTGGCCGGGGGGGACGCTCCAGCGACGCTGGCCGGGGGGGGACGCTCCAGCGACGCTGGCCGGGGGGGACGCTCCAGCGACGCTGGCCGGGGGGGGACGCTCCAGCGACGCTGGCCGGGGGGGACGCTCCAGCGACGCTGGCCGGGGGGGACGCTCCAGCGACGCTGGCCGGGGGGGACGCTCCAGCGACGCTGGCCGGGGGGGACGCTCCAGCGACGCTGGCCGGGGGGGACGCTCCAGCGACGCTGGCCGGGGGGGACGCTCCAGCGACGCTGGCCGGGGGGGACGCTCCAGCGACGCTGGCCGGGGGGGACGCTCCAGCGACGCTGGCCGGGGGGGACGCTCCAGCGACGCTGGCCGGGGGGGACGCTCCAGCGACGCTGGCCGGGGGGGACGCTCCAGCGACGCTGGCCGGGGGGGGACGCTCCAGCGACGCTGGCCGGGGGGGGACGCTCCAGCGACGCTGGCCGGGGGGGACGCTCCAGCGACGCTGGCCGGGGGGGGACGCTCCAGCGACGCTGGCCGGGGGGGACGCTCCAGCGACGCTGGCCGGGGGGGACGCTCCAGCGACGCTGGCCGGGGGGGACGCTCCAGCGACGCTGGCCGGGGGGGACGCTCCAGCGACGCTGGCCGGGGGGGACGCTCCAGCGACGCTGGCCGGGGGGGACGCTCCAGCGACGCTGGCCGGGGGGGACGCTCCAGCGACGCTGGCCGGGGGGGACGCTCCAGCGACGCTGGCCGGGGGGGACGCTCCAGCGACGCTGGCCGGGGGGGACGCTCCAGCGACGCTGGCCGGGGGGGGACGCTCCAGCGACGCTGGCCGGGGGGGACGCTCCAGCGACGCTGGCCGGGGGGGACGCTCCAGCGACGCTGGCCGGGGGGGGACGCTCCAGCGACGCTGGCCGGGGGGGGACGCTCCAGCGACGCTGGCCGGGGGGGACGCTCCAGCGACGCTGGCCGGGGGGGACGCTCCAGCGACGCTGGCCGGGGGGGACGCTCCAGCGACGCTGGCCGGGGGGGACGCTCCAGCGACGCTGGCCGGGGGGGACGCTCCAGCGACGCTGGCCGGGGGGGACGCTCCAGCGACGCTGGCCGGGGGGGGACGCTCCAGCGACGCTGGCCGGGGGGGGACGCTCCAGCGACGCTGGCCGGGGGGGACGCTCCAGCGACGCTGGCCGGGGGGGACGCTCCAGCGACGCTGGCCGGGGGGGGACGCTCCAGCGACGCTGGCCGGGGGGGACGCTCCAGCGACGCTGGCCGGGGGGGACGCTCCAGCGACGCTGGCCGGGGGGGGACGCTCCAGCGACGCTGGCCGGGGGGGACGCTCCAGCGACGCTGGCCGGGGGGGACGCTCCAGCGACGCTGGCCGGGGGGGACGCTCCAGCGACGCTGGCCGGGGGGGGACGCTCCAGCGACGCTGGCCGGGGGGGACGCTCCAGCGACGCTGGCCGGGGGGGACGCTCCAGCGACGCTGGCCGGGGGGGGACGCTCCAGCGACGCTGGCCGGGGGGGGACGCTCCAGCGACGCTGGCCGGGGGGGACGCTCCAGCGACGCTGGCCGGGGGGGACGCTCCAGCGACGCTGGCCGGGGGGGACGCTCCAGCGACGCTGGCCGGGGGGGGACGCTCCAGCGACGCTGGCCGGGGGGGGACGCTCCAGCGACGCTGGCCGGGGGGGGACGCTCCAGCGACGCTGGCCGGGGGGGGACGCTCCAGCGACGCTGGCCGGGGGGGACGCTCCAGCGACGCTGGCCGGGGGGGACGCTCCAGCGACGCTGGCCGGGGGGGACGCTCCAGCGACGCTGGCCGGGGGGGACGCTCCAGCGACGCTGGCCGGGGGGGACGCTCCAGCGACGCTGGCCGGGGGGGACGCTCCAGCGACGCTGGCCGGGGGGGACGCTCCAGCGACGCTGGCCGGGGGGGGACGCTCCAGCGACGCTGGCCGGGGGGGACGCTCCAGCGACGCTGGCCGGGGGGGACGCTCCAGCGACGCTGGCCGGGGGGGACGCTCCAGCGACGCTGGCCGGGGGGGGACGCTCCAGCGACGCTGGCCGGGGGGGACGCTCCAGCGACGCTGGCCGGGGGGGACGCTCCAGCGACGCTGGCCGGGGGGGACGCTCCAGCGACGCTGGCCGGGGGGGGACGCTCCAGCGACGCTGGCCGGGGGGGACGCTCCAGCGACGCTGGCCGGGGGGGACGCTCCAGCGACGCTGGCCGGGGGGGACGCTCCAGCGACGCTGGCCGGGGGGGACGCTCCAGCGACGCTGGCCGGGGGGGGACGCTCCAGCGACGCTGGCCGGGGGGGGACGCTCCAGCGACGCTGGCCGGGGGGGGACGCTCCAGCGACGCTGGCCGGGGGGGACGCTCCAGCGACGCTGGCCGGGGGGGACGCTCCAGCGACGCTGGCCGGGGGGGACGCTCCAGCGACGCTGGCCGGGGGGGGACGCTCCAGCGACGCTGGCCGGGGGGGGACGCTCCAGCGACGCTGGCCGGGGGGGGACGCTCCAGCGACGCTGGCCGGGGGGGACGCTCCAGCGACGCTGGCCGGGGGGGGACGCTCCAGCGACGCTGGCCGGGGGGGGACGCTCCAGCGACGCTGGCCGGGGGGGGACGCTCCAGCGACGCTGGCCGGGGGGGGACGCTCCAGCGACGCTGGCCGGGGGGGGACGCTCCAGCGACGCTGGCCGGGGGGGACGCTCCAGCGACGCTGGCCGGGGGGGGACGCTCCAGCGACGCTGGCCGGGGGGGGACGCTCCAGCGACGCTGGCCGGGGGGGGACGCTCCAGCGACGCTGGCCGGGGGGGACGCTCCAGCGACGCTGGCCGGGGGGGGACGCTCCAGCGACGCTGGCCGGGGGGGACGCTCCAGCGACGCTGGCCGGGGGGGACGCTCCAGCGACGCTGGCCGGGGGGGGACGCTCCAGCGACGCTGGCCGGGGGGGACGCTCCAGCGACGCTGGCCGGGGGGGGACGCTCCAGCGACGCTGGCCGGGGGGGGACGCTCCAGCGACGCTGGCCGGGGGGGGACGCTCCAGCGACGCTGGCCGGGGGGGACGCTCCAGCGACGCTGGCCGGGGGGGGACGCTCCAGCGACGCTGGCCGGGGGGGACGCTCCAGCGACGCTGGCCGGGGGGGGACGCTCCAGCGACGCTGGCCGGGGGGGGACGCTCCAGCGACGCTGGCCGGGGGGGGACGCTCCAGCGACGCTGGCCGGGGGGGACGCTCCAGCGACGCTGGCCGGGGGGGGACGCTCCAGCGACGCTGGCCGGGGGGGGACGCTCCAGCGACGCTGGCCGGGGGGGGACGCTCCAGCGACGCTGGCCGGGGGGGGACGCTCCAGCGACGCTGGCCGGGGGGGGAGGCTCCAGCGACGCTGGCCGGGGGGGAGGCTCCAGCGACGCTGGCCGGGGGGGAGGCTCCAGCGACGCTGGCCGGGGGGGAGGCTCCAGCGACGCTGGCCGGGGGGGAGGCTCCAGCGACGCTGGCCGGGGGGGAGGCTCCAGCGACGCTGGCCGGGGGGGAGGCTCCAGCGACGCTGGCCGGGGGGGAGGCTCCAGCGACGCTGGCCGGGGGGGAGGCTCCAGCGACGCTGGCCGGGGGGGAGGCTCCAGCGACGCTGGCCGGGGGGGACGCTCCAGCGACGCTGGCCGGGGGGGGACGCTCCAGCGACGCTGGCCGGGGGGGACGCTCCAGCGACGCTGGCCGGGGGGGGACGCTCCAGCGACGCTGGCCGGGGGGGAGGCTCCAGCGACGCTGGCCGGGGGGGAGGCTCCAGCGACGCTGGCCGGGGGGGAGGCTCCAGCGACGCTGGCCGGGGGGGGGGAGGCTCCAGCGACGCTGGCCGGGGGGGGGTGGTAACCAGTGTGTTGGAGCAGATAGTAAGGTGGAAGACAATGTGAATCCTGTAAGGACTGCATATAAAGACAGGGTTGCTCAGGATGCCTCTATTTCAATGTGAGGAGTATTGTCAATAAAGCAGATGAGTTTATAGTGAGGATTGGCATGTGGGTTTCTGAGATTATTTCTGTTAGTGAGTTTTGGTAGTAGGATTAACAGCTCAATGTTCCAGGGTTCTATTTTTTCACAGGATAGAGGGCAAGGGAGGAAAGGAGGTGGTGTGGCATTGATAGTCAGGAAAAATATCACAGCTGTGGATAGACAGATCAGCACTAAGGTCTTTTCTACAAAGGCCATATGGGTGGAGGTGAGGAACGGGAAGTGCTGTATTATAGACTGCCCAAAAGACCAAAAGAATTGGAGCAACAAATCTGCAGGGAGATAGCAGACCAGTGTAAGAAACAAAGTTGTGATAGTAGGAGATTATAACTTTCTGCACATAGACTGGGACTCTCATACAGTAAAAGGACTAGATAGGTTGGAGTTTGTCAAATGTGTAGAGGAAAGTTTTCTGCATTAATATGCAGAGGTACCAACAAGAGAAGATGCAACATGCGATCTTTTAGGGAAATGGGAAGGTCAGGTGGCAGAAGTATGTGTAGGTGAGCATTTTGGTTCCAGTGACCATAAGATCATTAGTTTCAAGTTAATTATGGACAAGGATGGATTTGGTCCTCGAGTTGAGGTTCTGAATTGGAGAAAGGCTAATTTTGAGAAAATGAGGAAGGATCTTGGAGTTGATTGGAATGTTATACAAGGATGCATCCAGCAGAAGGAAGGCCTTTAAGGCTGAAATTTTGAGAGTGCAGAGGTTGCATGTTCCTACCAAAAATAAGGGCAAAGTTAACAGACACAGGGAACTTTGGTTTTAAGGGATATCGGAGAGCTGGTTAAGAAAAGGAGGTATAGACAACAAGGAGTAAATGAGTTACTTGCAGAATATAGAAAATGTAAGAATGCTTTAGAAGGAAATTAAGGAGGCAAAAAAAAGACAATGGTGCTTTGGCAGAAAACATGAAGAGAAATCTAGTGTTTCTACAAATGTATTGAAAGTAAAAGGATAGGGGACAAATTTGGACTCCTATAAAACCAGTGGTCTTCCATGTGGAACCTAATGAAATGTGGAGATTTTAAACTTTTTTGCGTCAATATTTACATAGGAAACTCGTAGTGAATAAGGATGGAAGGGAAACATAGAAGTATCATGGAGCATATGGAGATAGAGGAGGTGCTTGCTGCTGAACAAAGGTAGACAAATCCCCTGGACCCAATATGATATTCCCCCACACCTTGAGGGAGATGAGTGCTGAAATAGCAGGGCCCCTGGTGGATATATTTATCATCTCCTCAGTCACAGGAAAGGTGCTGGAGAGTTGGAGGGTGGCTCATGATGTCCTACTGTTTAAGAAGGGCTCCAAGAGTAAACCAGAAATTGTAGGCCAGTGAGCCTGATTATTTGAATGATTTCTGAAAGATAGGATATATAGTTATTTGGACTATCATCAGCTGATTAAGGAAAGTCGGCATGGATTTCTGTTTGGCAGGTTGTGGTTAACAAATCTTGTAGAGCTTTTGAGGAACTTGCCAGGAAGTTTGAGGGAAATGCTGTGGATGTTGTTTATATGGACTTTAAGGACTTTGACAAGGTCCTACATGAGAGGTTGGTTCAAAATATTAGGATATTAGGTATACATCGAGATACTAATTGGATTCGAAATTGGCTTGGTGAAAGAAAATGTAGTGGATGGTTGCTTCTCACACTGGAGTTCTATGTTGAGTAGTGTGCCACGGGGAATTGTTGGACCATTGTTTGTTATCTACACAAATTGCCTAGATGATGTGGTGAATTGGATCAGCAAGTTTGCTGAGGACACAAAGATAGGGGGTGAGGTGGACTATGAGGAAGACTTTCAAAGCTTGCAGAGGGATATGAATCAACTGGAAAATTGGGCCAGTAAATGGCTGATGGAATTTAATGCAGATAAATGTGAGGTGTTGCATTTGGAAGAGCGAATTGGGGTAGGATATACCCTGTAAATGGTAGGCCATTTAGGAGTGCGGAGGAGAAAAGAGATTGGGGAAATACATGTGCATTATTCCCTGAAGGTGGAATTGCATATGGACAGGGTTGTAAAGAAAGCATTTGGCATCTTAGCTTTTGTAAATCAAAGTTCTGAGTATAGAAGTTGGAATGTTATGTTGCAGTTATTCAAGTCCTGTTGAGACCACACTTGGAATATTGTGTGCAGTTCTGGTCACCCAGCAGCAGGAAAGATATCAATAAGATTGAAAGACTGCAGAGATTTACTAGAATGTTGCTGGGGTCTTCAGGAGTTGAGATACTGGGAAAGATTAAACAGGTTAGGACTATACTCCTTGGAACAGTCAAGAGAGACTTGAGGTTTATAAGATTGAGGGGTATAGACAAAGTAGTTGTGAGTAGGATGTTTCCACTTAGATTGAGGAAGATAAATATGGGAGATCATAGCTTTAGTCTGAAAGGGGAGAGGTATAAAGGGAATATTGGGGAAAGATTTTCACTCAGTGAGTGGTAGGAGTGTGGAATGTGCTGCCATCTGATGTAATGAATGCAGATTTAATCTTGACTTAAAAAAAAAAGATAAATACATGGATAGGAGAGGTCTGGAGGGTTATGGAATGAGAGCATGTCAGTGGGAGTATCTAGTTTTATTGGTTGGCACAGACCAGAAGGGTTGAATGGCCTGTTTTTTTCTGTGCTGTAACATTTTAAGTAAATAAGATGGACATATGAGAAGGAACTGCTTCTCCCAGAGTGGTGAATCTGGAATTCTCTTCCCAAGGTAGCCGTAGAGGGTGCTTTACTAAATGTATTTATTGCAGAGATTTTTGAATAGTGGGAAAATTGAGGGATACAGGGAGTGGATGGGTAAATGGAGCTGAGTCCACAACCAGATCACCCATGATCTCATTGATTGGCGGAGCAGACTCGATGGCCGACTCCTGCTATTTCTTCTGTAATTTTTGTCTTTCTGTCCCTGCCTGGACCAAATCTGCTCGAATGCTGCTTCAATCACTTTCTATTTGATTTCTCCATTTACTTGTTTTCTCCTCTGCTCCTCCTTGGCAGTGAATTCTTTTTGTTCCTTTGTCCTCTGTAACCATCCAAAAATAAACTCTTTGCTCTGACACCTTCATTAAGAATGTCTTTTTTTTAAACAATATCCTGGTGTTGTGCTATTCTTTAGTTTTTACAGTCCCTGCTGTGATTTTTATCTGTTTAATGAAAATTGGGAAATGAAAAATATTAAGTTATATGGAAGAAACTGAGGAATAGGATTGTACTCATGTGGATACAAGAAACCCCCCTCTGAGTGTTAATAGTCCATTGAAGGGAGCAATGTAAACATTTATTGTTTGTTTGTCACGAGCCATTTTAAAATGTAATTTCCAATTGCATTCATAGGCGTGGCTTAGTTGCAGACAGCATACACATTCCCTGACAGATGAAACTAGCAATTAATTCCATCAGCAAACTAAGAATTGTTAGAGAAACTTGGGAGGTCACGGGTAGAAATGGTCAGTCAACATTGTGGGTCAGGATCCTTTCTCGAGACTTGTTGAGCATTAATTCCATGACCAAGGACACAGAAACTGCTCAGCTAAGTTCAAGTTAGAAGTTATCACAACTGGTGCAACAGAAAACTATCTGGAAGGATCTCAGATCCTGAAACATCTGTTGTTTCTCTCTGCACAAATGCTGTTTGACCTGTTGTGTCTTGAAAGCACTTACTGTTTTTATTTCCGATTTCCAGCATCCGCATTTTATTTTATCTATAATGAGCTTCAAAGTTCTGATTTATTGTCAGTGTAGGTGACATCACATACAACCCTGAGATTCATTTTCCTGCGGACCAGGCAGAATTTCTACTTGTCAGTATTGCAAAAAAACTACTCAAGAAAAGATGGGTGTAGAATGTTAACAAACTACAATTCATAAAGTAAATTTTTAATTATAATGTTAAAAAGTAAGATTCCTTAAATGAGTCTCTGAGTTGGTTAGGACTGATGGTGGAGGAGTAGCAACTGAACCTGGTGACATGTGTCTTGCGGCACCTATACCTCCGCTGATGGTTAGTAGTGAGAACAGAGCCTGTCCTGGGAGGATTCTTGATGATTGCTGCTCCTCTCTAATGGTAGTGCTCTATGTAGATTTTCTTGATGGTCAGAGTTTTGCCTGTGATGTACTGGGCTGTGTCCATGACCTTTTGAAGGGCTTTCTGCTCAGAGGTATTGGTGCCCTCCTACCAGGCCATGATGCAGCTGGTCAGTGCCATTTCCATGACACTTCTGTAGCACTTTGATAAGGTTTTTGATGTCAGACCAAACCTCTGCAAACTCCTGAAGTAATTTGATTTTCAGAAATGTATGGTGCTGACAGATCCTGTGGCATAGAATATGGAGAACCACAACATATGGTCTACATCAATATTCGCCCAAGTCCGACCCACTTCATCCAAGTATTTTAACTTCTCTGTCACTCATACCAGTTAATTAATTATTTGAGGTTCCCCAGTGCCTTCTAAATTTTTGTATGGTGAGAAGATGAGTACTTGGAAAATGCCCAGAAGATGAGGAATTGAATGATGCCTTTGATTAGAAGATTTTTGTGCTATGTATATAGAACCATGGAACTCTGCAGCACTGAAACAGGCCCTTCCACCCATCTAGGCAGTGCCAAACTATTATTCTCTTGATTTCCATGGACCAACACCAAGACCATTCCCCTCCTTATCCCTCCCATTCATGTACCAATTGGAGGAGGAGGAGGAAGATGTTGTTTTGGGTGTATTGAAAAACAATGAGGTGGATAAGTCTGAAGGAATCTCTCCAAGGATACTGAGGGAAGCAAGAGAAGAGATTTCTGGGGCCTTGGCTGAGATCTTTACATCCTCTTGAGACACAGAAGACTGGAAAATAGCAACTTTGTGTCAGAAGGGCAATGGGAACATCCTAGAAATGATTAGATGGTGAGATTTGCATTGAGACTCTTCTAATTTTTTGTAATCCCCCTCCCCCCACACACATTTTGGTCATTTTTTTTCCATCAAAAGCAAGGTACAAGAGCAAAGCATTGTAGTCCTTCCACATAATGTCGTACATAGTGGTGGGCAATTAATGAAAGGTAATGCCATCATAAAACATCTCTGACAACATGAATGGCTATAAATGAGGCCACTGAATTTGCAGAGATATGTGAGTGCATGATCCACTTCATTTACTTCCTGATGTTCCTTTAGTTGCAGAAGGCCATGTCTGACTAATTTGATTCACTTAACCTGATTGTCCTCAAGCAGTTGAGAACATTGTCCACACCCCAGACCAAGTCAGGGTGGTGACTTCCACTCAACCAAGTCACTTCAGTGTTGGTACAACAATGTCACCTACTCTACAAGCTTGGACATTGCCCAGGGCTTCCCTGTTTTCAATAAGCAGGGCAACCCCATCTGGTGCCTACAGTTCACTATCAACCATCAGCAAAGGACTGGAAGGTGCCATCAAGAATGGTGACCATAATTGGTGGACCAATGAGGGGGTCTACAGCTGTAGGATACACAGGTGGTGAGCCGTTGCTGACTTGAGGTCAAAGGACTCGTGCCAGGCTGTGGGCTGATGAAGACTGGCTCATGAGAACCGGGTATTGAAACCAAGTTGAGAGGGTACTGAGGCAAGAAGGGGTCCTGAATTGTCCTGGGTGCTGAAGGCTTCTTCATGTCAGTGGTTTGGATCTGGGCTCTGGTTGCTGAAGATTTGCCTGCAGCCTTGTGCAACTGCAGAGGCTGCAGGAGCACTGGAGGCAAATCCATGGACTCTCTTGCTTCCATTTTGGAGTGTAAGGGTTGGCAGGCAATTCTAATGGTGAATCTTTGTCTGCCTTTTGGCACTTATGTTTTATTACATGACAATAAATAGAATCTGATCTGAACAGAGCAGCAGTTCTATCATGTGATGGTAACTCTCCAATAACCTGCTTGCTGGTGTTCAATTTAGATTTCACCAGCTTCATTGAATCCCAGATCTCATTGCTGCTTTGGTGCTCACGTGGACTCAGGATCTGAAGTCTGAAAATGGGAATCTGTCAGCTCCTGACTTCAAGGCAGCCTTTGACTGAGTGTGGTTTCACCTGCTCAAAGGACATCCATGATCGGACTCATTCCTATGGTTGTTGGAGGTCAGTCTTCTTAGCTGCAGGGCATTGATGCAGGAGTCCCTCGGGGAAGACATGGGACCAATGATGGACAATTGCTGTCTCTATTACATTCCATGATGGATATCATTGAATATCAACTATAAACAGCAACTTTCTCTTCATTAATCTTCCTTTTTGTCCTGAGGTTAGAAGTATTGTCTCTGCTGACTGCAACATTCATTTCCTTTGCAAATGAATCAGCCCATCCCTGTAGTAAAAACACCAAAATGCTGGAGTAACTTGGCCGGTTTTTCAGCGTCTATAAAAAGAAAAGATATATTGCTGATATTTCAGGCCTGAGTCCTTCAATAAATAAGTAGAATGAGCCAGAAGCAGGAAATCTGTCTCAGAATTCAGATGGGGAAAGAAACCAGAACAAAGCAAAAGTCTTTGATGGTCTCCTCTACATTGGAAAGACTGGGAGATCACTTCATTGATTTCCTTGTCTCTGTCCACCACATTAGAATGGATGTCCCAGTGGCCACCCATTTCAATTCTCCATCCCATTCATTTGCTGACATATTCGTCCATGGTCTCATGCCTGCCGGACTGAAACCATCTGCAAATTGGAAGAGCAACACCTCTTCCACCTGGGCACGCTCCAACTGGATGGCATTAATATAGACTTCTCTGGATTCATTAAGCTCCCCTCCCACCCCTCACTACTTCCCTTATCACATTCCCTGTCTCTGTTTCTCCACTCCCTGTCTCCTTCCACACAAACATGATAAATTCTTACCTCATCCCTAATTCTATCCATACGGTTTGTTGGTCTGGATTCTGAGATTTCCTGCTTCTGCCACGTGTCTTGAAGAGCTCCGACCTGAAATGTCGGCAATATATCCTTGTTTTTTTATGGACGCTGAATAGACGTCTGAGTTTCTCCAGTATTTTGGAGTGTTTTTACTGCAATCCCAGCATCCGCAGACTTTCGTGTTTCACTAAACTCAATGGTGAATGCAAAAAGACCTCAACATTTAGGCAGAGACTGGAAAACTGAAAATAAGTTTTGTACCACAAAAGTACCAGACAATAACCATATTCAAAATGGAGAATCTCGCCACTTACATTGACTAGCCCAGCCATTCTTAACATTTTTTTTAAGGTGATGGCCCACTGAAGACTCTGCTCAAAATTTATGGTCCCCCTTCTCTGTGAAACAGTTGTTTTTGGTTTCTTCAGTATTTCTCTCCTACCGACTACATAAAAATAATACAGTATTTCTGTCACGTGAGGTGAAAAGAAAACAAGGCTTTTACTTGAATGTCTTGTGGCCCCGAGGGGGTCCATAAGGACCCCACTGAGAATGATAAATACCACAGATACAAAAGCAATTCTTCCAGGAAGCATCAACCAGAATTGATAAAGGGAAATCATGAAATGTAATATATTTGGATTTTTAAAAGATGTTCAACAACCTGCAATATAACTTAACAAGATAAAAATTCATGATGTGGGAGATGTTAGTTGTTCAATGATTCATATCAAGAAGTTGGTAACACAGTATCTTCCAGCTGCTCCTTTCAGGAAAGAGGTACAGGAGTATCAGAGCCAGATCTACCAGGCTGAGAAACCGCTTCTTACCACAGGCAATGAGGATGCTGAATGACCAATGCACTACTTACAACCCATTAGGTCTGCTTCAAACATCAGCAACCCATCCTATATTGTTTGCTTTTTAAAAAATTGTGTTCTCTTTAAATTGGATTCTCTCAGTTCTCAAAGGGAAGAATTGGAAAATTATATTGCCAAACAAAACTTGCTTATTGATTACTATTAGATTCATTGTGAATAAATATTCTCCATGATTAAAGCATAAAAAATGATTGCTTCAAAGATGATATATTTAAGAAGAAAAATGTCTGTATGTATCTTGGTCAATATGGTTTATAGTGTGGAAAAAAAAAGAAGATTCTCTCAGCACATCCTAATCCAAGATCTGATACCAGGTAAAACATGGTGCCTGAGAACCATAGAACATTACAGCACTGAAAACCGGCCCTTCGACCTGTCCAGCCTGTTGCATACATTTCCCACTCCTGCCTGGTCTGATCACTATTTTCAGCAAGCCCTTATTGTAAATTTCTTCTGGCAGTGAGAATACACCCTGCTCTTTGTTCTCAACCAGCGAACAATGAATAATACTTCTATAGAACATGACAGCGGAGAAACAGGCCTTTGGCCCTTCTAGTCTGTGCTGAACTATTGTTCTGTATAGCCCCACTGACCTCCACCAGGATGTTCTCTTCCATATCCCTCCCATCCATGTACAGTACCTGCCCATTCACCACTTCAGTTGGCGGCTCATTGTGTCTCTGGAACTCGGCAGGTCAGGCACTGTACCTGGAAAGCAACAGGAAATCGCTGTTTCAGGCCTGAACTCTTTCTCAGTCATGTCAAGATTGGGCAAACAGGTGTGGGGGAGGGGGGGGGAAGGAGCAAAGGCTTATGTTGATAGTGTCCTATGTTTGACTTCCCCAACACACTCCTCATCCTTTTGCAACAACATTTTGCGGTGCATCTCCAGATGAAGGACAAAACCATTCTGCAGGTGTCCCCTTTGCGGGATGTTTTCACAGAAGATGCTGAAGCAACCTGCTTGGAAGGTGATGAAGCAGACTAACTATAACCTATTGCCTCGGGGAACTGGAAACAATTGCCCGATATTCACAAATTTTCAGCTATGTCACAAAGTTGGGAAAGGAAGATGGAAATTCGGTTCCAAGGTGAATGAGTGGCAGTACCACTTTGCAGATAAAAATGTGAAAATCCCGACAGATGGTAAACAAGGTAAATCAAAGGCAAGATTACTCCTCAGCTTTAACATTTTATGAGGGCTGGGATAAAAACAGTACATTCTCTCAAGAAACTCTTGAATTCATTACTAAATGTAGCCTCAGGGCTACCCATAGCAATGAGGGGGCATACTAAAGCTGCATCAGGTTGATGGTGTGTTTGCGGAGTTGGTGGTGATTTAAAGCTCAGTTGTCACCACACAAATGGAATCATAATCCTGGAGTCTTGGGCACGTAGAGTGGTTGAGACCATCCTCACGCTGAGAAGGGTTGAATGAACAAGCTGCACTGTTCTTCATGACAACATTACTGCAGCAAGAAGTCTGCAGATCCAGAAGCTGGTAACATATCCTTATTTATCATTCTCTCAGTTCACAGTTTGGGCATTTTTCTAGCTGCCTTTCCTCCACACATTTACAGGCACAGCACCTCACTGAGAGTGAGGTCAAAGTATTGTTGCGGAGCCTGAAAACAAACTGCTGGAGGATCTCGGCTTGGCCAGGCCGCATTGGCGGAGACTGGGGATAGCTGATGTTACAGCTCAAGACTGCATCACGGTGTTAGGGGAAGGGGTTGGGTGAGGCAGGTGATGGGTGGATGTAGGTGAGGAGAGGGGTTGATAGGCAGATGGAGATGGCCATAGAGGCTGGGGAAAACACGTAGAGACATCAATGGTGGAATCTGGAAGGATAGGGATGTGAAGGGAAGGATTGGGACAGTGGGTGGAGCCTGTTGGCTCATTCCATGTGTCTCTGTGTCTCTCCCTCTCCAAAAGGATGCCAATAATTTCACCACCTACTCTCCTGACTTGCCTGATGGAAAACAAAAGTTTTAATTGATTGAATTGGGTAATGATCAGGGTGAGAAGTTAGCATGAAGTGAGATTTTCACTGAGTATCAGAAAGAATCTCAAGTAGATTTCTTCATGAACATTCTTTCCAGAAATTCAAGGAGATCTCACTTGAAGCTGCCCACCTTTTCCCAACTTAAAATTCCCCACAGTTTGATCTCTGCCCTGAAAAAGCTCAGAAAAATGAAAAGAATTCAAAAGAAGATACTAATGAGCTCCAGTGTTCAATCCAATGCAGAAGCCCTATTTTTTAGTGTCTCAATTCTCTCAGTATTGAGATGAGAATATTTTGGCATATATGGGAATGTGGAGATGCACTGAAATTTTTATTGCTGCTGTAACACAGGTGGAACCATAGAACATTACAAAACAAAAAACTGGCCCTCTGGTCTGTGCTGAACTATTATTCTGTCTCGTCCCACTGACCTGCGTCTAGTCTATATCCTTCCATACCTTTCCCATTCCTGTACCTGTCCAAATTTTTCTTAATGTTAAAAATGAGTATGCATTCACAACTTCGGCTCATTCCATATGACCACTACTCTTTGTGAGAAGAAGTTCCCCTTAAACTTTCCCCTTAACCCATGTCTTCGGGTCTGTATCCCTCAGTGGAAAAAGCCTACTTGCCTTTACTTGATATATACACATCATAATTTTGTATACCTCTATCAAATATTCCCTCATTCTTGTACGTTCCAGGAAATGAAGCCCTAACCTGTTTAACCTTTCCCTGTAACTCGGTTCCTGAAGTCCTGGCAACCTCCTACTAAATCTTCTCTCACTCTCTGAATTTTATTGCTATCTTTCCTGCAGTCAGGAGACCAAAACTGTACAGAACACTCCGTATTTGGCCTCACCAATGCCTTCTACAACTTTACCATAACGTTCTAACTCCTCAATACTATGAATTATGAGGTCAACATGGCAAAAGTAGATGTAGGATTACACTGAGAAAGTACAAAAAATTGTCAGGTTTTCCCAAGTCAGAAAAAGAGATTATAAATCTAAGGATTGATTAAATATTCACATTTCCAATTAGTGTGAGAAAATAAGTGATGATTCAGTACTGCAGACTGATATTTTGGTTGTCCAGGAATTACTCCTGGTCAGGGTAGTATGGGAGCTTCAGGAGCCTGAGAGTTGTTTGTGAGACACGATTGGCCTAGTGATTATTGCAATGCCTTTAAAGTGACAGTGATTGGGATCATGGTTCGAATCCCACACTGTCAGTAAGGTGTTTGTACGTTCTCCCCATGTCTGTGTGGGTTTTCCCTGGGGGCTCTGGTTTTCTTCCACTGTTCATAATGTACCGGGGTGTAGATTAATTGGATGGTATGGACTCTTAGGGCAAAATGGCCTGTTATGGCTGTAAGTCTAAATTGAAAAAAATTACAATTTTAATTTTTTAAAATTTTTAAGTTTAAAATAAAAACAAATAGAAATTTTAATGAAATAAACTGATTTTTGAACTGAGAGGTGCAGGACTTCAGGCTTCTGTCCCTTCTCCCTGAAGATAGCAGTGAGAAGAGGTTGTGACCAAGATGATGGGGGTCTTTTATGATGTTGGATGCTTTCTTGAGGCAGCACATCATTTAGATGTCCAACAGGTGGGAGATCGGTGCCTGTGATGGACTTTGCATGTTTCCCACTTGTGCAGCCTTCTGCATTCCTAGGCACACATAGAGCAGCATAGTACAAACCTTTTGGCCAGAAATGTTGTGCGACCTTCAGACCCTGCTTCAAGATTCCTCTGAAGACTCCCTGTGCACCCTCCTTCTCATTTTGGGGGTGAGTAGGAGTTGAGAAATTGTAAGTCTGGATACTTCAATGGGTTCTAGTGTTGGAGGCACTGGAGATAGGGTTAAGGATCAGCTACCAGAGAAAGCTGTAGAGGAGGAACAATGGTAACATTTAATAGATGTGTAGACAGGTGCATGGATAGGAAATATTTAGAGGGATATGGGGTGATCAGACAGATTGGACTGGCTCGGATAGACAATTGAGTCGACATGGACGAGTGGGGTGAAGGTTTTGTGTCTGGGGTACATAACTCCATGGCTTTGTTTAGGAATTGAGGAGCAAAAGTACTTTCCAATTCTTAAAAGTCAAAAGAGAAGGGTCAATTGAAGTGTGGTCCAAGTGCTGGATGCTAACGCAGGTGTGTGTATGTGGAGTGATGGGGAGGTTTATGGAGGAAATTATGGAGCAGATCAGCCAATAGCCAGTTGTGTGGGCAGAATCACACAGGAACATTGCAGTAATATCACAAACTGCTGGAGGAATCCGTGGGGGGGGGGGGGGGGGCGGGGGCGGTGGCAAGCAGCCACAAGATTTGTCAACTTTTTGAACCAAAACCCTTCATCGACTCATGGGTGCCAAGGGAATGGACAAGTAGTTCTCAACCTTTTATCTTTCCACTCACATAGCACTTTAAGTAATCCCTATGCCATAGGGGCTCTGTGATTAGAAAGGGATTGCTTAAGATGGTATGTGAGTGGAAAGAAAATGTTTGAAAACCACTGTTTTAATTGTACCTAATTGACTCATTATGTGCATGGTTTCAGAACTCCAAATGAAATGGGCCAATGACAATTTTTTGCAAGCAAAATATTTCAGTAACAATTGGGTCTAGAGAAGTGGTTCTCAACCTTCCTTTCCCACTCACTTAGAGTGGTATGTGAGCAGGAAAAAAAAAGATTGAGAACCACTGGGATGGACATTTGAGCTTGAAGACCTCACATTTGGGAAAGAACTTTGATGAACCAACAGTGAGCTCAGAAAAGGAAGAACTTTGAAAGGAACAATTCTTAAGTTTAAAATGGTACAGGGAGTAATTCCAAATAAATATGTGAAGCATGTTTGCAGCAAATACCCTTTGGAGTAATTTATAGACATTTTAATCAACATACCTAATTCTTGAGAAAAATTGCATTTGCCATTTGATTACTGTAAACAATAAGCAACAGCCTTGAACCCATTGTCTATTTATTCAAGATGTGCCAAGCCAATAATAACATTGATCCACAAGTTTAATTATTAAAGAAATTTGCAGTCAGTGCTTTAAATCAGCCATTTTCAATGGTGGCTCCTACTCCCCAACCTTCCTGCAGGCCATAGCACATTGAAGTAAAAGCCTTGTTTTCTTTTTAACCTCATATAACTCAAATATTTTTCTTTTTGATTTTTGTGTTGTCAGTAGAAGTACAGAATAAACCAAACTTGACTGCTTCATGAGGAAGGGGACCCATAAACTTGGAGCAGAGTTTATTTGGTGTGGGGGTGGTGGGGGGGGGGGGGGGTCATTGTCAAAAAAGTGTTGAGAATGGCTGCTGTAGTGGAACTAAGTCAGGAGTCTGAATAATTGCCTCCTTTGTTCAATCTGTACAACTAGGAGGCAGAGTTGGTTGGTTGCTTAAGGGTGTGGATGAACAGGGGGACCTTGGGGTTTAAATCATACATCCCTCAAGGTTGCTGCTCAGGTTGATAGGATGGTTAGAAGGCCTATGGGATACTGATATTCATTAATAGGGGTATTGAATTCCGGAGTAGCGAGGTCATGTTGCAACTCCACAAATCTCTGGCAAGTCCTGGTTACCTCATTATAGGAAGGATGTGGAAGCTATGGAGACAGTACAGAGGAGATTTACCAAGATGTTACCTGGATTGGAAAATAAGTCTTATGAGGCAAGGTTAGCGGAGCTGGGACTTTTCTCTTTCGAGCATAAAAAGATGAGAGGTGACTTAAGATGTACAAGATTATGAGGCATAAATAGGGTGAACAGCCAATGCCTGTTTCCCAGTGCAGGAATAGCAAACATCAGAGGATGTGTACAAAGTGAAAGGAGGGATGTTTAGGGAAGACATCAGGGGAGAGTTTTTTAAATGCAGAGTGCTGTGGATGCCTGGACTGTCTTGCTGGGGATGGTGGTGGGGCCTGAAACATTAGGGGCATTTAAACAGGTATATGGACGAAAAAATAAAGGGTTATGGGGTAGAGAGGGTTTAGTACTTTTTTTTTTAAAAGGAATATACAAGTTGCACCAACATCGAAGGCTGAAGGGCCTGTACTGCACTATAGTGTTCTATATTAAAAAAGGCTCATACTACCTAGCCACATTTCTTCATCCCATTTTATGGGAAGATTCAGGAGTTTGAGATCTAGCCCCACCAGATTTAAGAATATTTTCTTTCCTGCTGTTATTAGACTCTTGAATGAACCTCACCAGTAAAATTTTGCTGTCTTTGGTCTGTACTATCTATTTCTCTGCAACTCTGTCCTTCTGAA